>NC_071403.1:15887500-16512500 GCF_017976375.1 Cuculus canorus
TCATGAGATTCACTGATGTGTGAGGTCGTACATCTCTGCAAATCTCTGATTAAACTGTACTCATAGATCACAAAGTGCTTTGGGTTGGAAAGAACCTTTAAAGCCCATCCAGTCCAACGCCCCTGCTGTGGGCCAGGACATCTGCCACTAGATCAGGTTTCTCGAAGCCCCTTCCAGCCTGAACTTGAACTTAGTGCTTGCAAGTTCAGCATTTGTGAAAGGAAATTGATCTACTAAAGTAAAATTCATATAAAGTTATCTCCACGCCTGTAATATGTCTTTAAAATGCAAAGCTGTTTCACACTAATATCTGAGCTGGAAGATTTTGGCAAAGAGTGCAAGCCACTGTAAGATAAAACATTGGAAAGTAAAAGCACCTTCTTGTGTTGTTTCAAACAGACAAGCAGCAGCTTTAAAGTATTTAAGAAGCTCGAAGGGCAAGTTTTTCCCCATATGGAAAATAAGTGGTCACTTTGTGTATTTAACATTCTGAATAAACATAGTAGTTATTCCAGAACCTTTGTAACTCAGCATTTAATAAAATAACTCCTTATCAAAACAGAAATATTGTTGTCAAAGCAATGTATAAGCATACTGCTGGCACACAGAGGCCAGACGTGTGAGCAGCAGCTGACTTCCTCACAAACATCCCAGGAGAAGCAGATCCTGCTCTGGGTACACAGGATGCTGCCCTTCCACACCACCCTGTGCAGCCACTGCTGGTGTGCTTAGCACACAGAATGTCTTGTTTGATGCACAGAAGAAACTATGTGGCCCTCTTTCCAGTCGCAGTGATTATGAAATAAAAGAACATGAAAACCAGGATAATTAGTGACATCATTGGGCTTTGACTGGAGACACTCAGACAGAATAAAGCTTCATTTTGAACAGTGTTACATTTTGCTTTAGGTCTATGAAAGCTGTTGGGTTCTGAAAGCAGCATGCGATATGAAACCACAAGCCATTTGTTGCACCCACCTCAGCATGTCCTAGTGCCTGACAAAGTGCACGTCTGCTCTTTGCTTTTAAACTTTGGGAAACTGAAAGCATACAAGGAAATAGGTGAACATCCCACTTCCTCCCATTTTTGAGTCTTTGTGCTGCTTTCATGTTAATACAAATTAGCATAGAATTCCATGGAGAGAGGAGCTAAGTGTTGCTATAAATATATTAAACCCAGGAAATTCTTGTCATTTGAACCATTCAGGATGGGATTCTTCTTCTGTTGCAATCTCACATGCTTCTTCCATCAGGTCTGTTAGTACTGCTGCCTAAGAACAAGAAAGGGCACTTCAGATTCCAGAAAGCATGGAACTTATTTAGATTAAGGAAGACAAGACTAATGGTGTGGTGTAAAACCGAACACCCTCTAGTTAAAGTGCAGTGATTGATTCTTAGAAGTTTAATCCTAACAATGCACTATGGTGGAAAAATAGTCTGTGTTCCATTTATATCCTTGTTTACTACTGGGAAAAAACTATAAGATATTAAAGGGATTTTCTTTGCGCCGGTGATATTTATGAGTCAGCTCATAATTCCCAACACAAGCCATAGTTCTACTGAAATCAACTATAAGGCTTCAGTAAAGACCGGAGTCCAGCTGTTACTTAAAGGATTAAGTAAAATTAGAGAAAGAAGACCCAGATCTTAGTATATTGAAGACATTTTCAAATTTGTTTATTGACACCGTTATGACATTATTCTGCCAATTTTGATGACCCTGGTGTTTGTGGCTGCTTAGATTTCTGTGGTAGCAGTGAGGGGTGATGGGGCTATGAAGTAGCCTGGACTTTTAAATACTCTTGTTGTGCCTATCCTTTTTCAAATTTCTGTCATGAATACATGGTTTTTGTTAAGGACAGATTATTTCATCCTCATTCTCCTAAATGGAGTGTTTAAAAATATTATTCTATATTTCAGCATATTAAAAGGTGGTAAAGTGTTCCTGTCTCAATCAGCCTGCTGAATAAAGGCATCATAAAGTGAACAGATTAACTAGTATTTGTCAATTTTAATCATTTTGTATCATTCCTCCCACAGGCATCACAGGTCGATATAGTTCTGTGGTGCACTACACATCACTTACACTCAGGAATTCTGTTTCCACTTAAAATAACTTTTTCTATTTAAAAAAAAAAAAAACAGTGTGTTTTACTGTCTTACTCAATATTCTGGTAACATGGACAATAGTATTTAGTGACAGCAAATAAACTGCAACCCCTATGCAGAGCTAAGTATCCCACAGATTTTATTAAAATATGCCAAGCAGTCGTCTGAATTTGAATGATTAATTTTTCAGTAGACTTTGCCTCTATCCTTACTTGAAACTGAGACGTAAACCAATACTGAAATATCCTCACTGATCATAAATTACAGCTCATATTTTTGAAGTCCAGAAAAAGATTTCATCCAGATACATGCTAACTCCCAGACCTTACCTAGGAATTGTCTAGGAAAATATTATTTGAATCAAGCCAAAATGATGCTGGTGGTAGTCCTCACAATTTCATGTGTAGACCATCAGGAGTAACAGTGCTGTTCCCTGGCACAGTGTGATGTCAAGGGTCTAGCTGAGTCACATTGAGTGGAATTAACTCCAGAAGCTAAGTTAGACAGGCTTTTTTTCCCCAATCCAATGTGTTTTCTGCTTAGTTTTAGTCACCAAAACTGTGGCACTGTTGGCCGCTGATGGATGATTAGATAATAAAGTGATGTTTGGCCCCATTACAATCAATCATGCCTTAGCTTCAGCGGAGACAGAGCGGTGCTCCCAGAACTAAGCAAAGAGGAAAACGTTGCTTGTGGCATAAAATGTACCAAACAATCCTACAATTCTTCTGTTCTTTTCAGTTTGCTCTTTTACCTAAAATAAATAAATAAATAAATAAGGTGGTGGTGGCAGCATTTCTATTTTATAATCTGAAGACCTGAAAAGCTGATTTTGAAGAGGATTACACTGGTGATTACTGGAATGCATTTCTTTCTTGCACATCTACACATTTCTTATATCGAGGATTATTTTTTCTGGTTAGCAAAAGATTTAATCACAGTGTGTTAGCAAACACTTTCACAGAAAAACATGATTTGAGTATTTCCCTTTGCCCTAGACTGTGGACGAGATTAGAAAAAACAGACTGCAATGAACAAATGATTTTACAAAAAAAATTATGCAGTGGTTTTCATTTCTCCAGTTTCATACCGTAATTCTTTTCATTTTCTCCTTTGCATTGCATAAAGTATTTAACTTAATTTTGTATATATTCTAAAAAACTATCAATGCTACTACCAGTGCTCATTGACAAACACAACGTAGTTTATATTAATATTTTAAATTCCTTTTCTTGGGAAATATCTGTGATGAAGCAAAGGTTGCAAGGTGAGCTATCAGACTTGTCATTGGGAATTAGGTCTGTTTGCTACAAAAGAACAAAAATACCTACAGAGTTGTCTAAATACAGATTTTTTTTTAATAAATTGAGCGTTCACATTTGCAAATTTCGGTCTACCAAAAAAATCTACTCTGTAGATGTGATAAAAGGAGTATTTTGTCATTTTCTAGAGATTTGAGGCACCTGAAAGTGCAAACAAATATCCTGGGATGCAAATCAGTACCATGCTTCCCAAACTTTAAGATAATTAAAATCTGAAAGAACGCATGCTTTATTCTTATTTTGTGTTTAAAATGTCTCCTGTTGAAGCCAATGAAAACCTTCTGGAAAATATCTAGGTCATAGGTATCTCTGAGCATTAAACCCATCAGAATAATCATTTATTGTTTTGTTTTGTTCTGTTGAGCTGCTTTGCTTGCTCAAAGAAGAATGATACCTTCTCTATAGATCCCTAGGGAAATTTACCTTCATGTTTTATTTTTTGTCTATGATGGAATAGATTATCAAATGTGCATTTAATGACAGTTTGGTTGGTGTCCCATAGGTAATTGAGCTATTTCATTTGCTTGGTTTTGATTACATCTCCTGTTATAGCCCGTTTGTTGTTTTGTCAATGTAAGCCAAATACAATCACTTAGCAGACACTGCTAAAAATCTGACTCCTTAAAAATATGACAGAAAAGGTCAATTTATGTTGAAAACACTTTTTTTGACACTGTGACTTAAACGCTTTTGTACTTGTTAAATGGTTGTAATTTTTTAGAATGAATAAACATCCCATAGGGGAATGGAAAATGAAATATTATTTAAATAAAATTAGTTCATCATAGCCTGATGAAACTCGCCTTTCTAAACAAGTTGCTTGATCATCACATTCAGTTTTTAGAGTTTTGGACATGAAATTCAGTTCAAATTTCTGTACTTCTGAAGAAGGTAACAATTAATCCAGAGAAAGAATATATAAAAAGCTGGTTTTGCTGCAAATTTATTTTTTATCTCAAAATTTTTTTAAGGTTTTCTATCCAGTTTATTTTCATACTTTAAGATGATGAGTTCATCACATTCCACCTCTCCGTAGACAGAGTTGTGCTATTTCTGGGTAGAAGGCAGCGCGGCGTCAAGCCCCTAACATGTTGCACTCTTCCACTCGAGGAAAAGATTGAAGTGCTAGTCATTTTAAAGAAAGCCTACAGGAGAAATTTATGAGCTTTTTCTGTTGGAGAGCTCTTATTCTCCATGTGGCTTTTGTCAAACACTTTTAACAAATTGTAATAACCTTTGTCTTGTCTCCTTCCCTTGCATAAACAAGTCACATCGAAACTCTAAATGATGGAAAATTTAATCCACGTGGTTTCCACTATCAAAACTGTTAAACTGTATTCTTTTCCACCATGTCAGCAATGCATCATCTGTTTTATAGAAATGTTGTAAAGATTACTTTTTAAGGCAGATACCACAGGACCTGCGTAAATAGTTCCTCACGCCTGCATTAGCCAACATTTTCACTTTCGGTTTTTCTTGAAGCTAGGAAAATGGTCTGGTGTTTGTTATTCTTTATCCTGTCAGAGAAGACATTTCCGCCCACCTCCAGGAACTGTCTGCTGAGAGACACCAGAAAGCACACTGAGGCTGATGGCAGCTGTCAGGTTTCTGCTGTCTTCCTGTCTTGAGTATGTACGTCTGCTCTGGGATGCAACACGGTACACCAGATTTCAGTCTAACATTATGCATACTTTCTGCCCTATGGGAATTCCTTTCCTTGGAAATCATGTGTATCTGTAACAGTAACTTCTAGCCCAGGAGATGCTGGTTTTGTCTGTCCCTGTCAGCTCCATGAAACACTGAAGCCATGAAGTCTCTCTTTCTCACACACCAAGAGGGATGAGAGTGCTGCCAGCATCTAGCCAAGGCAGGGGCATCATGTAGGGTAACCTGCTTATCAAATATCTATCACTCTGCTTTTGGTGAGAACTGTTCACCAAAACTAATTCTCCCAATGAAAGTATAACAGTGCTATGATTGGCCATCTCTTTCCTTCCTTTCTTTGTAGGGTTTTTACAGGGCATTTTATTCACTAACACTGTAATGGATCTGCTGGTGCTATACATCCAGTATAATCTTCAGCACATTTTATCTAATACCTCACGCAGATTTGATGCATTCAAGGATTAAAAAGTCACGTAAAGGTGATACCTGGTTACTCAGCCAACAAGATCCTGATCATTGTTAAGAAAACATGGGCACTAGTCCTGGATATGGGAAGGAATTACTTATGGAGGGACTCTAATAGCTTCTTTGTAGACTCAGACGTCATGAATCATAGAATCATAGAATAGTTTGGGTTGGAAGAGACCTTAAAGATCACAGAGTTCCAACCCCCCTGCCATGGGCAGGGACATCCCACCAGCCCAGGCTGCCCAAGGCCCCATCCAACCTGGCCTTGAACACCTCCAGGGATGGGGCAACCACAACCTCCCTGGGCAACTGTGCCAGTGCCTCACCACCCTCATGGTGAAGAAATTCTTCCTTATGTCTAGTCTAAACCTGCCCCTCTGTAAGTCTGCAATCAACTACATTAGTTCTGAATTTGTACCACTGGGGAAAGTAAGAACTACTTTTTGGTTGTAGTTAAGGTTCGAAAAAGCTTTCAGACATTTTCTACTCCCATAGAAAATGCAGGATAATGTCACTGCCGATGGCTTGAAAATAATTTTGGTCATAATCCTGAATATCCTTGCATTCATGGGGATTAAGTCAGACCTCAAATAATACTGAACGTAACTCTGGTGGTCTAATTACTTAATTATGTCACTTTAACAGTGATACATTTTTATTATTTACAGAAGAGGTCATAAAAATGTTTGCTGACGTTTAACTTTTGATTATTTTAATTCTAGCAGTAAATAATGCAGCGTAATAGTTTTTAAAGGTCTCTGCTGAGTGTATTTTTTATGTTTACGAGATTCCCTGAGTATGTTTTAACAATTGCTTTAAGCTGAACATCCTCTTCCATATGAACAGCCCTTAAATCACAAACTATAGTAAAATTCTGTTGAAAATTAAATAAATGGAGAATTGGTAGTTCCTAATTAACCAGTAAGAAAAGTTTATGAGAGCCAGATTGAATAAATATCAAAGCTTCTGAGTTATATTATCTTTCATAAATTGGCCTTTCTCCAATTAGTGTGTGCTTTCAGAAGCAGCGGAACGAGATGAAAGGATCTGCATCAAAACTGATTAGTGATGAAACAAAATGGAAGTTGCTGCTTTTGATAATTTACAAGACTATGGCAATGCTTGAATAATTTTATGGGAAGTTACTGCCTAAGGCATATGTTTTACTGTCTGATACTGAATGCATGAGGAAAGACCATCTGTTTTTTTCAGCCTGAACAACTATACGATCTCGACTGAACCACTAGAGGCCAAATATAATTGCTTTGTGTTTTGCTTTGTACTACTCTACCTACAGCAGCATCCTCTTGTATAACATGTATCATAGCACACAGTTCAAATGCTGGCATTCTAAAATACTTCTTCCTCTATTGAGGATTATAAAATGACTACTCAGGGCTTAATGCGAACCTCTATACTTCATCTATGCTCACTGGAAAAATAGTTCATGATAGGAAAGAAAAACTTCTGATACACTTTGACCACGATGACATTTGAACCTTAGGGATTTATGTTTGATGGGCAAATCCTTACTTAACTTCTAGACGGGTGAAAGGTGTTGCTGCATCCCCCATGCTTTCTATTCTTGCTGGGGGAAAAGAGAGGTACTTTCATTCCATGGCCTGAGTAAATAGATTAAATTAAAAATGATAAAAAGTGAATCCTGGCTATTGGTTTGCTTTGCAGGAAAGCATGTTAGTGGTAAATAAAGGACAGAAAGTATTCCAGAACAGTTAATCCTTTTACTTTTGTTGCTAATGTTGTGTTTTACAGCATCTAAAAGTATGCTTTTAGTTTTGCAAGGCTAATAGGGCTCAGTTTCTCCCATCCCCAAACTGCTTACAGTCTAAATTTAGACATAATACGCTGAATGGCAGTAAAAGCAGTGTTCAGTGTTGGAGGGAGGAATGAGGGATAGAGGGGCAAGATTTGAATGTGTGGGTGGATAAATGCAAACACTCCTCTTTTGTTCTTTAACAATAATAATTAGTAACCATGCTTCATTCCTTGTAGAGTTTCTGGAAAAACTGAGAACAAAAGGTTATAGAAGTCTGGAAAAATACCTTTCCAAGACTATTCTGATGTATGGCTCTGAGGATTGTTTCTGTTTTTCATGGATAATCTGCAGAACTATATCTACCAGGTGCTAATCTAAACTGCACCTGGCTTTCCTGAATATTTACCTTTATTTTGATTAATACTGCTTAACTGTACCGGTTGCCTCTCATGACTCACTTTTCCCATCTATTGTGAATTAACACTTTGCCCACGGAGATCTTCCAAATCACAATCCTGAGGAACTATGGCTAAACAAGTCGTGGGTGAGTGGAGGATGGTTTTGTGACTGCAGGACTGGGTTGGCACTTAAAAGGTCCAGGTTTATTCCACATAGAAAGATTTTCTGTGTAGCCTTAGGCAAGTCCCTTACCTTTTCTGTGCTGTGGTCTCCAGCTGTGATATGGGAACAACAAGCTTTCTTTATTTCTTGCTGTGCCTGGTTTTTATAATTGTGCTATAAGAGATCTCTTCCAAGTGAAAACTTGTATTGTGTGTTTGGAAAATACCCAGTACAACTGGGCCTCCAATTTAGTTGGTATTACTGGAATACAACTAAACAAGAGTGGTTTTTAATACCTGAACACAAAGGAAGCAAGAAAATATCATTTTAACTGATTCAGGACTAAAGAAATTCTGCAAACGGAAATTACATTCTTTTACCATAAATTCTTAGTCATATCTTAATTTTATTTTGCCTTCCGTGCAAGACTTAATGAGGAGAAACCACATTTATGCCTATTCCAGTAAGATGTAATTACAGGGGGGTTGTATCTGAAGACCGTAGCAGCTGAAACTACCAGTAATGTTCTGGGAAGTTTTCTTTTTAAAAAATAACTGGGAGAAAGGTGAGCAAAATTGCTCACAAGGTGTATTTTTGTCACTTGAATTAGTTTTTTTTATGAAACTTTTGACCATATATGTGCAGATCTTTATCTTTCTTCAGTTTGGAAGATAGACTTGCCAATGGTATGTTTTAGACACACCCTTTGACCTCCTGTATAGGTTTTATTTACATTTCTTGGTAGAGCTTCTATGCAGTCTCCTACTAGGTTTGATTTTCAGAATGGATCTTCACCTCAGCAGTTAAGTGATACACTCCAAAATGTGCCTCAAATGTCTTATTGCATTGCACATCAGAGTTTTCTAATAGAAATTCTGAAGAAGAGGACTTAATATTTTTGTCTAAAATACTGGATCTATTACAGCACTACTATATTACAGCACTATGGAAAGTCTATGTTATAAGGGAAAGATAAATTATAGCTCCTGAAGTGCACGCTGAGTGAGATGCAATAATATATTAAAGTTTGTATTCAGTAGTTAGAATCAGAGAAGAATTTAGACAGGAAAAGGCCTCTTCTGAAAATCTCTAGGGACAGAGATTTCACAGCTTTGCTGGGCAACTTGCTCCAATGCTGAACCACCTTCACTGTGACTCTTTTTTTGTTATAGATAGTACTAATTTTCTTTTCTGCAAATTGTGTCCTCTCTGGCTTCTTTATAACCAGAATTAGACAGTTGAGGACAGTAGTTGGAGCTCTCAGCTTCCCTTTGTCCAGGCTGGACAAAGCAGCTGTGCTCAATGCCTCTTCTATGTCATGAGCTTCAGCCCCTGACCACCTTGGTGGCCCTCTACTTGGCTTGCTTCAGTCTATCCATCTGCATCTCAAGCTAGGAAGTCCCCAACCGGGCACAACACTCAGATGTAGTCTTTAAGATGCCCCAGTAGTGGGAAAGAATCATTTCCCTCCACCTGCTGGCTGCATTCTTGCTAGTACAGCTCAGCGTGTGATTGGATTCCACTCCCACAACAGCAAATTGCTGAGATTTTCAATTTGGCCACCAGAAACACCCACACATATGCTCTTTTCTTAAATGTTGCTTTCTGTGTCTTCTGAATTATTGTGTCGATTAATCAAAACATCATATTGAAAAGCACATACACCTTCTACACAGATAAGTAATTTCTGTGCTTTTTCCCTTTGACCTTGTAAGAGAGCTGAATCCCTTTTGTGTCAGGAAGGAGCCATTTGTACTTTCTGGCAAATATATATATCTCCATTAACTACAATACCTGCTGGTGTTGGGTGAGAGTATCTGCTAAGAGTCTCAGCAATTCAGACAAAAGCCAAAGTCCTTCCCCTTGCTGGCTGACTGATTGCCCATCATGACTGGCAAGTACTTTAAGAAGAATATTTACAAAACATTGATAGAATCAGTTTTTATTACCTGCAAAATCCAGTGCAAGAACATATGTAGAACATGTACTGCCTTGCACTCATTCAGTGTGCTGCCTGGCTGCTGATCAGTCAGTTTGTACTATTGTGGGTGAAATGAACATCTCTTCAGATCCGATTCATGGATAATTTCACCAGCACCATGTTATTATTTATTATTGGTGAAATAGTACAATAGGAAAGGATATTTCTTATCATCCATAGTATAGGTCTCGGAGCAACACCAGCTCTGCAGGCTCATGTCTGCAAACACCACATGCTGTATGCTGCAAGGATCAGACATAGGATAAGCAAGAATATCTACAGTGATACCAGGTGTTTGCAACTTCTTCGCAAAGAGATTTAGCAGCTTGTCAGTTCTTTGCTCTGCCTGTACATATTCATCAGTAACATGAGATATGCAAGCTCACACAACCTTAAGATTGCGGTTATGTTTTCCCAGTTGTCACAGCGAAAGTATCTTGACAGCATAAAGGTACAGGATTGTGATGCCAAAAGTAGTGTCTGTGTATATTGGGTCAATTTCCCCAAGAAAATCTTGTTTCTTGTGTTTGTTTCCATTAATTCTGCCAGTGCTGATCAGAAGTTTGTGGATTTAGTAGCACGTCATTCTAATGACTTTAATAAACGAGGTTGAGGTTGAATTCCATTCCGTTAATGAAAACTGTTCACTGATAGTCTTCTATTAATGATGGTGAAGTAGGATCATTATAAATACTGGGTCAGGGTTCTGAAAAATATTAACAATTATTAATATTCTTTCTTTTTCAGTTTTCTCCTTGTGTTTGGTTGCTTGATTTTGTCCGTGTTTTCTACTATTCCTGAACACACAAAACTTGCCTCTGGTTGTCTCTTCATTTTGGTAAGTGAAACTTCTAAATACAAGACAGTTTTACAAAAACTTTGATATACACTCACATCCTCTCTCTCACCATGCAGAAAATAGTATAACTCATGAACAGTTTAAGAAACCAGACTTTTCACCGGAATGGTGAAAAAAATATGAAGACAGAGGATTCCACCATCTTTTTCTTTAAAAACAGGTTAGATTGTATGATATGTTAATAAAGTGCTGTATTGCGTTCCCATCTTTGCTTAAAAATTGCTGTGGTTTATAACTGCTAAGTTTTTCTACTGCAGTTTGCCAGTGACTGAACATGAAAGAACTTGATACTGCTGCTGTCACGTATAAAGTCAGTATGTAGTAAGAGGCACTTATACTTAAAATAGGAAATAATTTTGGTATCTTAGATACCAATTTGTGCTAGCTGTTGGTAGATACTGACATTTTAGTGGCAGTTACTGCAGTAGGATGTGGTAGTTTCATTATTTCTTCATAATACGTGCTTTTGCATTATGTTTATCTCTCTTTTTCCCTATTGAGGTAGATATGAATGGATTTAATCCCTAAAAGTCCTTAATATTTTTCATGCATTGTATGGACGCCACTTTATTCATCTGCTTCTTGAAGGGCCATTTAGTTCTTCAAGTGATGGCCTGAGGGTAGGCGGTAGTGATCATTAAAATGTCACTGTATAGCCAGAGTTACCATGGTTATTTCAGTTCCATGTATACAGCAGGCTGGGGCTCATTACGTAGTGCCTGGGGTGAAGTAACTGTTGACAAATGCCAGTATTTTAACAGTCATCACTGTATATTTCCAAAAACCCTTGTCTTCTGAACAGCCCCGTAATTAATTGTAGCATGAGCAGGCCGATAAGCATAATTATGGTGTATGCTATGTCTCTATAGCATGATATGCCACTACAACAAGATAAATGAACTAAAAGTCCAGAGCTAGCTAGGTGCAGATGTGTGGTGTTCTGTTCCATCTGATGGTTTCTTAGCAGGGCTAATTAGAGAGAGTGGTGTTAAACATTTTTTTGCTTCCTAGTCATATAGCTTCTTCGTTTTCTGGAGAGAAGATCAGGTGATGTTAAACCAGCTAAAAGTCATCAGATTTAATCCTATTTTCATACCTAGTCCCATTATTAACATATCTGAACAATACTTTGCAAATGGAAGTCTGTTTGAATGTTCTGCAACTAGTTATATTATTGCAATTACTATACTAATTGCTAATGTTTTCTGGTATAGAAAACAGGAAAATTTGATTAGTGTGAAAATAATTATTTCTAATAGCAGGTGTTTTTGTGACAAGTAATATGTTTCCCTGTATACTTATGCGAATGAGTTGTAGAATGGCCATTTGTTCTGACATACAATATGCATTTCCCATGAGCCACATGTTTGTTGATTGTGTTGGTAAGCTTAGCACTGTTGATTCCTCAGCTGGCTGATAAACACATTCCCTGTGTTTTGCCATGGCTCTCCCAGGAGGAGCCTGAATGTGAAGGAGTGAGTTTGCTCCCAGTGCTGGGCAGATGTGCGGTGAGCTCTGATAGCTGATATACCAGTCCTTGTTGAGGTGTCCCATCAGTGGAGCTGCACTGCTCAAGGTCTGCAGCAGGAAACTGCAACCTTTTCTGCTGCTGTGCCTTCAAAGATGGACTATGATGTTAAACCAGCTTAACAGTTGTGACTGTACATCCTGTGGCATCCCCTGAATGCAGAAATAGCCTTAAGGACGAAGAGGGTTGATGGCTGAGCCTTGAAGCATCAATACCAGCCTGGTCCAACATTTCTATGCTGTAGCCTGGTGTGTTCAGCAAACCCTTGGCACAAATAAATCTAGTGATGACGAATTTTATGGCTCCTGCTGTGGGTCTCTAGTGGAGAAAAATATAAACACAGCCAAGTACGATGTTCCAGAAGCAGGCTAAAGCTGACTGGTTTATTCCAGTTTGCTGATGCATGATTTGTTCCTTCTCTGCATACTGAATATTTAGCTGATATTAGCAATCAAGCAAGCTTCTGCAGCCACAAACCAAGGAAACATACATTTCTATATTAACTCAGGAGTAGCTGTTTGGGCTGTGCCAACGCATAAATGCAGTCACTAGAGTTTTTGCAACCTTCTTGTAGCAGTGAGTCACGTAATTCTTACCAAAGTGCCATTTTGTAGAGACAGTTGTATTAATTATCAGAGGCCTGGTTTAATACTGTTTTGCTGCATGCTTGAGGAGGAAGGTGTATGTTTATATTCTAATGAAGTACCATACAAATATAACAACCCATAGACCTGCCAGCTGGGTTTCTGTGAACTGTTTGTTTTACAGATTTATTCCAGATGGTTCCCCCTACAGCCACTTTAATTGGCTAAAAAGTTAGTGTAATGTTCCTTCAACTTAATACCTGAGCTGCCGGCTGCACGGGTGACTGTGGCTTTGACATATTGCAGCTATTCAAAATCACACAAGGAGGTTCAAGAGGGAAGTGTAAATGAGGTGAGCAAACTTTTCCCTCCCTCTCAGAAAGGCCAGAGGAGCTGAGAAAATTATTGTTCTGCAATCAGTCAATTCCACTTATCTACCCCAGCCTCACCTTACAAAGAAGCAGAAAATGTGTCTCCTAATCACTGCATCCTACATACTCTCTCAGAAAAATACAACAGTGTGTGATATCTCAAAGTAAATAATTGTTTGGGACAACAGTGTTAGCTGAGAGCTTCTGAGCATCAGCACAGGTTAATGGACTTGTCTGGACTTCAGCAACGCCTGAGCTCTACTCCCAGAGCTGACACAAACCTGCCTCGCTGTGTCATGCCATACTCAGCCAGGACTTCAGTTCTGGCATCTGCACAAGTACTACTGTGTTCCTAAGCATCTTCTACTTATCAGGGGCCTGTCAAGGGAAACACATTTAGTATTTGAAATCTATGCTTAAAATGAAAGTCCTGCAGATAAGTGCATGTTTTGTAGAGCAATGTTGGTTCATTACATCAGTAATTAATTTGGTTATGTTTTTTTTGAGAAATAATAAGCCTAACCAGGGGAAGAGCATCAGATAAAACTCCTTATACCTACAATGATAATTATGCTTTAGCCTCAACTGTGCACACAACTTCTGGCACTCAAGTTGTAGCGGTGATATATTCCAGATAGACAGCAGAATAAAATCTACTTCAACATCAAAAAAAGCCACAAGCAGCTTAAGAATCCAACTAACACAGCAAGAAAATAATCTTCCCTATGTTGCTGATCTCCTACAAGTACGTTTGCTGGCACTTTATCAAATAATAAACACAAGAGAAGTAAAATTTAGGCTGGGAGGGCAAAATCAGATCTTTGAGGAAGATAGCCAAGAAGGAATATGCCTGGAACTAGAGGTCATGCACTTTCATGACCAAACTCACTATCTTTTAAGATCATTTTCAGCTAAAGCTATGTGAATAACTGGTTCACTTCTGTTTGTTTGCTTTCAGTTCAGGAAATTTCAGAACCCAAAAAGGTTTGGCAAATTTAAAAGTCAAAAAAAAGTCTTGGATCAGATTAAATATTTCATTTCACCTGGCATAAAAGATTATTTGTGTATTTAAGCATTTTAGAACTTTTAGCTTAAAAATAAAATTGAGGCTGTAGGAGGGAATGTCAAGTGACAAAGCACTCCATTTTTTCATAATTTTAATTTTTAATCAACTTGGAGAGATTGCAAAATTCATGTGAATTTCTGCAGGATTGTTTTTGTCAAATCTGGGTTTTGTTTTTCTCTGAATAAGGCTGGGGTAGAAAGCAGTAACCAGTTCTGTAGGATAAAAAGCTCTGAAAATGTGCACTAGGAACACATTCTTCAAGCAGAAATAGCTCCCAAAGACATAAAACCAGACAGGGTGCAGTAGACGAGGCTACCTTCTACATGTACTGTGGTCACTTATGCGAATCCAAAAGGTGAGCCTAGTAAGTGCTTCTAGCAATTAAAATCTTCCTAATATTCCTTCCTTCTCTAACATTTTCCCATAAAAGAAAAATAGAAAAGGGGCGAATGTTCCTTAAAAACCATAGGGTATAGCTGTCCCATAGCAGGCAAGCATGTATTCAGTTTATCTCTGCTGTAGGACAGTGAATCCATCCACATTCCTGTAATCATACAAATCTGCTACAGGATTTTAGAGCTGGGCAGAGTAGATTTCAAAAGGGAGATGGATACTGCACAATTCAGAAAAGTGGCATTTTTCAGTTAGACTTATTATCCCAAAACTTGAATCTTCTTGCAATGCTTGGATAAAAGTCCTCTAGACCTAAGTAGAGGACTGGATGCATGGCTCTGTAGGACCAATTCACAATGCATAAAAAGAAGCAGTGGATGATCTTGAGATTTTTCTGTTAGAGGTATTTATCCAACGAAGAACGTAGGGCATACACATCTTATTGCAGTTTTGTTGAGTCTTCTGAGAGAACCAGATTAACTGATACTTTAGCTAAAAGATCAGTGACTTTCAAGTTTGGTAGAGCTTGTCAGAACTCAGAATCAGTATTTTGCAGGAAATACAAATTTTCAATGTTTTCCTTCATCCCATCTCAAAGCATGGCTTTATGTGGTGAGCTGACCCTGACTGGATGCCAGGTGCCCACCAAAGCCACTGTATCATTCCCCCTCCTCAAATGGACAAGGGAGAGAATCATAGAATTATATAATCATAGAATATCAGGTGGGAAGAGAACACAAGGATCATCTGACCCAAACTTTCTTGACAGGAGTTCAATATAGACAAGATGGCCCAGCACCCTGCCCAGCTTAAGTGTCCCATACTGGGAAGCCACCACTTCCCTGAGGATATTATTCCAATGGTTTATTGTGAAAAATTTTCCTCTCATGTCCAACAAGTGTCTCCCCAGGAGTGATTTGTACTCATTACTCCCTGCAGAAAGAGAGTCTCCTGTTTGTAGCCACCTTCAAATGCTGGAACATGATGATAATGTCTCCCATAAGCCTTCTTTTCTCAAGGCTGAACAAACCTTGTTCTCTCAGCCTTTCCTCATATGACAGGCTTCTCGGTCCTTTGATCAAAATAAATAATTTCTTGTCTTTGCTGATTAAATTCATGCTCTCCTATTAAGTATGCTAATTTTATTAAATCAGAGCTGACTTGTTATAAAAATTTGGACCAGATCTGATCACAACTGCTTGAGAATATTTGTGTGCAAAAAGAGGAGATTTCTGGTTGGAAATGTAAGTGCTGAGTGCACTTTACTAAAACTAAAAGTTACCAGGAGGAAGTCTGACAGGAAGCAAAAATTTGAATGAAACAGTGAAGTTATTTAAAAACATATCGGTACATGTCCCCAAAGCCATAATTCTTCTGCCAGAAGGCAGCGTTGACACTTCCAACCAACCAAGCTCTAAAACAAATAAGCACACACTGTAGCTATGGAAAGAGATAAAATTAGCAATAAAAATTTATTTCATAACAAAATAACATGGCACTGCACATAAAACTATAAAGGTATCTATGAAAAAATGTATTTTCAACAGTGGTGAGTATGATAAAATACACTTCAGACACACCAGAGAATAAGGACATCTCATTACTGGCATAAGCCTATTATTGATAAGTTTCTGGGCTTGATTTTGTTATCAGTAAAGTTTTGTCCTTTCAGGCCCAATCAGCATGGTTTTATGAAAACCATGCTTCTCCCAGGACTGGAGAAGTGATTCTCCCCCTGTACTCGGCACTGATGAGGCTGCAGCTCAAATGTTGTGTTCCATTTTGGGCTGCTCACTACAAGGACATTGAGGCTCTGGAGCGTGTCCAGAGAAGAGCAATGAAGCTGGTGAAGGGGCTGGAGAACAAGTCTTATGAGGAGCGGCTGGGAGAGCTGGGGTTATTTAACCTGGAGAAGAGGAGGCTGAAAACCTTATCACTGTCTACAACTACCTGAAAGGTCTCTTTGCCCAACTGATAGGTGATAGGACAAGGGGGAATGGCCTCAAGCTGTTCCAGGGAAGGTTCAGATTGGACATTAGGAAAAATTTCTTCACCAAAATGTTTATCGGGCACTGCTGCCCAGGGAGCTGGTTGAGTCACCATCCCTGGAGGTATTTGAAAGATGGGTAGATGAAGTGCTTAGGGATATGGTTAAGTAGTGGACAGGTACGGTTGGACATGATGGTCTCAAAAATCTTTTCCAACCTAATGATTCTATAATTCTTTTATTCTTCTGTGTTAAATAGAAATAACCATTGTAAACAGAATGAAAAATCACACATTGAGTGGAATAATTTTTTTCATGTAATTAAAAATTACAATATGTTATAGTTCTGCTGGGAAAGCTTAAATAGGTTTGATGACTAAAGATGACTAAACCAGCATTATTATACATGATCTGCGATCAGGGCAAAGAAAAATCTCATAACTGAATCACTTAAAGACAGTAGGATAACTATGAACGGGTACCTCAAGAGCTACAGCATTCAACAGGAAATGCAGTAAGGAGCAAGAGAGAGTTTCAGAGTCGCTGCCAGAGTGTTCCCCAGGCAGAACTACCAGTCAGGTACACTCCAACGAGAAATCCCTATTTGCTGTGCAATGTTAAGTTCAGTGGAGCTGTCATAAGTCAGTGGGTACTGGATGAAATACCATCCATGAAATTACTTTCCATTCCCTCTGAATGAACAGGGCATGTTCAGACAAATAGGTGGTAGTGTGAAATGAAGAGGGATGGAAATAACAAACCCACAAGTAGTGTTAAATGCAACACAGCTCATGACGTGCTACAATTTTAACATTAAAATTACTAACCTGTAATAACAAAGTCAGTGTTGATTGTTTAAATAGGTGCATTATACTCTTAAATTCATGTTATCTCTTCCTATGTAAGAGCTTTCACTTAGCTTATCTTGTCCATGACATTATATGGCTATATGCAAAAAGTCAGAAGGTTATCAGAGTTGTGAACAATCAGTTTCTGATTCCTTTTGTTTCTCAGCACAAAGGGGACTAGCATTCAAAGGTGGAGAACATATTTTGAAGAGGAACATGTCCGCCCATATCATTTGAAAAAGAACTTTTTAGCCAGCCATTCAAGGGACCACTTTTTGTAGAGCACAGAATCTCTAGGACTGGAAAATGTGGAGCATCTCTAGGAGTGGAAAATGGACATGTTTCGATGTTAGTGACAGTGTTAGAATTCATATTAATAGGAAAATAGTTCTTTGACAAGAGAAAAGCACATCCTCCTTTAGGCTAATCAATGTATTGTGCTAAATAACCCAACCAGCTGTCCTTGACCATTTTTAAGGACAAATGAGCAACGCTCCTTGCATAACAGCTGCTTTTCCATGACGTGTCTTCCTTCGCATTTTATCAGTTTAGTGATAACAATGTAGCATGGGAAACTACTTAAAAATAATAACTGTAACTTTATCCATAGACTAGATTTGTAATAGCTTATGCTAGACTACAGTAGTGATTTTATTGACTTCATGCTAGAGTTTGATAAAGGTCCAAACCTGTTATGTGCAGAGCAAGATCTACCTCCTTAAAACAGGCAACAAAAAGTTCAGATTGCAACAGTAAAAATGGTTGGATATCAAAATCTCTATCAGAAATTCAGACCTCACCCTTGTTAGGGAAATATTGATTTGCCAAATAGAAATGCAGAACATGTTTCCAGAGGAAAGGCAAAGTACATGGCAATAAATAATATGTGAGGAAGAAGTCTACAATACACAAACTGTCAAAAGGAAAAGAATGTTAAAATCCACAGAATATGAGCGATGTGAAAGCTGTTTGGAAATGTAGGGAACAGCCACCATCTGAGTACAGAGAGAATCCATAATCCACTCAGTCATTTTGCACAGATGTGACAAAACATGCAAAAACGTAGCCTGCTACAGTCAAAATGTCAGGTTTCCTCAAGTGAGAGAAGAAATCTGTTCACAAGATACAGCTTAAAAACTGAGAAGTCAAGCAAATAGATATGAAAATACAGGCAAATATAAAATACATATATAAGGATCCAGAGCAGACATACATACCTATAATACTAACTCTAAAAAGAATTTAAAGTGTAGGTGATGGTAAATACACAGACACAGACTGGAACTGAGTCAAGTCCTGAGGGCTGTGAACTGTGAGTGAGCTACACAGATGAATTAGCAAAATAGGTATTGGCCAATTTAAATTTGTGGGCTTCCATATAGTACCTAAGGAAAAGGTATATGTCGCAGACAGGATAATAACTTTGGTGTCAAATCTGAACCAGACAGGAATTGACTGATTGTACCACATGAAGATGGAATCACAGGAAATGAGTGTCTCATAAAGATATATCTATGTTTTTGAGAGGATGTGGAAGGGGTTTTTTTCTTTTCTTTCTCCAAGATACCAAAATTCCGTAAGCCTTGGGGGAAAAAAAAAAAAAAAGAAAATAGGAAAGCTGCAAAACACTCAGCAAATTGCATGATTTGTAAAACACAGGACTTGGTATACTGACTTTCAAAGTGTACTTATTGGACTGTACAGAGGGGACCAAGTCAATATTTTCACTCAGCCTAAGAAATTGATTCAAAATATCATAACCAAAGATTACTTCAAGTAACAGAAATGTTTGATGAGATGACAGAAGTTAATATCTTTGAGATATTAAATGTGTAATCAGGATTTTGACAGACTGGGTAAAGTCCCTTTTGAGTCCACTTTGCCAAAAGTTACCGATTGTCACAAAACATTTGATTTAAATTACTTTCTGAACACATTCAGTACTGGAAACATCTTAGTGTATATCATCCCAGATGCCCATGGGTTTCCCAATGGTCAAAACATGCACTGCTGTACTCTTAGAGAAGCTCTGTTAATGAGAGCTCTTGCAAACTGGGAAATGGCAAAAAGAAACCACTTTAAAAAAGAACACAGCAAACATCATTCACAAAGTCTCTAAGATTTAGCAATTCCAAACATGCTAAGACCAAAAATAAGAGTAAATATCCTGTCCCGCTGTGCTATACAACATGTCAAATGTTATCAGTTAATTCACATACATGTGTTCAGCCATAAAAATCAGACTAAACCCCCTTGCATGAATACAAAATTAACATGGATGCCAGAGCATAAAAAGATTCAGAGTCCATACTGGCTCTGGCACCCATTTCACTTTTCTTTTGGACACAGCAAAAGATATCAAATTCTTCACAAACATTTCAAAAGAAAGATTTGGGAGCTGTGTTGCTACAGAGATGTGCTTGAATGTCTGCCTGTAACACGTGACATCAGAAACGTGACAACAGCAGACAAAAATGCGTGAAGAAATCACAAAGGAAATGCAAAGGCCTGGGTACAGCTGTACAGGACTTCATTGTTTTCAATATGCGGATAATTTTAAAACCAAAATGAGACTATTTACTGCTGAGATCTTCATGGCCCTCCACTGGACTCACTCCAAAAGATCTATGTCTTTCCCTTGTAGAGGATTCCAGACCTCAATGCAGTACTCAAGGTTCTCCCCTTCTAATATTGAATCAGGAATAATACAAATGTGTATGCAAATTGTACTATTATTTTGAACAATAAAATATGAACATATTCATAACTGCTGATTTTAATCTGGAAACTGGCCGGTAAAACAGAAAAGCCCCTAGTCCTCCACCAGCTTCTGCATCAGAACTGTTTAAAGCTCACACCTTCCTCAAGTTTATGTGAACCAGACTAGTGTTACACTTCCCCTCACATCCCAGTAGTATCTGTTTAAAGTGTAGAGTCCAACTCTGGTGCTCAGTACCTTGAACCAGTAGAGGGTTTTTTCGCTTGAGAGAGGGATACAGAAGCTGAGGTGTTATGTTCTTGCTTTAATTGAATGAGAAAACAATCTCATCCTCTTTGATAATGAATAATAAAGCACTGCTATTTGAATAGTACCAACTATTCATCATGTGTCACTATGAAGAGATTTTAGCAGCTGGTGACATTCTTAAAGCAGTCAACTGTAAATTAAAAAATGAGCATATGTTTATTTTCCCTTTTCCAACTGATCTGGAAACACTGGGCTTCCCTGTTTATGAGATTTTAGGGAAGACAGGACACTTCACAAGCTCTGTCAGATGACATTGTTCCTTCTATTCCTGCTGTTGTGCTAGTGCAGTGAGTCCGTGCTGATTTACATCAAGTGAGCGTCTTCAGTGCAGCTACACTGCAGAAGTGTTGTCTTCAGTAGGGAAGCACTTGTGGCCTTTTTAAAGCTTATTTCAGAGGATTAATTTGATTTGTTGTGGTCCATTTCCCAGGCTTCTGACAATGTCACTTCTAGACCCAGTTCTCCTATGAGCTCTGGGCAGGCAGCTCCTTACACCAGTCTGCAGCTGAGTTATCCTACTTCACTAGCCTTTAGAATATGTAAAACCACAATTTTCATTCAAGAAATATAATTAAAATAACAATAGAGCCATTGTCTTGTGGGCAGATTTCTTAAATGCACACCTCAGCTCATCTATGCATTGCAAAATAACCAGGAGCGTCCTAGAAGAACAGCACAGTGTGCTCAACTTTGGTCATTTTCTCATCTTGAAAATTATTCTAATTCCCAGAAATTATGGTCTAGAAGCAGGGCACCTGTTTTCAGCAGCAACAAATTATTTTAAGTTTTAATAAGCAGTTATGTTAATGAACTAGAAAGCAATGACAAAAAGTTTTTTGCTGTTATAATGTTATGCTTAGGGAAATACTTATCATTAAGAACTACTTGAGAAGCATATTAATGTAGATAATTTCAACAAATCATCACTTGTATCCTAATGAGTTAGGAAAAAAAGTGCTCATCATAGCTAGATTGTACAAAGTATGCTTGATTTAATTAATTATCAGCCCTGTTCATTAGAATCCTCCAAGACCATCTGTTAATAGAAGCCTTGCTTTGGATAACCTCTTATTTTCCTTTCCAGCCATTTGTGTGACTCTCATTGTTCAGTGGCAGAGCAACCAAGGCACACGCAGATGTAAAAAGCTTCCAGAGCACGCTGGCGCCTGTGTTCCTTATGCCAAAAGCAACTGAATCTTTTAAGCCTATGCATTCCAGCCTTGCTTCTCTTGCATATGCATATTTCCCCATGACAACTGGAGCTGTGTATGCAGAAATATTTCAGAAAGAAAAGTTCATCAGTCTGGATGAACTGTGCTTTAAGAAGGAAGAAAGACTTTCCACTGTCCGAACCACCAATGCATCTGCTGTAGCAGTTACTTGCGGGGGAGGGGGAAGAGTGTGGTGGTGCTTAACTGTGAGCTTAAATAGCCAAACAAGGTACAGATTGTGGTAACTGTGGTGCGGGCTCAAATGCAGTTGTGACCGGAAAAGGGTGACAAGACAGGGAAAAGGAAGAAATGGCAAAGGAATCCCTGCTCTGCCTTGGAAGGGAAGGGTTAGGTTTCCAGTAAACCTAAATTTGCTCATGAGTTCAAATACAGCCTTGCTAAATTTTTGAAGGAGGCCAAATTTAACAACAGTGAAGGATTTTCCCATTCTGATGTAAATGGTGTTATTCATATTGCATAAGTAATCCAAAATTACTGAGGTTCCATCATGTTATACATAGGACAGAGCTATTCAGAATACATCATTTATGTAGCAATCCTAAAAATCATGTGAGGTCTAATGATTGATTCTGTCATATGCCTTTCCAATTATGTCCTGATTTTCTGTTTCAATTGCTAAGGAACTAAACAAACAAACAAAAAAATTAAAAGCCTAGATTTATGCTTAATTTTGTAATAAGCCATCCCAAATGAAGTTTAAAAAAAAAATCCTGATCTTGTTTAGGATGCATGCTTATAATTTTTGTTCACGGAAAACCAAGAACCTCGTGACTCTGCAGCTGCCATAGGAAAAAATAATGTCATTCTCTGGCCTGCGTTAACCTTGACAGAGATTTGAGTTTACATTGTGACTGAGTGCACTGATTACTAAAACATTACTTCTTTCACCGTGATGTCGATTTCTTTGTTTCTCTTTGGTTTCAACCTGGACCAATCAAAAATACAACTAAACTGTATCTACTATTATTAAGAGTTTCTGTTCCAATGCACTCACATTTTCTAGGAAAGTCCTCTTCCTTTAGACTTTATTTACAATAATATGTGTTCTCTTTAGAATCAGTTGTTCTTCAAAGAAGAAGTGACCAGGACATAAGGATCATTTTGAAACATCACTATTTCAGAAAATACAAAAATAAGTGTGAAACCCCATCTCCACTTTACTCAATGTCTTTTCTGTTATGAAAGCTTATACTGTATTTTAAAAGAGCCACAAATTTGCTTTGTGTGGAAGAAAACCATGTATCAGAAGTTCTTTTAGCATTCCAGTGCACAGAGTCATATTTACTGTATTTAAACTTACTTACTGTAACTACACTGACTGTTTTTAAAATCTACTTAAGCAGCAGAAATTTCAGTTAATTTTGAGATAATAACACCATGCATGAATCTGTAATGCAGCTAGAAATTGTAACTATTTTTCTCAAGGAAAGAACAAAAGCCTTTTGCGTTGTTTCTCCAAGAAAAACCTTATACTCTTACACCATTCTCCTAAAACAACAAAATTGAAAAAACATCCTTTTGCTCTTTTTCTCTTTCAGAATAGATATAGATGTCCATGAAGTTTCTCTTTGTAGTACATGTATATGCATTTGTGTGTGAGACAAATAGGATTTCTGCCCGATACACAAGCACACCGTGTAGTACAGGAGACCTTCAAACACATGCTTTCAGCACACAATGCCCTTTCTTATCTTTGTGTAATTGAGCGAGCACAGCAAATAGTAATTGCTAATGATTAATACAAAACTGCATAGCACTAATAGGAACCAAAATAGTAAAATACTAATAAAAAATTGCTTCTTTTCAACTTCTACTAGCAGCTTTGTGATACTAATTTAACTGAACTGAAGCTGTAGACTAGTGATTTCAAAATCATTACTTTCTCTTCTTGCCAGTTCTGCATTGGAGACCCTACTAAGGTCTAAAGGATGATGGAGGACATGGTATGCATCAGCTCCTGTAAGATGCCTGTGACAATTTCAGCTTACAGTGCAGGAAGTGTTTCTCATGCATCTGTACATATAGTATGCTTTTCAGGCAAATGAGAAACTTCAGTCAAATGAAATGTCATTAGATTTCAACAAGGAAAATATTTTATTGCAAGCAAAGAATGTTTCGTGCTTTGCTGGTCTCCTCTCCTTTGGTATCTCTTACTCTTGCCCCAAAGAAGAAATTTCATTTGGAGAATAGGATGTCAAATGGCCTGGATGCCTGCCATCAACCCCTATAAACTCAGACACAACATCTAACAATGTGTAAACCAGGTTGAAAATTAATGATTTAACTAGTACTATAAAAGTGGTACTGAAATAACTAAAATAAATAATCTTCCTTTTTTCCACTTGGCTTCTTGTCCATTATATCCTTGTCCTACGCAAAATTTCCTACGAGGAAATGCAGTACATGGTAGCTAACTATTGAGAATTATTGTTACTACATGGACAACTTTTTCAATTTTGAACATAATCCTTTCTAAATTCGTGAAATAACTCTGGCCATGGACTTAAGCTGAAGTTTCTTGTAGTAGAATGTAGAAAAAGAAAATTTTAACCAGTTGCAGAACACATTTTTTCCATGTGTTCTTTTCCAACAAAAAAAAAAATGACATTTTTCTTTAGCCACATTTTAGCAAAAAGCATTCTGCTTTTGTGATTTAGGCATTCAATATGAGATTTACAGAAGTGGAAATGAGGACATAGAAGAAGGTTCTAAAACCTCTTTCAATGTGATGTAGTTATATAAGCTGACATGCTTTAGGAAGGAATACTATGTTTTCAAATTGTTCTGTGATGGAAAAAGCAAATTAAATTCACAAAGTTTCAATGTACTAGTAAGGCACCTTTACATGACACTATATTAATAATGCCATTTCAAGTAAATTTCAAGTAAATTAATGGCTGAGTTGACACATGTGATATGTACAGCCTTATTGGCTTCTCAAGTTGTAGGTCTCACAGGTAAAAAACGTGCAAACTTTTATTGGGAAAAAGTCAATATTGGATCAACCCTACTCTTGCAAATAATCCTCTATCTAAATAATTTACAGTGTTTTCTTAGCAGTACCACACTAGTCCTCATCCTGTAGAAAAATCAAATTAATTGAAGGACAAGGAGCAGCTTTAGATTGGACATGGAAATACATTCATCTGCCGAATAAAATAGAGTTGTCTTCCTCTTGTTCTTGGTGAAGTGCTTAAGAAGTTCCTTCAGGTACTTTTCTCCTTTTGGTTAGCACAAGAATTTTTATTTTAAAACCCACAACTTCATGATGGCATTCCAGAAGAGAATCTAAATTGAATTTAGAATTTCATACCAGTGTTTATGTACTATATCACTGCATATTATAGGGATTCGTATTTCCTTAAGGTATAAACATAAATTGTGGTCCAAACTCTATTGGCAACTCTGCTAAGCTCACTTCAGTACTGAAAAATTTCTTCCTATAACAGTTGCATAAATACAAGCTGATGCTATTGAAATGAACAGTCTAAAGAAGTTTCCAATGTGAAAAGAAAGCCTGACAAACAAGGCAAGATTTTTAAATGCTTTCATTCACAAGTTGTCCAGGGAAAGATATGCCTAGTATGAACATTCATTTACTGTCTTGTAAACAATTACATGCCCGTTGTATGTAATTACATTTGCATGTATCTTAACCTACTTCTAGGAACAAACTGATTTCCGAAGTGCTTCTGCATCATCATAATCACCTCACCTGTTAGGGATCTGAACAGGCTGGACCACTGGGCTGAGGCCAATGGCATGAGGTTCAACAAGGCCAAATGCCGGGTCCTGCACTTGGGGCAAAACAACCCTGTGCAGTGCCACAGACTAGGAGAAGTCTGGCTAGAAAGCTGCCTGGAGGAGAAGGACCTGGGGGTGTTGATTGACAGTCGACTGAACATGAGCCAGCAGTGTGCCCAGGCGGTCAAGGAGGCCAATGGCATCTTGGCTTGTATCAGAAACGACGTGACCAGCAGGTCCAGGGAGGTTATTCTCCCTCTGTACTCGGCACTGGTGAGACCGCACCTCGAGTACTGTGTTCAGTTCTGGGCCCCTCACCACAAGAAGGATGTTGAGGCTCTGGAGCGTGTCCAGAGAAGAGCAATGAAGCTGGTGAAGGGGCTGGAGAACAAGTCTTATGAGGAGCGGCTGAGAGAGCTGGGGTTGTTTAGCCTGGAGAAGAGGAGGCTGAGGGGAGACCTTATTACTCTCTACAACTACCTGAAAGGAGGTTGTGGAGAGGAGGGAGCTCTTCTCCCAAATGACAGGGGACAGGACAAGGGGGAATGGCCTCAAGCTCCACCAGGGGAGGTTCAGGCATGACATCAGGAAAAAATTTTTCATGGAAAGGGTCATCGGGCACTGGAACAGGCTGCCCAGGAAGTTGGTTGAGTCACCTTCCCTGGAGGTGTTTAAGGGACGGGTGGACAAGGTGCTGAGGGGTATGGCTTAGGGAGTGTTAGGAATGGACTCAATGACCCAGTGGGTCCCTTCCAATCTAGTCATTCTATGATCCTATGATTCTATGATTCTATATTGCTACAATGACAATATTATCTACCAAACGTTCATCTTTCAAACTAAGAATTAGTTTTATGAATGTGGATGTATAACATATCTTCTTCACTGTTTAAATTACCTGTGGGCTCATCTTCAGTGTCCAAAGTCACTGAATATTTGGCTTTGGTATTTTTCAAGTATGATTCAGTACTTCAACGTTTCTTAGTTAGTAGCCAATCTTAGCAGATATTCAGTGTTATCCAAGTTAGATATCCTGATGAAGGATATCTAACTTCATCATTCTATCCTGATGAAGTTAGTTCCTTCATCAGGAAGCTCTGTAGACTGTGTTTTATGTGTAGATGTGCAACCATCCTGGGAACAAAGTCCCAAGATTGGCTTGGGATCTTCAGGTGGTCAAGGTATACATGCACAGTGGTCATAAGTTTCCTGGCGCTTCAAAGTTGGTTATCTGTAACAGGCATATTTCTTATTTTCTGTTTCTAGGAATTTGTCATGATTGTTGTCTTTGGTTTGGAATTTATTATCCGTATCTGGTCTGCTGGATGCTGTTGTCGATACCGAGGATGGCAAGGAAGACTGCGCTTTGCAAGGAAACCATTCTGTGTAATAGGTGAGTGCCCCAGCTTTGGATTTTTTTAAGACAAAAATTGTTTTCCTTCTTAGTGAAAACTAATGGAATCAGACTTTATTCACAGTAACCAAGTGTAAATCCAGAATAACTGTGTCACCTACCATTTGCCCACGGCTTTTCTAGATATAAAATCACGAAGTCCCTAAATACCAGTTATCCTATGTTTCCACAACTATTTCAAGAGACCCTTCTTAGCTCTAGAAATTCTCTCTGAGAATGATCAACAGGCCCACAACCAATCAAAACCATATTTTCAGAAAGAATCTGGAAGAAAACTGTTTCCCAATAAAGGTAGAAATCAAGGATGGTTAACCAAATTAATCTGATAATTTCTGGTAAATTATTCTGGTAAAAATTCCGCATCTGAGGAATTCCTGCAATGGAGAAAGGAGGTGCACGTGTAGGTGGAAAGGCATCACAGACTACCTCTCCCTCAGAAAGAATCACCCCATCTACACTATTGTATGACATTTTGGGAGAGAAGGACATATTGGTATTGACAGTTCTTTTGTTCAGGCAGCAAGGGAGGTGGGTAGGTATGTACCCAACCCCATCTGGTGTCAGGTCACTCAGTTGCCCTGAAGCTGCTATGTCTGGCTGAAAGGAAAGTGGAAAGAAAATTGAAAAATATTCCCAGTCCTTACCAGCCACCTGTCAAGGGAAAGCTGGAAATTCAGATGTTCACTCTACCTGGCATCAACAAACCCAGCTACTCTCCTTAAGCAGGCTTACCTTTATTGCAAGATTTTGTGGTTCATCTGAAACTTTGCAGTGGTCAAATTTTTGTCAACACATAAGGAAGTACCAGATGGTTTAATTAGTAAAATTAACCTACTTCAGCCATTTAGAGTTTAACTTACTAGAAATTTACAAATCTTTGAAGAATTTGAACTTACTAGAAGCATTTGACATCTCAGAGTGGTTTGCTGCTTTCCCGAATGCTGTTGTGTGAGAACACTAGCAGTTTGTTCAATTCAGCTTTCATTTCTACTCCCTTTCCTACCTCTATTCAACTGATGAGTTTTCTGCCAGTAAGGACTTTTTTTACCTTCAGTCTGAGGTGTTATTTCCCAGCAAAAGTGAATGGAAGGGTTCTTCCTTGTCCAAAACTCTGCATGTTTCCATGGGGTCAGTGATGGAGATTTTCTCCCTTTCCTTTAAACAGCTCCGTTACCCTCCTACTGCTCTTGAAATAGTTCAAGCAGGTCTCCTGGCAAAGGCCTCAGTGAGTGCTGGAGTTTGGTTTACTTCACTTGATACTGTTTTTTCCTGCTTTCTTTGGAGTCATGCCCTCTCTTTATTGCACCTATGCTTACACAGGTCATCTCTAGCCTTAACAGCATCTTCTCTGTCCCCTTTGCAACTCCATCCCTTGCTAGCAGAATTAACTAATAGACAACAGTCTTTTGTTTGTGGATGTCTTCCTATGCTAGTTCAATGAATCTAAAAGGAACTTTGTTCTGCAAAACACTATACAGCTACTAGCACAGCTGCTGAAAACTTGCCATTAATTAATCTGTGTGTCTCTTCTGCTGATGACCAATTTTGGTCCGTTTCTGGAATTTAGCCTCCCTGAAGGGAGTTTCAGATGTTCAGCATCTCTACAGATTTGATCTTTTGAGGATGAACCTTTGGCAAGTCATCTTGAGTCTCTTGCTGTGTAAGGTAACTACTTGCCTTCACCTTGAATTTGCAGTCATGGCAGAGTGTGCCCTAGCAGCAAAGGCCAATAGGTTGTATTAGTAGATGAAGATGCATGTTTATCTCCCTTTATTCAGCACTAAATTGTCCACATCTAAGATGCTGCAGCCCATTTGCTCCATCCAACACCGTACATTAAAGTCAATAAACCAGAGTGAATTCAGTGAAGGCCACCTAGATGACTGGTGCTGGAACATTTGCCCCATGAGGAGAGGCAGGGAGATGTGGGCTTGTTCAGCCTGGAGAAGGGATGGCTTCAGGCAGAACTCTGTGAACTCATTGCAAAGGTCTCCTTAAAAACACATGACTGGTTTGGGGCTATTACTTTTCTTGTGTTTGTTTAATTTTTTACTTACTCATCCATTCAGTTATTCTTTCTGCTTATTGTTACAGTGGAACAATAATATTTCAGCAGAGTTAGTCTGTTTACTATTAATTAAATTTGCTATGTATCTCCAGCAGATCTGTTCTTTCATTATTTTTGTGATCAAACACAAATCACATAGGGAAATGGCCTTAGAGACAGAAATAATAAATTTGAGGATTACCTTAAGGGTCACATTCAGACAGCCTTTTTTTTTCAATTAATAACCTAATAACCAGAAAAACTTTATTCAGGGCCAAAGCTCTGTGCTTACATTAGTGTGTCTACAATGTCACTACCCTGACAAATTAGTTCATCAAGCAACTCCGTGTGCTACCAGGTTAGTAATGATATCGATCAAATTCTTTGACAGTTTTGTACCCTTGTTTATTTTTGTGAAAATAGGAGTAATAGTGTAGCATTAGACCTTGTTTTGTATTTTCTTCTTCTGTGTTAAGAGTTACCTGCCACCCTTCATTTTCTCTGGTTGAGTATGAGCCTGTGTACATGATGTAAAGGGCTTATTAACATACCATCCCAGATATTTAACATATGTACTTAAAGATGGATTTACTTCCGCAGATCCTAAATTTCCCCAGCATATCAGTCTGAAGCTCGGCCGTTAGCACTGTAGAGCAGTGTTGCTCTGTTATGCTTTGCACAAAGGTAGAAATCAAGACACCTCCTCTCTCAGCTGCTGCCTCTGTGTGCCAGAGGCTCCCATGCCCAGAAAAAAAACTGTGTCTGGCTGTGCCTTAGGGAAATACACGCTCTCAGAAGATCCCCACTATAAAAAAAAAGGACATGTCTGCTAATCAGGAGGAAAGTAAAGGATCTCCTCCATGTAAAGCCAGTCAAGGAGTGTAACGTTTGTCCAGGGCAACTAGACTGCCTCGTGATCCAGCCCGGTGAAAGAATTCATGTATTTCAGTTAGTCCATTAGCAGTTTCCCCACAGCTGCTTCTATTTTACCTCTAGTCAAGCTACAGCATGATGGAAATGTCACAAGTTCAAATTCTGTTGAGGCTGCAGAATGAGCAAATTCCCAACAGGAAGCTTAAGTCCATTATCTGTAATCAGGCTCTTGAACTACATGGCTGGCAAACCTCATTTCAAAACATTAAGTGATAGCAAAGGCTGTTGCATATTACTGGATCTATTTTTCATTAATTAGAGTGGTAACGAACCATCATATGGCATTTTTGTAAAACCTTTATAAACAAGTCCATATCTAGTGTGTTACAAGAGCTGCTGAGCTTTTAATTTGAATTAATTCACTATGTTTATATAATGATATATTGTGCGTCTGTCACCTTGGTATTTAGGCATATTATATAATTTAAATACACACAGACAGTAAATCTGCTCATGATAAAAAATATAAACAGCCCCCTTCCAGCATAATTTGAACTCTAAATAACCCACTGATGATCTGTAATTAAGTATATGCTTGACCAGGGAGATACTTCTCACATCACACACATCACATCTCATTATAAATCCTGGCCAGCAGGAGCAAATTCCATGTTGGGGAGGTCTCCTGCCAGCCTGGCTTGAACCCTTCTCAGGAACATGCTGACCACTTTACTCCAGAAAATTCTCTGATAGCAGTAGGTGTATTGAGATTGGAAATTGAAAGTTCGTCAGATAATTTCCGCAGCCATAATTATGTGCAATGAACAGCAGCACACTTTAAGCTAAAACAGTCCCAAATTGTGTAGGTTTTGAAAATTGATATATAGTGGCATATCTTTGGGTTTGACAATCCTGCCAGTACAGATTTTAGAAAAGCATAGGAAAAATAATGTTTTCTCGATATCATCTATGGACCTTATTCCCTCGTGTTTACTTTTGCCAGCTAATACCCTCCCTGCTGAGAAAGGTGGTGGTTGCTCTGAGTAAAGACACCAGGCTCTGGTCGTCTTTTTCTGGAAGTTTTGTGTCTGCTATTCAAAAAAAAATCTGCTAGTTTGCTGCAATGCGGTTCATGTTGAAGTTTCTTTCTGGTATGCGCTAAAGAGTTCAGCAGCGTGTATTTATTGATCGGTATGCTTTTTTGATCTTACACTTGCGTTCCTACCATGTTATTTTGAGTAAAGGAGTGCCTACTATGAATTGGGCAACCTAGGTGAGGTGTTTAATAACTTCTTTCCTGCTGGGCAGCTGTGGGTGGTATTACATTTCATCTTCAGTTTGAGGTTTTGATCTGAGGGCTGAGCATTTTTTGCATCTGTATTTTGTGCATCTGTTGAGATATTTGGTAATGAAGGAAGTCTGCAAGGCTAGCATGAGATTTCTGATAATGTGAATTTTCATTGAAAAATATTGATTAATTGAAATCAAAGTAATTCCTGGAAACAAACCAATTCCCTTTTCCTGAGGAAAGGCATTTTATGTTCAATCTGGATTTTTTTCTCTTTATCATCAAAACTGAAAGCACTCTCTCACCCAAATATGCAGAATAGCCAATAATACAGTTTCTAGTTTCTGGATAAAATATCTTTAAATTCTTGCTCTGGGAGATTTGGAGCAGGAAACTACAATCTCTCAGCCCCATTGAAACTACCCAAACATCAATAAATAATTCTTAATTTGTCCAGAGAGAGATGGTGATTTACCCTGTCACCTGGTGTTAATTGTAGTCATCTGCTACATGAGAAGCTTTGATTGCTTTCATCCAAAGAATAATCAATCATTTTGTAAGAAGACAATTCCATCAGTACAAGTTCAAAGAGATCCACACCAGAATGGATTAAATAGGTTAGAGCACCAGAATGCGATGAATCAGAAAATGAAGGTAGTTGTGATAGAAAGCCTGTTAAAAGCCAGAGACCTTTTATTAAAAACTAATTTATTTGTGATACTGTAATTACTTCCTTAGAAGGCTATTGAAGATATTTTCCCAAGCATGAGGTGATGTTTATTCCAAATTAGACTGATATAGCTCAGTACCTGCACTAAAATATTTAGCAATTCTTAATTCAGTTCACCTTTGCTAAGAAAGTCTCCTAAAGTCAAACATCACAGTCAAATAATTTAGAAATAATGAGGTTCTCTGTCCATACTCACTCGGATTCTGTAAATGGTTTATGGATTCTTTCAAATGACTGATCATCTCACATATTGGGATCTCAGAAAATATACTCTACATATATGGTAACATATATTATAATTACTAAATTAGATATTATAAAATACTATATATTGTAAAATATTATATGCTATAACTGTATATTATAGAACTGTCAGTGCCACTTATGACCCACAAGGTTTGAGTGACATGGAAATGTACAGTAAGAAGGAGGTAAACAACTGACAGACCAAGAAGCAGTCAACATGTTCTGATTTTAGACTTGGTATGTTCAAATTCGCTCACATTTTTTAGGGACTGGCTTTAAACTTGTTGCTATTACAGATGCCCAGTATATAAAGGTGCTTACAGAAACACCTTTCTTTTCACTACCTGTCTTTATTCTATTTGAGGTATCCATATCCTGCCTTACTACACTGAATTCCCATCCTGTCCATAGACGAGATAGTTGCTTAAATTTCCATACATACATGTAAATTCTTCAGTCCAAAATTAAGTTATTGTTAGTGTAAACGCTGGTGTGGAAGTTAGAGCTAGATAGGATTGTGCCAAATTCACTTACCTACATAGCTCAGCATATGACTCTCAAAAGCAGTAAAATGTTTGGCTCGTTTTTCAAATTGTATCATTCCTAGAATTGAAAAAAAAATATTTTTAATGAAGTGAATAATGTGTAAGAATCTAATTGATACACAAGGAAATACTTAGCTCTCTGGGCTTCTTTCCAGATATTGTGCTGCAGATCAGCTGCTTCAGTGTGTGACGTTCCTTGTAACTCCCATTTCAGATCACCATCAGCTCTTTCCCACAGCTCCTCTGTAAGAGGAATTGCTGCTTCAGTGGCACTACAGATTTTGCTTTTGCAACAGGGAATTATGCTCTCCAGGCAGAAATCTGAATTGTTTAGGGACATTTCCATATTGGTCTAAAATAGTATCCTATTAGACTAGGTGTTTGCTGGTTTGGACTTCTGCAAGTGCTCATTACTCTGTCCTTGGCATACGTACAGCCATTCACAGGATTGTGATATCCTGAGCTCGCAGTACCACTTTATTTCAAAAGCCAGTTTCCGTGGGTCTTCTTTTACTTTAGTTGATCAAATTGTACTTTTCCTTGTAGTATCTCAGCCTCATCCCTGTGAGCGCACAGGAAGATATTTGAAGAGGTCTAAGTGGAGTTATTGGCTTGACACATACCGTAGAAAACTTTCTACAATGGTTAGAAAGCACTATGCAGCTAGGGGAAACATAGTGAGAAATTAAAAAGTGCATTAGAATAGAATAGAACAGAACAGAACAGAATCATAGAATCATTTAGGAAGGAAAAGACCTTTAAGATCTAATCCTTAACCTAACAGTACCAGTTTAGTTCACCACTAAACCATGCCCCTAAGCACCACAGCTATACATCTTTTAAACACTTCCAGGGATGGTGACTCAACCACCTCCCTGCCCAGCCTGTTCCAATGCTTGACAACGCTTTCTGTGAAGAAATATTTCCTAATATGTAGTCTAAACTTCCCTGAAGAAACTTCAGGCCATCTCCTTTTGTCCTCTCACTTGTTACCTGGGAGAAGTGACTGACACCTGCCTCACTACAAACTCCTTTCAGGTAGTTGTAAAGAGTTATAAAGTCTCCCTTCAGCCTTTTTTCTCCAGACTAAACAGCCCCAGTTCCCTCAGCCACTTCTCATAAGACTTGCTCTCTAGACCTTTCATCAGGTTCATTGCCCTTCTCTGGACATGCTCCAGCACCTCAATGTCTTTTTTTTGTAGTGAGGGACCCAAAACTGAACACAGTATTTGAGGTGTGGCCTCAGCAGCACTGAGTACAGAGGAACAATCACTTCCATGGTACTACTGGCCAGAGTATTTCTGATACAAGGTAGGATTCTGTTGGCTTCTTGGCCATCTGGCCATACTGCTGCCTCATATTCACCCAGCTATCAACCAACACTCCCAGGTCCTTTTCTGCTGGCCAGTTTTCCAGCCACTCTTCCCCAAGCCTGCAAGCATTGTATGGGGTTGTTGTGACCCAAGTGCAGGACCTGGCAACTTAGCCTTTTTGAGTCTTATAAAATTGGTCTTGGCCCATCAATCCAACATGTCACGATCTGCAGAGCCTTCTTACCCTCAAGTAGATCAATCCCTCATGCCCAACTTGGTGTCAATTGCAAACTTAATAGGGATGCACTCAATCCCATTGTCCAGGTCACTGATAAAGACATTAAACAGAACCAGCCCTAACACTGAGCCCTTGGGAACGCTACTTGTAACTGGCCACCAACTGGATTTAACTCCATTTACCACAACTCTTTGGTCCTGGCCATCCAGTCAGTTTTTTACCCATCGAAGAGTACTCCCATTTAAGCCATGAGCAGCCATTTTTTTCAGGAGAATGCTGTGGTTGTGTCAAAGGCTTTACTAAAGTCCAGGTAGACAATATCCACAGGCTTTCCCTCATCTACTAAATGAGTCACCTTGTCACAGAAGGAGATCAGGTTAGTTAGGCAGTACCTGCCTTTCCTAAACCCATGCTGGCTGGGCTTGATTACCTGTCTATCCTGTATGTGCTGCTTGATGGCACTTGAGATGATCTGCTCCATCAAGAGATGATCTGCCACCTTCCCAGGCACTGAGGTCATGCTGACAGGCCTGCACTTCCCCTGATGCTCCTTCCTGACTTGCTTGTAGATGGGTATCACATTTGCTAACCTCCAGTCAACTGGGACCTCCCTGGTTAGCCAGAACTGCTGATAAATGAAGGAAAGTGTCTTGGTGAGCACTTCCACCACTTCCTTCAGAACTCTTGGGTGGATCACATTCAGATGGAATGGAATGGAATGGAATGGAATGGAATGGAATTCAGTGCACTGGAGTGGCATGGTGTGGCATGGCATGGAATGGCATGGAATGGAATGAAATGGAATGGAATATTTCAGTTGGAAGGGACCTACAACAATCATCTAGTCCAACTGCCTGACCAAAACGGCAAACTGAAAGTTAAAGCATGTTATTAAGAGCATTTTCCAAATGTCTTATAAAGACTGACAGGCTTGGGACATCAATCACCTTTCTAGGAAGGCTATTCCAGTGCTTGACCACCATCTCGATAAAAAAAATGCATCCTAATGTCCAGTCTCTAGGATGATCTACCCAGTCACTGTGTATTGTATTGTATGGTATTGTATTGTGGGCAACTACTTCATTCACCTTTTTTCTGTAATAATTATACTTTTGTTACTCCTTGTATACAGATGACTTTGTTTCTTTTACATTCAGCCTGCAGCATAAAACAGGAGGAAACATTTGCAATACGTCTTTCCATCTCTTTGGTGCTTTTAGTTTTTAATTATTCCTCTTGTGGCTGTTGAATGTTGTGGCTTTGTCACTGTCCTTGCTGAAAACTAGTTTATTTCTGTTCAGGTCATCTGTGTATATGCAGAAAAAGAGTCGTAGGTGTGGTCAGTTAAAAACAGTGGTTTCATTTTGCTTGGCTGTATCGTCATTTAGCAACAGGCGTTTTCAGTTGGTTTAGAGAGAGTGTTTGTTTCTTTAAATGCTGTTTTCCGGTATCTGCTAATCTTTCATTTGTTAACTGGCAATGCTGACAGTTTAAAGCACAAGCTTTCCTCACTGTTACGTTCAGTATAGTCAAGTTGATTGCCAGGTGTCTTCATCTGGCCTTGTAACTAGCTTATCAGTGATCATAAAGCTTGAAGAAAGTTAAGTTTCCACAGATGTTTCCATTCTTTTACATCCCTTCAGAGCACTGCATGCTGCCACCAGCACTGCTCAAGTGACTGATGGACAGAGTAGTCCAGTGGGAATAGCAGAAAACCTTTATTTTTATGATCATGCCTCCAATCGTTGCACTCCAATTGCTACAACGGAAAAAGATTTGTGTACTAGAAGCGAAAGTAGGGTTTTTTAATTCCTCCTTTTTACAGCTGCTGTGTTAAATACAGCAATTAGGAGGAATTTGACAATGTAACAACATTGTTACATTGTGTAACAGAGTTACAGTATTTAAATCTCAAGTTTAATACAGCTAAGTAGAAATATTTACATATTTCTAGGTAGCAAATTGGGCATGCTCTGCACATTTTAATTTCCTCCATTTCCTTCCCACCCCTAGTACTTAAACACTGGGCTCCCATAACCTGCAGTCTCCTCTTAAAGGAAAATTATGGTTTTTATCTTTAAGCTTGTGCTGATAACTCTCAAAAGTGAGGGTCTTCCCTTTCTGCTGATAGATGCTACTGCTGTCAATAATAAACCTAAGGAAGGTGTCCAACAGATCTGTCTTACATCAGTCCATGTAAGCTCCAAAATGGTGTAAATGCTTATTTGAGCCTGGGCTAAGCTGTCCCTGCCGCATCAAGAGGTAACTTTAGCCAATTGCTTCCACCCTTGTGCCGCATTGTCCTGGTCCCCCCACGCATGTATGTGACCATCTCGGGAGCAGCCGAGGTGAGGGCAGGGCCCCTTCAGTCCCAGGGCTCTCCTTTGCCAGCCCAGCCTGCTCGTGACATCTCCACGCTGGGGACTGCTTTGTTTCAGATGACAATGTCACGAGGCAGAGTGGCAAGGTTGTCGTGCAGAGTGACATGGTCTGCTGTATTTAAGATCTCATTTGGGGATTGCCTCCTGTAGGGCTTGTGGAAAGAATATCAGATTATATTTATTTTTGCCTCTTCGACAAGCACTGAACAGAGTTTCTATTTCTTTTTTCACGTCTTCCACACCAGGAAGTCTCAAGGTGCCGCACACTATTTTTCTTCAAAATACAAAAGCTTCATACTAGTACAGTAGTCCCTCTTTGGCTCCCCACCCATAAATTGGTGGTGGGATAGCAGCTGAGAATAAAGAGTGGCTGAAAATCTCTGGTTCAGTGTTGTCTGAGTAAACTGTATTTAGAGAATCAGAGGAGTCCCAGGAGGCACTCACACTGATTATGCAGACATCCAAAATGGTTGTGTAAGTTAGGAATGCAAGTCCTGGTTTTAGGCAGCAGGGAGAGATTTATGCGTCTAGAGAGTGGATCAGAAAACTTAAGGTAGGAATCCAGTTCTTTCACTCGGCACTGAGGGACCCATGTTCCTGTCTTCGACACCTGCTATGGACAGTTTGGCTGGATAGTGTTTACCTCCTGTTCTCCTCCACCCCACAAATCTGAAAGCAGATTTTTAATACTATCCCTTTCCCTCTCCACCTACAGACAGACTTTTCCCCTCTCTTGGAAACATGCTCTTCCCTCACTTCCTCTTTTCAGCATCTTTACTTCTCAGTTTTTGACTGTCCACTTTTACCCTCACATCCAGGATTTTTTCTGTTCCCATGGTTTTTTAGCCTTTCCATGCCCACACCATTGCATCGCCTTCACTTTATGCACAATTCGGGAACTCGTTAGATTGACACTAGCAGACACCCTGCCTGCCCCTCCCTGAGATATCAGAGTATGTTTGAAAAGGCTATGAAAGTGCAGGCTTGTACCTGTAGATTCCTACCTGTATGGTTCAAGAATCCAGCACAGAGATAGGACTACTTCCCCTCATGGGCTGGATCACGTAGGATCCCCATAGGATCCCCATTTGGTGTCTTTCTGTACACTGATTAGTGCCAGATACCTCTAAACAAGGTGTTAACACCTATATCCCTTATAGTCAATCACAATACCTTTCTTTGGACATTGGGTAATCAGTGACCGACTCATACAGGAATCCAGATCCCCTGAAAAATCTAATTCCGGCACTTCAGTGAGAAACATCCAATCTTGTACTTAATTTTCCTTGGTTATTCCTTTATGTCCTGTGGCAAGGAATTTTACAAGTTAATTGCACGTTGTATTTCGTGTTATCAGATCTAAATTGCCGTTTGATCTCATTTTTATAAGGAAGGGTAAGTAGGAGGCATCCAACAGACCTTCTCATCTTCCACTACTTTGCTTACCTCTATCTGCCATCTCATATTTGTCTTCTGACTAACCACTCCTAAATTATTCAGCCCTTTCTCCATGTACAAGTCTTGCCACGTCTGTTGTTATTTTGGTTTTTTCTTGATGATGACTTTGTGGTTTTCTTACAGCCTGATCTAATAAGCCTCTTTATTCCTCAGGTGGGTGTGTCTGGCCATCCATCCCACTGCCTTTCCCTGCAGAAATCTTCAGGGTTTTTCCCCTCCACAACAGCCTTTTTCACTGAGGTCTTCTGTCTTCCAGGAAAAAGCCTCAGACACAGTGAAATAACCTTGTTTTCCCAGGGCTTGTAAGGCACAAAACAGTTACTGGGCAGAATAAGTGAAGATTTATGGGAAGGATCTGCATGTGTTACTTGTGGTTTCTTTCTTTGATTGAACACAAATTGGGCTGGTGAACAGTGGGTCAAAGATATGGTTTTAAATGTGTTTCTGTCCACCTATGTTAAAGCCAAATAAAACTACTGAATAAATAGTGCTTTATTTCTTCTGGCAGGTGCATATTAATAATATTAAACATCAATTATTGGAAAAAGCTATTGAAGTTAAATCCATGAAAGACTTGCAATTGAACTTAATCTTAGCTTGCAGGAGGCCCTTAGTTTATTAAGATTTATTGAGCTAGCTGAGAATAACATAAAGATGTTTGCAGAGAACTTAGTCCATAGAAAGTGTGTACTCAACAGGGCCATGAACTAATGTACTGTTAATTGCTAACAGTACAAAGACAGGTGAAATGTTCCCATTAGTGTTTTTATTCTTATCTAGACTAAATCAAAAATGATAACCAGAACTACAATTTAAAATACAGTATTTGTTGAGCTGTTGTGATTCTCAACTCACAGAGAAATATTCTGGCTATCTACAACAAAAAGTAAAATGACAGTATTTTGATATATTTGTCACTATGGCCTGAAAGTGTGTTGCTTTTACACCGGAGCAGTGTACATATACTTTTAGTATATTGGCATATTAATAACATCAGTTGGTCCATTCTTGTGGATTAAATTAGGGCCTCATTATAAAATTTGATTAAAAAATTTCAAAACAAAAATCTGGCCCCTCTTCTTTACTCTAGAATTTCATAAGGATGTATTTAGTTTCCATGTCTAAAAAATGCCCAGTATTGACTTTTTGAAAATATGACTTTTTTTCCTATTTCAAATATTATTTGACCTACTGAGTCCAGTACTTGTTTAGCCTTACTAACAAAGGTCTTCAACTTGTTTCCAGTTTTGTTTTATTTTGTTTGGGACAACGTATGATTGCATTGTATGGTAAAGAGCGTACTGAGGTTCCTATAAAGAAAGGAATTTACTAACACTGCTGGGAGTATTCATAGACAGAAGAAACTTGTGATAGTTCTACTTGATGCAGAAAGACTACACAGCTCCTTTCTGTGGCCGAGGCAAGAAATCTTAAGCTAATCATTTTTCATTCAGAGAGGCTGAAGAAATACACAAAGCATTAGACCAGCTTAGAAACAAATGTTTAGCAGAAGGGTTTGCAAATAAAATTTGGTTTATGATTCCTCAGACCACTTTGCTTTGCAGTGTCTATGTGTGTGTGTTGGGGTTCGGTGGCAGGGATTTACAAAGAATCATAGAATCATAGAACAGTCAGGGCTGGAAGGGACCATCATCCAGTTCCATCCCCCCTGCCATGGGCAGGGACATCCCACCAGCCCAGGCTGCCCAAGGCCCCATCCAACTAACATCCAGTCTAAATCTGCCCCTCTCCAGTTTATACCTGATCCCCCGTGTCCTGTCACCACAAGCATTTACAAATAGTCCCTCTGCAGCTTTCCTCAGGCCCCCTTCAGGTACTGGATGGTGGCTATAAGACATGCTTATACTTACATGCTTATTTATCCTGTCTGATGTGCCACGGAGGCATAAGCTGGGCTTCCACCTTATCACATCTCATCAGTTACTGCCAACCTCAGACAAGTGGGTGGTCTTGCCCCAGCTCAGGTGACCTCCAGGTGCCAGGGCAAGGTCCCATATGTCTTCCACTTGTGCTGGGGCTTGTAGTCTTTCCTCCCATGGACAGGCTCACCAGTGGGATGCCATGGGGTACAGCCCCATATGCACAAAGCTGCTTTGCAGAACTGACCTCATCGCCAGCACTGGATGCTGGGGTCTTCCATCAAATCTGAAGTTTCAGCATCAGGACACAGTGCTGTAGCTAGTCCTCACAGTGTTTGCCGTTATAAAACCTTTGAATTCATCTCCTAAAGCACACTTGCAGTTTAATGCAGAGTTTCTGTTTCATGGCACTGAAAATACAAGAAACTCAACCTATTATATATTATTTTGTGTTGTGGTTTAATGCCCACTGGCAATTAAGCACCATGGATTTGTGCTTTTATAATGCAAATACATATGTTTTTTATATATATTCATATTTCATGTTACATATTATATAGGGTTTGTACCTCATGTAAATAATACTATATGTTATTTTGTATACATACTGTATTACTCAGATGATTTCAATAGGTTGCAAATGCAAGCTATAGATGGAGAGAAGAGTTCAAAATGGTTCATTTCTTTTGATCTCTTCATTGGAGTATTGCTTAGCTGATGAGTAAGAAAAATCCAAGTTTCTACGTATAGATCAATTTTGGTGAACTCCTTAGAATTGAAGTCAGTGACTAATGTAGCCATTTTCTGTTATTAGGAAAAAAATCCATTAAAGTAGAAATAGTAACCTCTGCATTTGAGGGAGGTTTATTCCGCTCCAGTGCCTAGGCAGTACTACACATTTTTATATAACTTTTTTCTCTTCTCTATGCCTGTGCCATACATCCCTATCTTCCTGTTTTACAGCAGCAATAAAAGTAAACTTTCATACTCATCTGTGTTTATCTTTGCACATTATCTTGATATGTAAAACTATTTCACTTTCCTACTTCTAAAAATACCAAGCTGTTTTGAATCTTGAAAAAAGATTACCCAAGGAAGCAAAATCACCAGCTTGTTTTTCCTATAATGACAATTAGGATGGTTTCCATCCAGAAAGTGTTATAGGTTTGAAAACTCAAAGACCTTTTGGCTGGATTGACAACAACATCTGCAAAAATCAAACAGCGTCATCCATCCCAAGAATTTCCTGAAGATATCCTGCCAATTACTTTTACTTGTAGGTGACAATTAATCATAACCTGTCTGGCATCTGAGCAGAGAGATCTGATCCCTGACCAGAAAGAAAAGCTATATTCAGGCATAGCTGAAAGTAAATTTTGCCAGGACTCAGGATCCTGAGCACCATTATTTTAAGTATATGCAAAACTCAGATTATCTCGTATTGCTTGGGTTTTTCTCGTTGTTGATGTTGTTCTTTAGGCTTTTTTCCTCTGTGAAATTGAGGCCTTATTATTGTAAATCTACTCAGCTTTTTGCAGGAGGTACAGAACTCAGCTTCCTTCCTCTCCCAAATTACACTGGAGATTTTCAGGTGATATAATTCTATGGATGACATTTTATAGGAGGAGAATAATGCTTGAGAGTGACATATTTCAGATTGTGAACTCAAGTGACCTCAGAAGACCGTGTATACCATATATCTCCAGAGTAGTCTCTAAACACTCAGTTGGCAGGTTTTGACAATCTTGCACATACTGGATTGTACTTCATCAATAAATAGTTCTGCTTCTTCCAATGGGACAATTTACAAAACATAATAACATCTATCTTCTTTCTAAATATGGTAATATTGATCATCTCTGTATTCAGAGATTTAATTCCATGTGTAATCCTAAAAACAAAAAAAAAAAAATTGCTGCCATATCTGTGTGAAATATCCCACTGATTTCATATCAAAGGGACTATTCGCAGAGCAAAGCAACTGCCATCTGGTAAAAACATTACAATTTGACTCTTTTGAAATTAACTCTTGCAGCGTGCTCTAATCAGGATGTTGGTTTTTTTCTTTGCCCTCTTGGACTGATAGAGGGAAGTGGTTAATCTCTTGTTTGAAGCTCAAGGCATTTTTGCAGCCAATTATGACAAAGCAATCCTTTCCAGTCTATGACCTTTCTCAAAGTGCTCAAGGAATAATGATACAATTATTTCCCTCTCTGAATACATCTCTATTAGGGTATTCAGAAGCCTTAAACTTTGTGAATGTCCTTTTTTCTTTTCTTTTCTTTTCTTTTCTTTTCTTTTCTTTTCTTTTCTTTTCTTTTCTTTTCTTTTCTTTTCTTTTCTTTTCTTTTCTTTTCTTTTCTTTTCTTTTCCTTTTCTTTTCTTTTCTTTTCTTTTCTTTTCTTTTCTTTTCTTTTCTTTTCTTTTCTTTTCTTTTCTTTTCTTTTCTTTTCTTTTCTTTTCCTTTTCTTTTCTTTTCTTTTCTTTTCTTTTCTTTTCTTTTCTTTCTTTTCTTTTCTTTTCTTTTCTTTTCTTTTCTTTTCTTTTCTTTTCTTTTCTTTTCTTTTCTTTTCTTTTCTTTTTTCTTTTCTTTTCTTTTCTTTTCTTTTCTTTTCTTTTCTTTTCTTTTCTTTTCTTTTCTTTTCTTTTCTTTTCTTTTCTTTTCTTTTCTTTTCTTTTCTTTTCTTTTTTCTTTTCTTTTCTTCCCTTCTCCTCCCTTCCCTTCCCTTCCCTTCCCTTCCCTTCCCTTCCCTTCCCTTCTCTTCTCTTCCCTTCCTTTTCCTTTCCTTTCCTTTTCTCTACATCGATGATGCCCTCCAGCCCTAGCCAGCTGTGGCTGTTACTGTAAACAGTTGAAGGGAGCTCTGAGAATAGCTATAAACTGGAAGGACTAATATATGGACAGATATTAGAAAACCTAAAATGCTGATCATTTTTCCCCTTCCACAAGTCACACTTCCTTGCAACTCAGAATAGAAAGTTGTTAATTGCACGCTGTATTTCTTGTTGTACCAGACAGAGCCGATGTCATAGCACCCTTGGTGTTCTTTGTCACTAGTGGAGCCCAGTGGCTCTATAATGCCACAGAATCAGAGTTTAAAAATTTAGGATCATGTCCTTTAGCAACTGTCCTGAGAACTATTCATAAGAAATGACCAGTATAAGCTGTGTCTTTTCTCTGGGTCATAGATAATGACTCTAGCCCAAAATTAAACCTTAGAAGGACATAAATTAGCCTAAATTTGGTCATACTGTTGCCAGTTAATTTACTTTGTGACTTAATACAGCAGCAGACTAGATAAACTACGTTCTTGAGATTTGCTGCTTGTTCCTGCAGTTTGAGGGACAAATATGTCCTACTCTTATCCTAGCTCGTTGTCCCTCTGTGCTGTTCTGTAGCCAGAGCAGACACAGTAACTGACAGCCATTGCAGTTTCCTGCATATTCTGAACAAGGATGTGTAAACTATTTGATGATACAATGATAATCCTAAAATTAGGAAACTTTGTTCCTTTCTATTCTGATAAAATCAGAGAAAAAATATCTCAAGATTCACTTAACCTGTATTGGCTCCAAGCATCATTTCTATTTAGAAGGAAAGGGCATTCCAACATATTAGCATTAAATGCAGGCAACGGGAAAAGCTCTCACTAACATCTTCTTTTACATAAAACTTTGAAGAATATGAAACAGCAAAAGATAATGTCAGTTTGTGTATTAGTCTGGGCATTTACATAAGCTTTGAGCAGGTGGTAGATGGTCATGAACTGCATTTCCTAAGATTATCCTGACACTTTCTTTGTAATATTAAACATTGCCCTGATGGCACATTAAGGCTTGGGGATGTTTCACTCTGTCCAAGTAAAGCTTCTGTGTTCACCTTTTTACCTGTTTGGATTAAGTCCTTTAACTGGGCCCACTGGCGTGATACCCTCGAAGACTGTAAAATCTCCCAGCATTCAGAAAGTTCATGGCAGGAACATTACAAATTAATTACAAATAAAACAATCCATTATGATGATTATGATGCCTCTTTTTTTATCATTATGAATCTCTTTGTCACAGAGTTGTCATTGCAAGTGCTTGTAGCTTAGAAAGGCTGATTACTCTTCCAGGTCACCCAGAGTTTCTGATCAAGCTTGAGTAGGGTAAGGCAGCCCAACGCCAGCCTTTCTTTGTGAAGTGGAGAACTCAAGCTATCACATCTCTCACCAGCTAGCTGAAACTATCCCTGAATTTCAAGCTGTGGCATTACTGGGCTTCAGTTACTACTCTTTACTTATATGTCACTATTTTAGTGAGGTTGGACAATCTAATATAGCATACACATGCATTCTGGGTTCATTCTTTATTTTTCAGGGTAGGGGGCGCTGTTAACACAGTGGCTGTGAACTGAAACAGCATTTGCTAAATTACTATGAACAAAACTTTGGTGTAATCTCGGGAGTTTCGTGAGTGGTGCTAGGTGAGAGATCTGAAATGTAAGAGTTCGTTGTTTGAAATCTGATTTCAAAACGTGTTTGAAAGCAAACATGGCAAAAGCTGCTGAGAAGATCTGAAATCTCAGTCTGGAGTTAAACAAGAAGGACACACTCTGCAAGGACAGGAATATGAGAGATATTTCCAAAGACTGAATGAAATCAGTCACATTGCTGAGAAGACACTTAACATTTTGAAAAGTCGTAACAAGACATTAGCCTTGAAAAAAAAACCAAAGAAGTAAATGTGCCTCAGAAACCTTTTTGTCTAATAAGTTATTACCAATAAGTTTGGAATTATATTGCCCACTACTCACTTTCACATCCTAAACTTTCCTGTTGCTTTACAGCAAGATATAGAGTGAAACCTTAGTGCCAGTTAAATTAATCAAAATATTCCTTTTTACTTTAAAGAAGCTAGGATTCATACGTAATCCACTTTCTCGGTTTGTTTTTTCCTTCCTAATTTCCCAGTTTTGCCACTAAAAGGCAAAAAGAATAAATATTGATTGAAGAAGAAAACATTGATAAAAGAGGAAAATACTGATGGAAGTTTGTTCAAGCCTTTTAAAACTATAGGAATACTATGGAGGTTTTAGCTAAATTCAAGTGGAATATGAAAAGAAGCTCAGAAGACTTTGCTCTCTCATTTATAACAGGGCAAATAACACCAGAGGTATGTTAGATAAAAACATTGTAAGGAGAGAATCATAAAGTAATTTTTTTTTCCAGTATTGCTATGCTTAGAAAAGAAAACCAAGCAAGTTTAACACATTCAGAAGTGACTTTCAAGTGTTGCAAGGTTTTCTTTGGACTCCAATTTCATTCCAAGAGGTGTTTATTTTGATTCTTACACCTGTTCCTTGCAAGTTGAACTACACTGAAATAATGTGCCTGCCTCCCTTCTGTGCCTCTGAGGGAACACAGCCAGGGAGGGCTGCCCTAGGCAGTGGACACTCTCTTTCTTTCCCTATTGACAGCCTCAGGAGTTTGTGGGGGTGGCTTTTGTGGGGTTATGTTGTGAAGAAGAGGTGAGGAAGATGAGAAAGCAGTGTGTGAAAGAACCACCATAAGCCTGGGAAGGCTCTCTTCCCTTCTCCAACTGTTTTTCAAGCATGTGCCAGTGTATTTTCTGCTCACCCTTTCCTCACCATCTCCTCCTTTTCCTCTTCCCATCCCTAGCCTCCATCTGTTATGGAAGGGGATATGAAGGTAAACTCCTTTGGACCAATAGTATTAGAAAGTGAAAAGCGAGCTATGCTGCTGTTGGCTTCTTCATCTCTTACAGTCAGAGGGGACCAGAGACCCTCAGTGGGACAGAAGGTTCCCAGCAGCAAAAGGCAAATGCTGTGCGGTGCTGGTAAAATTGAATTAATTTGATTTTTTTTTCAGTGGGAAGCTTCCAGCAAAATCCATGTTATAAGGAAAGCTGTCAGAGCTCCTGGAATGGGAAGGAAGGAAGGCAGGGCAAATCACTGGCTTTTTGTAAAAAACATGACCTATTGAGAATGGTTGAAGCTAATGCAAGCCCTCAGTAGGCACTTCAGTAATTTCCCTACCAAATGCATAATTCATAATATTTAGGTGACCTTAATCTTTTTTACATTCTAAGAATAATTTGGAGGAGTGCATGCTGCTTTTCTAATGTCATCTGATTTGCTGGTAGCCAGTCACCACTAATGAAAAATGGCTGTTACAGTGCTGCTCTGCTCGGAGCAGTGTGGGACAAAGAAGCTAACGTTGCCATCGTGTTAGTAACCAGGGACACTCTTCCTTCAACACAGGCAATGTTGTTCAAGGCTTTCTGTTACAGCATGCTCTATGTCAGCCTCAGATCTAGATAAACATACCTAAATATAGAAATTTTCTTGTAGGTGAGTACGCTTGCTACGTGTGTATACCTCCAGCACAGTCGGTCAAGATCTAGGGCTTAGTTCAGTGGAGTGTTTAGAAGTGTCTCCTGTTACATGACATACCTACGACTTCTGAAGGGCATAGGCTTCCCAGGTCTCAGAGCATAGCTACTGGACCTAGCGGGTGTCTCAGATACCTTAAAGCATCTCAAATGGCACTGAACAAATAAATTTGGGCAGCTGAATCAAGCCTTTTTTTGTACCAAGCCCAGAATGTGAGTCAGCTGAGCAGCAGGCAGGAGCCTTCCTGAGGATTAGCTGCACCTTTCTCAGTTGATGTGATTTCCCCATGCTGCATGGAGAGTTTGGACACCTGCTTCACATGAAGACACCTAAATTTAAATGTCTTCACGCGAAGCTGAATCACACCCCATCTATTTTTCAGATCTCCATTGGAATTTGTGACATCTTTAACCTTTCCTGGTCAGTTATCCTACTTCTGAATTATCATGCGGACCCACTACATCTGGTTGCTGTCTTCTTGTGACTTGTACTGTACAGATATGCCCTAAGACATTTTATCCATTTCTGGCTCTTCCCTGATACCTGAATTTATTGGATTTACATATAGAAGCAAATTCAGCTTTTTTGGTAGCCGACTATATAGTAGACTATGCCTATGATCCACCTAAGTAGTAGCTAAAGGTATTTTAAACTATCATAGCATAAAACCGGCAGAAGGACAACCTGGCCTAAAACACTGACCAACAGTGACACGGGGCAAACATATAGCAATATTCTTCCATAAGAGTCTCTCAGCTTCCAACAGCTACTTGGAAACGTCCTGAGCCAGGAGTGGGATTAAATTTTCTCCCATGAGATCATCCTGCTGTCTTTGAACACGTGTAAACTTCTAGTATCTTGTGACAAAGATTTCCACAATTTAACAGTGCACTCCTTATACCACAGATTGTCTGCACCCTTAGTTTTGTAATAAGAGAGCAAAGCCATCCATTGGTCAGTTCAGTGAAACCCAGGATGCTTGCAATCAAGGGTGCTTGGATTTCAAGTTATTTTGGTGGCTGAGCAGAATGAACCAAGGCTATTTTCTGCTATACTGGGGGAGGCAAAGGAGAGATTATCCTGCCTGTAGGTACAGCCGGTCTCCCTCACTACTCACCTTTTAGGCCTCTTCACTCGCTGGGTCATTTGTGACTCGTAGAAGGCTATACTTGGGACAAGATAAGTGTTCATGCCCAACATGAAAAATTGATGGCAACAAGAACTTGCTTTCAGGAAGTTATTCAGTGGCAAACATGGATTTAGATTATCCTTGCATATAAACATAGAAACATCACAATATCCTAAGATTTAAACCAGGTGTTTCTTACAAAGGCTCTTCAAGCTTTTAATGTAAGGTCAGGAAATTAGTGATGAGGGGATGAAGTAACACAGCACTTGTTGTGTGACTTTGCAATCCCTGCACATCTATGTTTCTGCTCCAGTCATCCTAAAAGAACATTATGCCTTCTCACAACATCCATGTGCCATCACTATGCTGCTTCTCCTCCTTTCTCTTTAAATGCTGTTCTGGCTGAAAAAGCAGTTGGCTGATTAGTTCATGCAGAACAAATTTGCTTTTACAGTTTGAGTCTGTGACCTCAAATAATAAATCCTAACACTTGCTGGGCTTCAACAAACTTTCCAGAGTGCCGGCTAAAAGACCACTTTTGAGTACCCAGCGCTATATTTCTTCCTTTCCAGGAACTGGTACATCAGGGAAGTTATGTCCAGAAACTGCATTCCTCAACCACACAGTGTTTGTACTCATAGGAAATTTGTATATGTCTTGTAAGTGTGGTTCTACTGGACTTGCACCGCTGGAGCTGTTCCATTTTTTTCTTACCGATGTTTTCTTTTTTTGCCTTTTCATAGGAAAGTTGGTATGGGAAAAGATAAAAAGGGGAAAAAGTTTTAGTCCATCTACTGATTTTTATGATTTGCTTCATCAAGATTCAAAACTTCTACGTTTGATTCCTTCAATACTGCTTCTCTTATCCGTATTTTTTTTTTCAAAATTACTACTCTCAGCTTTACCCTGGAGGCTCCTGAGGCAGTTTTTGACACCAGCCTTGACCTTGTATACCTATCTCAGACGGGAATCTTGAGTGCTACAAAGCTCACATCCACCAGAGGAGAAGTCTCTCTTTTGTTCCCTCATTCAGCTCATGTACATGTATGTGTTATTTATTGGTACTTGGACATTAATATTTTCTGTAATATATTTCTTTCAGACATCATTGTTCTCATCGCTTCAATAGCAGTTGTTTCTGCAAAAACTCAGGGTAACATTTTTGCAACATCAGCACTGAGAAGTCTTCGTTTCCTACAGATCCTTCGTATGGTGCGCATGGACCGAAGAGGAGGCACATGGAAATTATTAGGTTCAGTAGTTTATGCACATAGCAAGGTATGTAATCCTAGGTGCTGATTTTGTCAGATTAATATCTTCACTTTATATGATTCTACAAGAGGCCAAGGAAACTAACGTTTATCAGTTTTGAGCAGAATACCTAAAATTTTATGAAGGGACATCAGTTGTAATGGGCATTAGCACAAACACATCAGGCCATATTAACAGCTAATGGTTATTAGAATATGTTGAAAATGTGGTACTTAAAATGCTGTTGCAATTCCATATATATTGGTGAAGTTGCTGGAGCATCAAACTATAGGAGCGGATTTGGTCCAGTTTTAGAGAAAATTTGCATCTATAGGAAAGCATTTGACTTTTAACTGCTCAAATGTCAAAAAATAATATAGATCTTTTCATTATGTCTTCCTTGAAAGGATATTCTGTTTGATGTCTCAAGTTGATATTGATGTCTGATTTCTTTTATCTAGGAATTAATCACAGCCTGGTACATAGGATTTTTAGTACTCATCTTTTCATCTTTCCTGGTGTATCTGGTGGAAAAAGATGCAAATAACCAATTCTCCACATATGCAGATGCTCTCTGGTGGGGCACAGTAAGTACAGAAAAGTAATATGCACTATTTAACCAGTATGCTAGAGTGCTTTGAATTTCACCTACTGTAGATTTTCTCTTCAGTAAATTGTTTTCACTGGCAGAAAGTTGGTCTGAGAATCCCTCCTCCAGCTATTCATTTGTACATCTATAGTTCATTTCACCTAATCCTGCAGAACAGCTGTTTATGTGTTTCTGCTAAAATAGACCACTGGACCTTCAAAAGAATAAAACATTTCATTTTTTAACCCAGATCCTTACAGTAATACAGTTTGTAATGTGGTCCCCAAAAGAGCTGCTTCAATCCAAATTAGAAGGCTGTAAGCTGCAGTGCAGGAAGAGGAAAAAGTGTCAGGAAAAAAATGGAAAATCTTCTTACATCAATTTTGAGGTGCAGGGAGGAGTGCCCTTAGAATGATATTGTTCCTCTCTTCTCCGTACCTTGAGTCCAAAAAAGTCAAGAATAAATATTTCCATTCTGGTTTGGCCCTGTTCTCCAATTATTTTTACAGGTGTAAAGCCCTGATTTAGTTGAGCTCATCTTTAACTATTAAATCAATTGTTTTCACTTTGTTAAAGTCTGTGGGATCTAAGTATGTGCCGGACTACTTTTCTGGGAGAAGGAGGATTATATGAATGCTTACATGTTTAATTAAACTAGGCTTTAAAGGAACAATAAAAAAAAAACTAGGTCTGAAATGTTGATTATTTTTTTATTTATTTTTATTACACGCACATTTTTTTTGCTTTAAAAATGCCCTGTTGTGAGCTAGTCTCCTGCGCTGTGTGGGGACTGACTTTGGTAGTTTGGGAAAATGTGCCCCAACAAAGCCTGTAGCAGAACTATTGCCAGGCAGTATAAAACTGCTTTTCTTTTCTTTCTCATGTATTAGAACAAACACTGTGAGCTCTGATGGTGTCTGGGTAGTGAAACAATGCCTGTGTGGTCATTAATGCTGACATATCCTAAAGCACTCATTAGTTTTCCTGGAATAAGTGTGAGACCTGGACCAGCCACTGCCACCTTTCCTCGTCAGAAGGATGCAGAAATGAAACTTTCTCACCTCAGACCTTCTGCTGACAAGACTTCATCTGAAATCAATAGTATCTGCAGATTCTGAGCATGCGTAGATGGATGGTGCAAAAGCCTCTTCCAAAAAGCTTTGAATCCTTGAAAAATATTTTTAATAAGTTTTGTTTACATTTTTAACAAAGGTCAAGGTCATTTCCTATTAGTAGGACTAGTCTGTGTATTTGATATATGTTCATCTAAGGTTTAATAATTTGTTATGTCTTCCCTAGAGACTGCATTTCTGTGTTATCAGTGCACAGAATCGGAAGCTTGGAAGAGCCAGACCTAGCAGCTTTTATTTGTGCATTTATAGATATGCAGAAATAATTGATGTTTTAGAGCGTCGATGCAGATCTCTAATAAAATATGCAATTTTATCCTGTAATCCAAATATATAAATTTGTTTGGATTATAATTTGTATTTGTAAAATTCATGTTGGCTAAAGCCGTGAGAGAAGGTTTTGCCCTCAGTCACACCATTTATTTTACAGTTTATCTATCTGTAATAGAGTAGAATTTGTCCTATGAAGGAGAGTTTCACTTCTCTTCAAAAGCTGAGGTCCAAGTTTGGCTTAAAGCTTTCTGACCTACTGTACTGACATGGTTGTAAAGCATTTGGCTTGGGATTCTGGTGTCCTCACTGATGGGTACCCCAGCTCAGGCTGTCTGCAAACATCATTGCTCCTTTGAGGACAGCTGGTGGGGAGATGGTCCTATGAGAGACTCTCCTGAGGCATATAGGTGGGATGTGGCAGTGTATGGATCTGGGAATGCACATTTCCAGCCATTCAGTTCTCCAGGAAATACTCTTTATCTCTCTGCAAAGCCATGCGTGACTTTTAGCATTGCATAGGCAGGGAGTTCAGACTATGCAGAGGGTTTTACCACCTGCCAGCAGATGACAGGGAGGGGACACAAGCACAAGGAATGGGAAAGTCCTAGCAAACTCAGACCTCAACTCTGACACCTGACTGAAGCTTGTGTCAGATCCAGACCCTTCTCCCTGAGCACGAACAAGAACTTCATGTTAGAATTTGCTTCTCCACTACCTGCTGATTGCTATTTTTTAGGAAAAACCCTGCTAAGAAATAATCACTGTACAGAGTGGTGCTTAAAATATTTAGTACACTATGAAGTGAAAATGTATGACTCATAGGTCAGACAAGGAGTGCAACTGAGAAAATAGGAATCTTTTATTGAGATCAGCAGGAAAAACAACAAATTATAATCAGAAACCTGAAAACAATCTATATTGTGTATTTCTGTATCTTTTCTTCTTTCCCCAGTGTGTGGCATGAATACATTTAAATTTTTAATGTACTTAAGTGCACAAAGTTACTGAAAATCAGTGTTCTCCCTTACCTGTTATCTCTGCCATTTTAATAATAGTATTTTTTGTACAATATGTAAAACAGTATGTGGGAAATGCATAACGTGCTTCTTAGTCATGGTTGTTTTTACTGCCAGAGTAACCCACATGCAGATTTTGAAAAGGTCAGATTGTGTGGCATTCCAGGAGAAATCAATGCTTAATTTCATTGATATGTTTATTTGCAAAAGTTATTCTCACTTAATCCACAAAGTTATCTGCCAAATCCCAGACTGAATTCTGTCATGGCAGAGATACAAAAAATAAAAGACTGCATTGAAGTGCGGCATAATCACCTTAAATTTCAAGCTTTTAGAGGCATTTATGCCTCCCTTACAGGACCATACCCAGCATGCAGCAATTAATGCATTCATTAATTCAGATTATTTGAGGGCCACACTCTGCTATGGTCATTTCCATGACTTCATTTTCAAAACCCATAGTTTCACGCTGAAGCTGAAGGTAGGATATGACATCCTAATTTACATATGAATCCTCTACTGTATTTGCAAGTGTAAGTTGTAGTGTGCAACCTGCATTTTAAGCATCATGCTAATGTAACTACTGTGGATATCCTTGTGGTTTGGATCTCCACAGTACTACCTAACACAGCAGCACACAATAGAGTGTGTTGTATGAAGAGTTAAGGTTCAGAATTTGCTTTGGTAGAGGAGGTAAATTCCTTTAACAGAATAAAATAACTAAACTATTAGGGAACAAAAGGTAAATTAAAAAATGTGAGCCTTTCAAAACCAAATCATGTATGCTTTTCTGGAAACTGTTAGTGTTAGCTAGACCTCTGTGTGCTTATAGTGATATTTAGTTAGTACATTAATTAGTTTTAGCTGTAAATGTAATGCAATTAAGATTCCTGTCTCTCTTACACTTTGACAGAATTTCTCTTAATAAGTCACTATTTCCTCTTAGTATCCAGTAGTTAACAGTTGGATACAGAATGGCTCTGGCACTCCACAGTGACCTGTAGAGGAACGAAACATCTTACTATGAATAATATTGTCACAATTACTAGCTCAAATGACTTAATATTGATGACGTTTTTCTCATTTAGTGTAATGATAGCATGAGAGAACTACTTTTTTTTCAGTTAATTGATGTCAGGTAAAGCTTCAAAAGGTAAGTACCGCTAGCAGAACATAAAATGACATCAGAAAGAAATATTAGGGTAGAGGAGGGCCTCCTGGGTCCTACCTCATCTAATTGAAGACACCTAAGTTACATAATCACATTCATTATTACATTACCTCACTTATTATTAGCATGTTTATTAGCTCCAGCGATGATATATAACAGAAGTTCAAGCATCTTTGTGAGTTTTGAGTCTAGTCAGGAGACACTGCCTGCCTTGGCCGGTCTGTCCAGATACCTCATTTATAGAAGCAACCAAAGTGGAGTATTTTGCTTTTGGTACAAAAGATAGGACTCAGCCCACTTAGTCGTGTAGAAGTATGATTCAGTTTCTTGAACATAGGCATACAGTGCCATAGAAGATCTGTTGGAGAGTGCGCTGCCTCTTCTGCGGGTGGTCCCTGATCAGAAGGCCCAGGGCATTCCAGGTGGCACTAGACATTTGTTTTCAGGAAATCCTAAGTCCTACATTTTAGCATAGGATGAGTTACCTGCTGAAGGAATCTATTTCTATTATGCACGTTGCAGTGATAAGTATTTTATTTTTCAAGCTATGGGTGTAATGAATCCTGTACAAATAAGCTCCGAAAGGTTTGGTTTATTGTCCTGGTTTAGACTGTGGTGATCAGACACAAGGCTGCTCAGCAGCTATCCTGAGAAAGACACAATTTGCACACTTTGTTATTTCTATTGCTGTATCTTGATCCTCTTTTTCACCACTTTGCTTCCTCTGAACAAGTCTCCTCTCAAATAAACAACCAGTCTTCAATTACCTTCACAGGTTTGCAATGGATTTTGTAGTTCTGTTGTCTAGTCGCTCTTGGCCTTGTATGGGACTGCTGATGCAGTCACCTGCGTGTCAATGTCCTTACAAAACTATAATCCTCAAAAGATTTATTCGAGTCACCTTTAAACTTTGATCACTTGTCTTTTAACTACTTGCAGAATCTAGTCACAGTGCTAGATGAAACTTCTGTCTGCTTCTTACATTATTAGCAATGACGTCTGGAAATTTCTCATGTTGTCATAGTTTCATGTCCAGCAGTTTTCCACACCCTATTTAGTTAACTTAACCTCAGGGCTGTGACAGTCTGGGCCTGGCCAGTGGTTTAGTCATTCATTTACAGCACTAAGGAAGATACTGGGGATTATTCCTGAACTTGATCCTGAAGTTGTCTGGAAAAATGTTTCCATAGTTGTGTGGTGAGAGGAATATAAAACAAAGATCAAATCCATATGTTCCGTGTTGAGTAAGATGATACGGCACAGTGCTGACACCCAAAGGCCCATGTAAAGACCATCCTGAGATAAAACAGCTCAAAGTGAGCAAGACGCTGATACTCTTAATCATATACTGATACCATCAAGTCTTCAGGACCTAAAAGAATGGGGGGAAAGGCTTTAATATGGTCCTGTTGTTTTCTCTGGAGAAATTCCAGAGATACAGTCTGTGTGAATGCTTCTGGTTTTGGATCACTCCTAGATGTCAGATCCCAAAGGCTCAAGTTTATCTTTGACTTCTTCGGAAGACAGTTTGGTGACCATATCATCAATATGTAGATGACACCTAGTTCCGTTTCCCTCTTGTCAGCCCAGGCAGAAGATATCTCTGTACTTTCCAGCATCTGGCAGAGATAGGGAAACTAGTGTCATTCCAGAGCTTCAAACCTTTCTGTGGTGACTGGCCTGGAAATAAATTTTGAAGAACTTTTATTCAGGGATTCATTTGAATGTTTCATTGCTCTCAGGGTCTTAATAGTCTAAAACTGTTGTGCACTTGCCTTCTGACGAGAAGAGCTGGGAACACCCTCTTCAGCAAACAAAGGAAGACTAAACCAAGCCCCTCTGCCAGGCCAAGAGTGTGGTTGCATCAGATGATCTCTGCCAGCAAGAGGGAGAGGCATTCCTGTCTCCTCTTCTTCTTATCACTTAATCTCAGCCACATGCCACCCCCTGCCTTGTGCAGGCTCCAGAGCTTGTTAGGCACCTGCATGAGTTAATACAACTCACCAAAACAGCAGAAACAAGCCACGCAGCAATGAGGATAATTCCTTCCCAGATTTTGCTCTCCAAAGAATCCAGCAAAATCTGGGAAGAAAGGCTGGGGCAGGGAAGTGAAGAGGAGCAAAGAAGGAGAATGAGACCCGATAAGCATGTAAGGTGGTGTGCCTCACAACCAGGCTCGCATTACAAAATTTTAGACTTGATAAGTACTTGAAATATCAGCTGTAGCCTTAATTCAGCTCACTCTCTTTTAGCCACTATGGTTTTCTCAGGATAAATTACACCCACAGTTTATTCCCAACAATAGGAACAATTAAAAGCACTGTTTACTATCTACAGAGCCCTAAATAGTTGAAATCTAATTACTTCCAAAAGACTTTCCTTCTTTTATCCTGCGGTGACCCCAGCATTAAATAGAATTGCTTTGGCCGTCTTGCCTAGGAATGAACTTTGAGGAAGCTGGATGCAAAATAATGTCTCTAGAAGGCATTTTCCTGAAGAACTCATTCCTGCCAGAATATTTGCTAAGCCTGAACTTGCCCACATTTGGTACACAATGTGAAATAATTCTCCGTGCACATGTTCTCTAGTAATAACAGGCCCTGGAGTCCTTGGCATTCAGCCTACTGTTGTCTATCTTTGTGCTTTAACATTGTGTGCTGTTGCCTGAGCACGCGCCCCACAGCCTCCCGCCCAGCCTTGGAAATTCTCTGCTCTGTCCACATCTCAGGCAGCCGGGTGGGTCCAAACTCCCCAAGAGAGAAGAACACAGCTGTGACTTTCTCCTGCCAGTCTAGTCCCCAAGTTTGGGACTGATATGCTTCCCAGGCCAGAAGTATCTTGAAGGAGACTTCCTTGGATCAGGAAAGACCCCCAGCCACACACAGACATGAAGCCATAATCTTTTTTCTGTGGAGATATGCTCTGTAAACCATCATCATGCACTATCATTCCAGCAGCATTTGCATGTGCGCTGCATTTCTACGTGGCCTGCAGTCAGTGAGTTTCTTGTGGAGACCCATCCCAAACGTACCAGGCTCTGCTGTCATCCACAGCGATGCCACATGGCAGGGATGCTCTCCGGTACAGCTTTTGAAACACCGGTATGCTCAGTCTCTGATTGCACTCACCACATGAAGGGATTATGGGTGCCCTCCTCTTTCTCTTTGACCTCTGCTCATGTAGGTCTGAGCTAACACTGTCCAACAGTCTGAGGTACCTTTACATCTGCTGCATAGCAGTAATCTTTGAACGTTCATGTCAGGAGTGATGTAGGTATATCTGAGTTTGTCATAAGGAAGAGAAAAGGACCAGGAACAACTTAAAGTTCCATCCAGCTTTTGATTAGTGTTTTTTGTGTGTTCCAGAAGATGATCCACTTCAAGTTGTACTGAAGGACTTGCAGAAAATACAGGTCCTTCTTGTTCCTTTGACTTTGTCGTCTGTGAATCTGACTTCCGTTTATTATTATTTCTTTCCAGTGTAATCTCTGTGTAATTTATATTTGTGTAGTTGTGCAAATACATACAGTTATATTGCAGAAAATAGGTGAAGCACCTTTACATCCATGGAAAAGAATATTTTCTTCTGCCTGACACATAATTTCCCATCATTTGCCTTGACTTTGACACCCTAGACCTTCTGTTTCATATTTTGAAAGTTGTGTATTGCTTATTTAGGAATTTTTCTCACATTTATTATTTATCTCAGTTTTATTCAATCATAAATAGTATGTTTTCATAGAAAAATGTATAAATGCTAATTCATTTATGTTTGTTTTTCTTTTAGAAACAACCATACATATTTCATGTGTCTTCAATTATTTAGTGGAAATGCTTTTTCATGACATGTAAATAATCTGCAACTAATCTCTCAGTGACTTCTGGTTAACCATGTTATTCATTCGTTTCTTTTTTAGATCACGTTGACAACCATTGGCTACGGAGACAAAACTCCTCTCACTTGGCTTGGAAGGTTGCTTTCTGCAGGATTTGCTCTTCTTGGCATTTCTTTCTTTGCACTACCTGCTGTGAGTATGCTTATAAAATCTGTCAAAAGGTAACAGAAACTTCTGCAGCCTCTAACGATTCTATGATACAAAAGGCTGAAGGAAACTTTCTACATGAAGAACAACTGTTTAAGGCTTTTTGCTCCATGACAACACTGGTGAACGCTATCCAAAACCAAATGAAAGGTTTGCTGTTGCTGTCACTGCTCGAGTTTTGGGGAGTCTCTTTGGCAAGGACAAAACTGGGAAAGAATCCCAAATTAGGTAGCACACTGTTGTACAAGGTTGAAATTCCTTTCTTTTGTTACGAACTGTGGCTCATAAATTACTGCTTTTCTTTCAGATTTTTTAAAAATTGGCTGATATGTTTTTCTGAATAAGATTCTATCTAAAAAAAAGTGAGGTATTTCTAATAGATTGCCTTGTTTGTTCAGGCTCCCAACAGAGAGTAGCAGAAGGCATTAAATCAACCAAAAGTTAATGTCATTGAATGTAAAAGTGCAACTATTGTTTTCTGTGATCGACTGTAAATAAACATGACTGCTTATATGATTCTTTCATCAGCGTTCAAAAGATTTTAATAGAACTGGGTTCAGTTCTAATGACTGAAGCATAGTGTAGTTTCAGAAATAACTTTTAATTTTTGTGACTGAATTTCCATTCTTTTTTAAATTACCGTTGAATAAGTATGAAATCAGAAATGGCATCTGTATATTGTTGCATTGCATCCTGTGCAACATATACAGCAAATCAATATTTTAATACTTGGGTTCGATCACTGTAAAATATATATGTGATAACAATACATTTGTTTTCAATCATATAGACAAACTAAGATTAAAAGTCAGAATTTGCCAACAGCATTGAATCATCTAATGTACTGCATTTATTTCTTACTTTAAGAACAAAGAGGTTTTCAGTATCTCTGGCATATTATAATGCATTATAATTATAATACATTACCTGTTTGTGAATCTTGGTCATTTAATGGCAGCTAGTGTAATTAATGTTCTTTGTTTCCTAATCACCACTAACAAGAAAGTTAGTGTTAGCAGGACTACAATGAACATTTAAAAGATTAATAACCTTGCATATTGGGCATGACAGAACTTTTGTTCCTCATGTTACACCTGTGTGCGGATACTTGTCTTCCTCACAAACACTTTTGTTTTTAATTTGTCTGTAAAGCAAGTTATATATATGCGGATCATGTGCATTTTTAATATTATTTTATCCTGACTAAAAATCAAGTGGAAATATTCTTCTTTGTAATGCAGACATGTCTAGCCAAGGATGGCAACATTCTCAGTCTTTGGTTCTGTTCAGCAGGAGTCAAATTTGTCTTACTTATTCAAAGATAAAAAAGCCAAAAGGGGAGATGTTTCAACATCAGCTTTTTTCATAGCCTATAGAATGAACAATGGAGACTATTTAGAAGGGAAAGAGTGAGAAGGAATGGTCTTAATCTATTAAGCAAGGCATTTTCTAACTTTTCTAAAATCAAAAGTTATTATAGGTATTCCAGATTTGGATTTCAAAGTCTATATATATGGCATATCTGGCAGCTGGTAATTTCGTGATTCCTGGCTTAAATTCCTCTGAATCCTCCTGCCTGATGTTTTATATATCAATATATATCCATGGCCCTTAGAGCTGCAGGAACATAGTGCAGCACAAACCCAAGCAATGTTTAGGACAAGTGGTCATTGGTAGCACCACAGATATTACCTCTTAAGTAAGGAGTCTTCTGCTTCTCCATAAACAGGCACTGTTGTTAAGCCTTATACTGTCATATACCATCATAAATGTGTTACCTGATGCAATTACACAGTGTAACATCTTCACAAAAACCTTTGTAGTTTGTTGTATACATTTGTTGAAAAAAGTACCTACATAATGATAAATGACTTATTGTATTGCAGGGAATCCTTGGCTCAGGATTTGCATTAAAAGTGCAGGAACAGCATCGTCAGAAACATTTTGAGAAAAGAAGGAATCCAGCTGCCAGTCTAATTCAGGTAAATATGAAATCAGTTAAAAGATAACAGTAGGTGATTTAAAGTACATATTGAAGCAAATTTTATTATTTCAATATGGAAGAATTTGTGGAAATAATGTTTAAAAGATTGGTTAATTTCATTAAATAAGTTTGTTCAGTGATTGCCATGTGTTCCTGTAATTGTGTATATAGCATTTCTATGTATAGGTTTTGAGTTGTTATGTCCATGCTCAAGAAACAAAGTCAAGGACACCAACTGACTGCCTGCAGTTAGCGAATTGCTTGGAAAAATAGAACTGATAGCTAGAGAGCCCATCTGACAGCACAACACTCTTGCTTGTATTAAGCTACTTTTCATCTCCTACAGGGTTTAGAATGCACCAATGAGTGATATTCTTGGCAAAAATGAAAAGTGTCCCGCACAGAGAATTGCTTTTAGTATTAGTCAATTCATACGCTGGAACAGTAAGTGTTAGCAATTCCAAAATGTTTGAAAATGTTGAAGTGTTTTCAGCTCAAATATGGACACGGTGGTGCAGATCAACTATCTAGAGATATTTTTTTTTAAGCAAAATTGTCATATTTGTTTAATAGCTGTTTTGCATGTTTTTTCTTTTACTCAGTCCTAGTTAAAAACAATAAAATCATCTAAAAATTATTTTGCTGCAAGCTTTACTCTATGCACTGAAAAAAAGTGAGAAAATAATCTAGCATCCTAGTTGATTTTCTTGGGATCCTAAGCATTTTATGTGTGCCACTTATGCTGTTTTTTTAATTCTGAAGTAATAAATCCAAGTAAAGAAGATGAGCATGAATATACTAGAGTTCCATGATAGATTCAGGATAGATGCCAGGCTGTCTTTGAAGTATTCTTAAAGTTAATAAATGCTTTCCATTATTACTGTTCAATGTTTATTAAATACTAACTATTATTTATTAGCATAATATAGAAATAGAAATAAATAGAAATAGAAATAATAGAAATAGAAATAATAGAAATAGAAATAGAAATAGAAATAGAAATAGAAATAGAAATAGAAATAGAAATAGAAATAGAAATAGAAATAGAAATAGAAATAGAAATAGAAATCCACTCCTTTTTGATCTATTTTACTGTAGAATGAGTTTCCGGAATATTTTGCAACACATTCATTCTAATCTACTTTGATATCTTCTTCCAAGTTTGGCTGCCACAGGAAACACGCAATAGATTTTGCTTTCAGATGTAGCTCTTATTAGCGTATGACAGTCCAACCTGAATGTTAGTAAGACAGTGTGCTGAGTAGATTGAGGAGCTATCTGACTGATCTCAGGAAGTGCCTCTGAATGGGCAAAAACACTGAGAAAGGAAGGCATTTGTGGTGGGATCCCAACAGGGATGGTTTTTCGGCAGTTAAATGTTAATTTTCAAGCTCAGCATTTTCAGTGGTCTGGAAATTAATATAAAGTTGCTGGTTGACATAATTGACAATGGCACAAGTCCGGACAGAATGGTAAAGATGAGGGCAGGCACGTGGGAATGAACCCAAGGATGATCTGGGTGACTTGATCCAAATGGTTTAATATACTGAATACAAAACTTGATCTCGAAGCACTGAATTCAAACTATTACAAGATACAAGATACATCGTAATATTCATGACTTTGGAAAGGATTTGAACAAGGATGAGAAACACAGACGAGAAAGCATGAGGAGGAAGATCTAAGAGCATCATAGACGTTCCTAATGTTTTACTCCAGCTGGTTTATTATATCCCTTAGGTACAGAACTAGAAAGGTAAAATATAGGAGAAGGATGACAGTATCACTGTATACGGTCATGCTGGTACTAACATGCTACACATCAACTCAGCATCTACAGTTTGTAAATGAGACTGGAAAACTCAAGAAAGCAAAGAAAACACTGAAAAAAATTAGTCCAGGACTGGATTAAATTTCATATTCATAAACGCAGGATGTATCTGAACTTCATATCATCGTCTACTGTAACAGTGTCTGGGCTTCTTTTAATTGTCTGATATGGATATTGATAATGCACTACCATGGAAATCAGTGTTCTCTAGTTTATCAGGACAATTTCAATTTTCTAAATAGTTACTCTGTAGAATTAGTTTGTGCTAACTCCTCTGCTGTCGTAGATAAAATCCCCGCTAGAACCTTTACCTGACTGAAAGACAACTAAGGTATCAGTATAGAAAAATGGAATGTTTCACAGGGGCTTACTTTTCTTAATATGTTTAGCTTATAACAAATATTCAATGTGAATATTATTTGAACATAATAACTTGAATATAATTTGAACAAGTCCATGGAGGAAGTACAGGAGCCTACAGGACTATTTAAAGTAGCAGACAGAAATGTAATAAATATCTTTGGCTATAAACCAAAATCAAAGAGTTTCAAATTTAAAAAAAATGCAGAGATTTTTGACAATGAGAATGATCAACCAGTGGAACAGTTTACAAAGCAAGTGACATTCTCCATCTGTAGTTGAAGACTAGATGTATTTCTGGGAGGTACACAGTAAGAAAACACAGAGTATTAGACTCTGTGCAGGAATACCTGGATGGCATTTAATGTTTGGCAATGTACAGGCAGCCCAGATACTCAGCTAGTACAAATTAATATAGTTGTGCTGACACCAAGGAGGTTATTCCAGTTGGTAGAACTTGCTATCTACGTGCAGTTATAAATCTAAATGGTGAATAAATTTCAATGCTATGCTTTGGTTACTCACCTTTGAAGAGATTTGTTTCATGTTTTTAAACATTTAGCAGAGTTTCAAACCACAGAGAATACTTCACTTTTCTTCTAAATGCTTTTTACCTGGTTTTCATTATCATTTACAAAATGTATTATGACACTTTCTTTACCTCAGACTGCAAGTTTGTGTGGGTGTCCCCTATGGATTTATCACAAATAAATCACCGCGATGCTTTTTGAGCACCTTTATGTGCCAAATATCTTCTGGTGCTTCCACAAAGCCAGTAACTCTTACTTTACCATGTAAAGTGTGCTGTGATTCACAAAAGTTTTGGTAGTTTTTTTACTGGTATTTCCTTAATAAACCTAATAGAGCACATCCCAATCTGAGTAAAATCTCCTTTCTCCGTAATCAGTGCGGTGGCATTGTCACTTCATGTTCTTGGTTCCTTTGTGCTTTTCTATTGTTTCCCCATACCAGGCTTCTTGGCGGTTTTATTCTACCGATGCCAGCCGAACAAACCTGACAGCCACCTGGCGATATTATGAAAGTATTCTTCCTCCCCTCAGGCATGTATCAGTGCTATGAATGATAAAAGAAAGCTATGACTTGTATTGGTTACTAATCTGCTTTTCATTTTTTTTTTGTTTCATCCCCTGCTCCCTCTTGCCTTGTTTTTTCTTTTTTACCATATATCCTGCACGTAGTGTGTATGGCGTAGTTATGCGGCTGATGAGAAATCGGTTTCCATTGCTACCTGGAAGCCTCATTTGAAGGCCTTGCATACCTGCAGCCCTACAAAGTAGGTACAATTATGGCAGCTGGTGCTGTTCTCAATGTCTGTTCAAGCTTATAGAGAATTACTATTTGTCTGTTTCATCTTGTTTTGTCTTCTTCAGTCCTCTCATTAAAAATCTCAGCTAACAAATCAGATCAATATTATCTAGGAACCTAAGACAGTGGGACAAACTCATTTGCCATTTATCTGAGCAGCAGGTGTTAGAAACGTTTTCCTAAAACCCGACTCATATCAAGGTTAATGTTTCATCCAGCTCCAAATTATTTCTAAGAGAAGAATACTAAGTTTAATGCTTGGCTTGATATAATGGTATTTTAATACCTGTGCCTCTATACATGGCTGTAGCTACAGATCTACCTTTGTGAGAGAAGAGAGCCTTGTGTTATTCTAAAGGTGAATGCACTGGAGAATTTGCTCCTTTTTGTCATAACTTCTGGTATATTCAGTATTTCCTCTAGGGCAAATTATAACCTCAGTTATACACACAGTCAGTGGAAGATGACTAAAAAGACCTGATGTCACAGCTTGGCAGACAGGAAATATTTGATGGGTGAGAATTCACAGAGCACTGGCAGCCCAAGACTCTGCAATAATTCAGTAAAAGATTTGCCAGAAGGTAGTAAGTTGTCTGATTCAATACAGAGCACAAATCAGGAAGTAAAAGATACCTGATAAAGATCAAAAAGGAGAGCACTAAGAGCCTTATGGGAAAGCTCTGATAAGCATCCTAACTGTTGTTATTGCAGACAGAGCAAGAGAATTAGTGGTTTCTCTCAAAGCTGGGTGGTGAACATCCACATGACAGTAAAAAGGTAATTGTGTGCCAAAAACCTCAGCCAAAAAGAGATTTGGCTGGGTACCCAAAGCTGATCTTTGAATTTCAAAGAGTTGACAAGAACAGAGCCATAAGTAATCCATTACCATAACTGTAATTCCAAAATGCTCCAAACTAAAAGGAGCTTTTAGATTAAAAGTTACGTGGAATATTGATTTTGACATATACAAACAGGTTGAAAGCAACATTGGTATAAATGGATGGATATAAAATTACATAAATAACGAAGCTGTATAAAATATTCTAAAATAGTACTGTCCCTCGAAAGATGTTATTTTAAATAAGTGTACTGCTGTGCTATCCTAAAATGAAATCTTTTTATTTACCAGAGATAACTTTATCTAATAAGAGCCTACAGCTTTCTGTTATATATGTGTCAGCAATGCATTTTGCCTAAATGCTTTGCCAACTCAGTCTGCAGTGGTATGTACTAAGCATGTTATGCATGTGTTAAAACAACTGAAAAGTTTGTTTTCCAGAAGCGTTGTTGTTCCGAGTCTTGCTTGAATGTTTTTGTGGTTGCAAGGTAACATGTTTGTTGTACACTAATTATATCCATTTATGTTTATCATATGTCTAACATCATCTGTAACTAAGTAATGTGATTACTATCTGCATAACAAGTATGTTTTTCCTTTCTACTCCCTGACCTGAAGAAAAGAACAAGGGGAAGCTTCTAGCAGGTTTGTAGTTTCTTTTATTTCTTTTATCTGTGAAATCGCTGCTCCTTAATGGTTTTGACATGTTTCAGGTTCTGTACAGTAGGTTCAATGAACTGTAACTGTTAACTGATAATAATCACAAATTCCATTTTTTTATGGAATCAATAACTCAAATCAATAGAGTGATGCTGATGATTTTTGCTTCTTTGTCCCACCTTTTATATGGAAAAACTAGGCAATTTTTTTACTTTTCTATTCACATGTTTTAACTCCAAGGACGTGCTTAGTTTGAACAATGCCAGAGTAGCAAGTGGAGCAGCCTCCCTAGACCCAGCTCCTGGGCAAGGATGCAGCCCCAGCTTCTGCCATAAAATCAACACTCGCTATTTTCAGGAATTGCAGTGGAAATTACAGTTGAATTTGGCTTTGTGAACAAGCCCGCCAGCCCTTTGTCACAGCAGGTGGGACCTCCCTAATGGGTCTGGTTGATCGTCGCCTTGGCAAGGGTCTGTGCTGCCCTGCAGGAGCAAACTCAAGGCTTCCTTAGTGCCATGTCTCCATGTTTCCTAACCTTTTCCTGCTGTCCTCTCCTAAGAAGCATTTTGGGACACAGCAGATGAGGGGGAAAGTACTACTGCATCGGCTTACCTGTTTGCACTCCTGCATGGTCCTGTTGGGGTGGACGAGGCAGCCTGGCGTCTCTCCTTAAATAAGCCCCACCACCACCAGCCAGGAGGGCAGGTGGGGTTTCCACCAGGCTTCAGTGCCAGATGAGGACTGGCTGCCTACAGCACCCAGAGACAGGATTGGCAAGGCTTTTCTCCCAAGATGAATAAATCCCTGAGGATGCACAGTAGCAAGGCAGTAAGAGGAAATGCTGCTCTTTTCCATACTTATAGTTTGAGTCCTTAGGGACAGGAAAGGACAAGAGAAATTACACTGCCTCCAAAACTCATTAGGGATGGGAGTCCGCAGGCGTTCAGCAGCCAGCACTGCAGTATCCAGCACGATGAGAGAGCAGTGGAGTTTACCTCCGAGCAGAAAACAATGAAAAACCAAGAAAAAAAAGTGTCGGTGACACATCAGCTGCTGAAATGCATCCACCCCCGAGTTGTACAGTAGTTCACAATCTCTTCTGGGTTATTCAGTCAGGAGTGGAAAGTCTTCACATCAATTACCCGTGTCCCACTCCACTTTCCAGACTGCTCCTCTGGTGCCTGACTCCATCCTTTTCCCAGATGTGCACTTAACTGTTGTTAGTGTCACAGTAACTCGAAGGGACTGGATTTGCTCTGAGATGTCCCTCATGAGAACTTCACCTGCCCTGTCAGTTCTGTGACGTTTCATATACATTACCCCCTTAGGCTTGCTAGCAACATATTGATCTTTTTAAATTATTATCCAAACATTTTGCACTCGCCAGCGGTATCTCAAAACTCCTTCAAAAGCAACATTTAAAATTTACTTCAGCTTTCTAAAGGTGAGGCTGAAGTTGGCAGTAAATGAGTACATACCTCCAAAACAGAGATTTGTGCAGAGGGGAGAGGTTATTCCCAGTTGTACCTGCAAACACTCAAAGAGACAAATTTCTTTACAATAAGTAGAAGCTACATGCAAAAGAAAAACCCAGCTGTCAAAACTATATTATATTACATGCTCCATCTTAGTGGTAACTGTTGTGGTTTTAAAAGTATTCAATGATTAAGCCAGATTTTTTCGCTTTATTTTCACTGAATGGAAGATGTTTATCCCTTCAGAAACTCTAAACTAATATGTGCACTGCTGCAAACAGTGTAGGTATAAAAGCAACGTAGTCAACTCCTGAGATCCTAATCCGCAGTAAAAAACCTACAGACAACTCAGTGCCTTTTAGAAAAGGTGTGTTTTGTTGGTGGCTGTTTATTGTTCTCAGCTGATATACTGCTGTGTGCTTGTATCACTTAAAATACATGTGGTGTGTGTGGTTTTTTGTAGTAAAAGTGTAAATGCAAAGTTCTGCAATGTGCTGCAAGATAACTGTCTTCGACTATTTAACTTCTTTCTTGCTGCAATGCTGAGTGACTTGCATGGGATGCTATGTGTTTCGTTTCACTCTTTAAATGAAGGTGTGTTTGCACAAGTAGTGCATTGGATTGCTTTCTGAATATTCTCTTTGCTCTATACATTCTAATAACACTGGAGAGAAACTTCAATTCTTTTAGGTAAAAGTTAATTATTTTCTTTCCTACCAAAATGACTTTTATGTTTACAGAAATTAATTCTTGCATTTTGTCCTGTATAGACTTACAGTCTTTCATTATGTAATTAAATGTTTCTGTGCGTTTGAGTTGAGAGAACTGTGCTTATGAAGCTGGAGCTCCATACTGATTTTAAGAAAAATATGTATGTTGTATTTCTCAAAATACTATACTCAAGTATTCTAATTAATCACCTATCAAAAATTATGGTAGGCAACCTCTCTGTTGCATCCACACTGCAAATGAGATATCTCTATAAATCCGTTCTAGAGTTCTGAAAATCATTTAAAAAGCCTATATGTTAAAGTCTCCGTATCTACAAATGCACACACTGGACACAACTAATATTTATTTCTGTTCAATTATACAATGTGGCTGAAATTCTTCCTCTGGAGGAAACTAGATCAAGACTGGTGAATCGTACAGCATCCTGAGAGTATAAGTAGTCTTAAGCTGTGTGTAGAACATGCACTGGGTGTCTGCAAAGAATGAATGTCACCCATCTAGTGTTGCAACTAGAGAGTCTGAATATGAATTTCTTATTCGGACAACTCTCTCTGGTGAATAACGAGGAGTTTTGCCAGTATAGGAGCTTGCAGGAAAACCTCATCCCTGCTCTGAGGGAAACAAGTAAATTGTACTCTGGAATTCTCTCCACCTCCTGTATCTGTTTCTAAAAATAGATTTAATGTAAACGCTCTGCATGAACCATATGAGAAAAAAACTGCCAGTGGTGCAGAATCTAAATTGAGGTGGAAAGCCTAACCCCTTACCTAGCAGTGGAATGCTTAGTAACATGGTCCTCTATCTCCCCTCACTCCTAGTAAGCTTTGTAGTAATAAACAGAAGCTCTTCAGGATGTACACCCCTCGGAAACATAGGTATTCAGCATCCTGCCTATTCACATGATGTTTGAGAATGCAAACTAACATCAGGTGCATGACTCATTTACTTCCACTCCTTAGTGCTTTAAAGTTCCTTACTTCTCCAAATGGGGTTTCTTGATTTATTTATTTTTAAGTGCTTGTAATTCCCTTGTTGCTTGTTGCCTGCAATGACGTTAAGACAATGGCAGTAATACCAGTTCTTTGAAACTCATCCAGCCGGACAATTGCAGTGTGCAGCACGCCGTGGTTTGCTGAAGCCCGATTCCCCTTCTCTGCCTGAGACTTGGCCTTTTGGAATGCATTACCTCACGGAGATCTAAAACTGGGGTTGAGTATTTGGGTAAAGACATTTCCTCAAGTCCAAGAGGATTTTTATAACTAGAGCAGTTGAGTTCTCCATCTAATAATTAGTGGGGAATACTAAGCTGTAACATGTTAGGCAATATCAACAGTCAAAATGTTCAATTCTTGTTAAGAAAAAAACCCTTGGACACAGCCCATGGAAGCTGTGCCCGAGTCCTGTAGCGGAAGGTAGCGGAATGCATGTGAAATCAACCATCTGCTTCGGCTGAATTCTGTTGAAATTGTGTCTCTTACCAAAAATGGTAATTCCTAGATGGATGGATTGTATGGGAACAAATCCTTTATATATAACTCAAGTTTATTACATTTTTTCCTTACATTTCAAAAATAATTTAAAAGTTAATGGATGTACAAACTGATTATAGAAAATGATAGAGGGAAATAGTTTCTCTTCATCTGGAAACTGTCTTGAAAAAGGGGAAAAAAGGAAAAAAAACACAAACCCCCTGAACTTCATTTATTTTTTTCTGTTTGATTATTGAACTTTAAGACCTTATGTCTCTGAAATTCTTGCTATTACTCATTGAAGGTATGAGATATAACATTACATTTCTTGGGTTCATGCTCCTAGCATGAGGCTGGTGGAGAAGTTTTGAATGTTTGAACTTCAGGTCCCGCTGTATTATCCATTGCATTTGCATTTGTTCAGCGTAGGTTAATTTCACTAAAGTCATCTGTAGGCTTGGTAAGAATCAACATCTGTATTTACTGGAAGTTAACTGCTGAAAACTGGCACATACATTTGCTTGCTCTTGTTTGCTATGTGTGATAATTTTTGGCAGTTTTAACTTCTGTCATGACTTGAGATCCAAAGCATTTTCCTTCACCCTCAGGCCCTCCAGTTGCTTCTTATTCATTCAGCTTCTTCCTATTCCTGCTTCCACCAGCTACCTCCGTGTGAAAAGCTGAAAAACAAATTGTAAATTGTGACTGGTAGCAAACAGTAGTGCTGCGGGTCTGCAGCTGAAGCGGAGCAGAAAATAAACTTCATACCAGAGAGGCAGGAAGGTAGGCAGGGAAATAGGAAAGTGGGACTGGGAGGCAAAGAGATGCTCAGTTAACCAAAAAGTATAATCAGATGCAAGGGAAAAGGAAAGGTTAGTATCATTTATCAATTAAAACAAAATCTTTTCAAGTCTAGTCATTTGGTCTAGCAGCGAAGTGTCTGTTCCTCCTGCGCTGAAGCTACAGTGACCTCTAGTGTCCCTAAACACCTATTCCTTCGTAAATCAAAGGTGGAAAAAACAGAATTAAAAAAAAAATAAATAAGAACTAGAAAGTCCTTTTCTATCCCAGGGAAGTGAATAGATCATGCATGTACTGATTGAAGAACAAGCAGTAAGATCCTACAACTGACCTTCCAGAAGACAAGCAAATGGAGAAAAGTCACTTGCTTTTCTCCCACAGGTGCCAGTTGTAATTGATCTCCACTGAAAGATGCTTCAAAGTGTCAGCATTATTGATCTGAATACGTTTTGCAACTTGCAGCCTGCAAGAATAGGTGCAAAGGGATTACCATTGCCAGGGAAGATTTCAGTAGGAAGCAAATATGTATGTAAATCAACTGGGAAAAACAATCACGTCACATATGGTACAAGAAATGGTGGACAGACCCACATGTAAAGGATTGCAGAGATGACTGGAGACAGCTGTGGTTCTTTCAGTTCCTTTTCATTTAGGTCTGATTCAGAAATATCTGTAGTTTCATTTTCCTGATCTTTCTGATGGTTTTTTGCCTTTAGGACCAACATTCACCTTAAAGTTTGGGGGTACTTACAGGGTCATGTGAATTTCCAGTAGCCACTAGCAGGTTTTCATTAATTCAAGGGATTTTCTTTAGATATCTTGTATAAAGAGAGAACAGGAGAGAAACAAAAGTATAATACAGTAGGTTCTGCAAGTGGTGAAGGATTTTTAGCACAGCACTAGACAGTGCTTATCCAACCGTCATCAAATCAGAGCAAAGGGCCCTGAAGGCTTTAGTGGCCACTAATTCAAGCACAGAATGCCCAAGGATGCTCGAAAGGGCATAAGTTTATCTCCACTCTGTATCTCCAATATCTTCTCCACCATTGACTGCAACAGAGAAGCAAAAGCCAGGAACTATATAACCTATAAGGAAAAGAACTTGTACTGTGGGAAAAAGCCTACTCAGGATTTCCCCAAAATGCTCTGATTCAGTTAGTCCTTCATGATCTGTTATTTGTCTTATCAAGAAGACCCCCCTTGGCAGGTTGCTCCCAAAGAGAGTATCTTCTCCCAAGCATGAATTCTCCACTGCTGTAAATCATATGATTTATGACTACGCTGATCAGGACCCAGTGACTTGAGGAGCATTTCCCACCAGTCTCAAAATAGGAACAAGGATCCAAGAAGAGAAGACCTGCTATAACCAGTGTCTCTGGAGAAACTCTCAAGATGCAAAATAGAGTTTCCAAACCATGCTGCATTTCTCTTCACGATGCAGCATCCTCCGCATGGACCCTTGGCATGCCATTACATTACCATTGCTACAAAGCAGATTTATTTCTTTTTAAAGTATGAGGTCTGCCTTTGAAATTAATATTTTCATTCTCAGCATTGCACTTTTGAAAAATGTCTCTAGTACAGATGAAGTGTCTACTGTTCCTTTCACCATTGCCTCATTGCTTTGATTTGGAGAACTAAAGATATTCGGGTTAAGCAGCCATTGTGTAACCATTCAGCTTTTATAAATGAAATAACCATGTGTACAAATCATTTAAAGGCAGCCATTGCTTCCATTACCACAAAGTAATTGACAGAACAACACATATGCTTTTTCATTCTTTCATTTTAATTTTTGGTTTAGAGTTAATGGGATTATTAAAAATACGGTTCATGCTGATAATTTTTATGGCTTTTTTTTTATCAGTTTTCCTCTCATTTTAATTAGTGCAACAGGAAAAGAGCTGACCAGAAACATTTTTATTCTAAGATTTGTCAACAAAAATTTAATTTCATTTCATGCTTCAATACCAAATACAGAGGAGTTAAAAAAAGCACAGGGGACATATGCCTGGGAATAATATCTATACAAAGAAGTCCATTTTGATTCTGTTGCTCATGCTGTATAGTATGACAATGCAATAATGTGGTTAATAAATATTTTACAGCTTATATTTTCATTAATTTCTACAATGCAAAAGATTCCTGAGCTGAAATGTGATTCAGTCTTGAAATGTAATTTTTATTGAAAATTAAATCCTAGAACTCACTTTTCTTTCAAATAGTAAGTTCTGTGGGTCTTTTGTATTGCATATGCAACAGCACACAGTACTGCAGGTATGGGTAACAGTTTGCAATGGAAACATAATATTTCCAGCACAATCATGTGTTTATTTTGACAATTGCTTACTTTGGGCAAAGGAAGAAGGGGATTACACTCAGAAATTACAGGAAAGATATTCTTTCAAGTGATTCAACATGCCATATAGAAACACGTTTATCTAATAATCTTTCTATGGATGTGCTCGTTTTATAGCACTCTTGAAAATTATCTCATTATAAGCTTCCCAGCATGTGCTTTGCCTGTTACAAGCTGTATCCTTTCTGCTCTCAGTGATGTTTGTATTGAGAATGCTCTGCTCTGCTCTGCTCTGCTCTGCTATGCATGGACAAATATATCTGATTATCTCAACATTTCACAGCCGCAGAAGTTTATAACTACATTCCATTTCATGTAATTACAGATGAACACTGTGTTTTCAGAGTGCAGTAGGTTAAACATCTAAGAACCACGTAGTTCCTATTAGCATTAGTTAATTAGCTGCAGAATTCCTTTCTGTTGAAAACATCTTATGGGAATGCCGAAGTTAAATGCAAAGACTTTGGGCGTACTAGAAAGTGTCTTGACTTCAAGTGCATTTATAATTTGCAGGTAGACAGTCTTTGCTATAGATATTTTAAAAGCACCCCCAAAGCCTAGGCCAGCACAGGAAGACTGCTAGACCCGCTAATATCATACCATGAGCTGCTCCTGCAATGCTCCCATCATCTCTCCCCTTGCAAGAACAGGACCACTGATCAAGAGGACCATTCCCTTGTACAGGCAATTGAAACCTTGTAGATAAAACAGAGTTTTCAAATCTTGGTGTCAAATCTCCTTTCTGTTTCCCCTTTGTGCCTTCTGCTACAAGAATCACAGAATCACAGAATCACAGAATCACAAGGTTGGAAAGGACCCATTGGATCATCGAGTCCAACCATTCCTAGCACTCCCTAAACCATGTCCCTAAGCACTTCATCCACCCGTTCCTTAAACACCTCCAGGGAAGGCGACTCGCCCACCTCCCTGGGCAGCCTGTGCCAGTACCCAATGACTCTTACTGTGAAGAATTTTTTTCTGATATCCAACCTGAACCTCCCCTGACGGAGCTTCAGGCCATTCCCTCTTGTCCTGTCCCCTGTCACTTGGGAGAAGAGGCCAGCTCCCTCCTCTCTACAACCTCCTTTCAGGTAGTTGTAGAGAGTAATAAGAAGACAAACAAAGGCAAAAATGGTAAATAATGAAAAAGCATAGGTGGATAGTCATAGTGACCAGAGGGTGTTCATCAGATGTGTTTGAACATGAACAAGGGTAATTTAAGCAAATCTGCATATCTCACATTTAGCTGACTGGAGAGGAGGTTTATAAGCACAGAAGGGGAAAAAATGAGCTTACGATTGGCCAACTATAACACCAGAGGGCCAACACTGATCCAACAATCACAGTCATGAGCTTGGCTAGTCTCTTGGACCTGTCCTGAAGCACCTGTCTGATACCACCTGCAGGCAGTCAGCTCCCAGCTTAATCTCCAGCAGTGACTTTAGTGAGCACACAGCGTACCATTACATTCCCATTAATTGGTCATCACGCTGTTTCTTGGATGTTTTGTTCATTTTGGTTTTGTCTTGTTCAAGTAAGTGCTGTAACGAGAAATTCTGGATATGAGTGATCACTAACAATACATACGAAATGTTGGAAGTGCCACATCAAGAAAAAGCATGAATATACTAACAGTATTTTTGCCTGCTAAAAAAACCTCAATACTACATGGCATGCAGTAATAATAGAATACATTTTGTTCTTGTTTATCTGAACGGACGGCCAGAAATGCACTGAGCTGGGCTGACCAAGATGGAAATAAATCTACTTAAAATCCTGGAATAAAAAAAGTCTTAGAGATTACTCTATAATAACAGGGTGAAATTTGTTCCAATTTGTTATTTTAATTACCTTTACCAGGTTATTCTTTACTGTAAGATAGACTGCCATTGATAATGCCCTATCAAAACCAATTACATCAAATAAGTTTCATTCCCAAATGAAATATATTCAATGAAAATAAGAGTGTAAGAAACAGATTCATACTATTGAGAATTTTTAGAAATTAGTTTTGATCATCATACAACAGAAAAAAAAAAAAGAAGCGGTGTGGAGGAACTATAAAATAAAATAAATTTCTCTTCTTCACAGTCAAAAGCTAAGTTTTAAGGAGCGGGTCCGGATGGCCAGCCCACGAGGTCAAAGTATAAAGAACAGGCAATCTTCAGTTGGAGATCGCCGGTCACCAAGCGCCGACATTGCCACTGAGGGCAGCCCAACCAAAGTCCAGAAGAGCTGGAGCTTCAATGACCGCACCCGCTTCAGACCCTCGCTGCGACTGAAGAGCTCACAGCCCAAACCCGTGGTTGACGGTAGGAGTTTTTCATGCCTCGTTTGCCATTGAGTGCTGCTCCCCGCCTGCTCACGCTCTCACACGCCTGCACTGTGAATGCAACCTGGTTTGGGAAAGCAGAGAGAGTTATCACATTAAGACAGAGACACTAGAAAGTTATAGCATTCTTCAAAAAGCACTCCAACAGGATTTTTTTTTAATAAATCTTGTGTCAGTGGTCCATCAGGAAGAACAGGTGTAAAAGGGGGTCTGTAGGGAAAACTGCAGGTGAACTAAATGCGTGCCTTGAGTTTGGCTGCAGCAGCTCTGCTGTCGTGGCCTCTCTCCTGTTGCTGGTCGCTTCTGCTGCCCAAACCCACTGCCTCTGACTGGTGGGCCATGCACCGTGGCCGGTGCTGCACTGGCTGCGCCTTTGCCAGCCGAGAGCACAGTTTATACAGCACTGGCACTCCCCAGCAGAGGAGCCTGTGGGGACATGTTCTCTTACCTCCACCAGGTAAGACCAGCTGCCACCAAGAGATATACTTGTGGGTGCTTTAAGTTTTACAGGGTTGGATCTGTTTCAGTAAGGCAGATGGCTTTTGCAAAGAAAATCAGCATTATTGCTTTGATGTCTTGCTTTCTAAAGGGTATTTTAGGTGTAGAAAGGACCCCTAATGCATGAAGAATTGGATCTTTGTGAAAATGGCATGCTGACCCCCACAGCAGACAGGAATGTTGTCTTTTATGCATGCTGCCTCCCACGGGAATAGATGTTGCCCTTCTCTGCTCTCCGTTTGCCACCTGTGGTCCTCTCAGGCATTAAACCAGCCACTGTTCATCACTGTAGATGAGGCAAAAGTCCTCATCTACAAATGCTTACCAAAATGGAGACAGTGACTCTCCTAAAGAGGGACCACCAAAGTGGGTGAGAGCAGCCCCTCGAAAGGCAGGAGCTGAGAGCACCAGATGAGCCCGATCCCTGTAGAGATGGGTCCTGCACTGAAAGGGACACTGACACAGCTCGGGGTGTATCGCTGTCCCAGCGGGTTTGAATTTCAGTTCCCCCATTCACATTTTTCCCAACTTATCGATGTTTTGTTCTTTCCTGTGGGACCCTCAGAGATTAAGAGAAACAAAGTGACTGGCTATGGCAGGAGGCAGTGACCCTGACTGTACGGGAAAGGTCCATCATAAATCATTTGATCCAAGTAAAGAGATATAACTGTAAACTCTTTCTGTGATGGCAATCAAGCATGTTACATCCAACAACTGTGGCAAAACTAATTAGTCAGAGTGCCATTTGGTGTCTGCTTCCTTTTTAAGAGGATATATTATCACAGACATGTAGGTTGCAAAATATCCATTGGACTGAAATGCCACATCCCTCAGCTGAGGACATTCTACACAACACATCTCTTCAGGAAAAGCCTGGGTAAATAAACATTTCCTGGAGGGCAAACAAGACAAACCAACAGTGTTTGCTAAGGTCATTGTTCCAATCTAGCTTGTCTCTTGCAGAGACCTCTCAGATGCACAAATCCTGGATTTGGCTGCATTACAGTGAGCTGTTGGGGTGTACCAGCCACCAGGCTGCTATCCAAGTTGCTCACCATTCCTTGCTCTGTTCTAGGGCATGGGGTCTGGCTTGCCGTCCTATGGCAGCTGTGGCACAAGGGCTATGTGATGCCTGCTTGGGTCTCGCACTGACATGGAGCTGGGACAAAGCCACTTGCTCTGCAATGGGAAGTGATAAATGCTCTAGGTACCAGAGTGGGGTTGAAGATACTTCGCCTAAATTTAGGCTTCCTATGTAATCACTTACATAGTGCAAATATCTCCCCAAAACCACGCCAGAAGTGACTTCATAGGTTAAACCCCTGTAACTCGTACTGTGCCTGGAAGTGACCTAAGAAGAGAGTAATTTGTTGAGCATACTCACAGGGTATCAGCAGCTCACTTCTGCCCCAGCCCCACAGCCTGCACCTCACTCAAGCATCTATTTAATTTTTCATCAGCCCATTTGTCACAGAGACATTTCCTCTGCGTGTCCTCTATTTTGTCCTGTATGTATTGTCGTTAATAGCAATGAACTGCATGAGAAGATTGTGTTTCTTCTTATTGTCTCCCTTTCGTGGAAAAGGTGGTATAAACAGCACCTTAGGTACTTCTGCAGATAAAAGATAACAACAATAGAATGTTCATTGTAGTGCATAAACCCTTAAGAATCTTCCTGCTCCTCAGGCAAGCGCAGTCTGTTTCCTTGTCAGAAGTTTCCAGCTGCTAGTCCACCCTTATGAACTGGGGCCAGCAGTTATGACCAGTTTCTCATAGTGGCAGGAGGAACAGCTTCCATTGTCTCCAGCTTTTAGGCGAATGCCAAGTTTCCACTTTGGGATTCCATCCAGCTACTTCTAGGACTGGTAGCATCACAGCAGTGTCCAGTGTGCTTATTGCTGAGACAGCTCCCTGCTACCTTACAGTCAAGGGAGGAAAAGTCACTGCCAACATCAATTTTGTGTGTGTGTGTGTATTACTAGTTTCACAGTTTAATATGCTTTCTGCATTTGACAGCTCAATGGAAAGAATGTATTCAGTTTAGAATATCTTACATTTTTCACTGAATGAAATGTATTTGCAGCATTTTATTAATACTTCTTGATTGTCACATGCTCCAGTTTCCTCCTTGAGGTATTCTCTGTCCAAAGGATTAATTATGTTGGTGTGTTAATCTTCCAACCAAACTAGAAGCTACCCCTTTCAGGTGACTTTTGCAACAGACCCTTTGGACAGAGACAACTGGGTACCCAGTACAGTGCAAAACTTTATATCAGTGAACTAGTGAAAAAATAATAACCTCCCATTATGAAATTCCCCTTCTAAAAGAAAAGACATTCTTATTTGTTTGATTTTTCTTTCCCCACATGGGATCTGTGGTTGTAAGTGATCTTCCATTAGCACAGGCAGAGAAGGAACTACCACACTGTGAAGGTGAGGTGCACTGAGCTCTGTTTAAAAATAAACAAAATAGGTAGAGGATTCAGACAGGAAGAGACATTGTTAGTGCGTGAGAATGAGTTAAGTCGGTGTAGCAACTCTGCAGGACTGACTGAGTTCTGATAAAGGATGTAGTTGGAATCTGCGCTAAAATGATCAGGAAGAGACTGTTGGAGAAACTAAACATTAGCAACTAGAAACTGTTCGGTAAAAGTAAGTTTCTAATCCAGACAGGAGCTTTTGAAGACAGCTAAGAGGCTAACAACTGAAAACTTAGTAGCCTTCCTACCCTAGGCTATCCAGTAAAAAAAGCTTATTAATGCTCCCCTGCTTCATATTAAAACCACAGAAGGAGGGTTCCTGGGAGCAAGCAGAACACTTAAGCTGGCCAAAGGTATCTCCAAAAACGATTTCAGCATAGCAGGCTTAGAACAATATGACCAAAACTGTTGCACAAATGGCTTTATTTATGGGTAGCAACAGTCCTCTGAAACTGCCTATAAACCATTTATTGCTATTGCCAAAGTGGGGCCTGGCAACAGCAGCAATTACTTCAGCTACATATGTGCATTTGCAAATGGAATTCAAACGTGAGTGAGCTTTGATGGCTGGAGAGAGCCTTGGTAGCATGGCTGCAGATGCCCTCTAGAGCATTTAACAACAGCGCAGGGGAGCAAAGCTGAAAAACAAGACTTATGTAATCTGATTTTAAATACATGCCCACTTTCTGGTGACACCCGGCTCACAACTGCCAGAACTCTTGCTGAAGAGGAGGCTCAGCACAAATCAACAAAAGTGCCAGGAGGGTGTATTTCCAATACCTGTTACCACTTTAAAAGAGAATCATGAGGAGCAAGCAGATCAAAGGGAAACCTTCACTACTCAAGAATGGTAAATAGTGAAATTTTACAAAGCACTCAGTTAGAAGGATAAAATAATTGTACAGGGTTGTGGAAGAGCCTTCCCCAAAGGGATTCCTTGTCACATGGGTGAAGTTCTTGCCTGACCTCAGAGCCACACACAGCCACCACCATACCCGTACACCAAGCAAGCCAGGAGCCACCTCCACCCCCGAGGCCTATTCATGCAGTACAGCTTATGTCCTGCACCAAAACCAGGGCAAACACAGCCCAGGTGCCCAAGGGGAACAGCCTCTGACACCTGAGTACACCCAATGGCAGCAGCCTAACCTATGCCAGAATCTGTGCAAGCAATAGAATAGTACAAGTGGCCTCATGCTGTTGCTTGGATGCTATACCCATGCCTCGTTGTATTTAGCATAGACCCAGCCATGGAGACTCATTTCACAAAATATCCCCTCTCCTTTTTCCTGAGGAAGACAACCTTTTCCACTCAAGTCATGCTGCAGTCTTGCACAGCCACAGCTGAAGAAGTGGATGGATATTATGTTGTGCAAGCAATTCTCTGTAAGGGAACAAAAATGTCCTATTATACTTGTTTTCTTCCATCCCGTGCTTCTAAGCCTCTGCATGAGTTATTGTGCCTTTACTGTAACCTAGAGACATTGTGTGGCTTTTTGAATAAAACATCAAAAGCGTTCAGCACTGGAGATAGGACAAACATATTTCATTTGATTAATTAAAAAGAACTCTCTAAGGAAATATTTGATTTCTTACACCGTCCCTGAACATTATACGCTCACATGACCTCTAGCCTTTCATTCCCTAAAGAGCACTTGCACAAAATCCTCAGGGTAGAGTATGTTATAATAACCATGGAAAGAATGCAATTGTGCTTTTCAGCCCCCATGTCCTCAGTTAGTACCATGTAATTTATGTGTTGCAAAAATGACAGGTTTTCCTTTCAGTAGCACAAACATCTTGACCTTGTATAATGTTCACTTGATGTGGCAAAGGTCCTCAGTTTGGTTCCTTTTACATCTTGTTTAGCTTAAATTTGCTAATTCAAAATGAAGCTGCAGGATATCGAAAGAAAGATGCTCGATTTGTGTAAACAAACCCCTTATGATGAAACTCAGTGACATTTTATTAGCAATATATCAATTTGTTCTTGACAAGAGATTTATTTTCTTGTGATTGTTTTACTTGATGATAGAGCTCTCATTTATTACTGTTGTCACTGCAATTAATTAGGAAGATCTTATAAAAATAATCTGGTGTTCTGATCTAAGCTCTGAGTCATTTTTTTCATTTTGTGTAAATAAGTACAGGTTGTTAGTTTTGAGGCATTATTTTAGTTTATTCCAGCTAAGGTCCTGGCCATATGAGTCCATAATTTAGTCTCTCTCTTTATGATAGGTCTTGAGGAGGCTGCTGTGCACTGTTGCTCACTGAACTGAGCGCTTACTCAGTGGTCACAGATGAATGATTAACAATCTCAGCTCTGTGAGAGACAGCAGCAGCCCACCACACAGAAATATGATGTGCATGGATTTCAGATAACCTCATATGCAGTGAAGAGTAAACAAATGAGTTAAGAAGTCATTGTGAGAGGACACTCATAAAACTTCCCAACTACCATGTAACTCACTTGCACCAAATATGAAACATTTGAGGAATGTTTTCATTTTTATATAATGGTGTTGGGAAAATCCTTCATGGTTTTCTAAAATACAGGACTCTCCTGTGGCTACCTGAATCTAAAGTTGCAGTCCTCTCCTTTTGCTCACTGCCACCACCTCCTTCAAACAATAGGACCTAGAAGTCTCCCAGGGCTCAGTACCTTTGTGGACCTTATGGAATAACAAACATGATATCAATTAATGTGTGCTAGAGGGTCTTCCAGGGAGACGGTCAATTAGGCATATTTAGCTTGTTAGTCCACAGTTCTGGAAATTGTCACGTATATCTGCAATTTATTTTACAGTTTTAACTTCTTGTTTGCAATGTATATAAAATACAGAGATATGTATCTAAAGATACACTAAAATCATGTTTATAGAGTCATCTAGCATTTCTTTCTTATCCTTCTCACGTGGCCATCTAAACTTTCTGGCTAAAGTGCTACTATTTATAATAAGCGAAGCCATCTTAACTGCACAATTATTGTGCATATAATGAATTTTTTTTTTAGAAAGGCTCCTAGTCCTCCATATCATCACTCAAAATGAAAAGGACTCCTTTTTAATTAAGTAGTAGGAACTGTTCCATGAAATATTGCCAGTGCAGAAAATTTTTGAGAAGTTAAATAATAACTAAAGATAATTGAGAGTTGTTAGAAAGGAATGCTAGAATTTTAGATATTTGGAACCTGCCTGCATTATATGATAACTGATATAAATTAGGTTTCTGACCTTAAAAAATTGCACTTACTTAGAAGTGAGTCTAGGTAATTATATCCAGAATATATAAAAAACCTTCCAACAATCCTGTCATCCACTTTGGCCAAATCTGAGCTTTTTTAGAAATGCTTTCATATATGAAATGCTTTCATATATAAAATGTTGATAGGGATATTCTTCTGCTTCATACTGCACTGCAGCTACCAAATTCCCATTCTGGTGTCCTCTTCCCCATCTGGGAAGTTTTGACTGTTTCAGGAGAAAGACGAGGGCGAAAGTAATGGGCCACACATCTAGCACTACTGCATCCCTCACAGGTACTTTCCACGGGGTAGGGGTTCAGGTCATGCAGAAGGGAAAGGAAATTCCTACAAGCTCATGCAGAAGCACTCCTCCTTCCAGGAGGCACCAGTTTTCTTCCTTTCTGGAGAAACTGCTTTTCCAACATGAAAATAGCAGCCATTTCCTAAAAACTCCCTGTAAATAATGTTTTGAAATGTTGTAATCCCTATTCCCTCCTTCTTAATTTTGCCACTTGAATACTATTGTGTACCACCAGGGATTTTTGGTGACTTTTCCTAGACAAATACCAAGCACCTAACGTGAAGAGTACATTATGGAAGTTTACTTCTCTTGCCTCCTTCTTGCCGTTATGATGGGAAGAAAGTATTTTCTTCTTTTTTATTCAGAGATCAAGGAGATAAATACATGATTCACTCCCTTGGGCTTCCTTTTTCTGGCCTCTGCTCTGGAGAGCATGTAAACATAGGCTGCTGCCTTTCTGTCTTCAAGGGTGCTTTGGGCATTCTTATCATTAAGAATGCGATTAAGTTCCATCCCTACTGACGCTGCTTTTTTCAGTTATTTTTCCTATGGAACTTAGCAAGCAATAATGGTAAAATTATTTATGTGAACTCTTTAGTGAAAGAGAGTTAGTTTGTTGATGGTTTAAAGTAAGGGAAAATTTGAAAGAAAATCATTTCTAGGGGTGATGAAGGGAATTTGTATTCATGGTTCAACAAACAGGAAAGTAAAGAGAGCTTGTAAAGAGGCGAGAAGTTTCATGAAACAAATTTAAACAACGGCATTAGGCTGAGACACATTTTATTTTTATAAAGGGAAATTGCATGAATTGTATAAAATATGAAGAAGTTTGTACTTGGAATAATTTTTGGGGGAAAAATATTACTGAGATTTTGTGTAACATTCCGTGCATTATGGCATTTGTGGAAACACTATAAAATACGTGCAGGATATCTCAGTTTTTTAGAGAATACGGGCTGAATCCCTAATTCTCCACAGCAAATGCTCAGGGTGAAAAAGATACTTCAAAGCTTGTGTAAAGCTGAGTGAAATGCACCTCCCTTGTGGACAACTTAGGCATTATCTACAGCAGCATAACACAGGCTCTACACCACTTCTGAAAGAACAGAATAATTAAGAGTATTAAGCTGCCAGCACTGCATCTTGAACAAGAGGGATCACCTGAACTCAGTAGCCATTTAACAGTAAGGCAGTTAGAAGTTTAATGCTGAAGCAGCTTCCTGGGCAACCCTCCTGCAGCAAAGCTATGCATCTGTGCCTTCCACAGGGCTGCACACCATGTGATGGGACACTCTGTCCTCCAAAACTTTGAATTTAAGTCTAACTTTACTTGCCTAGAAATTACATGCACTGTATTACCCACTCATTTTCTTTCTGGCTCTTCATACAGAGAATGAGTTTGGAGATGTTGGGGTGCCCTGCACTGCTGCCCTGCGCAGCCAGAGCAGCTCTGCGATTGGATGGAACTGCCGAACAGAATGCAGAGCAGGCTGTGGAGCTGCATCATGGGTTGCTTGATTTTCAATTCCCAAGTTGAACTCTGGATTTTGAATGATGGTTATAACCTATGATGTGCCATAACTGAGTATCTGTGAAAATCAGGCCACCATCCATTTTTTTACCTTGAAATAATAAGGCATAATGAAAATTCAGTCAGACTTTTTTCCAAATCGTTCCTTTTATTGTCAAATTGACACAACACTCTGCTGTATCATGAATAATTGAGGGTCATATGCAGACTATCAAGTTCAGGAACCTATTTAGGTTTTGCCATGTCCATAAGGTAGGTACTCAGCCTCAGCAGAATTATTTACATCACCCACATGAGGAACCCTAACTACCTCCTACACAGACACAGTAGGATCTAAGATCTTCTGATGGCTTCCAAAAAACACGTCAAAGAGTCTATGTTGGGATCACCAGACCGATCACTGTTAGGAGCACTTCCACAGGACTATTCATGGTTTTGGCACATACACTTACAAATGCTGGCTTGTCGTTGCCAGCTTATGATGGTTCCTAGAAAACAAATTTAAAAGTACAATATCTTTTTGATTCTGTTCAATAGGCACTTCATTACTTGAATGTTACTGACATTGAAAGCGTGGAGCTATGAGGGTGATCAGAGTAGTGTCACAATTTTCCCAACACCAAAGAATGTTATTAAACAACAGAAAACACTTCTAAGAAAGGGCAAATGATATTCACAGGAATAATAAATCAAGCCTTACGCATAACTTTTCCACAGAGCCATATGAAATGCAGTTCCAAAAGTGTAAATTTTCTGTTGGTGACATATAATGTTTCAGAACAGTGTAATTTTTAGCCCATTCCTTTGACATGATCATAAATGGCTGGAGTTTGCGTGAAGAATGCTTAAATGCAACGACAAGCAGGGTAATATGAAGATTATTTTAATGCCTCTTTTGTATTTCTTGGCAATTGCTTATTTGCTGTATGATTGAATCAAAGACTGTTCTTAAGGAAGAGAGAGGAAGAAATTAAAAAATGGCAAAGACGAGACTTTAGCCCAAAGTAAATAATGTCAAAGATCACAAGATAATGGTGGATGCCTCATCAGTTGTGAAAGAAATACTTTCCAGATTGACGTTTACGATCAAAACATATTCCAAATTGTTAAGATGCCGGTATGAGAAAAGATTAATGGTTTCTGGATTGTCTTCTTAAGGAGACTTGCAGTGGTATGTATACATCTTTATTGGGAGACACTTTGGCCACCACCGAGACTGGATTTGTGAGCTGCTCAGGCAACAGTCTCGCAAGGCCTGTTTAGCTGGTGGCAGAGGCTCTAGAGAGAAAGAAGGAGCAGTGCTAGCCCTACGAAGACCTGGTAGAGCAGCCAAGTTCATGCAGAGCAGCTGCTGCCTAAGGTTCCTTGTAGAGCATGCCTGGACCACGTGCAGCCGTCCCAATGAAGAGCAGGAGATGTATGTGAGGACTACAGGGAAGAACGAAGAAGGAGATGTGTGCCGGGCTAGGCATGAGCCAGCACCAGAGGGTCTACCTGATCCATTAAGAATGGGGAGGGCTTTCTCTGTAAAGAGGCAGCAGTGTGGGGAGCGCGTCAGAGGCCGTAGCTTAACCCTGTCTGGGAACTGGCAGGGATTTAACAGCAGGAGCTGCTGAAGCAGCCAAACTGGCCCCAACACAGCCCTGACCTCAAGGGTGAACTCGAGAGGGACAGAAGTGATACAAGTACATCTCACCTCATAACTATGTCTCACATAACATGAGCTTTTACTGGAAAAATTCATCAGAATGTGAACTTCGATTTCAGTGGGTTTTTGAGCTGGAATTTGTTTTTTTCCGACTTGTTACTCTGCATTTCCCAAACTTTTTTCCCAAGTCTGTTCAGTATTATAAAGAAACATGAATGTTTCCCATACAAATCAAACAAGGTTTATAGCTTTTCACAAGTTTTATTGACATGTGGTACCAAGTGCCTGCCATAATGAAGGAACCTCATGTCAGTGGGAATATCACAAAGAAAAAAAAAGGAGGTGATTTATTAGGAGCGGCATCTCTTCTTAAAGCTAGCTTAAATTTGGAAGAGTTTTCCAGCATCTCTGTAAAGATTTTGCTGATTCTTGTTTCCACATGTGAGCAACATGGAATACAATAATTGCACCACACTGTTCTCAAAATTATTCTGCAAGGACATACTGTGTTAAGGAAGCCCTTTTATTCATGATACTGTACAGGGCAAAGGACTCAAGAACTCTATCGAGTCAGAGAGCCCTCTAGAAACATGTTTGTTATAAACTTTCAAGCTGGAGTCTCCTGTTTCACTGGGGTTACATGGCTGTAGATCCTGTGACCTTAGCAGAATTATTCCTAATTTACACTGACATAACTGAGTAGATTCTAACCTTAGAGAGCCACTGGCAAAACCAATAGCATAAAAAGCTCTGAGTTTAGTGTGGTACCTAGAAATGAGCTGGGAGATTTCAGAAGTAACCAGAGAGTTTGATCAGACATGACACCTGGAAGGTCAATGTTGTGAAATACTTAGCATCTTCAGAAATAGAGCTTTAGGTAGTTCATATACCTATCAAACTAATTACATATTTTATTTTAGCTAATTACATTTTTGGGTAGGGATCCAAATCTTAGTTAAATAGGATAGGTGGAGAGACATCTCTATTTTATCTATAAGATAAGCCAAGTCAGTAGCAAAGCTTGTGGATGGGGGATTTCAAAGTTTGTAAGAAAATTTCACTTTTACATTGAAATTTTTTTAAGGTGGCTTTTAATTGTTTCCTTGAATTGTGTTCTTGAAGACATTACTGACTTGGCTATAAACCATCTTTCTTTCTATATAAAGTTGATCTGTCAAAGATAAAACCTCCTGCTCTTCAAATCTACAGCAGATGTTCCTCATGCATGTTCTAGTTCAGCAACAGTCAAAAAAGAAAATATATTCTTGAGAATAATAAACTAGCCAGAGTCGTCAAAATAAATCATTATGGGCAAATATCAAATCTGTGAAGACAACAATGCAGCAATACCAGTTCCTGAAGATGCAGCCTAGTACCATATTGTTTATTCTAAAATAGCATTCCTATTTTATTTAAGAGGTGCCATGAAATTTCAAGGCACTTCTGAATGACAAAGAATATCCTTTAATTTACAGTCTTTGTGGAAAATTAACTTGAAAAAAAACGTCCTGCAATCATTTGTGTCTTATTGTTCTTCAAATTTGCTTATAACAGAAGCCCCTGAAATGATTTACTTGCAGTGTTTCTGGATGAATAAAAGCTTATGTTTTAAACAGCAGCATGAATGTAGGTAGGGGCAATATGACTGGGAAGAAATCTCCTCCATTATTAAGGATAATTGAATCCCATCCATTTTTCTCTGTTTCATATGTCACTATTTGATTTTACACTCTCTTGTTTCTGAATCCGAGACACTTACATGTTGAAATACATCAACCTATTTGCTTGAAGTTGATGCAGGTGAAGAGAGAGGGTTTGGGAGGAAAAACCATCTACTCTCAAGACAAATTTCCTGTATTTCATGTGCCTTTGAGACATATACAACCTGGGGGCATTCACTGACCTTGCCCTCCTTACTCTGTTCCCACTCCAGTGCGTTTTAGTTTGTTGAACTTCTTTGTCATGCATCAGTCCCTGTTTTCTTGTGTGTTGAGGTACACTGGGCACTTCCATGATTTCTAGTTAGTTCTGAAATGGTAATTCTGCAGAGGCAGTGTTAGAAAAGTGTAGAGGATACATTTTTTTCATGCAAATAAATACAGTAACTTGGCTTAACCTCCTGTTGCAGAGGAAGGTTGCAAAATAGCTGAGGTTTAAGGTGGCAATGGGTTCCATACTGGATATCATTCTCAATTTCTGACAAAAAGGTACCTCATTTATTTTCACCAGTAATAAAATGTTGGATCATTCCGCAGCCTCCTTAGTAAATGAAATGGATCTTCTCCTTTGCCTTCCATGTCAGGTAGTGGTAGAAAAATAACCTTTTAATATAACTTCAGCATCTTTTGATTCTGCCTTTACATCTGTTAGCTCACTGCTTTCCCTTAAGACAGTGTGATGAAAAACAGTGAGACATAAGTAATAGACCTACTGGTACTAAGCTATTAATTTGTTTGAAAAAATAGCAGGGTTTTCTTCCTTTCTAACTTCTGCTGTTTACAGCAGGGACTACCAAGGCCTTTTATGACACAAGCAGAGACACAGACAACTGCATTGTATAGTTTGTAAACTGATGAAGCTCTGTCTTATTTGATTTGTAGTCTTTATTTTTCCAGAACCACTGTGCAGGGTTAGAAAACACTAAGCAGGAGATTTTTAAATGTGTCTTGTTTAGTCTGCTCTTGTATTTTGCAGCTGACACCAGTCTTGGAACAGATGATGTTTATGATGATAAAGGGTGCCAGTGTGATGTGTCAGTAGAAGATCTCACCCCTGCTCTTAAAACTGTCATCAGAGCAATCAGGTGAGTAAAAAATACGGAATGAATAAATATCTGAGATTTCTTTAATTAACATACTAATTAGCTGTATGTCAATTAATAAACTGGTAGGTAGTTGAACTTATTACCTGGCTATGTTTGTTACATAACTAATGCTAATATAGTTTATTTATGCTTCCTTTTCATCAGTGTTTTACTTATAAGTCAAATATTTAATCTGTTCTGTTTCCAGCTTTTCAATGTCAAAAAAATTATTGGACTCAGAAGAAAAAGAGAGTAATGAGTGCTGGTTCCCACTATATTTTCTGTAATCCAAAATACTGTAATCCAGTTTTATGTAGTCTTACTGAATGTGTATCACCTTGCCTGAAAAAGTTATTTCCTTTAAAAGTTTAGGGTTTTATTGCATTTCCATATTCCTGAAACTGTCATGTGACTTTTATTACAACTTTCTTCTGGTAACAGCAGAATAATTACATTCCTTCAATTGTGCAAAATCTTGGCTGCCACTAAATATAACCCCCCATAATTTAAAACTAACAGTCTCCTTATTTTCCAAGAAAGTAGCAAACTACACTGAAACTTATAAAATTACTTGTATTGAAAGCCTAAACTTAGCATTAACCCTCCTGAGACTGCCAAGGCTCTTCATCTTGCTGAATATTTTGAAGTGCAAATCCTGACAGGCAAAATCCCCACCATAAAGAGCAAATTACCGAGCAAGGAGAGCTCAGGCATTCCCTCTCTGCTAACAGCAAACCCAAGGTTATTGCTGAGGGTCACTCAGCTCTGCATCGCGATCACATCAGCAGCCAGCACGTCTCACAGGCAGGCAGCAGCCACAGTGGTTTTCTGCAAAACTCTACAAGAGACAATGTTTTCCTGCAAGGAGACTCTCGCATGAGTTTTCTCAGCACCATGGGAAGGAAGAATTTAAGCTCTTTATCAAATAATTTCATGAAGTGATAACCCAGGGGCTACTTGTATTTCCTTCCTCTTTTTCCACTGATTGCCAATGAAGACAGATAACGAGCAAGTCTGTTTCTAGTACTTTTCTGCTAGCACAGACAGCTTGTCAGATCACTTGCAGACATCTGTTCCAACCATTTTTCCAACCGGCTTGGAAATGACCTCATGGGACGTGTCAGATACCAGGTCCGTGTCCACCGCCACTGCAACTGGCAACTCAAATGTCACCGCTGAGCAGCGTCCCTTGCCAACACAGTTTCAGCAGGTGACTGAAATCTGTCTACACAGTGGACACCCACCTACAAAGCAGACCGACTCTTTCAAAAGGAAAATGCTCAAATTAGGAACAATCAGCATAATTTGGTGGCTCTGGTGCCAAAGATCTTTGTCTGTGTTGTTGCATTTCAAACAGACTGGTTGACACTTGGCTACAAGTGCAGCTTCCCACTGTATCGGCAAGTCATGCCGGTGGTCATCTCATTCCTAATACTGACCAAATTCTTTAAGATCCTCTTAACATTTTACTACTAAATTCATAGGCACCGCTGGATCGTTCAGTGCATCACCTACATCTTTGCTTGATTTTCTCGGTAATTATTAGCTCAAATGCAAAGTCCCGAAATGCGAAGGATCTCATTGGCAATCTTTCTGCACAGTGTTACCCACAGAAATGTTCTGATAAGAACAAAGATGCAACAATCCGTTTGTTTCAGATATGCACTATTTAGCGGATAAGAGTCAACTTTTTAGACTATCTCCAACTTTTTCTCTGTGCACTTGGCTAATCAAAGAACAACTCATTTCACCACTGAGGTTGAGAATAAGAATTCTGCATCTCCGCTTGCTATCAATTAGCCACAAATCTCTCCCACCTCTCCCTGCAAATGTTAGTGTTTCAATAGATTACAAGCAGCTCATACATCTTGCTTCAGAAACGTACCTTTGTTTGAGATCTGTAATGCAGTAATGCACAATGATCTTCAGACTTTCATTAAATGCTATACCTTAATCTCTCAAAATCAAGAGACTGATAATTCAGTTCATCAGGTAGCTGATACTCCTCTTTCTGATTATTCAGAGTATCTGTTACCCGGCTACACCGGGATCTATGCAAACATCTGAAGAAGGATCTGAGACACTATGTAGTAACTGTAGAATTTCAAGATGATAACATCTGCCTATATGGAAACTTTGTGCCTCATTTTGAAGTTTGTTTTTAGCAACAGCTTTGAATTGCAAAGGCAGTGGGGGAGGGTGGAGGCTGGTTTTCTTTTCATGCTGGTATACAGGAGCAGATGAAGACAGAAGCTACTTGAATAGCTTCATGAGACACTTTCAAAAGACCTTAAATGTAAGCATACACAGCTGAATCCATTCTGGCTACATCACCTTGAAAAACTACAATAAAGAAGAGTATTTTTTCCTGCTCAGATCTGGGTACAAATTGTTTTACAATGATACAAATGGTCCTTTTGTTTTGGAGAGAAAATGAAATTGGTAAAATTAATTCATGCCTGTGGGTTTACAGAGGTAGAGCCTCTCTCAGTTTTGGAATTAGAAAGAACTAACCTGTTTTTCTGTCAAAGGAGCCTAGGATATTCTGGTTACTCTCAGGTTAAGCAGCTTTGGAATACCAAAACACAAAAACTGGGTTAGTTATCATCTTTTATTTTGGCTATTTCCAAGTGCACTGCTCCAGTTTTTGACCTTGCTTATTTACATCTTTCCCAGGGCTACCTCGTTCTTCCAAACAACTTTTTGATTTTAAACAAACACACCCAAATTTTCATTTTGAAATAGTCAGAACAAGAGGTGGAGAAAATAGTTCTTTCCTGAAAACCACTTCCATTTCTTAACACATTGTCCCTTTCCCAAAATAGAACTCCCAATCAGTCCTACTGAAGACCCACTGGGCAGAGCTGTCTGGTAACATGTCAAGCTGTCACCCTCCCCTCAAAGCCCCTCAAGCTGAGTCTTTCACAGCCAAGGGCTGTGCTGCCCCCTCCACCTCCCTTACTACAAAGTCTCCATTAGGAAAGACCGACTGAGGCAGTGAAGAAAGTAAGGAAAACTCTTCAATGCATTTGCACAATACTGAAGTAGGGAACAGATGGGTAGCTTGCTGCAATGTGGCATGCTCCATAGCATGCTTTGGGCCAAGACAGGGTCAGTCCTGCTCCTCCGCAGCCTCCGGCTGGGATCAGAGCAGTGCACAAAGAAATTCTTGCTAGCGGTACACAGAGCCTTTTGTGCCAGCAGGTTTTTGTAGCACTACTCAACAAGCGCTAGTCTTGTTGTGAACAAAAAGCCATTAATATCCTGCAGTGTTCCTGGAAACTAACAAAAAACATTGCATTTACCAGCACTGTTAGTTGACAATGATGAATGTATATAAAAGAGACTGAAAAGAAGATGAAGATACCTTGTTTCTATATATTGCAATATCTCTGATCATTTTTCATAGCAAGAGACACTAAATTCTGTAATACTCTTCACAATGGAAATGATGAAATTATTTTACTATTTATGGAATACAAAATTAGATTTGAGAAGCATAAATAAAATGCAATAGGAAATAACTGCAAAGGCAGGAAGATGAACTTGCTGACCTAAGAGGTCTTTTCTTTCTTTAATTCTAGTGATTGCATAGATATGTTTTCATTTGTTGTTAATAAGAAATAATAAATGTCACTAAATGTAATGAAATTTGAGAATTCTCGAGCTGATAAGGCATATAGTTGAATGGTCATACATATTTAATAGCCAAAGAGGGAAAATATAATATACCATTTACGTTCATTCTTTGAAATTTTTCTGCCACACCTTTAAAATGTATTTTTAGCAACCATTATGAATTTGTCCAATGATGGCATTTCAGAATCCTCAGTTTCTTGTAAACCCAAACACATTATCTATTTTCTGTGCAGGTGGTCTTCAGAGTCTAGGCAAGGCTCTTAGATGTGTCTTTGGCTACAACAGAACTGTGCTTAAGAGAAAACAATGTCTCTGTCTCCTAAGTGGTAGGTTAGGTCAAGACCCAAGAAAGGAGGCAACTCATCCCACATGTAGAACTATCTCTCAACCACCTTTGTCTGTTGCCCTCTCTATATTGGATGCTGACCTCTTCTGCACATTGCGGTTTACCAGGAAGAAAGGTTATTTGGCATGTTAAAGGTAGAGAGATGGAGGAACCAGCACAACCTGAGCTGTGTGCATCTGCTTTCCTGGTGTAGTAAGCAAGCAAACAACTTGTGGGCATCTCATCTAGCTATGGGCAAAACAATTTACCTGCCTTTTTATCCTTCAGGCAGGAACCACGTGTAAATTTACCTGAATCCCAGTAGGACAAAGCTCTGCTTCCTAAGATAGTGACAAGACAGACAAGGTTTAAAAAAATGACATGAATACAACAATGCTGTAGAAAGGATTAGAGATGTTCTGACTCAGTACCAGTCTCAGTAAAGTGCACTAGTGACAAGCAGAAAGGTTTTCAGTACTGGAAGGGGCAACATGAATGGAAAATAAAATACAACAAATGCCAGGAAATATACACACCCTGCAGGTTCAAAAACCACCGTAATTCTAGATCAGTGCTCATCTGGCATTTGACAACAGCTAAATAAAATGCATGCTGGTTTTGGTCACTAAGGGTCAATAAGACAAAAGTTGGTACTGGACCTATAACTTTCCACAAATTACCAAGACCTGTATAGATTAGCGATACCTGTGGTTTAGACATTAACCATAGACAAAATATGCTGATATATCGTTCTAACTGAACACAAAAGACTTTTTTCTGCTCTCCCCTGGGTGTATTATTGAAATAGGGTACTTTAGTGATTTAAAATACAAATAATCTTTATAAAAAAAAAATCATGAGGACTACACGCTTTGTTCTTTTGAGTTAATTCTTGCTGCTTGGTCAGTACCAGCGGCAGAGTCTTGCCAGCGGTGACTCGAGCTAGTTTATGATGAGTCTTGTTTGCCCCCTTGTGGTATAGCCAGAAAAGACGGACCCAACTGTAGTCTGTTTGCTATTTTCCTCCTTTTGTGTTTAGGGCTGGTGCTTCAGATACTTGTGGTATGAATCACCTTGAGCTCACTCCCCCTTTTTCGTATGGGTAGGTTATGCACCTGTGCCCGCAAAACCGAACCCTTCATTTTTATCCCAGAAGAATACGCCAGAATAGGCAATTTTTTATTCTAGAAGCACAAATGAAGGAGGCTCAAAGGGTTTTTTTGTTCACTATTTTCAATATGCTCAATGTAGTTGTAATAATAGTAAATAATTTTGGATAAATAACTATATTTAATAACTGCAAAGCAGTTGCTAGGCTCCATCAATGCAAGAATTCAGGGGTTTTGTTTCTTAATTAACTTGTGGTCTTTTAAAACTCCACTCTTTTATAACCATTCTTTTTTTTTTTCACAGTTTTTGTAAAATTATATATATTTAAGCAATATGGATCTGTTCCAAACCCTGCTGAAGTTAATTAAGATGGTGACACAGAGCTAATACCTAAACGAGAAATAGTACAGTTGAACATCATTCATATAGCTGTGATGCTTTTCATCCTGTTTGACTTCTGAACATTATGAACAAACTGCCTTGGTAACAAAAAAAAAACTATAATAAAACTGCAAAGCAGAAATTAAGACTTTTGTGCATGTTGATTAAAAGCTTCTATGGCTGTTATTAAAAATTAGTCTTCTGTCTTTTCTCTTGTAAAATCACCCAGTTGTGGTAAGTTCAGTTGTCTTCAATTATGCCAGTAATCCTTTCGCTCAGCTTTTCTAAGCGAGTTTCATGTTTTTACCTTATCAAGAATGTGAAGTAAAAAAATTGTGACCTTCAAACAGAGAGAATAATAACAAAAAAAAATTATACTTTCTTGTATGTCAGCTACATCCTTTATTCTTTGTAACCTGAATAAAGAACTAGATTCCACAAGATTGTCTGTGCTGCTATTAAGAACAGAATATCTTGGCATCATTTGACAGCTAAAAGCGAAAAAAAAATCTGCATCCCAGCTTCAGAGGCCTTCAGGTTACAAAAGACGCCGAAAGCCATCAGCCTGTGGAACTGGTTGGCAACGTAAAAGAGGAAAGTGCACCATCTGACATGTTTAAAACTGCATGGAGATCAGTCCTGAACTGTCAGGGTGATGCACTACTCCTAACAGGCCTTTTCCATTTTTAATTTCTATAATCAGAATCATACTTCAAGCTGTACACCGGTGACAAGAAACCTCATTTTTAAAAGGAAATATTAGCAACCTAAGCGCTGTGGGAGAAGGCTGACATTATTTGGAAGAACATTTATGTATAGTACAGGAAACAGTAGAGGATCAATATATATATTTAATCTGACTCTACATATCTATTATCATAACGTCTATACTAACTATAATAAGTATGGAATTTCTAAATTCCACTAAAACACCACTAACCTATTTTTGTCACGGAGTGAGAGCCATGTTTTGGGTTTTATTATTATTCATTGTCTTACAGCTGCCATAGACATATGGAGGGAATACATTAACATGAAATACTGGGATTTGGCATAGGATGCCAATTTATTGTCTCTGCATTTTTCATTTCAATAGATAGTAAACATCAGCAGTTTAGCCCTAATTGGGATTTGTAAGCTCTTTAACACAGACCAGAAAGGCCAATATACCTGATCCCTTGTTTTTTCTCCCAGCTCCCATGGTTCTCTCTTCTACAGTTCTAATGTAAACCAAAGAGAACTGCAGGTTTTAACAGCTGATGTGGCAAATTGGCTCACTATCATTAACTTTCCAAAGTTGTCCTCTCTATTATTTAATATTTGCAATTTAATATCAAGCTTTCCGTTCTAAAAAGAGCTACTCAGTGGACGTCATCTATTCACATAAGCATCACAGAAACTTGTGCAAGTTTCACATAAAAAATATATTCCATTCAACAATTTGGGGTGTTTGCTGTTATCTGGTACTTACTGTTCTGCATTAAAATTCAAGGGAAAAAAAATCACTAAAGCTAATAAAGCAATAATTCCCATAGTTTTCAATACAGAATGAGCATGAAAACTTCTGTTTAGCCTGCAAAGTTTAACCTTATGTTGGCAAAATAAATTAAAAACCAAACCTAGGCCTGGATGTTAATTGAAAAAAAAAAAAAAAGAAGAAAAAAAAAGAAAATTTAATTTGGTGCATAAATTTAATTATTTTTTACAAAATGGAGGGAAAGAACTTAAAATGAGGAAAAAAACCCAAAACACACTAGACGCTAGAAAAATCTTTCCTCTAACAGGGACAAAAGTAGTTTAAGCACTAAATGTAGCTTACAGGATATCTTACTCAATTGGGATTAATCCCAGGTTCAAGTGAAGCATGTACTTCAGTACTTTTCAAATTGGGCACTCAGCATAAGAAGAGACAGATAAGGGTATACTAAATTAAACATGCTCTGTGCTCTTTAAAATAGTGTTACCTGATCTTTCTTACATAACAATTCAAAGGGATAGCTACAAGTCATTTGTACTTACACATCTGTACTTATAAAAACAATTTTGTAAAGGGAAAAGTTCACTTGCAGTAGGTACACTGAAAATATCTTCCATTTAAAAATTTGCTGTCAGATTTTATCAGTGGAGTATATTGTATTGTTTCACAACTGTTGAAGATTAATCTGTGGAATGCTTCTTCCGTACAGAATTATGAAATTTCATGTTGCAAAAAGAAAATTTAAGGAAACACTTCGTCCATATGATGTCAAAGATGTCATTGAACAGTATTCAGCAGGTCATCTAGACATGTTATGCAGGATTAAGAGTCTTCAATCACGGTAAGGAATAAGAATTTCTGCATCTTCTTGTGTCATTCACTGCATAATGAACACTGGTAATGTTTAACATCCTTGTGTTATATTTGAGTACAAATTGCTATCTATTCTTCCAGTCCAGCTTCTCTTTCTGTGAACACAGCTGAGCCAGAAATTACATTGTGGGTGAAAACAAAGAAAAAAACACGTATCTAAGTTGTCCCCAGAAAACGGAAGTCTGAAGGATAAAACAAGTAACCTTCTATTTGTACAGTACATTCATTAAGAAGGTCAGGAGGCTGCCAAAAGGATGAGGTCAACATTGAGAACTGCCTTTCTCCCATCCCAGATATTCTCTTTTCATGTAAAAGAAATCTGGAACTATTGGTAATGTGCAGGATCAGGGATCATATTATGTTTTACATTCCCAGTACCCTGACATTGCATCATGTGTATGATGTGTATCTCAGCATCAGGGCTGAGATTCCTGCTTCACACGGACAACCTTCCCAGGACTCTATGCCCCTATTAGGATGGGGAACCTGAGGGTAGCACTGGTACAGCTGTTCCCCTCAACCCATCAGGCTGCTGGAGAGGTCACCTCCTCTCACCCTCTCAGCAAGGCTCACTCTGACCCTCCCAGATGATGCCTAAATTGTGGCCCCTGGTAGGTGCCAGTAGAAGAGAAAAGCTGACGGTCAGCTAACCTCCAAATGCTCAAAAAGCACTCTTCTGTTTTCCTTAATTCTTTAATAAAACTGTCTTCTTTCTCAGGTGCTTTTCTGAAGTACTACAATGTTAATTTTTAATGTACAGATTAGCAAGCACTTCCATATCATCACTGTTTTCAACAATCATTGGAGCTTTTCATTTCTCTTACAGTGTTGACCAAATTCTTGGGAAAGGACAAATCACAGCAGATAAAAGAAACAGAGAAAAGAATCCTGTAGAGAATGAGACAACCGATGACCTCAGTATGTTAGGGCGTGTAGTCAAAGTGGAGAAACAGGTAGAGTGATTACCTATGTTGCTTTGTCTTGCTCTGTTGTTCATGCCTCTTGTGTATTTTATTGCCAATTTCAAAGGCTGAACAGGTGTTTTTTTTAATATCTGCTTCATTTACATGGTGAAATAAAATTTATAGGAATCGTATTACCTTAACTGTCTTCCATTTACAGAAAAGTAAGAAAGAAAAATCACAGGTTGCTATTTTTTTTCCCCCATTTTATCACATTGCTTGTGAAAAATCTACACAGCTTCTATCAACCTTATTTTTCAAGAGTTACAGTGTATTCTTTTCAACAGTCGCATTTCCCCTTTGCTGGGGTTCCAAATATTTTAAATTAGTACTTGGCATTAATGTTAATTAACCTTTTCCTCTCCTGCTCTAGGTACAATCCATTGAGTCAAAACTGGACTGTCTCTTAGATATTTATCAACAAGTTTTGCGAAAAGGATCTGCATCCGCACTCACTTTGGCTTCCTTTCAAATGCCAGCTTTCGAGTGTGAGCAGACTTCTGATTACCAGAGTCCATCAGACAGCAAAGATTTGTCTAATTCTGCACAAATTAGTGGATGTATATCCAGATCAGCTAGTGCCAATCTGCCTCGCGGCCTACAGCTTATACTGACACCAAATGAATTTAGCAGTCAGGCTTACTATGCTTTTAGTCCAGCTATGCATAGTCAAGCAACACAAGTGCCAAACGATGGACCTGCAACAGTTAATAATACATCAAACCAAATAAACCCGGCAACTAAGCCAGCAACTCCAACAACATTACAAATACCACCTTTCTCAGCAGTGAAGCATATCAATAAGCCTGAGCCTGTTCATATTATTCCTGTAACCACACAGGAAAATGTTTCCGATGTCACCGCTTGCCTTGTTGCATCAAAGGATAATGGACAAGTTGCACAGCCCAGTGCAACAAAGGATCTCACGTGGAGAAAAGGTCTCGATACAGAAGGGGAATCTTTGCTCTCAGTTAAACCTGTGGTGCAAATGGATTTAGGAAAATCTTTATCTGTACAAAACCTTATACAATCAACAGAAGAACTGAATGTACAGATCGCTGGCAGTGACTCCAGTGGTTCCAGAGGTAGCCAAGACATATACTCCAAATGGAGGGAGTCAAAATTATTTATAACTGATGAAGAGTTGGAGACAGAGGCAGGAACAGAGACTACTGAAGCCATCTCGCGTCCATTAGTGGAAACAACCCTCTCTGCTGACTCTCTAAGGACTGGAATATCAAGATCATCTCAAAGCCTTTGCAAGGCAGGGGACGGTACAGAAGCACTCAATCTGCTCCATGTCAAACTCAAATAACAGCTTGTGGGCTTTCTTCATTGGCTGGGTCATTCCTCTAGTCATACATATCATAGCATGAACTGTTTTCAAAGCCTTTTTAATAAGATAAAATCACAAAAATCAGGATGAATCTGAGAAGCAGTTGAATGAGCCCCTATCTCCTACTTGCATGAAAATGCATGTTTAAGTGATGGTTAACATTCACATTTACACCTACAGTACAGCAGCCTTTATATAGTACAGTAGGTTTAAATGACAAGTTGCCTACAAAGCTAATGCTACAGGATGTATCAAAAAGCAAAAATTTGAGCATTTAGACCTAGTGCCGTTTCTACAGGGCAGAAGTAAAAATTGTAAGGTTTAAAGCACTTTGCTTCTGAACTAATTAAATATATATATATATAATGTCCTGATTTAGATGATAGTTTATGTTTACAACAAAAAAAAATTATCTACAGCTGCTAGCAAGGTACCAAGGAAACCAGTAATATAGGATTGAAATGGCTGCCAGTTGCAAGACACACACATGAGCTCATCAGTAAACAGTTATTCTTAACTTGGAAAAACAGTATGTTTTATATGTTAACAGTATGTTAATACCCATCCAACTTTTGGTGATTTAATACTGTGGCAAAAGTACCTGACACACCACTATCACATGGTTCTTTATAACAAGAATGTTATTTCATTTTGCAATGAAAAGTTTGTATTTTAAGGATTAGAGCAGACCTCAGAAATGGATAACCTGGGTGACTGCACTGCACTACAAATTCAGGGGAACCTCTCCTTCTTCCATTCTCATTGAGGAGCTGTCTTGTGGATCTGAACCATTTTGGCAGGTGAGGGAAGGAAGCAGGCACTGCCTTTATTATAGAAGCAGTATTTCCTTGTATGGAAATTCTTGGCAATTTTCCTCACATTCATAATCTGATACCATAACAGCACTTTATGAGGGTGGGAAAGGAGGGAAAACGAGCAACTGAAATGCAGAGTAAAACTAAAGAGGATAGAACAGGGCAGAAAGAAAGACAACACAATCAATGGAGGGAAAAAAAGAATATGGATTTAGATAGGCAGGCAGGAAAATGACCGCGGAAAATAAGAGAAGAGGCAAAAATACTTATTTTTATGAAATCCAATCATCAGTCACAGATACTAAGCGTTATTTCAAAAAAAAAAAAACAACAAAAAAAAAAAGTCATGTAGGCAATCAGAAATGGAAAAAGAAGTAGGGAAGACCACCTTAACTGAAAAAAAAAAACTGAAGGCAAGAGGAAATTTGATTGGTTGGTTTGGTTTGTTTTCTTTTTTAATAAAAGGTGAGGAAGAGAGAGGGGAAAGTGGTCACACTCTTATAGCTCAAGACTGTGTCCCAACTGCAGTCATTTCTTGTGAACTTTACAAGAGAGGACCTTCAGACTCCTTCCTCCTAATTCCTGAGCTTTCAAATTCAAAGCCTACATCAGGCCAAGCATTCCTGCTTGATACATCCTCTTTTTTTCTTATCCTAACCTACACTTCACTTCTGCTGAGATGCAGAAGTGGTGTTAGTGTCTCTCTGCACACCCCCAGCAAGGCTGCGCCACTGGAAGAACCGTTGCAGAACCTAAACAGGCTTTCATCCTTCCCAGCTGAACGAGGTTTCTGTGTGTTGCCTCCCCGCAGATTTATACCCTACCTGCACCACAGGCTTATAGACAACCTGACTTGGGCTCAGCTTCCCTCTAGCAGCAGGAACACCAAATGTACGGGGGTGCCAGTGCCAGCTCACTCAGGGCAGTGTTTTCTCAAAGCCCAGACCTGCTGGGAACTTACTATATACATCAAAAACATCACTCCGGTCTTAACCATGGCTAAATGCTGTAGATTGTATTGTGAAGGACTTGATCTGTTTACTATGAAACCATTGTAATTTCTGCTTCCATATTTCCTTTACAGAAGTATTCCTGGATGTTTCATGATAACCTTATTATGTGAAAGTACAGGCAAACTGCGGAGTGTATATATTGTGTAGTCATATGGGGTCCACAGATGGTACACTGTGTTCCATGGCTTACGCCAGCGCAAATTTCAGCTGTTAAATCCTGAAAGACACCCTAAAGCACAATTTCATCACCACAGATTTGCTATATAATTTACAACATTCAACCTTTCCTGTTTTCTTTTATGTGCAGTCTGATCATACTAAAGCCTGATTAGAACAGCAGTTTTGTGAGGATAGATAGTTTTTTCCCCACATCTCAGTTAATTTAACTATTAACTTATTTGAATGTCTGCGATTTATCCAGACAGATCTATACGTTTAAAGTGCTATCCAAAATTTAAAACCTCACAAAGTTTTTTTTTTTAGGCTTTTTTTCCCTTTTCCTAACTGTTTATGGTGCCTTTCTTGCCTTTCATATGAAGCCTCCTGGTAGCCTAAACATAAACCTGTGCTTCGGTTCAGCTCAGGAGAAAAAGATCAGGCCCACGGCAACGGCATGTCAGTGATGAAATTCCCCTCCTTGACAAGATCGAAAAATCAAGGCATCATGTATTGGACTCCACTCTGAAACCATCATCCGCATGAGCAGATGGTTGCACCCCCATTGAGCCTGGAAGGCATCAATGAGAGAACTGAGCATTGGCCCTGCCTGTATGGATTCCGTACAGAAACAGGGCCTTGGGTTTTGCTGAAAATTTATCTCATGGAAACTTGGTATTTTTGCCTTAAATGACATGCTTGAGTCCTTCTAATTTTAAGTTAATTTATTTAATACAGTTTTGTGCACAAAAGAATGAGTTCTATAAATTATGTATGAAAATGTTAATGTCTTTACAAAGTACTGATAAATCCAGAAGATCATATCTTTTCAAAATGCAGTTTAAAATCCTAATTTTTTTTCTTTTCATGCTCACCATTATTATTTTTGTAGCTGCAAGTCTTATCATATAGTAATTTTTTAACATAATATTGATAGAAAATAGAAAGAGTAGTGAATATATGAAATCCTGGAGAAGAAGAATTGTTTGTTCGGATTTTTATAAGCTTTGCTCATATTTCTTCATGAGGAGTTTCCTGTTTCTATGCTCTCTCTTCAAAGACAGTGTCATGACCGACAGTTATTCATTGGTTTCACTTAAGAAGGAGCTGTCTGGCTTTTCAGGTCTTGTCCTGTGCTGCTTATTAAAGTCCAGCTCATGACAGCTAATACGAACTGTTCACGAGTAGGGACAAATGAGAAACTTTTTTTTCTGATTTACAGTCCAGTTGAGGATTGTTGAAGAAAGAATTTGAACTTAAGTAAGAGCTTTGGGAATTTGTAACAGTTTTCTGATCGGCATGTTTCTTGTACCCGATTGAAGAGATAACTGAAAAGAATAGTTTTGATTATTATTATTATTATTTGTTTTAAAATTTGTATTTGCTCCTGGCTTATATGATCTATACTTTTTATTTAAATATGAATATAGTGTTTTAGCCTAGGGTTCAAGATTGCAAAGATCATACACTTTTATTCGCAGAGCCCACAGTTGTTCCATATGTTTTTGAGATAATCCTACTTAGAGTGACTGCTCTCATTATAGTATGGTGATGAGTAATTCACCTGCTCTTCTGTGATGAGTCAAATCATACTGAATTGCTGATGTATAGTAGAACATCTGATGTACAGTAGTATTTCTGGGATGGGACCTGCAATCCTTACTCAAGCAAAAATTCTATGGGATTCATTCATTTTATGGAATTCAAGAATTTTTCTTGAATCAGGAGCTCAGATTCAAATCCTTATTTAGTTGGGCATCTGTTTAAAGTGAAAATGGTAATATTCCAGTTATTTCCTGAGGAAACTAATACTTAGCTGAACTTACCCATGTCACATTGACTATACAAATGAAAACGCACAAAAAGGGAAGAAGAGAAGGGACATTTTTAAAAAGCACAGAGGAAAGGAGAATAATCAGAAAACAGGAGTAAGCAGGAAAAGAAAATATAACAGCAAAGGAATGCAAAAAGGGTTTAAACACCTGAGGCTAAATTCATCCTTGGATGGCTTCAGTGACTTCAATGAATTCGCTGCCCAACTGGGTGAAGTTCAGCCTCCACTGGGATAATCAGGCTCAGTTCCACTGACCTTAAAGGAACTGAACCCACCTATACCAGGAATGAACTTGCCTCTCTGGGCCAACTTTTATCCTGACTCACGTCATACAATCCTTTTGTATTCATTAGGTTTGGATGAAATACAGGTAAGAAAAGAATTTGCCCCAGATATTTCTGCTTCACATTTTTTTTTCAAGTGTGTTAATCAACTTAATTCAAATGGATTACAACATCACACAAAGTGCTGTCACTGTCTAAAAAGGTTAATTGGTTTTTGAAATAAGAATTGTCCCCTGCAGCGTCAGTGGAAGCATGTAATATTTTCCTGCGCATTCATCTGGATGCAGACGTGGCTATTCATTCAGCTGTGGCCACACATAGGACAATTCTAAACATATTAATTATAATCTGCTAGTGGAAGCATTTTTTACTTCTTCGAAAGATAAAAAAACGTTTCATAACAAGCTTAGAAAGCACGAAGGCTGCTTCCACTGACACTGCAATGACATTAGCCAGTACATTATAATGTTAATTGTAACTTCTTGACAAAGTTGAATCCATATTGTTGTTAATAAAAATTATTTGAAAAGTACCATGCTCACTGTTTTTTTTTTCCCTTACATAAACAATTGTATAGTGTAAGCACATGTCAGGCAAAAAAAAATTTAACCTTGCTCACAGTCTTCCTTTTGAAGTTTTGTAATTTTTTATTGAATGGACCAAAATGCCACTCAGGATGTTTACTAGAATAAAATGTGCACAAACTACTCTGATATACTCAGTTTCTGGTAACTGTTTACAGCTGAGTTTTCTTAACTTAAGAGGTTTCAACATCTCTATGAAAATTAGTTTGGATATTATTATTGCCTTCCCTGTTAAATAAAAGGGAATTAATTCAGGATTGGCAATGAGGGGCTTGTGCAACAAGCAGGATTCCTAAGGGCATGCCAATCTGCTACTTCAATGTAACTGGAGGCTTAGGTGAAGCCCTTTCCTCTGCGCTGAATCATGGAAGTTGCTCTGAATACTGCTGCACCAAGCCTCCTTTACTCACTTGGCTCTTCGTGCAGTCCAGTTGAAGATAAGCTTTAGTATTCAAGTGTAAAGTATCAATAGAGAGATGCCACCTGTTCTTGTGGTTTCTTGTGATATCTTGTGTTCTTGTCCTTGGAGGCTTCGAAATCAGAGCAAAATAGTGTCATGTATGGATGACCCCCTAACTCTCTCGAGAATGTAATCCTAGGTAAAGACACATTCTCCAGAAAGGCGTGTTTTCCATGTCAACCATTTGTACCCACAGGCTATATGAACACTGCCAAGCTCTGCCTAAGCATAAAAACAGGTCAGGAAAAAAAGCAAACATGTATGCATGCTCTCCTTTTGCTAAACCTGGACACCTTGCTTCATGTGTACATGGAGACAGTAGGGAAGGATCAGCAGTATGAAGTTTTTTCCTGCCGAGTTACCCTGCAGGTGCCAATGGCACAGGTAGTAACGTGCATCCATAAAGACACATGCAGCAATGTTCACTGTTCAGCTCTGTACTCCAGGAGTACAGGAGCATGCCTAAAAGGAAACTATAAACCCTCATTTAGCAGATTTTCAACTTAATTGTGTGTGTGTGTGAGTGTAGCTTTTCATTAGGTACTTTTTCTATTTTTTTTACTGTGAGGATGCCAAGCACTGGCACAGATTACCCTGGGAGGCTATGGAGTCTCCACCCTCTGGAGATATTCAGAAACCACTTGGGCACAGTCCTGGGCAACTCTTGGTGCCCCTACTTGAACAGGGGGTTGAACAAGAATCGCCTCCCTTCAGCCTCAGCCCTTCTGTGATTCTGCTTCCAACACTGTCTCAGCTTCTGTACATTTTACCATAATAAAGTCTTCATTAAAGCATCATTAATGCTTAATTTGAAATTAAATATTAAGATTTGCTTAAAAAAAAATCAGATTGCAATGTATCAGCACGACACCCACCAAGGGCATGTAGTGGCAGGACGAGGAGGAATGGCTTTATATTGGCAGGGGGAAGATTTGGATTAGACATTAGGAAGAAGTTCTTCACGATGAGGGGGTGAGACGCTGGCACAGGTTGCCCAGGGAAGCTGTGGATGCTGGAGTGACTCTCTTTAATATATTTGCACTTCACATACAAATCAAGGCAGATACACCTTAAGCAAAGACATATTTTTGTGCCAAAGTGTTCTGAGCAGAGTCCACTTTGGTTCTCCAATGGTACAAGAAAGAAAGAAGCAGCGAAGCAGCTTTGCTTTTTTTTCTTTGCTTTTTTTTTTTTTTTTCAATAGCCAAACGATGCTGTTTCTTATTCCAGTATAACAGGCTTCCTGGAATTCCTGCTCTCCCCCTCGCACTCCACCTTCGTTTCTGGGAGATTTGCAACACAGTGAGTTGGGAGTTTCTAGTATTTCATAACCTTAAGCAAGTGACAAACTGATGAGAGCCAGCATAGCTGGGGAAGGTATTTTTATAGGGGCAGAGAGCCATAGGATGAGGGGGAATGGCTGTAAATTGCAAGGGGGAAGATTTAGATTAGACATTAGGAAGAAATTCTTCCCTATGAGGGTGGTGAGGCACTGGCACAGTTTGCCCAGGGAGGTTGTAGATGCCTCATCCCTAGAAGCATTCAAAGTGAAGTTGGATGGGGCTTTGAGCAGCGTGGTCTGGTGGGAGGTGTCCGTGCCCATGGCACCGGGGTGGAACTGGATGAATTTTAAGGTGCGTCCCAACCAAACCATTCTATGATTCTATGAAATCACTCAGTGCTCCCATCCTTCCCACGCGTTCAGCACCCAGTTCTTGACCCTCCCATGGACCGCAAGGTCTACCCCAGGAGGGCGCGAAAGGCAGGACTTAGGACCCAGCAGACTCCCGCCGCAGCCAATCAGCGCTTAGCGAGCGGCCCGCCGCAGCCAGTCAGCACCGCAGCAACAAAGCGCGCCAAGCGCCGTCACGTGGCCAGTGAGGTAGCTGCCATGTCTGACTGGGACGCGAGCAGCGACGAGGATGGCGGCTCGTCCGGCCGAACGCCGTCTCCTGTCCCCACCGCCGTTAGCCGCGGCGCGGGTCGAGGGAGCGCCAGGGTGCGAGGGGGGCAGTGGCAGCCCCGTGTGGCGGCGGGGTCCCTCGAGGAGCGGCCCTGGGGCGGCGCCGCCCCGCTCTGCTTCCGCCTTGATAACGCCCTGGTGGGAGCTCTCATAGGTAACAGAAACCGCCTCGCTGCCACACGAGTGTTTGACTCACTGAGGGGCAGAAAGAGGGGTCCTGGCCCTGAGGTTTGTGCCTCAGGGAGGTTCCAGCCCCTCATGATCCCCATCCATCACCTAGGGATGGCAGAAGGGATTTGCAGGGGAAGGGCTGAAAAGCAGCACTCTTCTCCTTCCCGGGCTAGCTGAGCTGTGTAGAGAGGAGGGTGCTGGCCTCGTCTCCCAAGTGACAGGATGAGGGGGAATGGCCTCAAGCTGTGCCAGTGGAGGGTCAGACTGGATATCAGGAAAAAAATTTTCATGGAAGGGGTCAATGGGGCACTGGCAGAGGCTGCCCAGGGAGGTGGTAGAGTCCCCATCCCTGGAGGTATTTAAGAGATGGATAGATGAGGTGCTCAGGGACACGGTTTAGTGGCAGATAGGAATGGTTGGACTCGATGATCCAAGAGGTCTTTTCCAACCTGGTGATTCTATAAAAGAGATTGGATTGGTGTCCATTTCCCATGGCCCGCAGTCTGTAAGTGGCTCAGACCCGTTCCCAGTCACTTCAAGGAAGCCATACAAGAAGTAATTATTACAAAAAAAAAAAAAAAAAAAAAGAATATTTCTTATCTAAGCTAGAGTTAAGTTTTCATTCAAGTAATAGTGTTTTTTTGAAAGTTAGACAGAATGTCCCTCTGATGGCATGGTTTCTTTCAGACAGTGTTTTTCCAGACACTGTTCACTCTTTGAAGATGATAACGTCTTACTGTTAAGTGTGATCTGTGCTGAACAGATGTGTCTTCTATAATCACTGCTGTTTGGAGCCTCTTCCTATCACAAATGCAGGGCATCAGGCAGAGCTGGAGCCAGCTCCAAATTAGCAAGAGGTTTGACTGTTGTGAAGTTCATAATAACATCAGAATTGGTCCTTGGAAAGTAACAGAATATGCATAAGATTTCTAGGAAAATTTGTACGTGTGCATGTAAGGGGGGAATATGTTCTGTAACCAGCTCTTGTCTCAGTGCACATGATTGATGGAGATCACATCTTTGCCCAGGCCTGATAAAGGATGCTCACTTTCTAAAACTCCAAAACAAGTCCTAAAGAGTTTATTTACCGGTGTTTTCAGTATCAGAAGGGTCTCTCTTCTGAGCTGGTTTTGTTGCTGTGTCTCTTCAGCTGAGGTGTTTTACCACCCCACACCCATGCCTTGCATCTGGTTAATTGCTGAAAAAGCTGCCTGCATTATCTAACAGTTTGGTGTCACAGGTTCTTTCATTTATGGATGTATACACTCCTATGAAAGCCTAAGGTTTTGGTCACAACCAAAGTACTTGCAGTTACCATATGTAGCTTTTGACAGTTTGACCTAATTCTATGTAATACTTGTGGTGTATCTTTAAAACAGGTCGAGGCGGAACTAGAATACGAGAACTTGAGGATTCTTCAGGTTCCAGGATAAAGGTACTATGTGCTGTGTTTCATCCAGGCCTGGAATCTGTTGGGAACATAATTGCATTCATTTCCATGTATACTGGAGTTTCTGCAGCAAGCTGAAGGATGTTAAAATAACCGTAATAATTCTACTCTTTTACAAGAATTGTTAAAAAGGAAGTGGAGCTGGAGGTGTAACTTGAATGGTATATGAAAGTAGGAGAAGCTTACTTATTATTTTTAATTAAGTATGCATTAATTTCTCTTTCTTTTAGATAAGGAATTAAAAAGTCTTTACCTGAGAACTTCAAATTCAGAAAAATTTCCAAGTCTGTGTTCAGTATGTATTCTTATATGTTTATCATCACAGTATTTAAAAACTCAGTAAGGTTTTATGAACATAGGTTATAAAAGGAAACAATGATGCTGAAGTGAAGATTTTTGGCAGCGTTGCTGTGCAAAATAAAGCCAAGATGTTGATTGACAATGCTCTTGCAAGTTCTGGACAAAACTACGTTAGAAGTGGGACTGAGAAAGGTAAGAAATGTGGGTTTGGAGGAAAAACTAAAACCTGTGGATTGGTTTTTCATATATTTCATAGTTTGGTAGAGTGTTTTTATATTTAGTATTTTACCCAAGTGAATTAACTTCCACCTTGTTCTTGGACAATTGTATAACCTCCTGAAACAGAAGTATCTAGATACTCAGCTGTGAATAGTTTCCTCCACATTAAACTGCCAGAATTTTGTGAAAATCCGTTCCTTTTTGTTTTCAACAATTTTAATGAATGCAGAATGTTACACTACTCGGTTCTTGCATTATCAGTCTGATTCCCCCAAAACAGAAGTATCAGTTCTAGTTTAAGTTGTAATGTAGTACTTGTGCAGTATTAAAATGCAATAAATGTAATCTATTATAGAATCATTAGGTTGGAAAAGACCTTTGAGCTCATTGAGTCCGTCCAACAGTACCTGTCCACTACGAAACCATATCCCTGAACATTTCATCTACCCATCTTTTAAATACCACCAGAGATGGTGCAGCTTGGGGTTGAGTATGTCTCAGACGAGTATGTCTCAAGAGGCTACAGTTAACACTTCCTTAGTATATGCAACTGTTTTCCTTGTGTTTCCAGGTTTTTCACTAATATATAATTGTGTTGCTGTTTATATCTTCAGTGTAAAACCTTTCTTTCTTAACACCTGTTAGCCTCATCAAAAAAAAAGAGGTATAGGGACTTCGTTGTCGTGATGTTGAATGGTTTAAAAGTAAACCTTGCTCTTGTAGCTGCTAAAATTAAAGCTTTTTGTCTCCATGTCATCTACTGGGCTTACAAGTTTTTCAAAAGCATGCTGCACAACAAGCCTTATTTATAGCTGAAGGAGCAGCATTTCAGAAGCTGTCATTGCTATCTTTAAGTAACTGAAGATGGTGAAATGCTTCTTTTTGTATCAAGACTGGCTTTATACAGATTTTACTGATGTTTCAGGCTTAAGACCTACGAAAGAATTTTCTATTTAAGTGCCTCGTGTATTCACAGTCACATAAGAGGCCTTACAGTAGAAAACAAAACAAGGTATTTGTTTTGACGGGGGGTTCTTCCCCACCCTCCAACAGATTCCATCAAACAGCAGCATTTTGGTGTTAACTCTGCAGAAGAAGACTTGGACATAACCAAACCTGCGAATGCCCCAATGAAATCAGTGATTGACTGGGCCTCTCTTCGAAAAAATGCAGCTAAATATGAAGCCATGAAGTGGGCAGGTAAGTCTTAAATATTTTTATTTTTTGCTTTGAGTTGGCTGACAATTTGCATGTCCAAATTAGTTAAGTAGTTGCAGTGAAGTGACCACGTCAGTATTTCTCAGCATAGTCATAGACAACATTGTAGTTGCTGTGTGAAGACTTGAACTTAGCACTCAATGGTTTTTGACTTCACTCTTTGAAAATCCTGTTGTTGTGTATGTGGCCACAGAAAAATCTGAAGATTCTTAAATATTATACTATGTATGTTAGTAGAAATTACTTCAGAACTTGAAATCTTGGGAAGCAGTTCTCTTGAAGGTATTTAAGTGTTTGTCCCTGCCTTCATCTTTTACATAGAAAGCAATGGTCTTCCACCACTTTTGACTTTTCTCCCTAATAACAAGGCACAGTCTGGAGTTTGGGATTTTCATCTTAAGCTTTAGCACTCTGATACTGAATCTGTAGCACTTCGTACTGACTCAAGTTTACGTTTTCTAATTGTTTAAGGCTTGCCTCCAGTTGAGAAAAACTTCTATAAAGAATCGTCAAGGACTGCATCTATGTCGCAGGAGGAAGTGGAAATGTGGCGGTAAGATCATTTCTACAAGTAATCATCTACTTGGCAAAAATAACTTTTGAGGTATAAAGCCCAGAAAGCAGGAGACGAAGTACTGAGACAGAAGCATTGGATGTTAAGATCTTGTAATAACTTAGGTCTTAGGAATTCTTTCTTAGATATTATTATCTTAGATGAGATAATATTAGTTGCTTGGAGAATTAACTACTTTGAAAGTATTTTACCTACATGACTTTCTGAAGGGAAAAAAATCAAGACAATTCATTGACATTTTGGCTGTTTCTTTGCATTTCATGAGGCGGAATGTTCACATTTTCTAGGTCCTTCGTATTATTGTTTACATGTTGACTACCTCTTAGATTCCATTTTTTTCCATGTATTCTAGTCAAATACTATGTTGAAAGCAAATTTCCACCTCTTTTACTGTTGTCTTTCTCTCTGTCTTGTCTTTACTACTGCGTCCTGTTGAGTACCTGCCTCAGTTAACTCTTATCTGTTCATTTTGATCCAGCAGTCTACATAGTTAATTTGCAGGATCATCTGTTTCACATGATTCTGATCAGGCTCTGGTAATAGTTTAAGCCTTTTTCAAGTAGTTCTAAGGAAGTCAGCGAAGAAGAAGCATTACCTTTTATTACTTTTTCTATTGCATGCCCACCAGAGAGACCTCGTTATAGTGAGTGAAGCATGGAATAGACACTTGTTTCCTTGAAGTATATGTGCGCGTTACAGTTAGCGCTGGTCAAAAGACACAGAACATAGCTCTGTAGGTTCAGAACGTGCATTTAGGAATAACACTTATGTGACAAAGGAATGTGTTTTCTTTTCCATCTAATCTGTTGCTTCAAGGGAAAAAAGTAAGAAAGGAAAAAAGCATTTTTGTAAACAAGAGGAGAGGGCTTTCCTAGTCCACATCCTGCTTTAAGTAATGTTATTCGCTGAGTGGGATCTTTGGAAGAATACAAGACTGAAATGAAGATAAACTGTTTATGCATACTAATACCTCTTAACTTGAGGTAGCTTCTGAAGTTCAATTTTTATGTAGCTCTTTGCGTATGTTGTTGTGGTTTGTATTTTGTTTGTTTGTGGTTTGGGTAGGGGGTTTTTTTGAGCTTGACTTACTGACCACATTCTTTTTTTCTAAACTTTTTGAAACCTTTTTCTAAACTAAAATACTCTTAGTGTTTTCTAGAACATCCAGGGAGCTGCTCTGAAAAGATTTTGGAAGGGCTTTCGCCAGAATATTGGATTCTGACAAAGAAGTCTAATACATTCCTATGAGTTCTAGGTTGTCTTTAGGTTTCGGATCTTGTTAGTTATTTGATTTTTTTTAGTGGAGTATGATTGAAGTCTGATATGACAGGACTGCAGTTCATGTTAACATCCATATACAACTTCAAATTAGTCATTCTTAAGAAAGAAGAGTTTCTTTAAGGAGAGTGTTTCTGTAGTAAGCCTTTCTTAGAAGTTAGAAGAATGGTTGTAAGTCTCATTCAAGAGCCTGAAATTGGGTTTTTTTGTTGTTCCAGGAACTTTAAAAAAAAAAAAAAATCAAAGAAAGCCCAGAAAGACAGCCTTTTTTGTTAGCCCCATTTTTTCAGATAATAACCCTTTAAAGCAATTGTACTCCTTTTAATTCTATACAGGAAAGAAAACAATAACATCATTTGTGATGACTTAAAAGAAGGTGAAAAGCGCTGTATTCCCAATCCGGTTTGTAAATTTGAAGATGCATTTGAGCTTTATCCTGATATTATGGATAATATAAGGAAAGTTGGTTTTCAAAATCCTACACCAATTCAGGTACTACTTCAGTTTTGATGACTCTTAATTAAAGCTTAAGAGAAAAATTTAAGTGTTTGTTGTTTTATATTAGTCTCAGGCTTGGCCGATCATACTCCAAGGAATCGATCTTATTGGTATAGCACAGACTGGTACCGGGAAGACATTAGCGTACCTGATCCCTGGATTCATTCACTTGACTTCACAACCACTGTAAGAACTGCTCACTTGTCCGACTTGTTTAGCTATGGATACTTACCTCCACCAGCCATGTGATGGTTTTCTAGTAGATGTGGTAATAAATCATAAATTGCAAAAAAAAAAAAAAAATAGATAAGCTTGGAGGAATAAGTACCCCACTTGTCACCATAGATTACATAGTAGCAGTGTGCAGAGAAAGTCTAGAATAGTAAAAAAACATTCAATGTCGGATATGATGGACTTCGTCTAGCCCTTATTAGGTGCATTCTAAAGATGGTTTATTGCAGATCCAAGGATCAGCGAGGGGGGCCAGGAATGCTAGTCCTTGCTCCCACTCGAGAACTGGCGCTTCAAGTAGAGGCAGAGTGTTTGAAGTACGCATACAAAGGAATTAAGAGGTAATCTTACTTTTTGCTTGCTCGTTAACTAATTTTTTTGTCCTACCACTTGTGGCTTAATTTACCTGCTAAAATAATTGCATTTGTTAAGAGGGCAGGGAAAGGCAGTAAATGCAGAGTTTGTATTTTTCTCAGTTTTTCAAATGCCTGCTTTCACTACTTTCAGGGTGAAAGACTGTTTCTTATATAGTCAGAGTTCTCATATTGTAGCTTTGTTGCTTCTTATCCATCTGTATGAACAGCTGAGTAGAGTCTGGCTGTTTCTTCTTGCCACCTTGCTGCTAGGTAGCTGTAGACAGCAAGATCATCTTTCTCTTTGCCTTCTCCTGTCCAGGCTGAACAAGCCTCATTACCAACTTCTCATGTCGTGCACTCCACCCTCTTGACCATGTTGGAGCTGCCTGCTGGACTTTTGCAGTATGGCTATGTCTGTCTTGTAATAGAGGCAGAGCGTACGAGAACTGGATATTGTGCTTGAGGTGTGATCTCACAAGAACTGAATAAAGGAGAATAACAAGTTGTCTCAACCTGCTGGCTTCCTTGGCTGTAGTACGAGGCTGGCTTTCTTTACTCCGGAGTGACACGGCTGATATTCAGTTTCTTGCCCACTCAAGTCTTTTCTGCAAAGCCATCTTCCAACATGTTGGTTCTCAGCCGTGGGGTATTTCCATCCCCATCTCTGCTTCTATTGAACTTCATGAGATTCCTGTCAGCCCATTTCTCTAGCCTTTTGTGGTCCTTTGAGTAACAGTCTAGCCCGCTGGTATATCAACTGCTTCCCTGATGTAGTATCATTCAAACCTGCTGAGTTTAAATGAGTCTTCATTTAAATTACTAAACCAGCTTAACTGCACTCCAAAACTTACTTTGAGGGCTTTCTGGTAACTTTGTATAGCATTCAGAATTAGTCTTGTAGTCATCAAATACTGAAATGTATGCTCTGCTTTCTTCCTAAAAATACTAAGGAGTTTTACAGAGTGTGTTGTGTGTAAGCCTAATACCTGATCGAGTGTATTGATTGTTTTAACAAAAAATGTGAATATTGATGGTACTGTTTAGAAAATCATGCATCCTTTCATAAGTTCATCTGGTTTTTGTATGAATATTTTCAGTACAACCCAAAACATACAGCTTAATAGATGTCTGCCTTCCTTTCACGATTACTTTCACAACTTCAACAGAAAGGTATTGCTGAACTGTTGAGGTAGTATCATTCAGTGTTAAGTCCTTTATTTACAGTGATGCTGTCAACTGCACAAACTATTCCTTCTTCTTTGTAATACATGAATCTACATGGTAGCATTTATTTTAAAAATATTGACTTTAGTTGAACTTTAATACACTGCTTCTGTAAAATGTTTTCTTTTTCAGTATTTGCATATATGGTGGTGGGGACCGAAAAGGACAGATAGACATGGTTACCAAAGGTGTGGATATTGTTATCGCTACTCCTGGCAGACTGAATGATCTTCAAATGAGCAACTTCATAAATTTGAGGAGCATAACATACTTGGCAAGTAGCTGATATGAAATGAGTAATGCACCATCTGGGAAATGGTTGGCTTAGTGTGAACTTAAGCTTTAATGAAGTTTTCTTTAAACTTTTTGAATCTTAATTACAATACATCATAACGCTGAGGTTCATGTTGGAGAGGTAGTTCGTGCTTACTGTAATTACATTGCAGATGTGGAATATTCCCTAGGAAAAAATAAAGTAGCCTTCTAGCACAGTAAACATTTTAAAGATGCTAAATCGTTACCTCATAATACTAATGTTTGCTCTTTTAAAGTTCATTTTGTCAAGAACAGTTACTAATGAATGAAATGCTTTTCCCAAGTTGTCTTTTCATTTAAACATTACCAATGACTCAAAACTTAATAAGAACTTGTGTAGTAAGCACCAGAGTTGCAAATAGTTAGTCACCCAAACATTTAAATATCTGACTTTCTTTTGATCTCAGTGGGAAAATAGCCACATAAACACTGCTATAAATCCTTATGGCTTTGGTTCACTCTTGCCTTTTGCTGTGCTGGACACTTAAAACCATAAAATATTTTCATCTATTTAAATTATTTCTGTTTAACTGGTGACTTGTTGCTTGATTTGACAACTTACCTGCTTTTCCTCTTGCATCACCACCTCCACTGCCCTCTAACGGTTAAATACCCTTTATGCTGTAAAAAGTCAGCTTCAATTCTAGCTAATAGTTGTGAGCTTACTGGCAGGGCCAGTGCTGGTATAGTATCATTAGAAATCTGGACTTCTGGAAAAAAAGAGTTATTATTGGAATTCAGAAGATTATTGGAAGTCAGAAGAGTAGTCTCGTGTAGAAGAGTAGTGTGTAATTGCAGGAGGTAAAAAGGCCTGAAAACTTGCTTTTGGAGAACTATAGGAATATTAGTAATCTTTCTCTACCGAGGTGAAGTATGGTCATACTACAAGCGTGTGCTGCTTTGCAAAGCAAAGAATGTGTATGTAACCAAAATCAGATGTTTCATTATGTGCAGAATATGCAATTAGTATGACATTGCTAAAAAGAAATAGCTATCAAATGGAAAAATACAATGATGCAAAACAGGAGAAAGCCATTTGTTGTTGTACCACCAGCAGTTAAATATTTTCAGAAGATTGCAGAATATGGTCCTTGCACTATTTTCAAAGTGGTTAATGTCTCACGCCTCAGACTTCCTGGAAATGCTGCACTTCTTTAGAGTTGATATGAAAAGCTGGACATCTAAAATTCTAGGGGTTTTAATGTTACCATATATTTTTCCATAGCTTCACTGTCAATTTTCAGCCAACAAATAACTTAATCTTGCAGTTTTATTTCAGAGAAAATACAGGGGTATTAGACTGTAGATTTAACGCCTTGGATGAAGGACGCTTTTCATTGAAGAGCTTCATTTACAATTTTCGTTTAAAGCTATTGAAGAGTCTTGTGAATGCACACAAAATTGCACTGAGTATTATTCGCTGGTATGGTATAATTGTTTCCCAATGAACTTCCAAGGTCAGAGACTGGGGTACAATTGTTTGTTTGTTTGTTTAAAAGAGCCTGAACAAATAATTTTCTTGTGAAGAACTGGCCTGTAACAATTCCTTGCCAAGAAATAGAACTTAAATGAATAATATTAACAAACAACCAGAAGTCTAAGATTATGTCAATTGGGAGAAGATGTAGCCTATAAATGAGCACTTGGCTATTAAGAATTTTGAAAAAGAAAATGTATTATGGAGTGGGTTGTGCAATTAAAAATGTTACTATTAAAATTATCTGCTATTTAACACCTTGCTGAAGCTCTTCTCTAAAGACCTAGATGCAATAAATAGCCTTGTCCTGTGCAGGTTTTAGATGAGGCTGACAGAATGTTGGATATGGGATTTGAACCTCAGATAATGAAGATCCTGATAGATGTGCGGCCTGACAGACAAACTGTTATGACAAGGTATGTAAACATAATCATACTAAGTACTTTAACACTGTAAATGTAGGGTAATTGAACAATTTAACTTCAAAACAAACATGTCAGTTTTATTAAAAATTTTACTCAGTGAAATGAGAATGGCATCAGTTTTCTTTCTAATTCTGCCTAGTCAGTCCTAATGAGTCACTTGACAATTTTATATTTGTTTCTTCCCTGTCTTTGGATGTTTTGCATCAACTATAAAAACAACGGAGTTCTAACCATCAAGAGAAGTGAGGATGCTAGAATTTGCCATATCAATTTTAAATGCCAACTTCCATTTCTCCATCTGGGACCAAATGTGTATCCTAACCTTTTGATCAGTATCTGTGCTAGTCTGTACTTTGATTAATTTGGAAATTATGCAGCTTTTAGGAACTTAATGATAGAACAATAATTTTGTTACTGTATTTTGCATAGAAATTGCTGTTTTAGAGATATAAACAGACTAGAACTTTGCTTTTGGAGTATCATTGAACTATTAAACTTGCTTTTGGTTTTATTAGAAAGGCTACATAAGTGTTGCCTGTACTTTTAATCTAGAAAGTTATCTTTAAAGTCTGAGCTCTGTTTACTAATACCTTCTTAAAGTTACTTCTAGATATTATATAGACTCCCTATTGCATACTCAAGTGTTTACTGGTGTTTAAGGAAGAAAAGAAAGAATATGGTGAAGTTAATGAATTGGAGATTTTGCACCCAGTTCTCACGTGTGTGTTTTCCTCTTCACTTTCTGTGTAGTGCTACTTGGCCTGATGGTGTTCGTCGCCTAGCAAAATCCTATTTGAAAAATCCTATGATTGTATATGTTGGCACTCTTGACTTAACGGTAAGTTGTATTGGTTTGTTTTGTTTTTTCTTTTGGAGAAGAACCTACAGTCAAACCAGAAAATATTTTGCTTATAACTATATGTAAGTAAATGCACCTGACTTCAAAATCAATCCAAACTTTCAAATCAGCTCCATGTTATTCTTCTAAAGCTTCATTAAAAGTTTAGAGAGAAATTTAAAAGAAAAAAGTAGGAAATAATTTCCCTCTTGTATTTCTGTAACAAGATCTTGATGTGCTAGATATTCAGTAGAAGATCTCACAAGCATCAGGTATGAATCAAACTGGAATTTGAATATTGTACTTTGCAGTGGCATGTGTTCTTGCCTGAACCTTTGTTTTTGCAGGGTTCCTTCTGTTCAAGTTCTTGTTTCTCACTTACTGCTTCTTTCCAATCCATATGGCTCATTATCTGGATGTGTGTTTCTTAGCTGCTGCTTTCCTCTAAAAGAGTGGAAGCTGTCTACTGAACTCCTGGAAGGCACTTGTCTAGAGCAGGAACTTGGAGTAAGAACTGTCCGTAAAGTACAAAACTTCGAATATGTGGGTGTATAGCATACTTGTTGTGCTTGTGCAGCTACATTTAGTTGGCTTCAGCACCAGCAAAGTTTACAGAGAGAGTTCTTCCAAGATCTCTGCATCCTGGTCCAGAGATTGCTTTGATTTTAGTTCTTAAAATATGGAATTTTCCTTTTCAGTTCCACTTCTTTTAGTGATAGAGAACAAGGAAACTTAGTATTCAGTACGCTTTTAGGTAGAAAGGGGAGGAACCTGTGCTTTTTATGTGTTCTGTTCAGAACTATGCTTTTGTCAAAGGGCACTACTTGTCAAAGACAGAGGACTGTAATTTGAAAGATACCAGCTGCCATTGCAGGTCTCTTATCTGATGCATTCATCTCTTTTATAGGAGCTTCTTTTAATTGAAGAGGTGACCTCGGGGGCGGGGGGGTTCCCATGTGAAGAGAGACTGTTTCTATGTACTTGATTGATTCTTCAACCCTTGCCATAAGATTGTGATGCAGTGTCATGAGAACATGTAGGCCTTTGTACTACTTACTGTAGTATACCTTAGACATTGTGACAACCTTCAAATATAATGCGGTAGTTACTTTTTTATAAACAACCTGTTGTTGGAAGAATTGGACAAATGAAATGCAGAATCTTTAAAAGATTGTCCTTTCAAGTAAGACTGGCATTGTTTGAACTTGCTTTGGATTAACATAAAATACGCTCAAATTAAAGTACTTCAATCTGATTTTTCACTAATATTAAGAATATTTATTTTGCTTTGCTAGTCTGCTAATCTGTGCCCTATAAATCTCTGCAAATGTATGATTTAGCAAACTGCTTAAAGATGAATTTTGCTGTTAACCTAAAGCAACCTAGGAAACAACAAATAAGTCTGTGTTGTTTGGACTTCAAACTGATATATATTTTGGTTTTAAAATGTTTTTTCATGTCATCATATTACTAGTTTTATAATAAAATATGGGAATTGACAGGAAAAATATTATTCTGGCCGGTTTGTTCTTAACATTCTTTTCACTGTTTTAACAGGCAGTAAATACAGTTGAACAGAGAGTTGTTGTTATCGATGAGGAAGAAAAAAGAGCTTTCGTGCAAGACTTTGTAGAGTCAATGAAGCCAAAAGATAAGGTCATCATTTTTGTGGGGAAAAAAATTACGTATGTAATCACTTTCTAGTATTACATCTGTACATGTTTTCTAACAGAAATAATGGATAGTTTCTTAGTTCACATAATAGTTACCAGGTGTAACAGTTCTTGTCAGCAATATGCTGGTAGTATTAGTATTTTTTTTTATTCATTAATTCTTTGAGACTGACTGGTAATTGTATCCTTTTTAATATCATTAGTGGTGGTGCATCTCAATTTCACACAGTTAAAGTAGGTTCTTGGGAACACATTAATGTGCTGTACTGTTTACCTGCATATGCAGCTCGTGTATACACAACCTGATTGAGGGGGGGTGGTCATTGTACCATACCTGAGCTTTTTGAGAGAACAACACAAAAATCGCTTTAATATGTGTGGGGAATAGTCTTGCTTTCACACTGTTCTGTAATAAATACTAGCTGACCTAGGTGGGGTTTTTGCCTCAGGCAAAGTTTAGCTTTTGTGGTCGCTTATCTTTTGGATCTAAATACTTGTTGGGTTTTTTTTCTTCTTTTTTTTAAGAATCATTGTTTTATTTCATTCTAGAGCTGATGATTTATCAAGTGAGTTTAGTCTCCAAGGAATTCCAGTACAGTCACTTCATGGTAACAGGGAACAGTATGATCGAGAACAGGCTTTAGATGACTTTAGGAAAGGTACGTTTGTACCTTAAGTACTGCTTTGTTTAGCCTCGGTTTTTAAAGCTTGTCATGGGCAGAAATTTGTCTATTTGTAAGTGTTATGTCTCTTCAATACTATAGAAATTAACGTATTAAAGAGCTCTGAATTATTTGTTAACTAGACAAACAAAAAAGCCCAGCAGAGATTGTTCTTCAATAAAATCTCGAATGTCTAAGAGTTAAATAATTTAAAGAAAGGCTTTTTTTTTTTTTTTTTGAGGTCTCTGTGGAATATCAATGTTGCATTAGTCTACAGAATGGTAAATTTAACTGCTACATGATGGTGCTTCCAGTGCAACAGTTCTGCTCTTGATTATGCCAGTAGGGTTTTACTTTGGGGTTATGTGATCACATGCTAATAAAGCAAAGAGTAGTTGTATGATAAGGATGCCAGCTGAGAATATAGTTGTTGAAGTTCCTGTTCTTTTCATGGACTCTTTATATGAGCTAGGCATGTTTCTTGGCTCTCCTGCAGCCTGCTGTTCTACTTGTGAAATACAAATAGTAGGAAAATGACATTTTGAGTGTCACCTTCTATCTGCAGCTAATTCAGCGTGATGTGCAGCAAGCATATTTTTTTTTTCGTGTGTTAAATGCATTACACACTAGAAAACAATAGACTGGGGTATATTTTCTGTTTATTCCATAAACTCCTATTCTCTTTTTGCTGTACTCATTGTAGGCAAAGTCAGAATACTGGTAGCTACTGACTTAGCATCCCGTGGCCTTGATGTGCATGATATCACCCATGTTTTCAACTTTGACTTCCCTCGCAACATCGAAGAATATGTTCATAGAATAGGTCGCACTGGAAGAGCAGGGTAAGCGGTTACAAGAAAATAGTAATATATTGTCAATATTTTATGCACTGCATAGGAGCTTCTCCTGTCAGATGCTAGAGCTACGGGTGATGTGGACTGGGGAGAGTGAAGACTCCAGAGTGTATCAAAGTATGTTTTAGATAATAACACACAGCTTTATGCTTTTAAATTAGTTCACTAATTTAAGTTAAATTTAAGACAAAAGATTAAGACAATTAATTTTAAGATTAAGACAATCTTAATCTTAAATGTTAAATTTAAGACAAAAAGATTTTCCACTTTCTTGTTATTTCATGGGATGGGAATGGGGGAGGTTTGGAAGGTAGCGTAAACATCGGGAAGAATTAGTTCAAAGCAGGTTCTGTGTAGATATTCTGAAACGTCACTTCTTTGCTTGTCTTTTTGTGAGCCACTGAGTTGTTCAGTTTCATAGGCAGCCCATTGGGAAAAAACATGTATAAATTCAGTGTTTTCAGCCTATCAGGGTGGTGTAGGTTAGGATTCCTGAATGCTGCTTTTCCAGCTTGGCACAAGTGTGATTTCTCCTGTGTATGTGTTTATTTTAATCATGATATGAGTTTATGTCTCTTCATACTTAAATATGTTGTCTTTATGCTAGATGTCTTGTCTAAAAGTCTATATCAGTTAAGCCTTTGCTTCATTTTAGGTGAAGTGCCGTATTTTGATCTTTATGAAAAGTTGCCTTCTGTCGTGTACATAGTAAATACTCAAGCCAGTTTCATCTGCCAGTTCAATGATGTTGCCTGTAGTACAATTTATTGCTGTACAGGTCATAGAATCATAGAATAGTTTGGGTTGGAAGGGACCTTAAAGCCCATCAGTTCCAACCCCCTGCCATGGGCAGGGACACCTCCTGCTGAGATCAGGCTGCCCAAGGCCCCATCCAACCTGGCCTTGAACACCTCCAGGGATGGGGCAGCCACAGCTTCCCTGGGCAACCTGTGCCAGTGTCTCACCACCCTCATTTTCAAGAAATTCTTCCTTATGTCTAGTCTAAACCTGCCTCTCTCCAATTTCAATAGGAAAATTTCAGTAGGTCAGTAGGAAAAGCCTAGCAGCAGTTGTTTTGAAGGTCAACAATTATTTCTTTCCTTGTTTAGACGTACTGGAGAGGCAGTAACACTTATCACTAGGAGCAATTGGAGGGTTGCGTCTGAGCTGATTGAAATTCTGGAAAGATCAAACCAAGTAAGAATACATGTTTATATTGGTTTATATTGGTTCTGAGTTACCACCTGAAACAATACATGAAGTTGGTGAGTGTTTGTAGTGTCTTGGGCAAAAAATGGGTACTTAATCCTTGTCCTGGGTATCCTTAGCTGTGTTTTACCTTACAGATGAGTCCCAGAAAAGGACCAGAAACTTTGATTAAAGCCTTCCACATCCAAAGAAAAACTAGTTAACTTATACACACACAAAGGTCTGCAGAGGAATGATAGGATCTGTTTTATTTCATAATATTTTATTTTATTTGTGTTTCACTTCTGGATGCATGTACCAATGTTCTTGTTTAACAGTGTAAATATTAGCAATGTTTATATCAGAAGAAATTCAACTATCTATCAGTTTATGGTGTCTGATGGTTGTGTTATCTGCATGTAGCTTTCAAAGGTTTCTTACTTGTTTGTAAATAATACAGGAAATAGGACTGGGATATGATTTACTTATTTTAAAGAAACATTTTTTTCTTGCAGCCATATCTGGGAAGCCAAAGACAATTATGTTGCTGTTTCTTGCTGTAAACAGAAACAGGGGTTTTTTTGCCTGATTTATAGTAAACTCCCTGTTCATGCCCTGACTCAAGTTCAAAAGTTTCATTTTATTTCTTTTTATTTGAGAGTGGTGAGGGCTTGAGTACAAACTAAATTGCATTTACCTAGAACCTATGGTGTTGTTGCAGACACTTACTCAAACTTTAAACTCTGAGTTAGAGCTTCACCTAAATCTATTGGTTTACAACTCTTCTTTAAAAGATGTTACACCACTTACTGCAAATCTGATAAGGTGTTTTTGAGGGAGGGGAGGAAAAGGAGTTGTCCCCTGATAATTTCTTGAAGTTGCAGGTTTGGGAGTTTTGTTTTGGGGTTGTTTTGGGGTTTTTTTTTTTTCATTTTTTTTCCTTATAAAATGTAAGAGGTGAAACCAGTAATGATACTTCGAAGCCACTTCAATAGAATTTAGAGATGCCTTGCTCTGTATTATAAGTCAACCGCTAGCATCCATGCCTTGTTTCCTACCACAGACTGTGAAGTTCCCTAACCTTTTGAATGTGATAGTTTGACTGGGAATAGGTCTCTGAGTTCAGAGGAAAAAAAAAAGCATCTCTCTGAATCCTTACTTTCAAGGGTAACTGTTATTCGCAACATTATTCTCAAACTCTTAGTTATGGCTGATAGAAGGGAAGTATCCATAGAGGCAGCAGGTTTTCTCCTTGTGATAAAGAAAACGGCATTACTTCAGTGTCAAAGCATCATGTGAAAGGGAAGGAGAGCAACTGAAAACGTGATCCGAAGGTTCAGAATGCTTCTATTTCAAAACAAGTAAGGTGCATTTGTTAGCCAGGTGCTTTCCATTATTTTAAATACACAGGTAATCTCCCTAGAGAAAAATGGGTACAATTGAAAGACTTCTGTACTGTGCTGCCAGGATCCTATATAAAAGCTTCTTAAGCATGGACAGATTAACTAGGGTTCCATATAAGTTATGCATCTTTACCCTTTTCTGTTTTTTTTTCATTTTGACTGCCATACCTAGCTTCTATTTTTAGCAGATACACAGACTGTCCATGTGAAAATCTTAACAAACTGCTAGATGCTGGATATTACTTTACTGAGATTTTTACATTCTCTATCCTGCTTCTTCCCACTCTTTCCTAATGCTTGCTCAGAAACCACTCTTGGAAGATATTGTTGTGATTTTAGTTGGAATAAATCTGTTTCATGCTGTAGGAGAAGATCTGATCTGATCATGAGGAAGAAAATCATCCAACGTTTCAGCTTCGTAGTAATGTTGTCTTCTTATTCCTACCTCTATTGATACAAGTCTGTAGTGGCTTTCAGCTAGAAACATGCATCTCTTCTTACTTTATCTTTAAAGAGTGTCCATAACTTAAGCAGAATAGATTGTTCCGTAGGCATCCTGTTCTCTGGATTCCGGACAGCCAGGGAAGCTGTTTCCCCATAAAAGCAATTCAGCACATGAAGTATGTACTAGTGAGCTTAAGAGAAGGTACTTGATAGAAAATGGCAAGCATCGTTTAATTATAAAGCCTTAGAAAAGAAGCTCAAACTGGAGGAATATACCTTCCTGCTCCACCGGGCCTTTTGTCCCGGCTGCATTCTTCTCCTGTTCAAGCATTACCAGGTCTAGGCATTTCAATGGAGGCTTTACAGTACAAATAGATTTAAATAGTGTTCTGTTTGCACTGTATTTGTGCTACTTGCAGAGGAACAAACCACAGAGGCAGAGCAATCACATTAATGCCATGTTCACACACACTGCAGAAGCTTCCTCTTCACTCTCTGATCAGGAAACTGATTCTGGACTGGATGTCTTCTACCTGGCTGCCTGGTTATGGGCTGTAGCACATTGTTGCACCAGGCTGATTTTGATAGTTTAGCGATCTAAAACCTCTTCTGACATACTGCTTTTAGCAGTAAACATTGCATTATTGGTTGCATTAAGCCTGACATGGTTTAAGAAGATTTGGTGCATGCTGCCTGTGTTCCATGATCCTATGGGAATGGTATATATTCTTTTTCTTTCATTCAGTGACCAGTGGCACTCAACCTAATAAAGTCTGTCTGTAACTTTTTGCACCTGGCCTCAGGCCTTACAAACATGGGTAGCTGAGGTGACAAAAGTGTGCTGATGATACTATTCGCCTTGTTTTACTCATAATTACAAACATGCCAGAAAGCACTGGATCTTGGTAAGATGCTTTTGTGACCTCCCAGTGGTGGGAGAACAGACTACTTCTGCCCTTCTCTTCTTGTATTTTAGCTTTGTTCTATCCATGTAAGAGCTCTTCCTATGGTAATGCTTTCTTTAAGTACCAAAGTTGCTTCTCAGAGGCTCTTAAAATGTCCAAAAAGAGTTTAATATCAATCAAAAATGTAACATTCAAATATATGTCTGGTATGGTATCACCTCTTAGTGGCATTGGGCATTTTTTCCAGATGTTCATTATCATTGAAAGACCCGTTCCTATCTGAAATGTCACAAGCTAATTAAATCACTTGTACTTTGTCATGAGATATGGTGATAATAGCATACATATGTAATTGGAAATCCAGGGACACTCTGCTGACTAATTTTTAGTATAATTTTATGTAAAGAGATTTCTCTACACATCTCTACAGAAAAGACAATCTGTGAAGAGACAGGACCCAGATAACAGCAAAATTAAGGTTGGGAACACACAAATTAATAGTATGGTTGTAAAGCAGAGTCTGAAAGTTCAGATTTATTTAAAACTGACCTTGTTCTCGCACTGCTTTTTTATCAGGCGGTTCCTGATGAGCTTATTGTCATGGCAGAAAGATACAAACAATTTCAACTCAAGAAAGAAATGGAGAGGGATTTTCAGAGACCTCAGAGAATGCCCTTAAAGTAACTAATCTGTTCAAGTTACAAAAATGAAGTAAGTCATTATAGTTAGTTATAGTACCTATGGGCTTGAGTTTAGAAGTTTCTTTTCTGGGTTGATTGTTTTTCGTACTTGACTCATTTAATTGGAATCTGTTTTAAAAAGTGGCTTAGAAAAGAAAACTGGATTTACTCTTTATAGAAATAAACCTAGTTTTGCACTTGGACACTATTTTAACTTAAGTATTATTTTCACTATTTTTTCTTGTATTGTGTGTAACTTCTAAAGCCATTATCTGTTGGTTAAAAACAAATACTGTGGGTTTGTTTGGTGGGGTTTCTTTTAGTTAAATGCAGTATTGGTAGATAAGAATGTAAGGTGAAGGGTCTGGAGCACAAGTCTAGTAAGGAGCAGCTGAGGGGCCTGGGGTTGTTTAGCCTGGAGAAGAGGAGGCTGAGGGGGGACCTCATTGCTCTCTACAGCTCCCTGAGAAGAGGCTGTAGTGAGGCAGGTGTTGGTCTTTTCTCCCAAGTAACAAGTGATAGGATGAGAGGAAATGGCCTCAAGTTGCACCAGGGGATGTTTAGATTGGATATTAGGAAAAATTTCTTTAGTGAAAGAGTGGTGAAGCACTGAAACAGGCTGCCCAGGGAAGTGGTTGAGTCACCATCCCGGGAGGCGTTCAAAAAAACATGTAGGCATGGCACTTTGGGACAGGGTTTAGTAGGCACAGTGGTGTTGGGCTGACAGTTGGACTTGATTGTCTTAGAATCATAGAATCGTTAAGGTTGGAAAAGAGTTCTGTGAACTAATCTTTGCTGAAGCGGGGGGGGGGGTTGGCTAACTTATTTTAAAATGTAAATATAATAAACTACTTATTATTCAGATGCTGTATTCTCTCTGCTCAGTTTTGCTGGTGATGGTCATCTGTAGAAGGTCTTCATCTACCCAAGCTGATCTGGAGAAGTGGTTCTGGTTTGTGTCAAAGTAACTCCATGAGGTTTTTTTGTTTTTTTTTTTCTTTTGCATGCTAGAGTGTATTTTTATTTTATGTGGTGGATCTTCTTTTTTAATAAAATTGTCATTTTGAACTTTTTTCCAGTGTCATTGATGCCTTTATATTTGGAGTCCTAGAAATCACATGTGGGAAATGAACTTTTGCGAATTCTTCTATATGTTTGTAGCATGCCTTGAAGATATTTTGCAGGTGACATCTACTTTTGGATAGGGAAGATAAAGAAATGGGACATTTCAATTAATATTGAAGAGGTGCATGTAAGCAGCATGACTGAATGTCGTGAAACTTGAGCGACTTCAGAAACAATCATAGTTGGAAAAGGAGGAAAGAAAAGTTGGAAGGAAAAGGCTGAAATTATTCTGATGTGGACACCTGCTCCTCTGAGCCTGTGCGGATCAGGAAGCTATCTATCTCCTGAGGGGTGGGGTGGAAATATATGGGGAGGATGATTGACTGCTTCTCTTAATACCCCTGAATATGAAGCCAGAGATACTGGTGAAAACAAGGAGCCTATTGCAGCTCCTCTGGTGCCTGCTCTAGGAAGGAGTGTAAACCCTTTTCTCTCCCTTACGGAGGAGTCGCAGGGTATGAAGCCAAAAAATGTGCAGTTGCCCTTGCCTCTTTGGAAAGTGCAGGCTTATCAGTGAGTAAGTGATAGTGGCCCATACATTTGAACCTTAAATGGTTGCTTCCACTTTGCAACTTTGCGGATGTAATTGGCTACTTCATCTGTAACCATCTGGCCTAGATTCCTGAGCCGGGGCCCTGCTGTGCTGCCCACGCCAAGCCGATGGTAACTGTCAAACAATATTGCATCCCAGACCAGGGCTGCAAGCGTTCCAGTCTGACGAGTGGAGCAGGAGGCAGTGCCAGCCGCTGGCAGGGCCTAGGAATCACAGTGCCCGGGAAGCCACTGCCACAGCTGCCTCCCCCACCCTGGGTGAAGAAGGGGGCAGGGGTGGCAGAGGGTTGGGAGCAGCCCTGCCAGCTGCCACCACTGCCCGGACACTACGCAGGGGCAGGAGGAAAGTACTTGAGCCATTCTGGCTCTTGAACAAGTAGGAATTGCTAGGGACACTAGGACTGCTTTAATAATCCTATTTGGCCTGTTTGAAAACCAGAGAGGATTTGAAGAAAGACTGTAGAGAATTTAATGAAGTCAACCCCACCCCTCACTTGCAGTTGTGGTACAGGACGTGGTTGCTTTTGTAGAAGAAATAGGCAACAGTTTGCAACTCTGGAAAGTGGTGACAGACCTTCCTATGCTTTCTTTTCGATAGCTCCTGCTTCAGAAAGCCAAGACCAGTTTGCCTTTACCTGGCAACAGAAGCATTGTACTTCCTAAGTGTTGCCACAGGGATGCATACAATCCCTTCTCCTCCAAATGCCAGTGGCCGATGTAGCCTGGTGGTTGGGTACCCTTATTATTCATCATCATATTGGTGATCTATTGATTATGTCAGAGTCTCAACAAGAAACTGAAGAAGCTGCCAAGATGCTGAAAATGTATTTACAGGATGAGTTTGGTACCACTGATCTGTAATGCACCTTGTATTTATGACAGAGAGGCAAAAGTTAACGGTGCTACTGCTCCATGTGAGTTGATAAAAGTGGATTGACTGTAGTCAGTGGGGTGAATGTAACGATGTGTTCCATTCCCTCTTTAACAAAACCAGCAGCAGTTTGGTTCAGGCTCCGGAGGAGGCAATGGCCTGCCCGCATCTGGGCCAAGAACTCTAAGACACACACAAGGAGCAGAGCAAAACAGTGAGCTCCTAATGAGTCTCGTGCGTAGCTCTATTATATGCAATTTGACTACAAGTCAACCACTTTTATCCCATAAACATGACAGGCTAAATGAGCTTTCTGTGAGCTCTCCCTGCTGGGCAGCGTGGCTGCATGGTGCTGATCTCCCTGGAGCTGGGACACCTCTCAAGGGTGTTCCTCAAAGCAACGAGATCTTTTACCAGTGACAGATCACTGTTGAGCCCCATTTGAATCCTCCTTGCATGGCAGCTGGGCTGTACAACCAGACAATTCTCTAACAGGGAGCAGTTGTTTACCCTAAGTAAGTGTCACAGTTTAGCCCCAGCCTCCAGCTTTGTTGGCAGCTGAACGTGAGCAGTTGTGACCCCAGCTCCCCAGCTCTTAGTATTTCTAAATCACTGGCTTGGATTGTCTTAGTTTATTAAAGTTCCCAGTTCTCCATTCAAAAACCATGCTCATAATGTGCGTTATTATTTCAAAAACTCTAGTTCCTTTACAGCTGAACAAACTTTAACCAGAAGTACATGTTCCCGTCACACAAAGAGACCTGTGCGTTCGAAACTAAAACAGCTTTAATCAAACCATAATGAAGAAAATACTATTAATAAGAAAATAATAAAATGTATGCAAATACATGAAATCAAACCCCCTTCTGCCCAATAACTACAGCACCACTGGTGCTGCAGAAAAGACGTAGGGAAAGTCCTGGACTGGACTCAGCAGCAGATGAGAGCTGGACTCAAGAACTGGATTGAGGAATGCACAGATCCAGGTTTGTTATCCAAAGTGTGGCTCTGCTACCCGATGTGCAATAAGTCGATAACTATATCACCAAGAGAGATATTGCTTTATCCAGATTTGCCCAAATCCCAGGTGCTTGGAGGTTTTCCTCCAATCAAGTACACACCAAGGAGGTTGTTGCGTGCTTTTATACACAAAGTTACACAAAGCCATGCGTTATTCATCAAGCATCTGATTACATATTTAAATATAATAAATGCCAAGTCATCCCTTGTACCTTCTGCGCATTCTCCAAGGGGGTCTTCAGAGGTTGGTACACCAAAAATTGTCTGCCAAGTTCATCTATTGGTTAACTCCTCCTGAATTTTGGCCCAGTATTTCTAAATCACTGGCTTGGATTGTCTTAGTTTATTAAAGTTCCCAGTTCCCCATTCAAAAGCCATGCTCATAACGTGCGTTATTATTTCAAAAACTTAAGTTCTTTTACAGCTGAACAAACTTTAACCAGAAGTACATGTTCCCATCACACAAAAATTTCCAAAATATCATCATAGGCTGGGACGCATCTTGGTCGAACCTCCTCTCTATCTGATGATCCTAAGATATTTTTAAGACGCTTAAAAAATATTACGGGCTTTTACCAATAGGACCAGGGGCAAAAGAACAGGTGAGGTGCATGTTAAACACCAGCCATCAAAGAAGAGAGCTTGATCCTTGTAATCCCTCAGTTTTGTACTGAGTATGACATACGTGGGATGGAATACTCTGTTGGTCAGTTTTGAGTCACCTGTCCTGTCCGCTTCTCCTTGTAGGCGTGACCTTTTTTTTTGTCCCTTTGACTTAATGGCATTTCACCGGCTCAGGATGTCCTTGGCTTCCCTAGGGATAAATATAATGGCCTCTCTGCGTACCAGTGCCCTGTTACTTTGGTGTTAATCATAGCTTTTAAGTGTAATCATTTATACAGACGATCACTGTCTGAAAAAACATGTAGTTAGCTTTCAGAAAATGAAGTTACTTAGACAAGGCTTAGCTGAAAGTCAGAAAATCAGTACTGCTCTTGCTCGAACCAGAACAATAAGTAGCATTTTAAACAGAATAATCTAATATTGTCTGATTTAGTTCACTGTTTGCTTAACTTTCTTAGCATGAGTAGAAAGACTTGCTCTGAACCCCTAGGCCATGAGCTGCGAATCTCTAGTTCAAACTTTCCCAGCACATACAACCTGTTCAGTCAAAATATGGCCACCTGAATCTAAGAAGACTGGAAAATACAGAGGCTTCAAGGACATGGAACAACACCAGCTGCCCCAAGCCAAGATAATGACCTGTCTGAAAGACAGCAAAGGGATCCAATCCAAAACAAGAAGACTCCAAAAATTACTTCTGGACCAAACCATTGCCTGAGAGGGCAGGTAAACAGTCTGTAAGAGTGTAATCGTCCAGGGATTTCTTGGTTCATGTTGGCCCCTCTCTGTGGAGCTTGTCTCACCCTGGAGTTGACCATGTTACTATATCATAGAATCACCTCTGCTAAATGATTTATTTTATAAAAATCTCATGCCTGAGAGTCTGCTTTGCAAAACCTTGGATATGAACTATGGAGCAAACTCATATCAGATGCCCAGATGGGAATGTAAGTGAATTGGGCATAAGCATTATGAAACTTTGAAATCTTAGGTAAGTGACACAAGCGAACACATACAATCCTTTGGCTATAAGCAAACACATATAACCTGATTTCCCCTCATATATTTCCTCTATACAATAAGTAATTGCATGGTCTTATCATTGAGCTCTGTTAAGTCGCACTTCTATTTAAATACGAGTTCAATCTAAAAACCTCATCCATAACACTGAAATTTGTAATTTTCTGAGAGTTCTTAACTTTGGCTTTTTGTAGTCTCAGACTACTGAGGAGTAACTTAAGGTGCTTCTGGTTTTAACAACTATGCAAATCTACACAATTAGATAGTTATTGCAAACAATGGTTTTAACACATCTCCTGAAATATTGGGAATCCGTTGTTCAATTGATAGTTTATCTGTCTTGAAAGGAAATTGCTACTCGCTTTATCTTCAGGGCTGAGCAAGTTGTATTGGGGAATAAAAAAGTGTGGCAGCTTAGACTTTTGCAGGCAATCCAGAAAATATCCCAGGTATTTCTGAAAGCAATGATCCAGGTCTTCCGAATGCCAGTCTGTGTCATTTGGCCACATTACACAGGCGTGGAAAAAAGCAGTTTTGACATGATATGAAAAGAATTTTTCTAACTCTTTTGGATATTTCATTTTAAGTCGCTCTAGAAGATACTTCAGAAGCTTAAGACAACCTTTCCTGTTAAATAAATAAGGAATTGTTAGGTACTTTCTACACAGTCAGTTCTATTTATGTCTTTCGGGTATTTTAATACATATCATTCACAAAAGCAATAAAAGTGTTCTTAGTCTAACAGAATTACATATTCAATAATTTGTTGAATAAAATAAGTGCAGCAATAGGCTGGATAATCCTAGAACTGCAGCGCATGAGGTTAGATTCTAGCAAGGAAGGATTTCTACTTAAAACAGCTTCTGTGCTTGCACCGCTTTCACTGGTAACCACAGTAACACAGATACACAAGGTGTTGGTCAGCTTACAGTGTGGTCTTCCAGCTGCAGATGCTGCCAATATAACATGAATTTGGTGCACTGCTTAAGATTAAAGCTGCCTTTTCAGCTTGGGCTTATATGGAAGGAAATGCCATCTCTTTCCTGTGGCACGCCATGAGAGGAAGAGGTCTATATTTCAATATGCTGCTAGGTAGGGACGTAGCATGTCTGATAATACTCATAAAGCTAAGAAGAATTATGCATTAGTTCTCTTGTGAGAACACAATGTAATTAAGCAAACTAACTTGGTTTGCCATTAAGGAGGTTTTGTACATGTGGGTTTTGTTCTTTCTCTCGAAGAAATGTGGAAACCAGTTTTTATTAGAGTGAAAAATCACATTTATTCATCATAATCCCACTCAGATGTTCTTTTTCCTTGCCATCAATTTAGAAACTGCCTTGGTATGAAGTGTAATTTTGTTCCGAAAGCTCAGAAAGCTGAGCTATCAGACTTTTAAGCTGGTTCTTCTAAACAGGACTGAGTTTGGGAAAGATTATTTAACAAGTTGCATGTTTTTACTTTCTAAGGCAAATCTGAACTGTAAACCTGCAATGTGATTCGTTTCCACCTCTCACTGAGTAAGTGCAAGTCAGATGTTCATAGAATACAGGCAATGTTGTGCTGCTGTAGAACAATTATGCCTAAAAGCCTTATTCACAGAATCACAGAATCACAAGGTTGGAAAGGACCCACTGGATCATCGAGTCCAACCATTCCTAACACTCCCTAAACCATGTCCCTCAGGACTTCATCCACCCATTCCTTAAACACCTCCAGGGAAAGCGACTCGACCACCTCCCTGGGCAGCCTGTTCCAGTGCCCGATGACTCTTACTGTGAAGAATTTTTTTCTGATATCCAACCTGAACGTCCTCTGATGGAGCTTGAGGCCATTCCCTCTAGTCCTGTCCCCTGTCACTTGGGAGAAGAGGCCAGCTCCCTCCTCTCCACAACCTCCTTTCAGGTAGTTGTAGAGAGTAATAAGGTCTCCCCTCAGCCTCCTCTTCTCCAGGCTAAACAACCCCAGCTCTCTCAGCCGCTCCTCGTAAGACTTGTTCTCCAGCCCCTTCACCAGCTTCGTTGCTCTTCTCTGGACATGCTCCAGAGCCTCAACATCCTTCTTGTGGTGAGGGGCCCAGAAATGAACACAGTACTCAAGGTGCGGTCTCACCAGTGCCGAGTACAGAGGGAGAATAACCTCCCTGGACCTGCTGGTGACCCCATTTCTGATACAAGCCAAGATGCCGTTGGCCTTCTTGGCCACCTGGGCACACTGCTGGCTCATGTTCAGTCGGCTGTCAACCAGCACCCCCAGGTCCTTCTCTGTGCAGCTCTCCAGCCATTCTTCCCCCAGTCTGTAGCGCTGCATAGGGTTGTTGTGTCCCAAGTGCAGGACCCGGCATTTGGTCTTGTTGAACCTCATGCCATTGGTCTCGGCCCAGCAGTCCAGCCTGTTCAGATCCCTTTGCAGAGCCTCCCTACCCTCCAGCAGATCCACACTTCCTCCCAGCTTAGTGTCATCTGCAAACTTGCTGTGGGTGCACTCAATGCCTTCATCCAGGTCATTGATAAAGACATTGAACAGAGCTCCCTATTGTGAGTAATTAGTCTTCCATCAAATTCTTAAATGTTGAACCAAACCAGTTCTAGCCAGGCTCAGACAGGCTTCAAGTGAAAACTCATCAAAAACACTGACCTACAGCACTTTGGTCCATCAGATTCACAGCATGTCTTTGAGCTGCCATGGTTGTTCATCATGGCCTTCTCAATATGTGAGAAAGAGAGCCGCCAGGTGTTTCCTAAAGTTGAGTACAAGATCATTAAATTGTTAAACAGCAGTACTGGTGTCTGTAACTAGGAGAAAAAAAGACACTTTATAATTGACTTAATTTTAAATATCAGCACTTCCTTTACACTTAAAAAAAAATTGTAATTCAGTGACTAAGATTAGTTAATTCCTCCTTAATTCCCCAGCTGTTCCACACAAAGACAACTGAATGTTAATAACATATGACAGTTAATTTTTTTTGTGCTTTAACTATATTCTTAAGGATGTCTGGATTTACTTTAAAACTAAGCTTAATTCTGAATTTTCCTTCACTTGTTGAACATGATTTGGGGAATTACCCTATTCATAGAATCTACTACCTTTGAGTCTCTGTTCTGTATCATTAGCCTTACTGCATAACCATTCTGATTTTGAATAAAGAACATCTTCACCATTGGTTTTGATTTCTTTGTGCAGGTAATATGCTTGCGAGTTTGTCTTGGCTAAGGTGACTGTTCTAAAGCATTTGGTTTTATTCCTCTGGTAACGATTCTGAAAACAACTGATAACGTAGCTCAACCTGTTTTTAAAACACCAGCAATAATTTTTGTCTTCCTTTCATAGTCAGGCTGTTTGCCTTGCCTGTTGGGTTTAGTTACTGTTTGTGTTGACTTTCCACAGCAAAAGAGAGCCCAGCAGAGCAACAATGACTTATTTGGCATTAAGATGGGCATGCTAATTAAAAAAAATATCAGATCGCCTGAACTCTTTTTACAGAAATCATCAGTTCATGTAATGCAATGGCAGGTTGGGATGTTTCTGCAGTCTGATGTAGGGTTGGTGTGGCAGTTCTGGGGGAAAAAATGTTGTAGCTGTACCAGAGTTCAATGAGAAACAATCTTGCTTGAAAAGTACACAGATCACCTCCTGCAGAAGTATAATCTGTGTATGCAGCCCCACTTACAGGGACGTCCCCCGCCTTTTTTAGAAGTCTCCTTTTAATTTACTTTTTTTCTCTTACAAACAAAGAGTGGATGTTGCTGTTAAGCACAGCACTAGCACAGGAAAGATCCATCTTCATGGGTCTGCATAAAGACCGGCTTTACTGTTCCATCTGTCTAACCAACAACCTTCTTCGACTGTACAGAAGAAGGCCTGAACACGAGTGTGTAGCTTGTGGATTGGGGTGTAGCAGTCTGCCTTAGTAGATTTAATATAATGCTCTTAGGAGCATACGTATCTGTTAGCACACAGCCTGGCAGAGCAGTTTTGTTTTCAGATTTCAGTACAGGACAAGCAGTGTCACAAATACAATGTTTTAAAGAGGGATTTCAATTGGTTTTGCTCTGGATATATCCACGATAAGATAAAGATCTCTACCATGAAGGCAGAATACTGAACAGAATCTGGATACCCTTTTTAAAGCACTTATAAGTAATAGTAGAGTAAAGCTATAGAGAAAAATCTCATTTCTTAACTCAGGCTTATTATCTGTATTTGAGGTACCTCTTAGAACCTTTTCTTTCTTGTTTTGTTTGGCTACTAAATAAAGTGATTTATTTCTGAACTCTCCCCTGACTTTTCTTCCCAGCCACTGTTCAATTTTGAGGCCGTCCTGTGTGCTGGGTGGCCAGCTCTGCTGAACTTCCAAAGTCAAGATGATGTCCACTGATATTTCTGCTGGAAGATTTTTGATTTGGAGAGTTATTGCAGGGCTTCCAGCCTTCTTCCTTTTCACAGTTACTTCCACATCTAGTAACAAAGAAGAAATTTACCTCTATATATACATTTATATATTAAAAGAAACTTTTTTTTCTTTTCAGATTGTTAATGTTTTTACTTAAGAGAAATTTAAAATCAATCAAAAGAAATACCTCATTTCAGCAACTGTCTCTTTATCCTACAGGATATGGATTTAAAATAAAACATTATGAAGGCCTCTTGAGGAGTTCTGTGAAATACAGAACAGTTTTATTGAACTGCCGTGTTTGCTTGATTTACTGTGTCTACAGAGTCAGAAATACAGTAATGTTTTCCAGTGAACCCTTAACATTCATTATTTCCATATGGAAAGAGGATTGTATAGTGGAGTGATGGTTTAATTGAATAACATGATTAGCTCTGATAAGTTTGTACTGATTCTTAGTACAAGCTCAAACTTGAGACACAGGGACGGGAGGGGTTACTGTTATAGCTACGCTGCCACAAAGAGGCAACTTACTGGGCAAAAATAACATTTTACTAACAGGGCAATGCATAAATGCAATGGAATTGAATATATTTACAATGTAATAAGTTGCAATGTAATTGTATTTACAATGTAATTGTAATTTGGATCTTCAGCACTCCTAGGTGAAGCTTGTTCTCTCAGTACTTACTTTTAATGTTTTTTACTTCTTGTTTAATAATGTCTCTTAATGCTTGAAGCATTTTAAAGGCTGATAATTTTCCATCTTCATCTAAAAATTTCAACAAATACTTTTCTTTTGGATTTCTCTTGAATGTTAGATAATAAAAGGCTCCAGTGTCATCACATTCCTCCAGCTGAAGTCTTGCAACAGGCATTACAAGCATGATGTCAAACTCATTTGGTTCAAATATCTGCAAAGTATGAGCATACAATAATAAATGCGCAACTTAGATTTTCTCCTCTTCAGGCTTTTACACCGGTTGAGGTTTTACTAAAACTGCTTCATATATTTCTCATGTCTGGTGTGAAATATGAGTTTCTTTCTGTAATTTGTATTACAAGACTGGTGTCCATTCAAGGGAGGAAGAGTGATTTACTGATAGTAGTTCATATCCCAGCTTACCGACTTAAGAATTTTAAAAGTCTTAAGATTCTAAAGCTGTTCTGAGTAATACTTAAATGCTGATCTTGGTCATCCTTTTGCACATAGAAAACAGCTGTAAGGAAAAAATTGCATTGCTCCGCTTGGAGCTGGCTTAAAAAAGAAAGTGTCTCCGTAGAATTATAGAACGCTTTGGGTTGGAAGGCACCAAGGTCATCCAGTCCAACCCCCCTGCAGGAGCAGGGACATCTTTAACTAGGTCAGGTTGCTCAGAGCCCCATCCAACCTGACCTTGAATGTTTCCAGGGATGGTGCCTCCACAACCTCCTTGGGCAGCTTGTGCCAGTGTTTCACCACCCTCATCATAAAAAATATCCCCCTTCAGTGGTGAGACCCCACCTGGAGTATTGTGTCCAGTTCTGGAATCCTCAATGTAAGAAGCATATGGAACTGTTGGAATGGGTCCAGAGGAAGCTAAAAGATGATCAGCAGGCTGGAGCAGGCTGCCACACGAGGGCAGGCTGAGAGAGTTGGGCTTGTTCAGCCTGGAGAAGGGAAGGCTCCAGGGAGACCATATAACCACCTTCCAGTACCTGGAAGGGGCTACAAGAAAGCTGGGGAGGGACTGTTTACAAGGGTATGTAGTGACAGGATAAGGAGGAATGGCTTTAAATTGGAGATGGGAAGATTTAGGTTAGACATTAGGAAGAAATCCTTTCTGATGAGGGTGGTGAGGCACTGGCACAGGTTGCCCAGGGAAGTTGTGGCTGCCCCATCCCTGGAAGTGTTCAAGGCCAGGTTGGATGGGGCCTTGGGCAGCCTGGGCTGGTGGGAGGTGTCCCTGCCCATGGCAGGGGGTGGGGTGGAACTGCGTGGGGTCTAAGGTCCTTTTCCAACACAAACCATTCTATGGCTTCAAGTGCTGTCAGGGAAAGTTTAGATTGGACATTAAGAAAAATTTCTTCACAGAAAGGGTTCTCAAGCAGTGGCAGAGGCATGGTTGAGCCACCATCCCTGGAGGTGTGTAATAAGCAGGTAGATGAGGTGTTTGGGGACATGATTTAGTAGTAGACAGGTAAGGTTGGATTTGATGATCTCTAAGGTCTTTTCTAACCTAATGATTCTATGATATCTAGTCTAAGTCTACATGTTTGACTTTATTCCAGATTGAACTAGAATTGAAAGAAAAATATTTCTTCTCCTTTTTTTAACTGAAAATTGGCTCGGAGATGGTCATGCAGTGCCATACCCAACTCTACCTCTGGTTACACTGGTCTTACCTGTGTGCCATGCACTTGCTGAAGCTTTAAAGCGAGTCCCCTTTGGGCAGCTCCTCTTACTAAAAGTATGCGCATCCATTTTGCTGCAAGACAGCTAGTTCATAATTAGAATCATAGAATCATCGAATGGATTGGGTTAGAAGGGACCTTAAAGATCATCCAGTTCCCTGCCATGGGCAAGGACACATCCCACTGGATCAGGCTGCTGAAGGCCCCATCTGAGCTGACCTTGAACACCTCCAGGGACGGGCCAGCCACAGCTTCCCTGGGCAACCTGTGCCAGTGCGTCACTGCCCTCATCATGAGAAGATTCCTCCTTATGTCTAGCCTAAATCTGCCCCTCTCCAGTTTATACCCATTGCCCCTCGTCCTATCACTACAAGCCTTTGTGAACAAACTAAAATGATTAATTGTTGTCAATTAACCTGGGGATGTAAAGCGGGAGCAGCCGCGCTCCAGGCTCCCACAGCCTCGCACCCACCTTGACGCGCTCGTAGTAGCTGCCGGCTCCCAGGCGCTCGATGCTGCCGAAGCTGCCTTCCTTGCTCCGGATCGCTCGGATCAGCTGCGAAACCACCCGGTTCACCAGCCCGGAGGCTTCGGACACGTCCTGCCGTGCCAGGCTGAGCCGCGACAGCACCTCCCGCAGCCGCAGCCGGGACACGGGGGCGGGCGGCGGGGCTGCAGCCCGACTCCGCGCCGTGGGGTCTCGGGGTGCGGGGGGAGCCTCCCGAGTCCCTGCGGGGCTCCCTGCGGGGCTCCGGGCAGCGGCAGGTCGGTCCCCCCAGGAGGCTGCGGTGCACACCCCGTGCCTGCCCCGCCGCTCTCCGCCGTGAATGGGCTCCGAGCCCGCTGGAAAGGGAGTGCGGAAACGGGGAACGAGGCTGCCTGCCGCTCTGAAAGAAGAAATCATTTGTTAGAAGTTATAAGTGTGAATTAACTAACATATAGAATTCTAACGTAGAGGTTTTTTAGTGGGGCGGTGACTGTATCTGGTTGAAGCCAGATAAGAATGACTGGTACAACCCACATGGGAAGGACCACCGGCTGGGACAGATAAGGCCCGGAGACAGCCTGGGCTCCCTAAGGGCACGTGCAAGGAGGGAAGGTGAAAAGTTCAGCACAAGGAAGACTACCTATCTTCTGTTGCAGAGAGGAGGGAGCTGGCCTCTTCTCCCAAGTGACTGAGGACAGGACAAGGGGGAATGGCCTCAAGCTCCGCCAGGGGAGGTTCAGGCTGGATATCAGAAAAAAATTCTTCACAGGAAGAGTCATCGGGCACTGGAACAGGCTGCCCAGGGAGGTGGTCGAGTCACCTTCCCTGGAGGTGTTTAAGGAATGGGTGGATGAAGTGCTGAGGGACATGGTTTAAGGGAGTGTTAGGAATGGTTGGACTCAATGATCCAGTGGGTCCTTTCCAACCTGGTGATTCTATGATCTCCAAAGACCCCATCGACCATTACCACAAGAAAATGTGCAAGCGCTAAGACTAGGAGACCTATGATAATGAATTCCTGGAATTAATCTTACTATGACAACGAGTTCCAGTGACTAATCTTACTAACCCTACCCACTTCTTGGAAAAGTCATGACTATGTATGCTCCCCTACTGCATATGTATAACACGGCACAATAAAGACATCCCGGCTTTGACAGATGGGGTGCAAGCTTGGAGGAAAGATCCCCCCTGCACCCTGTGCACAGCCGCATACGTGCACCTAACTCTGCCTTTGGTGTCGTCACTCCGCAAGTCAGCGCGACTCGGGGGAAGAGCCGGTGCGGGCAGGAAACGAACCCCCGGCGGGGCGAGGAGACGGGCTGCGCGGCTCGCATTGGCTCTGCCCGGCGCTGCGCAGGCTCTGCCCAAGCTCTGCCCGGCTCAGCGGGCGCGGGAAAACTCCGAGCGCGCCATCGAGCCACACCCTCCTCATACCAATCGTTCGGCACCATTTTCCCCTTCTCGAGGGGCGGGGCCACGCGAGCGCCGCCCCACGGGCAGCCCCGCCCCTAACAGACAAAGGCTCCGCCCCCTCAGAGCGAATGCCACGCCCCCAGTAGTAAAGGCCACGCCCCACGAGGCAAAGACCACACCTCCATGGACAAAAAGCCACGACACATGGGCAAAGGCCGCGCCCCCGTAGACAAAGGCCGCGCCCCCTTAGACAAAGGCCGCGCCCCCATCGACAAAGGCCGCGCCCCTGTAGACAAATGCCGCGCCCCCATCGACAAAGGCCGCGCCCCTGAGAGGCAAAGGCCCCGCCCCAAGATGCAAAGGCCCCGCCCCTAGTGAGAAAGGCCACGCTCGCGTGAGGCTCCGCCCCCATGCGCAAAGGCCACGCCCGGATGCAGAGGCTCCGCCCCCTAGAGGCCCCGCCCCTTCCGCCTCCCGAGTGGATCCCACGCTGCGTCCAGGTCCCACCCGCCCCCCTCTCGCTCCGGTGGGGCCGCGCGCCGCTTCCGGCTGGGCTCCCGCCTCCATTGCCGCCGCCATGCTGCTGCGGAGCCGCTGGTGCCGCCTGGCGCTGCGGCCCGGGCACCGCCGGGCGAGCTGTGAGGCCGGGGCGGCAGCGGCGCGATATGAGGTGGTGGTGATTGGTGGGGGCCACGCGGGGACGGAGGCGGCGGCGGCGGCCGCTCGCGGTGGGGCCCGCACGCTGCTGCTCACGCACAGGATCGGCACCGTCGGTACCGCCGGGGCGCGGGGAGGGACCGAGGGGCGGTGGCGGCGAATCGCAGCGTGGTTTGGGCTGGAAGGGATATTAAAGCCCGTACAGTTCCAACCCCCCTGCTATGGACAGGGACACCTCCCACAGCCCAGGCTGCCCAAGGCCCCATCCAACTTGGCCTTGAACACCTCCAGGGATGGGGCAGCCACAACTTCCCTGGGCAACCTGTGCCTCACCGCCGTCGGCGTGAAGAGTTTATTCTAATATCTAATCTAAATCTTTCCTCCTCCAATTTATAGCCATTCTCCCCCGTTCTTTCCCCTTTCCAATCTAAAGCCACTCCTCCTTGTCGTGTCACTCCATGCCCTTGTAAAAAGTCCCTCCCCAGCTATGCTGGCTCTCATATGCTGGCTGTGAAATACTAGAAACCGCCAACTCAGTGTTGCAAATCTGCCAGAAACGGAGGTGGGGTGCGAGGGAGAGAGCAGGAATTTCGGGAAGCGTTACACTGGAATAGCCAACAGCATTATTTGTCTTAAAAAAAAAACCAAACAACCATTTTCTTTTTTTCTTGTACCATTGGAGAAACAAAGTTGACTCTGCTCAGAAAATTTTGGCACAAAAATACAAACCAAGGCAGACACACCTCAAGCAAAGTTGTATCTGAAGTGCAGATGTATTAAAGAGAGTCACTTAAGCATCCACAGCTTCCCTGGGCAACCTGTGTCAGTGTCTCACCCCCTCATCATGAAGAATTTCTTCCTAATGTCTAATCTAAATCTTCCCCCTTCCAATTTAAAGCCATTCCTCCTCATCCTATCACTGCGTGCCCTTGGTGGATGTCATGCAGTCTGAATTGTTTTAAACAAATCTTGAAATTTAATCTCAAGTATTAATGATACTTTAATGAAGACTTTGCTATGGTTAAATGTACTGAAGGTGAGACAGCCTTGGAAGCAGAATCACAGAAGGGCTGAGGTTGAAGGGACCTCTGGAGGTGATTCTTGTCCAACCCCCTGTTCAAGTAGGGGCAACAGAAGCCAGTTGCCTAGGACTGTGCCCAAGTGGCTTCTGAATATCCCCCTGGAGACTCCACAGCCTCCCAGGGGAACCTGTGCCCTAAATCTTCCCCCTCCCAAGTTAAAGCTATTCCCCTTCATCCTGTCACTTCTCCCCTGCACTCCCCTGGTTGCCTTCATAGAATCAGAATGGTTTGGGTTGGAGGGGACCTTCAAGATCATCCAGTTCCAACCACCCTGTGGTGGGCAGGGACACCTCTCAAAACAAGCTCTGTGCTCCAGGTGAATGGTGTCCCTGTGTCCTTTTCCTAGGGGAGATGTCCTGCAACCCCTCCTTCGGTGGCATCGGGAAGGGGCACCTCATGAGAGAGGTGGATGCACTGGATGGACTGTGTGGCCGTGTGTGCGACCGCTCCGGCGTGCACTACAAGGTGCTGAACCGCAGCAAGGGCCCAGCTGTGTGGGGGCTCCGCGCCCAGATCGACCGGCAGCGCTACAAGGAGAATATGCAGGTGTGGGTGTGGGTCGTGCCTGGCTGAGGGCAGAGGTGGGATGGTGTCGGCATGGGTGGTAGGTGGTTGCCGGCCAGGGGTGGTCCCCTGATGGTGTGCCCCTGCAGAGGGGGTTCCCAGGTAGTTTTGGGGGCCCCTTAATAAAAAAAATAGTTACTATTACAAAAAGTGGAATATTTTGGTTTAAGCTAAAGTTCATCCAAGTAGCTGTATTTTTTGAAAGTCAGACAAAACATCCCTCTGATAGCACACGTTCTTTTATAGCATGTTTTTTCATATAGTGTTTTTCGAAACACTGTTACGTCTCATGTTCAGTGTGATCTGTGCTGAACAGATGTTTCTTCTTCTGTGGTCACCTCTGTTTGCAGTCTTTCCCCATCTTAAATGGACGGTCAGACAGAGCTGGAGGCAGCTCCAAATTAGCAAGAGATTTGACTGTTGTGAAAAAAAAAAATCTCTAGCGTTTTATATATAGGTCATGCCTCATGACTAAATAATTTGTTTTGAACTTAAACTCTGTGAATTAAAAGTTCTGCTTGACAAACCAGGATAGTACAATAACCTGGACTTTGCCAAGTGACCTGGTAAGAACAGAAAAGGGAAGGTGATAGATATTTTGGAAATCAGCAGGGTTTAGGACTGCCCACGTGTCTCAGAACTTCCTAGATTTTTGCAGTAACTCCTTTCATGACAGAAAGAAATCCTTAACACACCACTGTTGACAGTTCGTGAGGCATCTGTGGAGGATCTTCTCTTGACAGAGCCAGAACCAGATCGTCCTGGGAAGTGCCAAGTCACGGGAGTCGTTCTGGGTATGTCCTAGTAACTCAGTAAGCACCTTCATTTACACACCAAGAGCAGCCTTTGGGGTGAACATTTCTGATTCATCATTGACAAAGTTGAATTAACTGATAGAGGTGATCAGGCCAAGTGTGGACAAAACTAGGTTAATGCGTGTAATCCAATGAAAAACATACCCAGACTAATAGGATATTGGGAGGCTGCATAAGCCTAATTTTCTTCAGGCTCGTGATACTGAATTTCATGCTGTGCTTTGAGATTTTGTTTGGTAAACGATCTATGCTGCTGACAGCATTACAGGATAATGGTGTCCTATCACTAGTAGACTCATGCTTTATTACCCCTTGTGGTTGTAGTGAACAAGCTTTCCTAAATAAAGGCCTGGATAAGAATTTTGCCTAGGAGTGGGTTTTCTGTGTTAGGGGTAACATGCTTTGTAATAAGAAAAATATACGAATATCTATATGCTGCTTACAGTAGTTGTAACTATTAATGCTTTTGTTTTTTTAATGCTGATTTTGTTAGAAACAGTAAAAGGTGGATAAACCTGCAGTGGACAGCGTTAGTCTAGTTTTAGACAGAAGTACCAAAGTAACAGGGCTTTGTATGTATTAAAATATGTTCATCTTTTAAAACCTGCTATTTCAGGAGATGGGAGCACAGTACACGCTGGTAGTGTCATCCTGACCACTGGGACGTTTCTGAGGGGGATGATATTTCTCGGACTGGAGACGCACCCAGCTGGGCGACTAGGAGACCAGCCAGCCATTGGGCTGGCACAGACTCTGGAGAAACTGGGATTTGCTGTGGGCAGGCTGAAGACTGGGACACCACCCCGACTTGCCAAAGATACAGTTGACTTCAGTGGTCTGGAAGAACGTGCAGCTGACAATCCTCCAGTGCCATTCAGCTTCCTCAGCGAGGCTGTGTGGATCAAGGTGCGATATAACACATCAAATGCAGGTAGCGGAGTAGGGAGGTGGGGACTGGTTCAGGGAGTATCATGCTCAGAACCAGCCAGAGAGTTGATAGCTGTGAAGGGGAGCTGGGCTGTATTCCTACTGCAGGTGTTATGTTTCTGAGAACTCTCAGTGCAGAGGAAGAAACTTTATTTTGAAAGCAAGTACTTTTTCCCCTCTCGAGAACCAAACTTTCTTTGCTTTTAGAATGAGAATTGTATGACATATGATGCAGTTAGCAGTATTCTTCATGTGCTGCTTACCTGAGTGGTTTACTAAGTGCTTCCAATATTAGACCTGGATCGTGGAGATCTGTGATGTTTTGCTTTACCCCAGCTTTAGAATAAGAGATCAAAATATTGAAAATGGAAGTCATTAATAGTGTTGACTAGGAAAGAGAAAGTATGGAGTTACCCACAGAGCTCAGAAGTGGCTTGTTAACAGTCACTTACAAGAAGAAGAAGAAACAAGATTTTCCAAAGAAAATCCTGGAAAGTGGATGGCATTCTTGCATAATATAGTTAAACGGCACAGAATTAAGTATCAGGAGTTAATTTACCCCAGAGCATGTAGGAATTGCAATAACCTATTATAATTGGAGTGGTGGCGAAAGTAGTATCACTTGAAGTCCTTGGTATGTATAGGAAAGGTTTCAAGGAGTTGAAGCGCAACATTATTACTGTCTTGAACATGACACACAGAATCACAGGATGGTAGGGCTTGGAAGGGGCCTCTGGAGATCAACCAGTCCAACTCCCCTGCTGAAGCAGGTTCACCCAGAGCAGATTGCACAGGAACATGTCCAGGCAGGTTTTGAAGATCTCCAGAGAAGGAGATTTCACAGCCTCTCTGGGCAGTCTGTTCTAGTGCTCCATCACCCTCACAGTAAAGTTTTTCCTCATGTTCAGACTTCCTCATGGGACTTCCTGTGTTCCATTTCATACCCTTGCCCCTGGTCCTGTCACTGAGCACCACTGAAAAGAGTTTTGCCCCATCCTCCTGACATCTACTCCTTAGATATTTGTAAGCATTGATAAGATCCCTATCTCAGTCTTCTCTTCTTGAGGTTAAACAGACCCAAGTCCTTCAACCTTTCCTTATAATATGAGAGATGCTCCAATCCTCTGATAATCTTTGTGGCCCCAACTCTATTGATTCTTTTTCAGAAAAAGATCAGGGAAATACTTTAAATTGTGCATTTTTTTACATACCTTGAATTTTCCCTATTAATTGCAGGAGTTTGAGAGTTTTCTTTTTTTTCTTCTCCAGACTCTTTTAATTGGCTGTTAGCTGTAAAGTCAGCACCTCCTTACTTCAGACCTTTGATTTCCTGTGGTTAATTTGAATGCTGTGATATAATGTGTTGCTTTAATAGGAATAGTCATCTTGTAATTAGGAATACAGTGTATAGAATAGACCTTGGATTCTGGACTCCTAAGTTCTCTTCTGTTCTTGTCTGCTTTGTCAGGACCACAAGTCCTGGTCTGTGTTTGTGCATGTTTCTCAAGCTCTCTGATTACTTGTGTTCTTTCTGTACAGTGGGCATGACAGCAATACCCATCTCGCCAAGAGGGCCAGCTGTCATGGAAAAGCCCTTGGAGATCCTCAGAATGGAGCTGTATAGTAAGAATGCAGTGTTGTGACTGGATTAACTTAAAGTGAGATTTGGCCTCTTTCAGCCAGAAGATCAGCTGTCGTGTTACCTGACTCGCACTACCTTGAAAGCCCAGCAAATTATCCGTGATAACCTCCACCTGAACAACCATATAAAGGAGACAACACGGGGCCCACGGTAAGTATGTGGCATCATGCAAGGCTCTGAACGGTATGAGCTGACAATCTGTCTCCCTCACTTGGCTTCTGGAGAGGTACTTTTTCTCCATGTAAGGTGGTGCCCGTGGCTATTTACTGTTGCAGGTACTGTCCCTCTCTTGAGTCAAAGGTTCTGCGCTTCCCAAACCGAGAACATCAGGTGTGGCTGGAGCCTGAAGGCTTGGAGTCCAATGTCATTTACCCCCAAGGCATGTCAATGACGCTGCCACCTGAGCTCCAGGAGCAGGTGATCAAATCCATCCCAGGCTTGGAAAAAGCTAAGATATTACAGCCAGGTGAGGGGAGTGAAAAGTCTTGAATCTATTTGTCATATTGATTACCAGTTAATGAAAAACAGATTTTGTTTAGAGCATAGCAAAATAAAGGAAATTAATTCTTGGATGCAGGAATTTTTTCTTGGTTGTTTTGAAATTACAAATAAAAGTTGATTAACCTAAGTCATTCTGCCCCACTGATTGCCTTTGATATATAGGAACCTTCAAAATCCCTCCTTTAAGATCTGTCTTTTTGTTCATTGTAGGCTATGGGGTGCAATATGATTTTTTAGATCCCCGCCAACTGACGGCTTCTCTCGAGTCTCGTCTTGTTCAGCGCCTCTTCTTTGCAGGCCAGGTAAATGGCACTACAGGCTATGAGGAAGCTGCAGCTCAGGTGAGTGAATCGATTGTGTACTCAGCGCTCAGAAAGGCATATTGCCTTGGCAGTTGTCTTCAATACACAGCCTTGATAGGCCTGTTTTGTGCTAGTGAGCTGTTACTACTTCTGTTTCTCACCCTGATTCCAGACTTACCCAAATATTTTTACTATTAGTGTCTACAGTTGCTGTTACAGAGATTGCAGTAATAAAAGTAATTAGAAGCACTGTCAAATGTTTCATCACAGAGACTACAATGGGTATAATAGAAAACATGGAAATAGTCTGTAGTTATGTAAGCAGGGGCCAAGAAGCCCTTCAGACAGTTGTGATATCCCAGGAGAGCAACTGCCTAGATTACTAGCACAGACTTGCATTTTCCAGGGTAGTTTGACACACAAGTTTTTGGAGGTGGATGTGCTGGTATTTTAGCCATGAAGAGACTCATAAATGTTTTTTGTTTTCTGTCTGCCCAGGGCGTGATTGCTGGGATCAATGCTTGTCTACGGGTTCATGGCAAGCCCTCTTTCATTGTCAGCCGCACTGAAGGCTACATTGGTGTCCTGATTGATGACCTGACCACTCTGGGCACCAGTGAGCCATACCGGATGTTCACCAGTCGTGTGGAGTTCCGCATGTCCCTCCGACCTGACAATGCTGATGCTAGGCTCACCCACAGAGGTATTTTCTTATGGTGACTTTTGTAGTGAGCAGCACTGCCTGTTGTAGAACTTTGTCTCTCATGGCATCTGTCTCGGCAGGTTTTCAGGAAGCTGGGTGTGTGTCACAGCAGCGGTACGAACAAGCAGTTAAGATGAGGGCTGCTTTAGAGGATGGAATTGCAACACTAAAATCCCTTCAGTTCAGCCTATCCAAATGGTCTCAGTTAATACCAGAAGTTCCCATCAGTAGCAGTCGAAGATCGCCTGTCAGGTAAAGGTTGCAGCTGAAGACAAGCTTTCTTGTCTGACTTATGCTTGCTTTATCACTTCTGTCTTGTAGTTTCACTGTATTTGTCCATCCTTCCTGAAGCCATCAGTACTCCAAGCTTTATCACATTAGGGGACAGGCATCTGGATTTTTGCCTGTAGAATAAGTGCAACCTTGGTATTTTTACTATGCTGCATTTCCTGGTGGTGACAGAGGCTCTTGAAGTAAGGGGGTATTCCACTACACAGTCAGTTCTTGCTGTCCTTACTGAGAACGTCACCAAGTGGTAACAGTTCTATAGTGGGTTGCTGCTATGCTGAAAGCTTGATAAAGCAGCAGTTGATTTCAAGCTAGTGTTGGATGGTAGCTATTCTTGTACACCAAAGGCCCTTGCTTCCCTTACCCATCCTCTATTTCATCTTATTTTTTCTGTTGTTTTAAATCAGTGACTAAAACCTCACTGAATCCTTGTGAAAGGTTGCCCTTGATGTCCTTACCTCATCCTTCCTATCTGGCTCTTCATTTTTCATAAAGAGCCCCTCTTCAAGAGCTCAAATTCTCTTCTCTGTACTGAGAGGAGATAGCAGGGAGGTGAGCTTGGCCCTGCAGTTGTTCTGCTTTATGCTGAGATCTTTGCAAGTTTGAGCTGGGAGCAATTGTAAGTCTGCTTTATGCAAGCAACTCCTTCCTACCATTGAAAATTACTCTTCTTCACAGTGCCTTTGACATCCTTCGATATCCAGAGGCCAACATGGAGCTTCTGGCAAGGTCTTTCCCAGAGCCCCTGGGAAAGCTTGCTCAATGGAAAGAACTGGCAGAGAGATTGAAAATAGAAGGTAAAGTACAAGCGTCACTATGTCTTAGTGGGATTAGGCCAGACTGGATGGGGCCTTCGGCAGCCTGATTTAGTGGGATGTCCCTGCCCGTGGCAGGGGGCTTGGAACTAGATAATCTTTAAGGTCCCTTCCGACCCTAACTATTCTATGATTCTATGATTTGTGTACACTTTGTTCAGTAAGGGCAGAGCCAATCCATTCATCCCAGTGTTTCACGCTGCTGTGTAGTGAAATGAAACACTGTTGTCAGAGCATGCAGCTTTTACCATAGACCACATCCCTGTTCAAGCACTTCTTGCACTGTGTGGAGTGAGGTGAATTATTCGTGTTCGCTCCTCGGCTTTTCATCCTTAACTGCTTTGTCAAATAGACCATCCTTTCTTGGCGTGAAAGGTAAAGCCAACCTATGTATTTAAATTTCTATAACAAATTAAGAGTATGACTCCCAAAGTAGTGGTGTGAATTAGGCTGTTCAGTCTGTGAGGCTAGAAACTTCCTTAGGAGCTTTTGACTGTCTCGGTGGATTTGCTTATTCTGCTTCCAAGAATTCTTGCTAGTGACTTGTTTCACATTTCATATCTGGTCTTCTTGTTTCCCTTATCTTCTGTTACAGCTGCTTACGAGTGGTGTGTACTCAATCAACAGCAGGAAATAGAAGAAGTGCGTCGTGATGAAGCCCTTCAATTGCCAGAGGATCTAGATTACTTTGCCATTGATGCATCACTCTCAGCAGAGGTGCGGGAGAAACTGGACTCTAATCGTCCCCAGACGGTAAGATACTGGGCCACAGCAAGGCTGAACAGCAATGAAAGCCCTTCTGTATGTTTCCAAGGGACATGGGAGGGTAAGAAGAATCAAGGAAAGGAAGTACTCACAGGTTTTGATCTCATTTCTCACTAGCTCCAGTGTGTAGGTTTGTTCTTGCTTCACTTGTTCCTGTTTCCACTTGCAGATTGGTGCACTCAGCCGCATCCCTGGAATTACACCAGCTGCTATTGTTAACTTGCTAAGATTTGTGAAAACCAATCACCAGAAGAAGGAGGAGCTAAAAGCTTTACCTCTGACTCGCCAGTATTTACCAGGGAAGGTGTACACAGGGAAAACAACTTCCCAAAGACAGATTTCAGCAGAGCTTTCTGAAGAGGAGCCGGAGAACACCTTTGTTAAAACACCTTTGTAGAGAAGTGTACCCCTCCTGCCAGAGCACATGGCAAGATTGCCTGGGCTCACAAGCCTCTTCACAGAAAACTGATGCTCACTGAATTCAAAATGGTTCTAGGTGTGTCCTGTGGCTGTGTCTTCGAGTAGAACAAAAATGACAAATGCGAAACCTTAAGCAAATGCTGAGGAACCTGAGTACAGCCTGTGGTGTTGCCAGTCCAAATGAAAAGACAGGGGAATTGCTTTTAAAATTGCATTCATTTGGAAGATGTCAGATATTCAAAATCTGTTCCAAAGAACCTTTGAAAGGACAGTGTTTTGTTCTTGTGAAGTGAGTACAAAATGTTACCTAGCTGAACCCATGGCAGCGCAGAAGGATTTGAGCTGGAAAGTGTGCTCCGTTGACTTTAGTCCTTGTTTGTAGCTGTGCGGTGACTATGCACAGTCTGGTATTTTAATGTGATGTCAACCAATAGGAGACGCTTGGTTATGAACATGTGTGCCATATGAATATTTATACTTATGTAGGAGACCTGTCAAATGTAAATACTGTATCCTGGGCTTTTTTTGTCTGCTGTAAAATAAAGCTTGCCTTGAAACTTGTTGAAGAACTTTCTATAGCTTTCAGTAGAGCCTTGGCAGTTCGCTGGGTCACAATTCACACAGGTAAGGAGTGAGATTCACTACAGAACTGGTGAAGGCAGCTGGAGTGAGACTCGCTGCTGAGGCTGGGGTGCTGAGGAAGGTGGGGTTGTGCTGGAACCTGCTCCAGGAGCCCCAGCTCCGGGCAGTGTGGTGACTGACAGAGTGACATGCTGACCGTCGGGGTGGGTGGCTTGGCAGCCCAGGGGAGCAGAACCCCAGGGGGCTCTTGTCAGCACTGCAAGTGACAGTGATATATTTGTTGTGTGCCATCAAGAAACACTACATTCAAGCTGCTGTTGTGCACCTGCTGAATCCTTGCCTGACTTCGGCAGCAGTCTCTGATGCTTGTCTTGTTTCTGAACATCTTCTGAACTGACTGGGTAAACAGGCTTGGGAACAAGTTTTGTTGCTGTTAAAAACAGCGATCACTTTGAAATTATGACCCTGGACTTTATCTGTTTGTTCTGGGTGAGTGGTTCTTTTTCCCGTCTAGAGAAAGGAGTCAGAGCAAATCCTTTTTGTTGACAGAGACCCTGTCACGCAGCAGGTGGATGGGCAGAGCTTGCAGCTTTTTTGGGGTGTCATTTGCCTGCCTGCAAGCATCTGCTTGTCACCAGCTGTTGGCTTGGACTGAAAGGTTCAGACACATGATCTTTAGGTCAGTTCATGTCAGAACGGCTCAGAAAAGCTAACTGCCCCTTTATTTCTGTGCCCTATTTTCCTTTCAGCTTTGTTGGCTCAAAGAACTACTTCAACCTTGTAAGCCTTAAGTTAAGCATAAAGAGTTTCCTGCAGTGTAACTCAGACTCCAGGTATGGTGCTCTTGAAATTCCAGCTGTGTGAACCCAAATAAGCCCTGAATCCCTTGCCTCTCTGCCTATTCAAAGGAGCAGAGCTTCTGATCAAGAAAGTTTCATGCTTTCTTCACTGCTTTATCTTTGTGTTGTGTTTTTCACATACCTATGTCTGTAAAAACTTAGATCTAGTTTTTACACAGTAGGAAGGAAGCCCTATTGACACCTTCATCCTCTGGCTTTTAAGCAGATTGTGCAATCTCAACTGCATTTCCTAGTTCTTGTCAGCAGTCATTTGACAGGAAAACCTTGCTTCCAATTAATGTGTGTCTGGAAAGGCAAGTCCCTTGCACCCTGCTATAAAAGCAAACACTTTCCTCAGCTTTCTGTGCTTAATTTATTTCTGTGCTACAAAGGCCATTGGTTCTGGTCTCACACGCACCAGTGTAAATCAAAGGGTGATTCCACTGAACTGGGCTGCCCTGTTGTCAAAGGAAGAGCAGGAGGAGTAGGCTTTTGCTTTTAGCAATTTAATAACGCACAGCCATGGTCTAAGGGGAGAGAGTTAGTTAAGGTTGCAAGAAATTGGAAGTCAGAAGTGCATGGATGCATTGCTTTCCCACAGATTTTTTTGTAACAACTGCTCTCTATATTTCAGTGTGGAGTGGGTCTTTGGCCACTAGTGAGCTCCCTTGTTGAGACAGGGTGTCCTCTGTTCACATATGTGGGTTAATGATGTCCCTATTTGCTGAAAAGGAAAACCTGGCATGTGCACAAGTTAGAGGACTGGCTGTTCCTCAGGTGTTAGTTTCATGTACTGTAGGGCTTGCCACAACATCTTGTGCTTGTTGAATAGTTGTTTGAGAAGACTTTCAACATAAAAAGAAATCCTAGCTACAAGTAGTTCTACTCATTTTGTTAAAAAAGCCAAGCACAGAAGGGCTAAATAATCTGCTGTAAACAGTATGAGCTCACAGGATGCAGACATTTTCCCAAGTGCCTTCTAACTCCACCAGGGATTCGTTACAAGAACCAAGGTTTGGTATTTACATGAAGACAAAGTAAGCTTAGACCCTTACAGGTCCTGTGGTCTCACTGAGGCCAACAGGATGGGAAGGGCAGAACCAGAGCAGCTGTCCTTTACCGTGGATGTCTGCTTGCTTTTCCTTGGGGGTGCAGTAATGAATCGCACTTTGTCCTCCTGTAATCCTCACTGTGACCAGGCAAAGTGGGGGGGGGGGGGGTCGGATGCGTGGTCAGATTGGCCTAACAACTTGCACATACCGGGAGCTGTTGTGTTCCTTCTTCCAATGTGAGTCTCTCCTTTTTTTCCCTCCTGCAGAACACGCGCCTGGTGATTACCAATTTTCCCTAAGCCAAATTTCCTCAGATCTCTACCCATTCTACTTTGCACTAGATTTTTCAAGACAGCTGTTTTCTTCCTTTCCTATTCTAGTTTTCATTTAAAATGGACTTCATTTAAAACTTGGACTGCCCAGTTTCTTCATCTTTTCTTTATTCCTGACTGGAAGATGAGAGCAAGAGGAACGTGGGAAGACATTTTACACTGGGAGACACTGAAAGGTCTCACCACTCAGTCTTTGATTCCTGCTCAGTGCTGCTCGAACATTTGCAGCGTTGCAGCGGTGGCTGTGCTACACGGCTGGCCTCAGCCCTACACTTTGCTGGCCCTTGCAAGCACAGTCGTGCCTCGTTCTTGAGCGTTGCCCTCGCACTTTGGTAAGCAACGATCTTCACTTGCACTCATTTTAGATGTTGAGGGGTTTATCAGCTTTGATGCCTGCATCTCCCAGGTTGTGCTCTTCCACCTAAGGACGAGTACCTCAAGACGCCGTTTAGTGAGTGCGAGAGGAATCTGCTGTCCCCTAGGAGCTGCCATGTCCACTCGTGAGGTCCTCTCTGTGCTTTCCTCCAAACCACAGCCTGTGCTGTTCAGAGTTCTTCCAGGTGTTCATTTCCATCTCTCGCCATAGCTTCAGGGGATAGTGTGACATAAAATGTGTCTTCCCCCTCTTGTGCTGGAAGTTAGTGGTGGCTGAAGCATTCAGCTGGAAGATGGGAGACATGCTCTGCAATTGCTATTACAAAGGGCAAGAGAAAAAGGTATTGATTCTTGATCTATTGTTTTAATGACAGAGATGCTTTAGAGAAACAAAGTTATGATTTGTCTCTTTTCTTTCTAAACCACTGTGTAGGCTTAACCGTGCGTATGTAACTGGGAGAGGACACAGATGTGGTCTCCCATCAGATGCTTTCTGACTCCATGGTCACCATACGTGGCGTCTGGGCCTTCACTGCTGTGCTAAGGGGTCCAGTAGTGGCACATCTAGCCTGAAAGCTGGAGGCTGCAACCTCCTCGCCTCTTTGGCATATTTATGTCTAGATATTTTGACAGCCTGTGATGTCTCTTTGGGGTGCTCGGCTGTGAACCCCAGGCTCGAACATGTCCTTGTCCTCACCTTCCCCATCCGTGTTCCTACAGAGTCAGCACCTCCCTGCTGTGGGAGTGGGTCTGCAGAGCTGCCGCCAGCAGCCGGTCTGAAACGGCCCCCCAGGAGGAGCAGGGTTCAGCGAAGGCCAATGCTGCGGTGGAGATGGGAGGGAGATGAAATGAAGGGTGAAGGTGTTCATTTCAAGCATCAGATGCAGCTCCCAGCATAAGCCCCAGGAGGCAGATTTTCGGGCACCGCTGGGGACGGATAAGCATGCGCTGTTCTTGTTCCAAGTGACTTAGCAATTGATGTGGTTGACTGGAGAGCAGGCACGGAGCCAGGTAGGAAATGAGCTCACTCTATGCCTTACAGGGCAGCAAGAGGAGGAGGGAGCTGACAACAGGCTTATGACTGCTCTCCTCGGTTGCGACTTTATGTGGCCTTAGTTGAAAGTTGCCGCGTATGACCAGATGGTGGTTTGTGTCACAAGCATATGGGGTGGTTGCAGTCACAAGCGGAACGGCTGCTGTGGCTGGGACTGCTGACCTGGCTGCTTCAGCGAGGCTTTGTCCTTGTCCCATGGCACCTCGCGGGACTTTGGCCGGGCGGCTGCGGGCCGGCTGGGTGACGGCAGTGGGGGTCTGGAGTGAGCTGGAGGGGGCTGTACAAGAGGCAGAGCGCTCGCGTCACACAATGTGAGCTCAGTCCTCCTCAGTTCTGCCACGAGTGTGGAAATCCTGTGGAGTCATGCCCAGAAGTGAGTCGCAGGAGTTAGCCTCACAAGGGGACTATGGAAGAGCACAGCTCGTTTGGGGTTGCTCTCCTTTCCTTGGTCTCTACGCATCCCCTTCCCCTCCAAAGAATTAGAATACGGCCATCCATAAAATGGATGAGAATACTACTGCCCTCCACTTCAGCAGCAAACTACATAATGCTAGTTATTATTACTAGAAATAGCAGTCAAGTAGGAGCAAACCTGTAATTACATTTAAATTCACCTACTCTTCTTTTTCTCTGGGACAGACTATTTAAGGGCTTGTTTTACACACAGACGACTGTTAGCACCAAACAGGCCTATATTTCTTTCCCAAAATATCCATACCCTGTTAGCAGCTCTACAGACCAGCTGATAAAACCAAATGTTTACTAAAAATTTAACAATAATAACTAAATACATAATATATATACTATAATATAGATAACGTTATATATAAGTAGAAAATAATAACAGAATATTTAGTCGTTTTGGTGGGTTTTTTTCATTATGTTTACTAAGGAATTAGCTTAGAATCCAGGTTTAAAAAAAGCATTTAAGAATTCTGGCAACTGCAAAGAAAATAGGGACCTCATGTATAAGTATTTCATATACAGAATATACAAATGTACCTCTGTGTGTTTATACACACACACACACATATATACATCAAAGGAAAAAAAAATGGTAGCTTTGCTTAAGATCTGCCCAGCTGGCTGCAGATAAGCAGAATCTGAAACTTTCTTTTAAATTTCAGCCCTACCGGAAGAAAAACAACCTTCTGGAGTGGAAGGGAGATTGTCTTGCCTTTCCATCGCTGTATGGTTTGGGATCAGCTGCCTTGCCAGCAGCACTGAGCCATGCAGAACATGGACCTGGGGTTGGGATAGCAGCCTCTGCTGCTGCTCTTTCCCTTTGTGTTGAATAATTGGGATTTTACTGGACTGGAAGAGAAAAAGTGACTGTGGCTGCTGCTGGCAGGGCCCTGAGTTAGGAGTGAGTTGGCTTTGGTTATTTCCAGAGGCTATGTATGTTATTTAAAAATATGCTATAAGGACAAACACAAGTCTCTGACTTTCTGTGCGGTGCCTGAGCTAGCAGGTGCTCTTGCAGAAGGATGACCAGGTTACTGATTACTTTGCTCAGAGGAGACAGGAATCATAGAATCATTAGAAAAGACTTTAGAGACCATCAAGTCAAATTATACTTGTCTACTACTAAATAATGTCCCCAAGCACATCATCTGCCTTCTTTTTAAACACCTCCAGGAATGGTGACTCAACCACACCCCTGGGCAGCCTCTGCCAGTGTCTGAAAACTCTTTCTGAGAAGAAATTTTTTCTAATGTCCAATCTAAACTTCTCCTGGCACAGCTTGAGGCCACTCCCTCTCGTACTATCACCTGTCACTTGGGAGAAGAGACCAACACCCACCTCTCTGCAACCTCCTTTCAGGTAGTTGTAGAGAGTAATAAGGTCTCCCCTCAGCCTCCTCTTCCCCAGGCTAAACAACCCCAGTTCCCTCAGCCGCTCCTCGTAAGACTTGTTCTCCAGCCCCCTCACCAGCTTCGTTGCTCTTCTCTGGACACGCTCCAGAGCCTCAACATTCTTCTCGCAGTTAGGGGCCCAGAACTGAACACAGTATTCGAGGTGCAGTCTCACCAGTGCCGAGTACAGAGGGAGAATAACCTCCCTGGACCTGCTGGTCACACCATTTCTGGTACAAGCCAAGATGCCATTGGCCTTCTTGGCCACCTGGGCACACTGCTGGCTCATGTTCAGTCGGCTGTCAACCAGCACCCCCAGGTCCTTCTCCTCTGTACAGCTCTCCAGCCATTCTTCCCCCAGTCTGTAGTGCTGCATAGGGTTGTTGTGCCCCAAGTGCAGGACCCAGCATTTGGCCTTGTTAAACCTCATCCCATTGGTCTCAGCCCAGCGGTCCAGCCTGTTCAGATCCCTTTGCAGAGCCTCCCTACCCTCCAGCAGATCCACACTTCCTCCCAGCTTAGTGTCATCTGCAAACTTGCTAAAAGTGCATTTGATCCCCTCATCCAGGTCATTGATAAAGACATTGAACAGAGCTGGACCCAGTACCGAGCCCTGAGGAACTCCACTTGTAACTGGCCTCCAGCTGGAGTTAACTCCACTCACCGCCACTCTCTGGGCCCGGCCATCCAACCAGTTTTTAACCCAGGAGAGTGTGCGCCTGTCCAGGGCAGAGGCTGACAGTTTCTCAAGTACGATACTGTGAGAAACAGTGTCAAATGCTTTTCTAAAGCCCAAGCACACTACATCCACAGCCTTCAGCCATCAGCACGCTGAGGGCAAACCTATCGCTGCAGCATCCTTGGAAGCACACATTTGGCCCATGAGGGATGTTTCACCAATGAAAGCTCAGCTACCTTTGAGAGTTGTTTTTCTTTTCCTTAGAAAAGGAAGAAAGAAGCAAAACCTGCACACTCTCAGAGCAGTTAAGCACAGGCACAGCTCCTTGGCAGCCATCAAAGGGGAATCGCATTGTGATTTATCTCCGCATTTCCTTAGTACTTCACCCAGCAGCTTTCGAGGCAAATACATGTTAAACTGGCACCCTGTCAGCACAGAGAACCTGGCAGATTTGAATTGACTAAATATTTGAAACATAAAGGATTAAAGAATTATCGATAGGTATCCAGAAAGAGTAACCTTAGTTTAAAAAAAGCAGACAATGATGTCATTGATTTATAAGACAGAAATGATCTGAAGAGACTAAAAAGGCTAAGCCCCCCACAGTTTCTGTGTTTTGGAAACCAATCTTGGTTTTCTGTCTACCAGGTTTTTCTTTAGCTGTTTTACAGCCCAGGTGCTCTTTTTTTCCTCCTGAAGTGAAGTGGTTTCAGCCTTCCCTTGGCTATGTAGTAGGTGCATTGCAGCAGAAACGATAATACGGCCCAATGTTATTTTCCATGGTCACATTTAATTCTGTTTATTCCTCGGTTTAGCTTATGATTTGGCTATTGTTTAAGATTTTCAGTTTCAGAAGATGAAATTCCTAGACAGAAAGCACCACTTACTGCAGTCAAACAACATGAAGGATTTATGGACTTGAAGATTAAGAGACCTGGAATCTCATAAACTGAAGTGTCAATACCGCCAGGCATTCATCAGACCTTATTGCTTTCTACAATTACCTAAAAGCAAGTTGTAGTGAGGTAGATGATGATCTCTTCTCCCAAGTAAGAAGTGATAGGATGAGAAGAAATAGCCTCAAGTTGCATCCCCCCCCCCCCGCTCAAGTTGGGGGGGATGTGTTCAGATTGGATATTAGGAAAAATTTCTTTACTCAAAGAGCAGTGAAGCATTGGAACAGGCTGCCCAGGGAACTGGTGGAGTCACTTTGCCTGGAGGTGGCCAAAAAAATGTGTTGTGGCACTTTGGAACATCGTTTAGTAGGCACAGTGGTGGTGTGTCGGTGGTTGGACTTGATGATCTTAGAGGTCTTTTCCAAACTTAATGATTCTATGATTCAATTTTATGCACTTGTACTGAAAGAGAGATAGAAAACCCTCCCTGTAAGACTCCCAGCTCCCTCTTTTCCCGGTGTCCTTCCTTGCCCACCTATCCATGGCACAGCACAGGCAGGAAAAACGCCAGCTTAGCAGCTTGGCCAGCACCAAAGTGAACAGGCTTTAAAAAGCGAATAAAGAGGAAGGCTCAGCCTCCATCCTTGACGGCAAGTAAGGCTCCACACAACCAGTTTGGAGACAGGCAGAAATGAGTATTTTATGTTCGGACTCAAGCTTTGCAGAGCTTGGGACAAAGCCACAGGGTATTCTGGGGAGGAAGGGAACTCCTCTGCCCTCCCCTGTCCTCCTCTCACTCCTCCTCTGCCTGTCAAGCCCCTCTTGGCACTACATAAACATTTAACTAATATAAATTAAAGGCAGGCGAGTTGTATTTGTGATCCAGATCAAACTCATGCTGTTCTTAAACAGCCACTGAACCATTTTGCACTGCTGAGGAAAAGTATATCCCCATACAGTACAAAGTTTAATTAGCTTTTACATGGTTCTATCATGACCAAACCTAAAATTTAAAACATGCATTTAGGGAAATAATTTGCAAAAGTTTATCAATACCTTTCAAAAGGCAGCTACCATCAGAACGCTAATTAGTCATTTATGTGCAATTTCAGTAAAATTAACTATACCAGTTACTAGCCTAGCCGGTCTGAGATACAATTTAAAAGTCTTGGGACAGCAGCCTGAGCAGAGCCCCTTTTATTCCAGCCTGAAATATTCACCCAGGGAAACAAAACCAAGCAAGAAGTTACTTGGCTACAGCTGCTTTGCCTCTGCTGATCCATTTACATGGTGTGAATTTTGGGGTTGTCCTATGCAGGGGTAGGAAAGGGACTTGATGATCCTCATGGGTCCCTTCCAACTCAGGCCATGCCGTCCTTTCCCTAAGCAGACCCGGCTTTGCCATGACCAGGTCCCTGAACACCTGACTACATAGATTTTTAGAATATTTCTGCATACTAAAAGCCCTCCGATTCCCAAAGTGCGCATCATCAACTAAAAAGGAAATTACATTTCAGTTTTCCAGCTCCCCACTGCCGGCTCCAGCATCAACACTCAAACTAGATTAAATAAGGTGATAGTCTAGCAAGTTTTCTGCCTTCAGCGAGCTACATCTCCATGACAGGATGCTTTCACACTTACGTATAAACATCACCAGCGTTGCAGGACAGTGTGGAAAGAGTTAAGGAGAGCTGCAAAAGTTGCTTGAAGAAATAAGCAGTCAGAAGACAAATACAGTTCTCAACTATTAACATTTATTAAAAGCTTGACCAAAGAAGTTTTATGCCCAAGTTTTGTTTACAAAAATCTTAACAATTTCCCCAGGTAGTAAAAGATTTTAATAAACGAACTGCGATGGCATTGCATTACTGCAGAGAAAGCAAATCTAGTCTACAATAGTAATGAGAAAAAAAATCAGAATCTGTGTAGAATCAAGGTTTTAAATACTCGAAAGCAAGCACTGGTATCGCAGGCACAGCATTCACAAGCACCTGTTTTTACTGTGTACCTTAGCTGCAATACTGTCTGTTCTCTAGGCTTTGGCTGGTTTTATGGCTCCTACAGTAGCAGAACCACCTCCACTGCCCCAAACCAGGAAGGCAACTCTTGCCCCAACCAGCTGGGCAGTTTTTAACATGAACCATTTTCCCAGCAGCTGCTGCAGTTAGCCACAGCCGGTAGTTTTTCTCATCTATACAGCTGATTAGAAGATAATGGCCTCTTGGAAGTTGCACAGCCCACCTTTAGCTGCTGCCTTTCCCTCAGCTTCTGCTGCTTGGGATCAGATACACTTTCACTGCCTAATACCATTTCAAATCTTATTTTGCTTTAAGGCCTCAGTTTGAATCAGCTGCTTATTACAAGCTGCTTTCCAAGCTGTACAGAGCAAGTACACCCAGCTTGGCACAACGCTGTGCCAAGAGCACAGAGGAACCACAACCAGACTGGGTGTCGCACGTCCAGGCTGTGGCCAGCCAAACCAAACATCCTGCACCGACACAGGATCGAGAAAGGAATCTCACCGACACAGCCGCACTAAAGATACAGTTTGTGCCAAAGCCGCTTTCCTTTTCAGCCAAATTAGAGCTTCGCTGAACCGGTTTGACCAAAGACTCTTGAAAAAAGTCAGCGGTTTAACTGAAAAGCATGCAAAGATTTGGCAAGATACTTCAGCTCGTACCGCTGCCACAATCATCTGCCTCAATTTTGAAGTTATGTACTTCCTGTTGTCTTGGAGATACTAGCAAGCCTTTAAAAAATATGAGTTTTAAGAATCACAATGAGATTCCTTCACAACATTCCAGAGCCTTCTAGACTGAAGTACTCTAGCCCTTGCTTCTGCTGACTCTGCTACCTCTATACCTCCAAAACCAGCGTATAATGCACTAAGGTTTTAGTGTAGTTGAGATACAGAAGGCGAACAGAAAAGAGACCCAACCAGAGCGAACAGAGCATAAAATCAGTAACAGCAGTTCAGGATTATCCAAGCAGTACAGACACGAGTTCCCGCAGCGCAAGGACACAGCTGAAGGAGGAAAGGAAAACAAACGAGAGAATGTAGCCATTACAGACAGTACAGACTGGTGTCATGGAACAATAATCCTTCAAAGATCCTGAATTCTTTTTGAACTTACGTGCAGATGCTGTGGGGAAATCATGTTAAAGGTTAGTAAAACAGCTGCATTGTTATGCAAGCCACATCTGATTATCCATTAACTGCTTGTCTCCACTTCCCAATTCAAAGCAAGACTTATAATTTGGACTCTCCCTGTGTTAGTATTTCTTCCAGCCCACAATGCTTTACCCTGGATTATTTATCTGGCAATTAATAGCAATCTTTTCGACTAGTTATCCAATTCTACCTCAGTTGACTGTTTGATCAACATCTTCAACCCCATCATTTAATGTCCTTTGGTTCTGACAGAGCAGACTGCACATTCATCACATCTCTGTGGGAAATGCACCAGTACATCCTCCAAGCAGAAATGCCAAGAACATCTTTGACCCAAAAATCCAACACCCAGGAGCCACCAAGCAGGTACAAACACCACCCTGATGGAGAGGAAGCACCTTGTTTTTCTCTCAGCTGGAATCAAAAATTGAGTAAGGTGCTAGAGCTGTGGGTCATTCCTTAACAAAATTTGTTTTAAAAATAAACTATTGAATGTCTTACTCCACATTAGAAGACATTTAGATATGTGAATAATCTTGAAAGACCTATACATTGCTTAATCTGTTCCTGCTAGCAAATAGAAAAATCTGTGTACAAGACTCATGGGAAACCCAGCACCCAACTTTTTATGCTTTAACATTAAATGTGGTTTAGTTCACAACTATTTCTTCTTCCCAATATGAGGTTTTCTTTAACTCAATGCATCACAAAACGCTGTTTATTGTTACCTATTTGAGCCATCCAATCTAAAAAACATCTTAAAAGAAGCACCAGTAGAAGTAGTTTACTTTAAGGCTTAGATCAGTTAAAACTGTGCAGCTGAATTTTGCTCTTCAGAAAAATCTGAGAATTTGTTTTGCAACTTCTGAACATACTTGGGTAATGCTCATCCTTTCTGGTCCCACCAAGACTGTATTATAGGTTTTTCTATGAACTTAACATTAACCCAAAGAACACAGAGACATAGCATTGAACTTGTTTTAATGGTCTCAAATTCTGTGACAGATTTTTGGTCAAGTTTCCATTTTAAAAAATTTATTGATTTTAAGGACTAATAACTTAAACTGCCACGAAACAAATGGTCCACAAACATTCCTTTCCTTCTGAAGCTTTTACGATGCATTGTAATCATTAACCAGTCTTTTACTATTAAACTTAAATGGCCAATTGAGATGAACAGTTCTGAGACCGTTCTTCCACCACTGATTAAGACTGAGGTGGCAGCTGATGTACAGAATTTTCATTTAGCCTTCTGGGCCTTCTGGGCAGACTTTGTGACCTTGCCAGCTCCACCAGCCTTCTTGTCAACTGCCTTGATGACACCAACAGCAACCGTCTGCCTCATGTCACGCACGGCAAAGCGACCTGAAAACAAAAACATGGTTTATCACTTTTGCCTGGGGCTATTTGCAGTGCTACCTGCACCTCAACACATTAAGTGGGCAAATCCCACTCTAGGACAGTAAACAAGAATGGGACAGAGACACATTTATCTAGCGAGTACCCACACGCTGCTGAGGAGCATCTCTTTCAGAGACTGGAGTCAACAAATTTCAGGAGGTGCCTTACCGAGAGGAGGATAATCAGAGAAGCTCTCAACACACATGGGTTTGCCAGGGATCATATCAACGATGGCAGCATCTCCAGATTTCAGGAATTTGGGGCCATCCTCCAGCTTCTTGCCAGAACGACGATCAATCTTCTCCTTGAGCTCAGCGAACTTGCAGGCAATGTGAGCAGTATGGCAATCCAGCACAGGAGCATAACCAGCACTAATTTGGCCAGGGTGGTTCAGGATAATAACCTAGAAAGCAAAAAAAAAAACCAAGTTAAAACCACAATAGTTTTGAATACCACTGCTTTGTCTTACACAAAGCCAGGTGTTTCATGTGATTTGCTTCAAGCAAATCTACTAGCAAGAAAGAACAAGACTAGTACTTGACAATCCAGAACCACATTTCAAACATCTTTTAACAGCTGCACACATTACCTGTGCAGTGAAGCCAGCAGCTTCCATTGGAGGATCATTCTTGCTGTCACCAGCAACGTTGCCACGGCGAACATCTTTCACAGACACGTTTTTGACATTGAAGCCAACATTATCACCAGGCAGAGCTTCGCTCAGGGCTTCATGGTGCATCTCAACAGATTTTACCTCAGTTGTAACATTGACAGGAGCAAATGTAACCACCATGCCTGGCTTCAGTACACCAGTTTCCACACGGCCAACTGGTACAGTACCAATGCCTGCAGAAAAGAAGCAACACATAGTTTCAGCTCAATGAATACATGTGGTCCCAGGAAAAAGCATTTCAGACAAGCATTCTACATCTTCCACTTGATAAAACAGCTCCCAGGAAAGCAACTGCAGTTCTGTTGCTAGCAAGTGAAAAGCATTACAAGGAGCACGTACCGCCAATTTTGTACACATCTTGAAGAGGCAGACGCAGAGGTTTGTCAGTTGGACGAGTTGGTGGCAGGATACAGTCCAAAGCTTCAAGGAGGGTGGTTCCACTAGCATTGCCATCCTTTCGGCTAACCTTCCACCCCTTGAACCACGGCATCTGTAACACAAGAAAGCCCAGGCGTAAGCAGTCTTGACAATTTTAATGGTAAAAGACTAGAGACCAAGTAGTGCATCCTCTTAGTATCATCTCTGTATACTACCCCAGAGTAAGAATTCATTGAGTGCTGGGATTTTTGGCCTCAGCACTTTCAAACACAACTATTACAACGCATGCAGTCTACTATTGCTTAATTTATCTCAATAATCATCCCAGTTTAACTTCTTAATACGAACAAATGTCAAACCTACGTTAGAGCTTGGCTCCAACATGTTGTCTCCGTTCCAACCAGAAATTGGCACAAAAGCTACAGTGTCTGGGTTGTAGCCAATTTTCTTGATGTAAGTGCTGACTTCTTTGACAATCTCTTCATATCGCTTCTGGCTGTAAGGCGGCTCGGTGGAATCCATCTTATTGACACCAACAATCAGCTGTTTTACACCCAGGGTGTAGGCCAGAAGGGCATGCTCACGGGTCTGCCCGTTCTTGGAAATACCAGCCTCAAACTCACCAACACCAGCAGCAACAATCAGGACAGCACAATCAGCCTTTGAAAAGAAAGAATAACCCCTTATTATAATGCTTGCATGTGTCAAACTATTGGGGAAATCCCCCAACCAAGGAGGAACCTGCCCGAACTCCTCCAGTCCTTAGTTGACTTTACATACCTGAGAAGTTCCAGTAATCATGTTCTTAATGAAGTCTCTGTGTCCAGGAGCATCAATGATGGTAACGTAGTATTTGCTAGTTTCAAATTTCCACAGAGAAATATCAATAGTGATACCACGCTCACGCTCAGCTTTCAGCTTGTCCAAGACCCAAGCATATTTGAAGGAACCTTTGCCCATCTATGGATTAAAGACAAAACCAATCTTGTGATTTTTTCCCCCCCTTTTTAAAAATAATACGCTTTTGCACTTACTCTGGAAAGATCACACACTGGCCAAAGAGCAAAATCTAAGAATAGTAAGTGGTTTCATACTGAAAAATGTGGCTGCTTGTTAAACAAGCAACAAGATACACTTGGCAGTACTAGTGAGAGATGCCAACTGTTTTCAGTTACTTAACCTGTTGACAGTTTAGCCCTCTTGAAAACTTGTTAATTGCAATAACACATCTTTACGATATCTCTCTTGAGCCTAAGCTTCACTATCAAGTGTCCTCTACAAACTAAAGTTCTGTTACTAATGCAATCCCTGTGATAATCAACACTTTAAGTGCCACTCAGATTAACATGCAATACAATTAATTCTATGATGAGCATATTAATGCGTGTTCAATTATTAGCGACAACCACTTAACAGCTATTCCATTATTAAAGGGAAAAAAACCAACACGATGAAAATAAGTATGATCAATAAGGCATTCTACAGGTTCAAACACCAAAATCCCCACCTTTTTTATTTTCAGCTGTAAAACTTAAAAGCAACTTTTAAATTTTACCCTCAACTACACATAAACCAACACTGATGCTTTTAACTCCACACTTCAATTACAATTCCAGACCTAAATATTTAGATGCCGCTTTATGCTACCTTTTTCTTCCCTGGTCCTACATTTCAGTTTGAGCTTGGCAAACGAACGTAATGGCGGACTCCACAACTTTTTCAGCTATCGGGACAACTGCCACCCAGCTGCCGCCCTGTGGCCGCAGAACACTTGCGCACTTATTCAGCTACTGGGACGGTGGCACCCAAACCGCCTCCCCGTGGCCACAAAACACTTTGCAACTTTTAAGTTTTGCAATTAAAACACTATTCAACCCGACACCCCAAAAATCTCGCTGGGTACCACGGCTCACGCACCTCAGCGGCTTCCTTCTCGAACTTCTCGATGGTCCTCTTGTCGATCCCACCGCATTTGTAGATGAGGTGGCCGGTGGTGGTGGACTTGCCAGAGTCGACGTGGCCGATGACGACGATGTTGATGTGGGTCTTCTCCTTTCCCATTGTGGATCTTCCTCAAGTTCTTTTCCTTCGCCGAAAGAGTCGACACCTAAAATGTTCCACAGTGATAAAGATATAACGCACGGCCTTCATGGAGAACGCGCCCCCCTCCCCCCCATCGACCGCATGGCGCGTAGGGAAGCTGAGCGCCACGCGGTGAATGGAGGCAGGGGTGGCTTCGCGGTCCCACGCGGTGAATGGGGGCCCCGCCCCGGGGCGCCTTTGGTGTCTTCCCCCCCCCCTCGGGTTCGCGTTACCCGGGGAGGGGGGGGCGGGGCCGCCCCGCTCCTTTGTGCGTGACTCACCCCGCCGCGTCCTCCATTTTGTGGCGCTGGCGGCAACCAGGAAAAGGCGAGCGGCCATTTTTTACACTCGTGCCACGACCCCCTCCCTCCACCATCCGCGCGTCCCCGCCGCCTCCCGCCCAGCGATAAACGGAGGAGTGAGGCGTGGTGAGACAACCGGCGCCCATGCTGCACGGGGTGGCTGCTCCCCATCCCGACACGAGGAATCATCGAGGAGGGACGATGCTCCGCCAACCCAACGCTTCCCCTCTGACCATAGTCCCCTCAATCATCGCGCCCCCTCCCCGCCCCCCCCCTCCGCCTCACACTGCCCCGGCGCCCCCTGACCTCGCCCCGCCCCTCTTCCAGCCCGGCCTGCCCCCTCCTCAGCGGGCCGCGCTCACCTACGATGAGACGGCGGCAAACCCGGAGCGAAAAAGACCGACGGCGTGAGCGCCGCCCCTTATATACCCTGCGAAGGGGCGGAGCTTAGCGGTGAACACGTGACCACTCCCGGCGGCCCGCGTGGCCACACCCCCTCCCTCTCCCCCCGTGCGCGCGGGCAAAGGGCGCTCCCCGCCCCCGCCCCGCGGTGTCCCGGGGGTGGGGGGAGCAGTGGGGAACCGCAGGGGCGTTAATGGTGGTTCCTAATACAGGCAGGGAACTCAATCAACGAGATTAAAAATGTACATCTAAGTCATGGAATGGTTTGGGGTGGAAGGGACCTAAAGCCCACCCACTTCCACCCCCCTGCCATGGAATCATAGCATGGTTTGGGTTGAAGAGACCTCAAAGCCCATCCAGTTCCACCCCCTGCCATGGGCAGGGACACCTCCCAGCAGCCCAGGCTGCCCAAAGCCCCATCCAACCCAGCTCTGAACATCTCCAAGGATGGGGCAGCCACACTTTCCCTGGGCAACCTGTGCCAGTGTCTCACCGCCCTCATGGTGAAGACTTTCTTCCTAGTATCTTACCCCCCCCCCCCACCTTCCAATTTACAGCCATTCCCCGTTGTCCTATCGCTCTCTGCCCTTATAAAAGTCCCTCCCCAGCTATGTTGGCTCTCATCAATTTGTTACTTGCTCAAGATTATGAAACACTAGAAACCCCCAACTCATGGTGTTGCAAATGACCCAGAAACAGAGGTGAGGAGAAAGAGAGCAGGAATTTCAGGAAGCCTGTTAGACCTGAATAAGAAACAGCATCGTTTGGCTTAAAATACTACTACTAATAAAATAATCAAGTTGCTTCTTTCTTTCTTGTCCCATTGCAGAACAGAAGTTGACTCCGTTCAGAAAACTTTGGCACAAAAATACAAATCAAGGCGGAAACACCTTAAGCAAAGATGTATCTGAAGTGCAAATGAACTAAAGAGAATCACTTCAGCTTTTAGGGTATGCACCTTCTGCTTAAAAAAGCCTGACTATGAGAAGTGCCCCCATGCTCTATTTTCACAAACTGGCAGCCTTAGCACATTATTTTTGAAATCGTAGCAGCGAGGAGTCATGAAACAGCTCACATCAGAAATAAAAGCCCTCGTGATTCCACTGGATTGTTCTCTTGTTTACTCACACCTAAATGATGTAAGAAAAAACATTAACGATTCACAGGATCATAGAATCACCAGATTGGAAAAGACCTCTTGGATCATCGAGTCCAACCACTCCTATCTGCCACTAAACCATGTCCCTGAGGAACTTGTCTACCCATCTTTTAAACATCTCCAGGGATGCGGACTCCACCACCTCCCTGGGCAGCCTCTGCCAGTGCCTGGTGACCCTTTCTGTGAAAATTTTTTTTCTGATATCCAGTCTGAACCTCCACTGGCACAGCTTGAGGCCATTCCCCCTTGTCCTGTCCCCTGTCACTTGGGAGAACATCAACACATCCTATAACTTTTTGAGTGAAATTAAGATGCAATGCACAACAAATATTTATGTTTGTTCTTTTAAAATGATCTGCATAGGAAGCAAAGATGCATTCTCTCTTTTATTCTTCAGGTATGTTATTTGCCTGTGTTAGGAACAGTTACTTATACATACCCAACTATAATCTCTTTCATTTTTCAGTGTGCCATTCAGATTGCAGTTGTAGAGCATGGAAGTAGCACGTTGTTCAAAAACAAACAAAAAAGAACAAGAACAACAAAATTTAAAAACCCACCTCGTGCATCTACAGTCTCACTTCACTCCAAGTTTCTCTAGCTGCAATACACACAGCATCAAATTTACTACAGCAAAGAGCCTTAAACTTAATGTTTCATGGATCGATATGGAATCAAAGCGTTTCCACAATATCTGGTATTTTTCCACATTTTAAAAAAATAGCACGCATTTTGTAAGAAAAAAAAAGGTGCTTGGAGAAGTATCGTGCTAGAGAAGAGGCTGAGTTTACACCTTTAACACAAAAATCCAGTTTCACAGTAAAACCTGCAAACCAGTTCAGATATGGTTAAACATGCTAGTTTTTAAGAAAGAAATAAAGTCACCAAGTTCTTTATCTTCCCCTCCTATGTTTTTAGGCAGTGATTAGTGGCAGGGGTTGGGGCAAGGGAAAGGTGGTTCAGCTTTCCTCAAAACTAACATTTAAGGACAGTTATTAAGTGGGAACACTGCATATAAAGCCACAGTAATAGAAGGGCAGAAACAGGGAGGTGTATCACTTTCTGCAAATGGAAACGCATTATCATAAAGTGATTTAACAGTTCAGGTTGAGGATCAAAGGATAATTTTTGTTAAGAAAGCTAAGCAGCACTTTTTGGGTCTCTGTAAAGCAAAGCCTATTTGTAAACACGGCTAAAAAGCTTTATTATTCAGGATGGTTTGAAGCTACCTTCTAAAATGTGTATCTCAGTAGGAGATATTTTTAATGGATTGATCTGTCAAAGCATCACATTCTCATAAAAAGGTAGTTTAAGACTTTTCAAATGCAGTCGATGACTTGTGCCTCCCGAGGGACGTAGGAGAAAGGAAATGTCTTACTGGTTTCTTTCATGGCCCATACTGAACTGTGTGGGGTTTTTTTTAAGGGACTTTCTTTTAGAAGACTATTTCATAAAGGCATTGAGAGTTATGTATTTCTTAAGATGGCAATTTCTGTGGTATGTATGTAGCTGAAAGCTATCAAAGCTGAATTTGTTGGACAAACTTTTAGCCACAGTCGTAGTTCAATTCTACAAGTCATTTTTACCCCTCCATTTCTTTGAGTTTCCCAAGAATTTATTATTCGCTCTTTAATCTGCCCAATACATGCTTTTATTCTCCCAACAACTACTCTATATCTCTCATTATCCATTCTATTAGTGGAACATTCCTGTTACCAATCTCACAAATATTTATACAGCTGGGGAGCTTCAGATATATGAGTAGCTTCACATAATTGAGTGGAAATGCATTCTGAAGAATCCTCTCAGCTAACACAGATAAGCATACCCTGGACTAAATCCTGTATGTAAACAGTCTGTTACAAACATGAGATTTTGTTCATTTGGCAAAACTGATCTCTTTGATATGAAACACTTAGGAAGAAACAGAGATAAGAGATTTCAAAAAGTCAAGGTCTTTTGGGCTTCGGAAGAGCGCTGCTTAAATCCAGCCTGACTTTAGAAATAGAGGGACTTTGTGGGGAAAAAAACACTCATTCTCCCCTGTCTATTGATGAGCATGTGCTAAACTGAAATAACCAATGGCCACATGTGCCTCCAGTGTAAGAACACGTAGAAGGGTTCTTTAAAGCATTTGTATTGTATGAATCTATAGAATACCCATCATTTAAAAAAGGAACCTGATAAAATTATATTAAAATGAAAGTTCTGCTGTCAGTACATCTAAATATGTAAGCCAAATAGTCTTAACTTTTAAAAATAAATGTTAACTGGATTTGGAGAGCACAGAAACTACTGCAGCATTTCATTTTAGCGTGTGGCTCCAGCATATACAGTAAGTACTTATAAGCTTAGAACATGGTCACAGCGAGTGAAATCATGCTAGAAAATAAAAGATGTGCTCACTGAGCACCTCTAAAGAATTTTAACTCTCTTCCATGTACATATGGAAGTGGCATCTTTTTGGTCAGACTCCTGCGCAAAGAGGAAGGTAGCTAGCACGCGCTGTTTTAACTGCAGTGAACAAGGTCATTCAGGAGTGTAAGCAAACAGACTTTATAAGCACAAGAATTTAAACACAGATCTGATAAATACAGTTTATTCAGCTCACTATATATGGAAGAAGAATTAAGATTTCTCGGGGGCACTTTCAAAAGGCCTGATGGAAAAGTAGTCCAAAATTACCAATAATAATTGGTGATTAGCAAAACCAGATTCTGATATACAGCATTACTATGTAATACAATTAAATTAATACTTACTGTGAAATGCTTTCTAAGCCTTATGTCACAATTACTATGGTATGTACATTAGTCCAAATGTTCAACATAAACTACAGCATGAACACACAGCTTTACTTCCATCTATTAATGCTCTTTAATGCATTGGTTCTTAATAGAAATAAAAAGCATCTACATCTGTTATGAAATCATTTTCCCTACATGATCCTAATGCTTACTATGGGATTGTACAATCACCTGTTTAATAAATAAAAGAACAATTAATAGAATAATGGTGTTATTCATGTATGAAGCGATTAGACAGAAAACCTGCTTCAAAAAGAATGGTTTATATCAACTGGGTGAGGTAATCTAAACTACTTGAAAAAAGCTACTTTGAGAAGTTATTTAGCTCTGTACTAGTAGCTGATATTTTTATATAAATGAAATTACTTGGCAAAAGAAAGAAACAACAGTAAATATACTTTAAAATAGTATCTTAGGAGACAGCTCAAAATAAACCTCTCCATCCTTGGATGGTCTTTAGGATTTGACCTGGCTAAAGGCCTCAACAACCTGGTCTGATCTCATAGCTGGCCTTGCTTATAGAATCAGAAAATAAGATGTTACAGTAGGAAAGATAAGAGGGTGGCCTTCAAAACTCTTGGGAGTACATGAATGAATGAATAAGCAGCTACTGCTTCAGAAGTTTCAAAATAACACAAGCATCTTAAAAAGGCTTTCCCTAAAAAAAGTTTCCTGTGGGAAGCACCACTGTTCCAGCTACAGAACTTAACAATGAGTGAAAGACTAATGCTTAGAGGACAGTCTGCTTAAAAAAATAAAATAAAATTTAAAAAAATAATAATTTGACAATGTTTTCAAACCACCTTTATCCACAGCATAAGAAGGCTAAGCAGGCAGAAAAGAATCTCACAGGTGCTTCAGTAAGACTGTTCTGGAACTGAATGGTGAATGGGAAGGTAGATGCAGACCACTAGAGGACTTCAGATCCAAGAAGTAATTCCTCCTTTAATTCAACCAAAAAGTGACCCTTCACTTGTAAACACCTGACAAAGCTTCATATACTTCATTAGTGCCAGGCTAATTTACACCAGCTCATGACCTGGCTCCAGGCAAAAAGCGGAGTTACTAGACACCAATGCAGAATAAAGGGGAAGGGCTGATGAAGTAACCACCACTATTACAGAGAAACAATATAATTTGTTAAACTGTTCTGTGGTTTTGCATTAGTGTTTTCCAACAGCAAACAGGCTACAGCATTTGCTCCTCTCCTCCCAAGTGGAATCACATTTTTTAATATATCCCACCACCTTTAGGATACCCTAAATGAATGGTAAGCCGTTCTAGGAGTTCAATTCAAAGAATACCCTAAATGGTAGTATAAAAAATAAAATAATATACATAAGAGATAGTGTACTGTACATAAAGAAAGTGTCAGTTACTGAACAGAAATCCACTGGTTGAGGGCAGTTTGGCTTGTGTTCTCAATATATCATGAACTTCCAAAATTCCATTTTAAAGCTCTAGTCTCTTATGCTAAAAATAATTTTGCCAAAAGCAATATATTTCTCCTTTTGTGTTGTGGTGAAACCTTTAAGTGTGACCACAACTCCTCATCCTTTGCTTCAATAGCTTTGTTGACTGTCCACTTGTAAGGTTCATTTTGCTGCTTCTTGCTGTAGTAGGTTTGGAGCTGGCTTATGTGCTTAGCAAGCTGGAAGTGCATCAACAGAAAATCTGCAATTCCCTGTTCTCGTCTTGCAGACGTTTTGCATTCACCACCTTTTGCCTCTCCTATTCCAAATAAAGGCAAGTTTTCAAGGAGGGAGACAAAGTCTATAGGTAGATTCCTAGAAGGGTTTTATATGAATCAAGAAAAAAAACTCTGTGGCTGCAAGGGAAAGAAATGTAATAAAAGTGATTTTGGTGCAGACTGCAAAAGTCTGTTATAAATTTGAGACATTGGATGGATAGGCCAAAGGAGGAAGAAGAGCAGTACTTGAAACTTGGGTTACTAAGGACAGTGTGGATACATCCTAGCTGTTCAGCTGAAGTGCCATCCACTGTTCACTCTCTCATCTTGACATTTCTGTGGTTTCGAGTTTAGGTGTCGCTCAGGCCGTAGGATCAGTTTCCACTGCAATCACATGTTCTTTGTTCTTGCTAGGTGGTAACCACAGTAACCAGAAGTGGTGCAAGTCAAGTAATTTAGAAGCTTTGCTCAGATGTAGTGTACTCGTATATAGCATATGCTTGACATTTATTCAGTGAATTTGAGACGATTTAAGTTTGGAAAGGTTTCAGAGAAGAACTACGGGAATACATCTAGATCTGGAAAAGCACTTATACTTGACCTGTTTAATGTATACTGAGTTTACTGAAAGGCAGTTTGGCTTAATCTCCAGAATTGTACAGGACAGAAAGTCCTACAAAGGAAGAATCACAAGTCTGGACACAAAGATGTAAGAAGATTCAAGATTGCTGGTAGTTATATTAAGGTAGAAATACGAGCCAATTATTTGTAATTGTCAATGAACAGTGGGACCAGCTTGCTAAAAGCAAGAAGCCAAAAGGTGAAGAAGTGCCCAATATTTAATTATGTTAGTAAAAAAGCAAACTCCCAAAAAGCCAAACAAACAAAAAAAAAACCCAAACCAAAATAAAGGAGAAAGAAAGAGCACAAACATGAGCTGGACAGTTATGGAACAGTCAATCTAATTTCAATTCCTGGAAAAATATATTGGAACAAATGGACTATTTTTAGAAGATAATAGGTTGATAAGTAACAGCCTCTGACTTGTTAGGAGCAGATTGCATCAAAACTAATATTTTCTCCTGTGGCAGGTTTAACAGGCTCACGGATGGGGAAATGTGGATATCGTTAAGCTTAAAGGAAGATTTGACACCCCTTCCAGGTAACTTGCGTAAGTAAGCACAGCAAACTTTGGACAAAATAATGGATGTGCAGGAGACCAGCTGAAGATGGCATATGCTCAAAGTAATTTGTAATATCACTATGAAAGGATGTATCAAATGAGTTTATGTGGACACAGACTTTACTCCACCACACAAATATAGTTATAGTTAGTTATATATGTATAGTTATAAAAACACATGAAAGGAGTTTTAAATTGCACACTTGGGGGGAAGAAGGGGCTGAGCACTTCAGAGGTCAAGAACAGAATTCAAAGTAATGCAGGCAAGTTAGAGAAATGGTCTAAAATAATTAGGAAACAAATCAAGGTTAGTGTTTGTCCTTTTTAAGGAACAGTTCACTGCACGAACATGGGAGAAGTAGCCAGCAGTCCTGTAGGAAAGGACCTGGGGTTAGAGTAGATCACAAACTGAACATGAGTCAACACTGCCGTACTCTTCTGAAAAAAGCAAACGTACTGAGATATATAAACCTTTCGCTCTACTTAGGACTCACTAAAGCCTCTACTGAGCTACTTTGTGCATCTTAGGAGCCATGCTTTAAGACAATACCTAGAGATAATATCAGATTTGTGAGCAGCTGGTGGAACTGCCATCATTATCCAACTTCTTGCAAGCACCTAAATAAGCACCAGGAATGGTTCAAGCATAACTTACACTTCTTCATATATGGACTACATATCCAAAAGTCTCTTCAAGCCTTAATTTACATAGGTTTACATTATTTAGAAGACCTGTGCAATCATGAATTAATTTCTTATACCATAATTCCAGTCCACGTTGTTTACCTTCGTAAGGAAATCTACCCAGGACTTGAACGTGTTTGTATCAGCTGAAGGTCAAACTTTTTCATTACGGTAGTCCCATCTGAATGGAAATTCACAAATATTTCAACTGCTAATCATGCATCTCGCTGTATAAATTCCACCTTTTGCACTAGATGATCAAGTACATTTCACTGAAAATTAAAAAGCTAGGCTAATATAACTTATCAGAAAGGTGTGGAAGGAAATGGAATAGTGAGTCCTAAACTCCAATCACGGAAAAGTCAAGCTAAAAAATGAAAGACGGGAGAAGAAATTTTGTACCGCAAGCAACTCCTGCCCCTGCATAGGGCAGGTTATGTTGGAGCTGTCAGGAATAGAGTAGATTCCTGGCATGATGTTATAAAGTATTCATTCCGTACTGCTTTCTTATCAAAATAAAATGCTGGAAAACATGTTTGGCTTCTCCAGCAGTTTCTAAACAACAACCAGAAGGATGCTAAAAAAAAAAAGAGAAGAGCACATGACTTTCCCACGGGCAGTGATTCTACGACAGGAACTATCAACTAAGGGGAGGTCAGTCCATATCCACTGCTATGCCTCATAGTCCCTTCTGTAACAGCACTTGTGAAAAACACCACCTGTGGTTTTGCAAGGCAGTCCATAGAGGACTGGCATTTCAGAGGTTAAAGCTTGTACCACATGATGTATAAAGTAGACTTCGTCCCCTTTAAACTGTGAATGGGTGTTGAGTCAGCTCTCTGCATCGAGGCCAAATCTCAGAATGAAGGGGAGCCAAGGCTGACGTGCCATCCCGTTAGGCCACGGTGACAGAGGACAAAGGGAAGTCCAAGCGTAAAAGACTGATGCTTGAGCTTATAGATGTGGCTATTCCACAGGCCAGGGTGAAAGCAAAACACTTAAAAAAACCCACTATGGGATAGAAAAAGACTGCAAACTGATTCATATGAGCGAGTCGTGTTACTGTCCTCTACTGCCTGAAACAGGAACTTTCCTACTCTCAGCAGGAGACAGATTGTACTGCTGAAACTATGAATAGCAATGAAGGATCTCCTCTGTGCAAAGCAGGGACACCTAGAAGGTCTATGCTAGTTACCAGACAGTCTCCATATCACAATCCATGCCACTCCTAAGGTGACCCAAAGTGGAAAGCACACTCTGAGTTTTTAATTCAGTATGCCATTTTTGATTCAGCACAGAGGATATTAAATCACCCTCAGCTGTTTTATGCACATACAATGTCATTCACCAGAGAAAACCTAGTTGTGTGTACACACTACTTATAGGTGCAAGCACTGTAATCAGAAAACATGTAGAATCGCACACACATGCAGTGGGTCACCTGCTTCTCCCTATCTAAATGGGGTTCCCCTCACCATCTAAAGTAGGGGCGCATGTGTATGTAAGTGAAATGGCAGTTGTAAAGACATAATGCTTTCTAGAAAACAAAACTTAGCTCCTTCTCTAAATTTAGCTCTCTAGTCATTAGAGACAAAGAGCAGTATCACTATTTATGGGAAATAGTTTATACTTGATTTGCAAGCTAACGCAGTCCCATTTACTTCACAAGGCTGTGCAGTGAGTCATGTTGCCCAGCAACGTTCACACACCCATATGAACTAAGGAAGCAGAAACTCTTGCTCACTTGCTTTCCCTTTCCTTCTGGGATATTCTTGAGAAACAGCATCCACTAGCAACAGTTCAGAACAATGACATTCCTGTGAAGAGGACAGCGACTGGTGTGGGTGAGGCAAACTGTAATATAGAAAATATGATAAGAAAGTCTATTCCAAAATAAAGTTTTAATTCCTTCTTTTAAGCTTACATCTGAGTTCAGTAAGTTGAAAGGTGTTACTCCATGCCAAAGCTAAACCTATGCAGCTGTGAATACCTGTCAGAAGAACCACTCTTCTCCTCTACCAAAAGATTTCCTGCACTGGATCTAGAGATTGTTTGAGAGTGAGAGCAGTGAAGCCATCCACGAAAGCTGCAACCCCCCCCCCCAAATTAACTCCACATGATCCTCAGAGTCAACTACAGGAAGTGGCATGTATCATTTAGGTGGTGAGGCTCAGTTAAATCAGATTAGCTACAAAGGGAAATTGCACTCTTACTCTCTTGACTAAGCTATGTGGCCTTGATTATAAAATGATCAAGGCTAATCTAGGCTGTGTCACTGCCACACACATACCTAAGGTGCTCAGACCTGCATTTCATGCTTAAAACTTGGGAAAATACACTTACCTCTTTCATCAAGAGCCTGAGTGTTCTTCCGTTGCAAAGCTATTTCTCCTATGCCAATTCTGAAGTATTCATTACTCAGCAGCTAAGTCAGTGGTAGTACACACAAAATAAGAATTATAATTTACAATGTCACAAGCTTACAACAATATTATATTACATTTTACTGTGTGCATGACTAGGTGAGGTCAGACCATCTTAGTGTAACCCTAATCTTGTGACAACCTCCACAGTCTCTTAATTCTGAGTTCTGAACCAGGAATTGTGTGGTTTTTTTCTGTTGCCATATGTTTTTTTCTCCTTTTTCCTTTTCTGACTCTACACAAGTCTGCTAATGGAGGCTGGGACTTAAAGGGTAGCATCTCAAAGCATACAAGCACAGACAATACCCTGGTACACCCATTGATCAATGGCAATATGCAACGATTACATCGGATCACATATTGTTCACTTTCTACTCAATTAATTCTCGTAGTACGTTGAATAAGCAAAAATTACAGAAGTGCCCAAATGAATCCAGAGCTTAATTTTAATTGAATTTTGCTTAGTTTTTTGTTTGTTAGTTTGCTTGTTTTTATCTTTTTTTAAAAAAGTTATGCACCATCATGTTCTTATGCTGCATCTTAGAGAAGCCAGACCAGGTTCCTGGCATTTCAAATTGGTCAGGCTAATATATATACCCTTTAAACAGTAGCTGACAATACTCTGTCATCTATATACAGAAGTAGCTTTTTAAAAAAACATGTCAACCAAATATGCTTTCCATTTCAGTTTTACAAACCACTCCATTCTTTCATATTTTCCCTCTTCCAGCCATAACACATTTGTTCTCCGGTGACTGCTTAAGGCACAGGGGAAAAATAACACTGCAAAAGAGATAGAACAGTGATTTTTGTTTTGATTATATGACAAAATACCTCAGGGCTTCTTTAAAATTTAGTATGAAAACAAAACTATGAGAGTAATATGTGCTATGGCTTTGAAATTATGATTTCAGCCAAACCAGCAAAGTTTCCAAATGGTTGCCGATGCATCCTTGATGTTTCCCAGAATAGCAGCAGTGAAGTGTCTCATGTACTTTCTCTCTAACCAGGCTCAGAGAAAAGGAATGCAAACCATGCGTGGAACACAGGCCACACCTGTGTCACATTTACCAGAGTGCATCTCATATTATCCATAGGATATAGGGGCATCACCCAAACGTTACGAATTTGTGAATGAAACCAGAGTACTTCTGTTTTAAATGCAGAAAGTACAGATTGATTCAGAGTGAAAGAGAAAGCACAAACCTGTGTGAAAAAGCCCATATCTGGTTTTCACTGCACAGATTGCAAGAGATATACAGCATAACATATAGCATATCACCCTCATCTTACCTTAACAATAAGTATAGGATGGATTGAGGTGGTTCTATCCAGCTAATCTCAACAGAACAAAAAATCACTCGAGCTACCATCCAAGCAGCAGTGGAACTGGTTTTCAAGGATTATTAAGGTAAGCCACGGTGATTAAGCACGATTTATAAACCTGTCATTCTTACAACATGCTAGGCAAGTCTCAGTCCAAAAGTACCCACAAGGTTTAAAAATAATGATCTGTCATCACTGTACTTGAGAGTGTTGGCATGCAGTTCTCAGTTACCTTCTAATAGGCACGTCAGAGGTTTCAAAATAGACACCAAATTCCCAGTGGATGAATTATAAAGCACGTCTCATATAACTGCAGCTGGAGCTACACACAAAAAAAAAATTATCAGTATAATCACATTTTTTCTGGTTAATTTGAGGCATACATAGTTTCTACCGCAGTGCTACATCTGTTGAGAAGGCAACAGGAACTGCAGAGGTTAAAAAAAAATAATTAATAAGAGAGAGCACACATGCACTAAATAACAATCCTGAGCCCTTTTCAATCAAATAAGAGAAAGCAAGAGCACAGAGCACTGCCCTGCCTACCAGGAAGTCCCTGTTTGCAGTGGAAGTGAGATGAAATACAGATGTAATTGTAAAACTAGCCACTGGTGCAGTGATCTTAAAGTTTTCACCTCCGTAGCTCAGTGGAATAAAATGGCAGAATGCTTGGTGACCAGTAATAGAGAAAAAATAACAAGAATAAATCCATCGCTTGGCTTTAGAAGTCATAAACTTACCAAAAGTCTGCAGGCATCTCACCTGCACTGGGAATTACTATGAGTAATATCACTTGCAGTATACAATACACAACTTCTGTCTTGTAATTCCCTCCTCCCTGTTAAGCAAGACACTTTGATCCAGCGTAACTATAGCTGCCTTTCTGCATGTTTTACACTTTGATTGTTTAATACTTTGATTGTTTAATTTTCTTTTAAAAGTGAATAGCTGCAATATGCAGATATTAAATAAAATATCTAGTTAATAGGAAGAGTCACATGATTGACTCACGTCCTATACAAAACCCAAGAGTTTGGGTACCATTTCCCGTTTCCCATACTGGAGATTAGTTTAATAGTTGCCAGTTTGTCACTCAGCTGAAAACTATACTTGCATCATACCAATATCCTTAAAAATCTGTCATTTTAAACTTAGCTGACATATAAAACACGAAGCTGATTTTATGCAGACAGTGGGGACTGCACTGGCCAGATGCCTTTGCTGGAGGAAGTGTTACCTATGGCTGGAATCTCTTCCCAATGATCCTGCTTATCATTATGCCAGAGCCTGCTAATTTTCAGATTCCTAGTTTGTGCCTTCATCAAAATTAGCCAGTGTTTAGCTCTTGGTTCCCCTCCTGTGTTACCTGTTTTCTAGGCATGAGAACCTTCCACAATGGAACCAAAAATAAAATAAGAGAAAGCCTTCACATCTCAGCTATCCAGGACTGACAGCAACAGTAGATAAACCTGCTAATCTAACAGTCCCAAGCCAATTGCTGACTTTTTTTTAAAGCTGTGGAGCTACAGACCATCATTTGCATGGCACAGGAGCTTTGAAGAGCAGCAAGTCACTGACAGTACTGGTTCCCACTCTCCAACTGCCTCCCCTCCCATCTCTTCCAAGTAGCTGTCTGTTATACTATGCCATCTGAAGAACAAAGGCAATAAGGCACTGCAATACCAAGATACTTGGGAAGCCTTTGAAGTTACTCAGATGGAAAACATTGGACACGTAAAGACTGGCTCGCTATTCATACTTCATTATCGTATCATTAATATGTCACTAACCAATACAGTTCTGCCTATCTACGTAAGGTCACTTTTCTCGCTGAAGGAGTCAAGTAGGTCTACTCAAACCTTTACAGGAGCAGAACTACCACTGGGCCTCTTTCCTTTTGAGGATGATGATAATAAGGGTTAGGGTTCAACTTGAAGCTATTTTCATTTAAAGCAAAGGCTCTATGTCACAGTTACAGCTGGAGGCAGTGATTTCAAACAATCTGTGGAGGGGTGGGTGAAGGGACCTCGAAGGATACTTTGGGGCATGACTGAGCCCTATTTGAGAAGGTTTAGTACATTTCTTTATGAGTAGTTCTCGGATCAAAATCAAGTGCAGTAAAGGCACTATGCAAAATGTGAAAATAAATAATCTTTAAGGATAACTGACTTGCTGATCTTGAGATTTTTTTTGAAGGATCAGCATTTTTATTTCCATCCAGTTGCCTTGAATTCTTATAGTGCCTTATCTATATTGCTCTTTGTGTCTTCTCATACATGCGTGCACTGCCTACGGGGTGGCTGGGAGGAGAGGGGTGCTGGCTGCGCACAGCCCTGCTGGGGCAGAGGCGTGCCATGGCTCTCCATTGTTGCAGAAGCATGCACCGGCTCAGCACTGCCACGCTACACACTCTAAATCCCTGCTTTTGTGTTTCCTCACTGCCAGAGATAGCTGCTCTGAACAGCAGCCTCCTTGCCTGGCGCACCGAGACAAAGAAATGTACAACCGCATAGTTCTACTTCATGACTCAGCTGAAAAGATATGAGTCAAACAGCAACCTCCTCAGAACAACGGGAGCTGCGTATTAACCATCTGTGCATGCGGTTGTGATTTTGCATCATATTTTGTGATTCAGAAGAATTAACACAGGCACAGAGGAAGAGGAAACCTGTAGAGAGATTTATTTTTTTCTCCTGTAGGAAAACATCTGCCTTTGTAAAAGTGTGTTTGTACAGGTTGCACATTCTCTGAACACTGAAACTTTCATCTGGGCTTCAAAGTGACACATTTACTATTTAACTTTCATTGAGTAGAAGCAGACAGATGGATTTAGTTTGGAATTTTGTTTTGGTCTGTTGCCTTTTTTTTTTTTACCATTAGATCCTCGGTTAGAAGTGAAGCCAGCTGCTTATAATTCAATTCCAGCAATTCAAACTGGTTGCTTGCATTTTGACTGCTTGTTTAATACAGTTGGTATTTCAATGGTCAAAAATAACCTTTGAAGTTAGCACCCCGTTAAGAGGAAAGCTGGGGGGAGGAATCACAGCTTCTGGGGCTTGTGATTTTAGTGCGTTCTTAGATTGATTGAAGAAGACTGCTGTGGATTTATTTTCACAGTCTGTTTTTGAACAGAAGGGATAATTTGAATCCCAAGAATGTAGCAATGCATGTGAAGTTATAGATATCTATTACATCTAAGCTTGAGTGAACGCATTTTGCATGCACTTCGACTTGGGCAGTCAAAAGCACAGCTGCTGCCCAGCTCTAAAGAGTTCTGCCCACACATGCCCATTTTTTTACATTAAAGGCGCTGGCTGCACACAGGCAGCTACACAGACCTTTGATACACAGCTGCTTGGTACCTGTTTTCTTTCTAAACTTATTTAATTCCCTCCTCTTCCCCCTCACATCTGTGACAGAAGGAGGAACGAGGCTGATTTCCACACTCTGCCTGCAGGAACTCCAGCCTACTTCTCCCACGGGAGCGAGAGTTTAGGGCTGCAACAGAGAACTGTGGCTTCTGTTGCTGGCAGCGTGTACTTCACCCATTATGTATGACAACAGAGCTTTGCCACATGCCATCTCCTTTGCAGATTTGGCTTTAGGTCATACTACAGCAGCACCCCCACAGATGCATCGCTCTCAATAGCTGCTTAAAGTACCATTGGCATGAACGTGACTCTACAGAGAGATGTTAAATTAACACCGCTATCCCCGTGTGAATATTATTCCACAATGTAATCCATCTCTATTGCTATGCACATCTTGTATTTTCCAGTTTTCTCTACTTTCAAAATCATGCAGAAATTCTTAGCAATTCAGGCAGCTATGTATTAACAATTCAAATATCTTGATTTCTCGTTCTCATCACACAACAGCTTTTAAGCTTAAGCAGAAGCTATTTTCATAGCAGAGAATATTAACATAAGTAACTGCAGTGGAAGTAGATTCCAAAATATGCACATCACTAAATCCAAAAGAAAAAAGACAAAGACTGCACTAACTGAACAACATTCCAGACAAGAAATTAAGCCTTTCCATAGCCATTCCAAATGAACTTACAGTTCAGCTTACAGTTGAACCAGTTATCCAGTTATGGATATTTTAAAAAACCTTTCAAGTTCAGTCTGAGAGCTTTAATCAGGCCTGCTGACTGCGGGAGCAGTGCTTGACTGGGCAAAATGAATGCCAGTTATGATGACGGTAATGACAGAGACTTAATGGCAAATCAGACTGTGGCAAATAATTAATTCCACTATAATTGCTATGGGCTTTATCTTCCATCTTATCTGAGCAGAGCAAGGCATTATCTTCTTCCTACTAGACAGCAAAAATCACCGTGCCCTTAAAGTTATTAAGTACTTTCCCAGCTGAACAAAACAACAATGGAAGATGAACTGAGAACACATAGCAGGCAAATTTGAAAGCATCATAAGTCAGTGAAGTCACAATCAAATTTCACTTTCACATTCTATCCATTCATACAGTTTGATTTTCAGATCATTCAGAAGACAGACATATTTTGGTACTGTTGAAGGAAATGCCCTCCTTTCTTCTCTTCCCCCTGGCCCTTCATGCAGAAGGCAGTTGAAGTGTTTTTGCTTAAATATTAGCATATTAGTGCTCATTGGGACTGGTAGACTTAGGTCTTAGAACAAGACAATTTCTGTTGCAAGGGACCTACAACCATCATCTAGTCCACCTGCCTGACCACTTCAGGGCTGACCAGAAGTTAAAGCAAATTAAGGGCACTTTCCAAACACCTCTTAAACATTGACAGGCAGTGTCAGTCTTGAATTGAGCTGCAAAATATACCCCATTTCAGTTCCCTTTTAAAGATGTCCACAGCAATTATTGTCTTTATATGGTCACATTATCACAAAAACTATCTGCAAATTTTAGAATATTGTGTTTTCCCTAAATTGCTTACAAATTATCAGGGCTCTTGCTCAATTTCCTTCTAATAAGTACATGTAAAACTTCTTTTTTTTCCTCTTCAGAGACACTATTTAAACCTGTAGATACAGAAGACATTTGATGTTTCTGGTTCTCTATGAAGCCCACCGAGATGGTCAATGAAAAAGGAGTCAAAGAAAGTGGTTGTTTCTTTTTCTTTTCACCATCCCCAATCCCTCATCAAAACCAGACAAACCCTCTGGCTTCTCATCTATTAAGTCTTCTCAACTATTAAGATGATTCAGAAACAGAAGATTAGTCATTTACTGCTAGAATGCTTCAGCAGAAGAGGTTGTCAGAGAAACATCAACAGAGCCATGTTTTCTATTAGAAAACATGACAATATCCAAGTCTGGAGGAGCTAAGTTTATTAAGAGTCTACAATGGAATTTAATTTAGCAAAAAGACCAGAAAAATTAATATATTCATTTCCTATTCTGAAGTAGTCATATGGAAACATATACACTACAAAAAAGACTTTAAGAAATTGCTTTTATGAAATTTCCTGCCAAGAACATTTTATGAAGGTTATTACCACTTTTCATTCAGCTGTACTCTGTAGCAAATGGATATTCTTTAAATGGAGGGGAAGGCAAACAGAATTTTGGCTTAATAGCCACACTTTCTCTCTATTACCATGCCTTGGGCAACTCCCAGGCACCCTCTCTTGCAGTGTGTTGCAACCTTTACAAGTTATGCTGCAATAGGAGCAAAGTTACCATTATTCTGAGTTAATCTGCATTCACTTGAAAATGCACATCAGTACCTGAACTTTCTTTTTAATTATGCCACTACCTGAGTTTTCATGTTTTGTATCTGATCCAGGCTTGAACTCTGCCAATGTGTAATCCACTGAGAAACAAAAATCAATTCAGCATTTTTGTAGCCTACACAGGATAAGGAAAATTGCTTCTTTAAAATAACACATGCGACTCTTCTAGGGCAGCACTGCTTATATGATAAGGCCAAACAGTTAAAATTTCATGTGGAAATAACGTTTCTCAAAGAAGTGCAATTTTCACTGGATTGAGTTATGAATCTCGAGAACTATATTGGCCAGATGTGTATTGGAGCTTTTTAGAAATTACCAAGTGTTACGTTAAGTCAGATCAATGGTTTTATACACAGTAAAATACTAATTTCTACACAAAGGCTTTGAATCATGTAGATGTAGTTTTAGTTTAAAATGCATGACCAAACACCATTATGGCAGCTTTACAAAGAAGGGGAAGGAGAAAGGTTGCAATGGTGATTTAATTGGAAGGGTGTCCATTTTCTCACTCAAAGTAACATTTTTTATCCTCTGTCATGCCCTTAAGTTCCCCCCATCATTTACATTGCAAGTGGGCTTTAAATAACTACTGGTGTCTTCTTGCAGTCCTTTTTATGGCTCTTGGAATCTTACAAAATGTTAATAACTAACACCCTGACATAAAACAGTTACTGGGGCTACAGGCAACTTTGCTGGGTGGAGGACAAGAAATTCCAAGAAATATAACTCTCGCATTAAACATGGGAAGAATTACTTCTACAACAGACTATATGCACCAGCACCTAACATGTAAATAAATGAAAATTTTAAGCTATTTTTCAGAATTATATAGTCCATTAGATACAGAATTGCATACCGTTAATAATGGTTGTATGAGTGAAGCGTGAAGTAGGCAAATCAGCAAAGCTCTAGGTTGACTCTAGCATGGTCTGAAGATTAAACAAATTCATTTAAAAAAAAAAAAAAGGCTCATTACATTTCTTCAAGGAAAAAAGACCAACACTAGGCTAACCAATTTCTCCTTAAGTACTTACCCCACAAGATTCTCTTCATATCTTCAGGATTATCTAAATCACCATTGACGAATACACTACTGCCAGTGTGGTGGTTTTCTCCCAGTAGGCACAATAACAGTAAAACTTAATAGCAAATAATTGATGTCAAATTATAGCCATTCCTTAGCTTCAAGTTAGACACAATCTTCTTCAGTATAACAGTTTGGGCCAGTGCCCTTGTACTAATAGAGACAGCATCTTTACTGACAGGTCTCAGAAAACGATTTGGCCAGCCAACAACTGTTTGAGTGAGAATCATTTTTATTTATTTTGTTTGATTTGACTGCTCTTAATTCATGTGATTTAAGAGTGGACATTCAGCTTTTTCAGATACAGGTACACAGAGAAATGAGAGACTTTTTTAAGATGCTGCTCACAGTAACAGCTTGAAAAACACAATAGCAGTAATTTAGTTGTGATTGTTGATCCCATAATGTAAAAGAGGAGGCCTGACTTTTAGAAGCATGTCTTTCTTTCCCAGATGCTATAAGTGATCTAACAGAAACCCTACCTTTCCATATGAACTTTATCTCACTTATCTTTGTAATGTTTAGGCTTCCTCACCCACTGCTTTCCTTCCTGGCAAATACTAAAAATATTGAAGACCTGTTAAACTCAAAGGTTAGTTCATTTATCATGGAATCAAACATTCTCAGAAAGTAGAATAGGAGAAATTGGCAAATAAGTGATTGAGAGAAGCCAGAAAAAAATATATCACAGGAACAGTTCAGATTCTGGGAACTGAACTAAGATGACCCTTACACATAGAAAACACAGTAGTTACAAGTTACCGAGGAATATGGAGATGGGAAAGCACGAAGCACTGGTGTCTATACATCACCAGTTTAGAATTTAAAAAGCCTATTTAAGTTAACTCATTTCTGGTATTTCTGAGTGTCAAATAATTCAGACTTATCTAATGTGCATGACTGATAGCTGGTACCCTTGGAACAAACAAATAGTGGATTGGAAAAGACACCCATTACTTCATGGCCTTTCCTTTTTTGAAAAGCATGATGAAGTCACTTTTCCAGCCTGTAAAAGACCACGGTTCAGATTTTGGGTTAATACCCATCACAGAATCACCAAGTTGGAAAAGACCTCCAGGATCAAGTCCAACCAGTCATATCAACCACTAAACCATGCCCCTGAGGATCTAATCCACCCATCTTCTAGATACTTCCAGGGAAAGTGACTGAACCACCTCCCTGGGCAGCCTCTGCCAGTCCCCAATGACCCTTTCTGTGAAAAATTTTTTCCTGACGTCCAGCCTGAACCTCCTCTGGCAGAGTTTTGAGGCCGTTCCCCCTTGTCCTGTCCTCTGTCACTTGGGAGAAGAGCCCAGCTCCCTCCTCTCTGCAACCTCCTTTCAGGTAGTTGTAGAGAGCAATAAGGTCTCCCCTCAGCCTCCTCTTCTCCAGGCTAAACAACCCCAGCTCTCTCATCCGCTCCTCGTAAAACTTGTTCTCCAGCCCCTTCACCAGCTTTGTTGCTCTTCTCTGGACACGCTCCAGAGCCTCAACATCCTTTTTGGAGCGAGGGGCCAGAACTGAACACAGGATTCGAGGTGCGGCCACACCAGTGCCGAGTACAGGGGGAGAACAACCTTCCTGGACCTGCTGGTCACACCATTTCTGATACAAGCTACAAGCCAAGACGCCATTGGCCTTCTTGGCCACCTGGGCACACTGCGGGCTCATGTTCAGACGGCTGTCAACCAACACCCCCAGGTAAGACCCAAGACCCCCAAGACCCATTTCATGCTGTAGGATATTCTGTGAAGAGTTATTCCATCTCTGTTACTAATGCTGGTAGAACTTTGCACTAAATGTTCCCAAAAATAATTAAGCAGAACTAGGTCAGAAAGAGTCATTGAGGCGAATGCACTTAAAAATACCTGGCGGCACTAAGACATGCTCCCAGGCAGTGGTTCAGCTCCTGCTCTGAAATAGGTGAAATCTGATTTTGAACCAACTTCTTTTATTCCAGGTGGACATCCTAATTAGAGGGTTCTTGATGGACCAGAGAGCACAACTTCTTACTCTGGTACACCTGTTAAGGAAATGCAGTGAAAAATAACAATCAAAGGATAGTTTCAGGAAAACAGTCACCACAAAAAAACTGCCTGATTTTTTTTCCAAGATCCTGTGTCACACAGGTGAACTGAGATGAGAGGTACTCAAAACACTTGCTACTTCTGAAAATACAGAATATGAAAAATGTTTTTGAATGCATGAAACTGTCAGAGAGCTGTGCAAACAGGATCATGGCAATACAACAGAAACAGTATCATGAAAATATTAGTTAGCTTTATCCTTTTTACAGGGTTTTTTTATGAGCATGATTCAGAAAGGTAACACCTTTTTTTTGGTTTTATTTTCTTGTTTGTTACATGTTAAGAGCCTCATTGAACCAAGAGCAAGAATCTCATCCTATGTTTCGATACTTTTAAAATTTAAATTGGAAGTAGTTATGTACTACTAAGTTAATTATAGCCTGTTGTCTAGAAATAATAAAAGGATTTACAGCATTTTTTCCAGTCCCACTTTCCAAGCTCTCTTGAAAGTTACAAAGTAATCAACATTAGCATTAATGGTGCATTGGATGAGGAGAAAACAAAAGCTAGTATGCTGGCCTAAGATTTCTAGATTGCTTTGTTGCTGATATTCCCACAACTGTGTCAGTTTTAACTGAATCCAGTTCAGGCTTATTTCAGTGGTACAGAGAATGCCTACATTTACTTCTACTGCACCTCCTACTTTAAGTATCTGTTTTTCCGTTTTGGTATTCAGCTGAACTCATTTCAAGGGCAAAGACTGAAAGCATGGGAAGCTGAAGTTTTCAGCTTCAGCACGGGGAAACAGCAACCCCCATGTGTTGCCCGGCTTAAGGTCTCTATAAAAGCAAAGGCCTCAATTAATTTAATCTACATACAGACACTTTTATTATACTTATTGGAACTTTTTTCTCCTCCTCCTTTTTAAACAAGGCTACTGAAAGAGGACAAACATCTGTACACACAAAGTGAATCTATTCCTCTTAATACAGTGACAGGTGGAAGATAGTACTCACCTGTAAGACTAGACAAGAAACTTCTGAAGCAGGTAATTTTCCAGGAAAATATGAACCAGCCCTTAATCCAGTCACCAGTCTTGTTCTGCATACTTTGATAATGGTGTTTTAACTTCAGACAGATAGTAATTTTCAACAACAGATGCACATGTAAATATTCATCTCATTTATTGTGGGAACACTGAAGACACAATATAGCTTTAACATACTCCCACTGAACAGCTACTAATTTAATCTGAACTTCATACTTTATTGTGGAAATGCTGCAGACAGAAACAGATTTAAACACAGTTCCACCATCAGAGAACATGACACTTCAAGGAAGGTCAAAATAAAATGGCTCTTAAAGCTAAAAAGAAGAGGCAGATGTCATTTCCTAGAAATGAAGGAAGGTAGGCTCCACTGGAGCAGCTTTAGTACTGGGCTTTTCTTTCAGATTGGTGGTAAATGAAAAACCCAGAGCCCCATGATTTTTGTTTTTTCACCTAATTGCTCCAATCCAGGAATCTTTGGCACAGGAATTTTCCTTTGCTGTGTGACTAGAAGATTATTCAGCCATTTATTCTTATCAAGGCCACTGTGTTCATTTAATCCTACTGTGTGGCATTGAATTGCATGTTGTGCAAAGGATGCTCGAGTGTCAAATTCTATGTTGATAGGAGACTAACAGCACCAGGTTATTGCACTAGTTCTTTTTTACTCTACTTTTATCTGACTAACAAACAAAGCTGTTAGAGAACGAAGCTTCCTCATTGTTCCCTACACTGGCCGTATTTTATTGCATTTACACTGACAAGCTGACAAATATATCTACATGCAAGAGGAAAGAATTCCACTGCATTGATTTAAAGAGACAAAAAATGAACTGCCAACCAAAGTTATTTTAAGGTAAGCATGCACATATTCTATTCCTAGTCCATTCTTGCACACTGCCTAGATTTAAACCACAGAGTTGTACTGCTTCTTCTTTGCACAGATGAATAAAAATAAGGCCTATTTAAAAAATCTGCACCACAGAGAACAGTAACACATGGCTTATTCTGTCAGTTACAACGGTACATTTTACTTCCTCATTGCTCTGCATCATTTGTGAAGCTGTATTCATGAAACATGGAATGTTTGTATATCGAAAGCTTGTGTGTAAAACAGAATAAAATTGTGTGCATTTCTTAGACGTTAATTAAATTACTGCCAAAACAAAAGCACTATAAAAGATTGTAGAAAACTAGAGCTCTTCTAGACTTAAAAAACCTATCAATCTCATCATGGAAATCAAACCACTTTTTCTTGGGTACAATCCTTTGCATGACATTCTTCCTTACAGTACCACATAATCACTTAGCTTTTTCCTCTCATTTCATTATCAACAAACATCTGCCTACACAATTAATTTAGAAAATATTAATTAAAAATAGGAAAGAATTGGAGCCTAGCACACCAATTTAAAATAGTCTCTGATCATAGATATGATATCAAGTCCTAGCATGAAACTATTATATTTAATCCAAGTGGTTTCGTGTTAGGAAATAGCACATATATGCTGTCAAACAATTTTCAGTACAAAAGAGATACAGATAAAGTAGTTTAGCTGAAAAGCTCTGAAGACTCCTAGGCATCAGTAGGGAAGGCACTTCTCTGGTCATGTAATTCTAGCACATGGGATCCAGCACAGGTTTGGTATTTCAACATCTCTTTCAGTTTCTATGCAAGTGATATCCACTGACTGCCCAGTCCTGAACTTCTCCACTTGCAAATAATGCAAAGAAAATTGCTCCAAACAGATTAATAGAAGCAGCAATATAGAAAACGGTCTGCCATTCTCCCACAGTATTCTGTCAAAAAGGGGAAAGGGAAAAAAACCATACAGTTAGTTTGCAGCTCCACACTCAAGAAAAGGTTAATTTTAAAACCAACACCACATGCCTTGCCTGTTTAAATGTAAATGCTATTCAGCATTTCATAGCAACATAACAGCATTATAAACATAAACGATTAAACAATCAGTATAACTTCAGTTATAGTCAACTTCAGTTTAGTAAGACAACTCACGTAGTCTAATGCAAATCTGATAGGACTATCTATGTGGATCAGTTTATCATCTGAGATGTAGAACCTTCATATCAAAATTCTCATTTACACAAAGGCAACATAAATTCACAGAGAATATTACTGTCTTGCTTTCAAGTCAGGTGATCCAAGAGCTGCAGTGCTCCGCACTAAGCAGTAAGCTATTCTTAATGACTACTATGTGGATATTCCAAATCATAAACTTTTTAGCCCAAACAAGTTAGCTGTCTTTACTCTGCTTTCAAGAGGAATCCTCTGATATTTAAGAAAGGCCTTAAGACATGGGTAGAAAAGAACTGTGGTTTGTTTGTTTTTTTTTTCTTTTCTTTTTAAATAAAGAAGTAATATCTCTAGATGTCTTAAGTCTTTTTTTTTTCCCTTTAGTTCCAGAGGACTACTGTAACAAACCTGTAAACAATCTTACTACAAAAACAGAATAATACCAGAACAGTGCATTAGTATGGGGAGAAAAAAACCCCCAACCAAACAACAAAAAAAATTCCACTTGTTAAGATGTCTCAAAGAACTAATTAGTTTGGATTAATGTATTAATGAATATAATGAATATTTTCACATTACATTTAAGGAAATGATTGGAGTGATCACCAACTCCAAAAATTCAACTGTATCAATAAACGTACTCCTCCCATCTTCCTTTCTTAGAATATTTTAGAATAATTCATATAATTGTTTAAAATAAAAAAAAAAAAAAGAGTCAAACAACTCCTCACTTCCTTTTTCTACTCCGAATCACCCTTTGACTAAACCATCTTAAAAGTCAAATCTAACACTGTTCAAGCTAGGTGTATTGTGAAACTAACACAGCATACAATGTCCTAATCCTGTAATGTACATACAAAGAGATGTATTATAAAACCCACATATTTAAATCTAGTTTCTCACTCATCTGACAAATGCTGGCCTTATAACTCAACACCTCACGTGAGAGACTGATTTTGGAAAACAAGTAAGAACTTGTCTTAATTTGCTCAAAAAATACCACAACTGTCTCACCTAGTTGGCACTTTAAGAGAGTTTTACTGTGATGAAAGCATATTCATTTTACTCCTAGAGAATATAAGGGGTGAGTCATTAAAACTTTGAAGTCCTACACAGGTCTTTTATTTTACTGATCAGAATCAGAAGAATAAAGGCTAGGAATTAAGTCACTCACAGCAACGGTACAGTACAACTTGCATGGATAACCCATATTTCATTTTATAACTGCAGACTTGAGAAGACAGAATTTATATTGAGTGGAGATAAAAATATAACAACTGAAAAAATAGTAAGCAGACTTACATTACGAGTGAGGTTCTTGGCAATAACTGGCCCCACCATTCCTGGGATAGTAGCAAAAGAATTTGTGATCCCAAGGAGAATTCCAGCATACCTGGAAGAGAAATTGTTAATGCTGCTTATTAAATTCTCCTGGTTATCAGTCATGGAAATAATTTTGCCTAGGCCTCATCTTGATCACACAGACAAGTTAAAACACAAATGTTCCAGTGGGAATAGCTTGCTTTTATTCCAGTAACAACTCACTGACAACTTGGTACATACGCCTCTGGTTTTCTGAGGCTAGTTACGGAATTTGAGTTAAATCACTCATGGCCTTGCTCAGGATCCATAATCCAAACCCACATCCCCTTTGCTAAGCCACAACCAAACCATCTGGAATGGATCCATTGGAGAAGTCAGAAAAGAAATGTTGCATGCCTTGAAGTGGAAAAGCAAAAGGAGTACGACAGAGTGCTGTGTGGCAATAGTAAGAGATTGTTCAGGCAGCATCGCTAAAATGTGTCTGCCAAGAAGGCGCTATCACCAGTGTGGATATATATCACCACTTAAACTACAGAGCATACGACTGGAGTTCAGAGCACTGCGGCTGTTCTGCCTTTCAGCCTTCTGTGGGTCAAGGCCGATGGGAAACGGGTCTGACTTAACCAGTTTTGCTGGTTGCTGTTCCTGCAGCTCCATCTGAGGCTTCCCGTTCCATCAACTGTGTTGCTCTATCACACTCACGTGCACACATATGTACCGGCGTCCATAAAAACTCACTGGGAAAACTTGGTAACTTGCTTAATATCTGAGTGTCAGCACTGCATCTCTAGGCAATTAAAGATCTCTCTCATAGGAGTGTTGCAATAATGAAAAATCATGTTTGAAACTGTACCACAAGCACAGACTTGTGAGAGAGTCTGAAGAGAAATAAGAGCTAGACATTCTACAGCTGAGCTCAACCTTCCAACCATAGAGCAGGTACCTAAGGTTCAGATTTTCAAGGTGGATTTGTGGGCTGAGGAATCATATGAAATACTAATAGTTGCAGTTTACCACGGGAGAAAGCAGTTATCTCTTAGTGATTTTTTTAGGCTGTTTAGAAGAGTGAGATTATGATCATACTGATTTTAACAGAGTAGAAGTACAATTTAACTGCTAAAGAGCGATGTATAGCTTTTGACATTTTATTTACCAAAACAGAATTCAACCATACAGCATTGTTAGAAAAGTTTGTGATATGTGTATCCAGTTCAATGATGCATTTTTCCTGAGAAAGTCTATTATCTAGACAACTAGCCAATTTTTTCAACTAGATGATGTAAAAGTCAATGCTACTTATCAGTTTAAAGCATGGCAATGTATTTTAGACTGAGCTCCAATGCCTTAATTAACATGATCCTTTATTTCTTTTAAATGTAGCGTGTCGTTGTTCCCTTAGGCGGATAAGCATATATAGCAAAACTCCATTTAAAGCCTTTAGGTGGAAGCAAATGCATTTTGTCTTCATCCTACCTAAGCTCTACAATACTGCTAGCACAGACTTCTGAAACTAAACACAATCTAATAGTTTCTCTGGTCACCAAAGGCCTTTGGCAATGAATTGCTGGCTAAATGCCTCTATTTATGTCCGGTGTTTCTGACATAGGTTACATTCTTGATAACACTTGCTGTTGAATGCAGATAACTACTATGCCACTCCCTTAGCACAGTGAAAACTCCCATATGAAACGGGAAAGCAAAAAGTGCCTTGTTTGTAGAGCAAGACTAATGCTAAGCTATTGGTCAGGTTCTTATGGCACAGTGAGGACCAAATACAAGCTAACTCACAGAGCAGTTTAGTAGTAAAATCAAGAGTAAAAACCCAGATACATGAATTGGTTTTTTGCATAACAGAGCCACGGGAATATTATGGGGACTCATTGGAACAACAATACTAAAATTTGTAATCATGGCAACATATTGATGTAGATTTAAAGAGCTAGAATAAGAATACATTTTCCCCACAAGAATGATCGTCTCTCTCCTGTCCCCAACTCCCCCCAATTCAATGCACTGATAGCATAATAAATACGTGTTAGAAACCAAAAACACAGAGCAAATATTGCTTTTCCATCAGTACCAGTATTTTCATTTGCTTTTTCCTGCAAATAGAATCATTATTTCTTTGGAATAATGCAAGTTTTAGTAGCAACAAGGGGCCCTTTGCTATTCTAGTCAGCATACTTTTAACAAATTAAAACAGGGATTTACAGAGCATGTTGAAACTGCTTTGAATTTCTTCTGGTTGTTCTAATATCTTTCAGTAAATTAAAAATGAATATTGAGCTCTGGATAAAGTCTTAACAGAGGTTTCATTCACAATTTTATGCAGACCTCATTTTCAGATTTTTACAATTATGTTTAGCATTCCCTTGAAATTGTGAATGTCTGCCTTGCCATTTCATCCAACAAAGTTCAGACAGTTGCAGAAAGTTAAGTAGGAGGAGGAAAAAAAAAGGCTTTTTTTTCCTCTCATTTTTGTATTTCTGTATTTAAAGAAATTCTTTTTCTACAACCTTTGTTACAAAGTCATGCCCTTTATCTTCTGTCTCCATTTGGATAGATGTAGCTTGAATTAAAGCATACATATGCTCAATACAGAATCACTGATTTCAATAAAACAGCATCCACCCTAACAATGTTCCCATGCAGGAGAGTTTTCCCACGTATGCAGCCATATGTCTCCAGATGCAATACTGGGCCAAAGTTCCCGAACCACCAGCAAGACACCTGCCTCTCCTGCACTCATAACCAATATGCTCCCTTCAGCCTATCTGAGAGGAAAGAAGAGCTAGAGGAACTTCTCTGGTTAAAATGCAAAGGGAATAAAACTATTTTGTTGAGGGCAGGAAGAATAGAGTGGGATTTGGTCAGAGGGATCAGCAGACGTTCATGTCATGAATCTATTTATGCCTGCTGACGTGTATCAGTGTCATGCCACGTGATTTTTTTCTTGTAGCTTTTTTCAACACCTAAACCACTTTGTATACTGCCACATATGAATTCACTATTGAAATAAACACATTAGAAATGTAAAGTAAAGTATCTCTCAAATTAGAAAAAATAGACAAAATCCTACTTCTGGAAACCTCAGCCATCACCTGCATGCAGAAGCTCCTCGCACATGTCTCACAAAGGCACACATTGCAGTTGCAAGACTTCCTTTTTCCTGTTGCACACAGTGGACGGGATGAATCGTACTCAATGAGCACCATTTAACATTTTGTTTCACTTCATTTGCCCAGTGCATGGACTCAAGCCTCACTTTCTGCATACTACTCAGCTATTGCAAGTAGAATTTTAAGAATCCCAAATGTTTTCCTGTAGAATTCTTCACAATATTAATTTATTTTCACAACACACTTGTGAGATGGGAGTGACAATGTGATCCTACAGATGAGAAATGAAAAGTCAAGAATTTGCACGCCAACTGGATGTTTGACATCCTCAGGGTCTTATTTTAAGAGTATTTAACAGCATTGCTCTTAAATTCGAAGCACAGCTCCACTGATGTCTGTACACTTGCTAAGTAATACCATTTTTGCAAACCAGAACTTCATAGTTTGATGAGGCATGTGAAAATAAGCAATAAATCAGCTAGGATCCCATTAATCTCACTGAATCCAACATTAGCTTCTCAGCTGTTTAAATTTGGGCTCAAGCTGCTGTGGACTTGCTTTACACACAATAGTAGTCCAAAACAAGCCTCAAGACGCATTTTATCCCTCTTCATAACTTAAGAGTTCAGATTCCTAAAGCCACGGGGTATGAACATGGTCCCCACAGAGACTTCACCAGAGTTTGGTACAACTGGTTGACCACATGCAAACTCTGTGACAGAACATTGAAAAGACCCAAATTCCAAAAGCAATATCCAGCTACATTAAACCTGACCCTTCTTTTCTCCTGTAATGCTCTGCTGCAGCCATTATGGGCTCTCCAACTACTACAGCTGTGAGGCAGAGGGCTTTGGAATTAATGGACTTGATAATTCAAGAAGTCGTCTCCAACCTGGTGATTCTATGATTCTATGAATGCTATCCTCTCTCTCTATACCACACTCAGTCATTTCTAGAGCAGGAGCCATCCTGTGCACTGAGCAAAGAACGGGACCTGTGCAAGGGAGTATTAAAACAATGACACAAGACTGCAGAAATATCCAAGTTCTGCCATTAAGTAACTTAACAGCCTTCTCACATTAATGCTCATGTTTTGTATTTTTAGACAGAGACATAAATAACAACCCCTAGCCAATGTTTTACAATTTTAGGACACTAGCTGCTGTAGTTCTGCAAAGCTAAGCTTGAAACAGAGGTTGTACAATGGCCTCATAATACCCTCTGTACAGTGCTTTAACTACATCTACATTCACAATTCTGCTTGATTTAAAACAAAGTTCCTCACATAAGCTATTCTTTCATTCTTTCCCATTCAATTCATAGTACAAGCTGTTTAGAGTTGGCCACTGACATCTTCTTGCTTGCTTGCTACCTAGTCTCATATGCCAAGATTAATTGGGCTCCTCCTATTTCATATCTATTTGTTCAGTCAAAACTTGTCCATCATTGTGGACATGACCACCATCCTTCCATTTGCCAAAGCCTGGATATCATCTTCAATTTGGACCTGACGTCTCCCACAGAAATTGTCCAGATCTCAAGGATCTTATTCTAGATAACATTTCTAAGAAATGTTTCTTCTTTCTCCACTCACACTTGAACTCTTTTCATCTCACACATTAGTGTATGAACACTCTTTTCTTTGGTCATAAAGTCATTTGACCCTATTCATGTCTACGTGCTACTGCAAATAGGTAAATGAGTGACAGTGCGAAGTATTTGACTTCTAGCACTGCAAAGAGTGCATATGTGGACTTTCAAAATAATACCTATATACCCATACTCTTCAAGGAACTGATGAATCTGTCAGGTTCCAAATTTGTAATACATTGATTGGAGAAATTACAGCCTGAAGACTAACTTTCTATTTTTAAAATTAAGTAATTTAATCCCGTACATACAACATTCACCATCTACTGTTAACAGGTCACATACTTATAAAGAGAATTTTACACCAGTGTATAGAATATAGTGTTCAAATACAAAGAATTTGCCTGTATCACAGCGCTGAGAAATGGTTATGTTCATACTAAAGGTTGACAGTTCTGAAGGGAATATTTAAATGAGTGTAACAATTATATTACGCTGTTCCAAAACCACTGTCCTATTAAGATCATTAACAGGACAAAACAGGACAAAAAACTAGTAAATATAATTACAGAAATTATATTATTTATTACTGCAGGATGAAAAATTGACTTATTCTAGACTGTTGTGCATATCATATCCTCTGCCAAACTTGCACTTTTGCAAATACAGTGCTTAAAATTGTACGCTTGAGTCATTGTCAGCGTTTGCATTCCATGTCGGTTCAGCACATGGTCCATAGCTAAATCTCTCAGCACCCCAGCAATACAAAAAACAAGTGGTCATAAGTGCATGAGGTACACTAACAATAGCTTCAGCAATACTTACGAAGGTGCTATGTCCAAGTGATTGATACTATAGCCAGATGTACAAAATCCTCCTAGTGTTGTTGATATGGTCACAAACGCAACAGCCAGGGCATAGTTGCAGCCTATGAATCCAGCCGCTACTAAGAACACTGCAGGTCCAATCATTCCTTTAAGACAGAAATCTCAATATCAATGGACTTTTAAAAGTAGCTCTAAGCTGTGTTTAAGTTTTCAATGCAGCTTTCACCACCACCTAGTGTACAGAATCCAGCACTGCACTACGTGCATTACAGTGGACCTGAAAGGAAGAGCAGATGGTTTGCAAACCTGTTGCTGCCTCAGAAAACTATAACCAGACCAGAAAAATCCCACTCTGGCTGCAAAGAACAAACTTCAGCTAGATAAAAAAAAATTAACAAAAATCAACAGATACTGGAAGTGACTTCACAAATTAATCTTATGTATTGTTATAAAAATAATAAAAGCTACTTCACTGGTAGGTAAACAGTGCACTGTAGAGCAATTACCCCCATCTAACTCTCCAGGTTTGAAGAACAAACACTGACTTCTGCTGATCATACTCAAGTAGAGCTGGAAGGGTTCATATAAATATATACATATATATGTGTATATATACACACAGACATATATATGTATATTTCTCCTACCTAGAATGAGCTTTATTTCACATTTACAAGATCCGAATGTCTGATATATCTGTACTGGAGCCTGTTGTACAATTCAGAGAAGCCAGGTTAGCTTTAGAGATGCTACACCAAGTACTAGAAACAGCTTAGCAGCCACCATGAGCTAGCGCACGCTGCTTCCTGTCTGAAGGTAACTTTGGTACCCATTTCCCAGTACCAGAGCTGGCCATTTACATGACCTCACCATCATCTCTGGAAACAGCTCCAAGTACATGCTTTTGTTGATGAAGCCAACATAACAGTCCTGCTTTTCCTAACACAACAGCACGTTCCCCCTCAGTTGTACACTCTTGGATGTGAGGCTCTGCAGTAAACTGGATCACCAAAAAGTTGTAGGCTTAAAATATAAAAAGCTTGAGAGTTTATTACAAGAGCTGCTTCAAAGAAAGCAATTGAATAAGCAGAATGGAGACGGCGGCAAGGATGGGCATATATCAAGCAGGCTGCAACTTGTGTGGATTGCGTGCCTCATCTCCCTTTTTTATTCTTCTTTCCACTGCCCTCTCTTTTAATCAGCAATCCATTTCTGCTTCCTAAAACCAGCCTTTTACTCATTTTCCTTAAAAACTTGATCTTGTTGATCTCTTGATGATTTCTGATCGTATCTCCTCCAAATTAGTCAAGATTATTTTGGATTTTATTTGGGCTTTCTACCCTGGTAGGAACTGCAAATTTTGCAAGTGCATTCCTATTCAGTTACTTAAGTCTTACATAAACAAAACACTGAACAGCACAAGGCTGTTCAGGCTCATGCAAAACAATATTCCATCTCAGTTTGAGAAAGTAATTTACAAGGTATCATTCCGCCAACCATTATCACTACTGTAGCTGTGATTCTACCTTACCATTTATTTAATAAGTTTGCTTGTACAAATCATGTGTCTCTAACCTAAACAAAGCTTTTGGCACTCTCTTATCATTCTCTTGTCCAATAGACCTACTTTTTAATGGAAAATGCACAAATAAAGCTGCTCCTCTTCAACCACGTACAATTCTGCCTAATTGCACAGCAGAATGCCCCACTACTCTCCCAGGCCCTTCATTTTTCCCAGATCGATACTATATGTCCCAAACAGAGATGATACTTGCACTTACCTATTAGGGTAAAACATCTGCGAACACAAACGGTGGACAAGTTCCGTTTTTCCCGTAAATAATCAGCAATTTGCCCAGACAGAATTATACATAACCAGCAGCCAAAATAAGGTAGGGCAGATAAAACCCCATTCTGTTAAGGAGATAAAACAAAGACAGTTAAAACACTGAAAACAATTCAATATTCTGAAAAATCACTTATGCTGGAGCATTAACAGAGACTGAAGCAGAGGCATCAAAAGCATCCATCCACATAACTATTGTTGGTATTACCATAAAAGAAAAACTTTGGGACAGAAAAGCAAAGCATTTTAAAGTTACTGATCTGTAAACTCTCTGTTGCATGATCTAATCTATAACTAACAATGCAGCCATCCAGACCAAAACCTCAATGGTTTAAATTAGCAACTGCGCTCAGGAAAAAGAAAACTATACATGAAGGTATCTTGTGGATATTAACCCAATCATGCAAGTTTCTAGAAACACCAATTTCAAGCAGGACAGGCTATGGAGAGAGTTACTAAAGTGGACGCTGCAGATATGAATAGAAATCTGAAAGCTATATGGAATCTCTGGGGTTTGGACTACTATAAACTCTTCAACATTATGTTATCGCATATCTGTGAGCTGAAACACCTGATGCTAGCTGTAATCAGAGACAAGATATGTAACTAGAACTTTCATCAGATCCAGGCCAGACATCCTGTGATCCTAAAGCAAAGACTTCTGCCTGATTCTGCATGTTTTTCTAATGAGGGGAAACAAAAGTTTTTTGCTGCGTAAATTTACAGTGTTTCCATACAACTATGTATAATTACTGATGATGAAGCGATAACGTCCAGTTTAGACTAGACATTAGGAAGAATTTCTTCACTATGAGAGTGGTGAGGCACTGGCACAGGTTGCCCAGGGAAGTTGTGGCTGCCCCATCCCTGGAGGTGTTCAAGGCCAGGTTGGATGGGGCCTTGGGCAGCCTGATCCAGTGGGATGTCCCTGCCCATGGCAGGGGGGTTGGAACCGGATGATCTTTAAAGTCCCTTCCAACCCAAAGTATTCTATGATTTGACCTAATCTGTGATTAGGTATTTTGATAGCTACCGGATAGAAATACTCTTTTGCACACTATTATAAATGTTTACTTGTCAAAGAACAATCGAAAGCTGCCCTCGAAAATTTAATTTGAAGTGAAACCAGAAACACTTCCCCACCTAAAATCCATTCTATCAGCACTCAACATGCTGCCTGTTGGGTTTCAATGCTCAGCTTTCAAAAACAGTAAGTAAAACTTCGAAAAACAGAAGACAGTCTCATCAATAAAAAACCCCAAACAACTTCTTTTGAACCACTGTTCAAAGACACAGCACTATTTTTAACCAACTGCATTCTTTTATGATGGAAACTAGCAGACTTTACAGCAGCCACCGTAAAATACTCAAAATATTTAAAATAGCAATGCAATTTCCATCGAAATGTGCAGCAACAAAGTTAGTCCAACACCATTATGCAAGCTTTTTCTTTTTTTTTTTCAGATGTACACAACAGTCAGTACTGAAGTACTGAGTCACCCCAAGAAGAAGAAACAGAACCCAGAGACATAGGAAACCACTTCACAACAGAATCTGTTAGCATTTAATGCAAGAGTGTTTTACAAAACACATGCAATCAAGGGCTGTCGTAGTAAATTACTTTCATAGATGTTTATACAGGTATTCCCTCAAGAGGCATAATAAAGAACGCAAGCAGCAACTTCAGCGAGTTTTACCAGCCATTTTGCAGCTTGCCGTACTGCACCCTTTTCTTCCAAAGCTGAGATTCCCCATCTTTTCCTCCCGAAATTGCTAGCATGCCTCTTTCCTGCATGGTGTGCATCATGATCATCAGCGCATCATCCAAAATAGTATGATGCATTAAACCAGGAAGACTATACTAAACTTCTTGGAATTTCTGAGCACCTTTTTATATGAGCTGTAACAGCTTCTTCCAGGTATATTATGATACCACTGAAACATTCTCATTAAAGACTGACCATTACAGTCAAGTAATTGCTATAAATAAGAATATTCCACTCCCCTCACCACCCTATTTTTCTTCTCTGATAAGTAATCTTATTTTTTAAGAATTCCTTGAAATGTACTATACCTGGACCTTAAGTCTATGGGTTTTTTTCACCCTATTTACCCTACTTAAAAAGGCGTTTTACCTCTGCTGCTCATTGAAGGAAAGAAGCAACAATTTGGGAAGGGATTCAATCAGACTGAAGCTTCCCCCACCTTTTTTATTTCTCCCCCTCTCCTTAAAATACTTTCAAAAACACCACTCGTACAATGATTTCCTTATTTCTATTTTTCTTTTTTTAACTGGAAATGTTCTCCTCTATGAGCGAGCAAAGAAGTAGCAGACAGTATTTCACAAGCCATAAAACAAGCTATAAAATCTGAAGCAATCATGCAAACCATAAAACAGAGAAAAACATTTTTATAGTTACTGTTTTAAATCAGAGCAGTTAAAAATGGGTAACGTGCATTTTCAACCAGAAAAATAAGCTTGAAAGCTAGCATTAAGCTAAATGTCAAATAAGTCCTAAAACCAGTGGAAATTACAAGGCAGGCAACATTTTCAATCCATCCACTTAATTGTGGAGATTTTACCATTTGCCAACTATATATTTACATTCCAAGGTTCTTCAACAGGTTCCTCCATTCTAAACAGCACAGAATATCTCTTATTTAATTTCTTTAATTCAGAAGAAAGTGACTATATTTTGATTTGCCTCACCTCCTGTGCATCAAACCTCAGGATCTCCTTCATGTATGTGGGTAAGAGTGTGAGAAGTGTATAGAAAGTCCAATTATAAGAGAAGTGTGCCACAACAATAGCCCAGAGTGGAACGGACTCCAGTATAGGTCTCCAGGGAACAGATTTCTGTGTAGAAAGCTAGCAGGCAGAATAAAAAGGAAGAGAAAGAGTGATCAGGACATCAACATGAACATTTGCTAAATACAGTGCTTTGATCCTACCCAATTCTATGCTGATCGTTCATTTTGAAGGGCACAACATGAGTCTTATGGCATAGATGTAAGTTATCAGCAATGAATGAATGATTGTGTTCAGTTCTCACTGAAGGTATACTAAGGCATGCTACCACCCTGTTGTTTACTATTGCAAAGTAAACCAATTACTAATATGTTTTGTAATCAGAATTTCAAAAAGTATGCGTTCCTTTGTTGAGATTTGTTGCCTTCTGCTTTAAATATTTAATCATTGATAGTAGAAGACATCCCTCATGTTTATTTAGGCGATTTGTTTAGTTTATTTCCTACTCAATCCAAGATATTAAATTTGGTGTCTCAGCCAGCTTCACAGGCTGTAAATTCATATCCCCAGTTAGAACTAACTCTTATGCACACTTCAGGAACTGTCTCATTAGCATTTTCAAAATATTTTCTCCACAAACAGTGAGCTCTCTTACTTTGGAAGACACATTGAAAAAAAAGTACAAGCGTTGTATTGTGAAGATTGAAGACACCATGAAGGTCTGGATCTATTTTAAGGAGAAGTGATAGACTTCAGCGTTTTACTTAAAAGCACTGCAACAACATCTGTGACAAAAGGCACCATTGTAAATGCTTTGTATAAGTAAGAAACAATCAGTAATGAAACTACTGCACTGTATTTTCAATTTTTTGTTTCACAAATTGTGCCTTTTATCTCAGATTAAGGATGCTTTTCTAGATATCAACAGAGTATGATGCTAATGGCAATATTTGTGGTTTATGTTCTTACTTATGTAAATATGACTATACCAAAGTGCTGTACCTGATCTTTCAGAGAAGAGAGTATATATTCTCTTTCAGCATGTGAAATGCTCTTGTGAGTTTCTGGTGTATCACTAATCAACCACATCCAGAAGAAGAACCACAATACACCAAGTGCACCTATTGTCATGAAAATATAGGTAAAGAGATAGAAATAAAAACATAAGCAATTACATTGAGTGAATAACACTCTCAGATGATTTAGTTAGGTTTTTCCAAATACTGTAATATAATTGTAATGAATGTTATTTTTCTATCTACATACAAACAGCAGCTCCCCAAAGTGGTTTAATAATACACATTTAGAGGTAATAATAAAGAGGACTAAGCAGGAAAGCTTTTTTGTGGTTGTTGTTTATTTTTTCCTCTTCCTCTTGGGAGTGCCTCAGACACAAAGAAAGTTGCACACACAGACATATTGTATTTTTATCAGTCACATGGAACAGCCACAAAGGATACGGCTTTACCCAGAGAAATAAAATTTCACATTAAGTTTAATCACCAAAAGTACTTTATGCAAATACATAGACTATCACTACATACAGCTTAACTGATGTACCAATCTTTTTGGTTTTAAGCCAAACCCCAGAACTGTCATTTGAAAAAAGTAACTTTTCAATAGTCAGTCCATATCAACTGTACTTTTATGTAACTACAACATTGTAACTTACTCCATTTTGACCAATTCTTTGTTTTGAACCCTTTTTAGGTGATTTTGTTGAGGGAAGTGTAACCCTTGTCTTTTATTCTGGATACTCCCTTCTCTGTGCAGAAAACAAAATGGCTCAGCCAAGTAAACAGACCTACTGAAAGCATCAGTTAGATCTATGACATGCTGTTAGAAAATATTTTCTGTGTTTGAGCTTCTTCTAGACTATAACTCAGAGTAAACATGCTATGTCTTGTATTTTGGGTGTTCCTTCAGGGTTCCTGTGAATGCTAGAGTGATTTTACACACAGTCTCTATTTAAAACAGAAGTAATTTTTCACATGTTCTTTCATTCAGAGTATAAGTTTGTTCCTGGGATTAAAGTTATTAACTCAATTTCACACTTCAAATAAGAAATTTCAGCGTGTTGTTTTCAAGTGGTGGGAGAGTTAAGAGTATTTGACTTGTACCAGCTTTTGTCCAACTCAGAGACAGCTTTGCTCATTGAAAGAAAGGCTTACGTAGTCACACACAAGAATCTACTTAACTTCAAATATCTCTAATTTCCCAGGAGGAATAAAATAGCAAAATTACATGTCAAACATATTTTTAAAACTTAAGTAAATTTTATAGTATAGCATGCTTTTCAAAAAGAGTATGGATTATATTTCTAACAATTAAAAAAACCAGCTTACCAAATATGTAGAACACGTAAACCCAGTTCATATAGTAGCAAATTAAACCAGATAATGGGAAAGAGACAACAGTTCCGAGCTGTGCACCTGCCAGAAGAAAGCAAAATTAAGTGGAAACCCAACGATTAGATCTCCTACAGATCCCTTCAACTAAATAGCATTTCACAGTTATTTTGTCTTATTTTTCGGTAATAGATCATGCAGAAAAGATTTGTCACCACCACTAGAGGGCTGCCATTTCACCTTAAGGAAACACAGGCAAAATAAGCTGCCTTGGCAGCTCTTAAGTAAAGTCACAAAGCCTGAGCATCCAAATTAAAATCAAAAGTAAATGAAAGACAGGCATTCTTGGCACAGTCATCTCCACTGAAAGGATGGCTCTAGTACATCCAAAACAATGCAAATTAGTCAACTGTCATTGCTGAAAATAAAGTAAGCAGACCACAGTACTATTAAGGACGGGGCAGGAGGGAATGTTCTGACTTGATATAATCAATTTGCATTCCTCATAACTTCTAAGAGCTCCACAGAAACAGGAATGCTAGAAACAAAAGCCAGAAAGCATCCATATAACCAGCAGGCTCAAATCCCATGGTCCCTGAATTCGACAGGGTATAGGATCAGGCAAGAAAGAAGAGAAAGACAAGCAGATTCCAATTCAGATAGAAGGCCAAAGCAAGAAAGAACTGTTCTTGAGTTTATAATTCAACACATATTTTGCAATGGATAGTGAGTTCGTTCCCCCCAATCTAAACTAGAAACCCTACCTGGATTATTTACATACTTAGAAAGTCTACTGGTGATAAATAGTAGTCGTTAGTCACATTATCACTTCTCCAAACCTAATCTCAACTCAGAAAACATTATAGTATGTTGATACACGATACACTGGCTGCCTAGATTCCAGAAAGCTTCAACTACAAACAACTAAAATACGTACTTCATGCAAAATGCAATTCAATCTACAAACCCATATAAGCTCAATAATACGGTCTCTTAGAAAATCAACATGATCATGATTAAAGAGACCAGAGATCACATGACTACCAATCATAAAAATGCAGGGAAAGGGAAACACTCCAAGTTTACTCAAGATGCCTCATCCATCCATGATGGTTAACAGTTGGCAGTTCCAAGGCCACAGCCTCCTCTCACTAGTACACTACAGCATACAGCTTTACAAGTTACCAAAGGACAGTTTAAAACCTCCCAGTTGTTAAATTCAGTAGATGTCAATCCCTACTCAGTGCTCTCAGCTCAACTTGTGTGCCGGCTTTCACATCAAGACTTCTTCTAAATCTGATTTAATTCACTAATATGGCTGAAAACAGATACGAAAAAAAGAGAAAAAGCTTTCTGCTGCATTAGGTGCCTTACAGTGACTCGTGGAAGGGTCTGATGAGTGCCTGAAATAGCACAAAGGAAGTAATGAGACACTTGGGTAGGAGGGAAGTAAGAAAATGTGAAGAAGAAAGGATTAAGGCTTCATTCCTGTATGCACAAGTGAGCCACTAGACTGGCTTAGCTATTTGAGAAACCGTAGATGTAGTTTACATGGTATAGCCCTGTCTTCTCGATGAAGCCTAAGTCTAGTAAGAAAGAGTAATTAATACTGACAAAAATGAGTAAAAAAACAACAACATTACTTCATTAAGTGAAAGCAAAATTTGTCATCCTCAAAGAAATAAAATATATTTTGAGAAGTAAATTTAGAAAGTTACATTTTTCACCTGCCCCACAAACACTGCATTGAGCAATGTGACTGACCAATAAATGCCTAAAACAGTTGAAGGCTCAGTGGAGATGAGGAAGACCAGTGTGTCCATGAAGCCTAGGGAATAATGCAGGGTGTGACTGACTGCAGCTGCTGCAAAGGAAGCTGACTTTATCTCAACACAAAGGGAACTAGAGGGTGGCCTTTGTTTTAGATAAACGACTATGTCAGTTGAGTGGATCAGCTGACTACATCAGCAGTCGAGTGCTGTAAATGTTTCCAAGTTTATTAAAAGTGTGACTGTCTCCCTGAGTTAGCCAGACCAGCATGAAGGGAGTGAATACGTGGCTCAGCCCAACACAAAGTACAAAAACTAAACATCTAACCACAGAATTTCTATGATATCAACAGACTTGAGCTGTCTTCAACCCATCTATTCCTTTCCAGTGACAAGAGATTTCTAGTGTCATGATGGTCAGCATACTAGAGACTAGGAATGCAAGTGTATTGCAATTGCTATATTTTGCTAAGTGTTAACTTACAGCTGTACTGTTTTTTCAGTATATTTTGTATCACTCTGCTAAAATAAAAATCCTGTGTAACAAATAATCTTCAAATCAGTACATTTGATATCAAACATTACAACTTTCATGTGTAGAATATTTAAAAGAACCCGGTTAGGTAGTACTGGACTCTGAAGAGGAGCTCTTGCAGCAATACTTGGAACATTGGACATTTTCTTCCTTGAGTTCCTCCAAAAAACACTTTAAAAAGACCCCCCAAAACCAACCAAACACTTCTTTCCTGTGTTTCTGACCTAGCTTTTTAGTTCTTAAGTCTCTTTTATTTACAGTATCTTCTACTAATCAGCTTCACAGTAACTCTTTGCACCACTCTACACCAAAATTAGTCTGAAGTTCATATTTAGTTGCAGATCAATACCTTTTCTCAGGGTTATAAAAGCCATGAATAAATGAAGATAATGAATGCAAAGCAAGATTTAATTCGATATTATCCTTTCCAGATTAAATGCTGATTAAAATTTATATTATAAATCCCTTTGATTTAAGTCAATCCTCCCTGTTCCTGCAGTAAAAATGTATAATCCTGTTATCAGCGTGGGAATTTCTCACCTGCATATGAAATACTAAGGAGCTTGCTGCGTTCAAGTGGAGGAGCCCAAGAAGACCACATCGAATGCATAGCTGGGAAGGTAACACCCTAGAAAACAACATTTCATTCCATGGAAACGTGACAATTTTAGAACTCCCTAAACTTTGCAGGTTTCAAAATATATTTCACTATAAAGCAGTAGTACAATCTGTTAGTTCCTTGTTTAACAAGAAATAACTTTACAAAAAGTGTACAAAGCATGAGAGTAAGTAGACAGAATTCATTGCTCCTGGTTTTGATTCTGTATATACTGAAAGAGCTGCAATAATACAAACAACATTGTTCTGAGCTCCTGGTTTCTGACAAATGAGAAGAGATAACTCTAATTTTGTCTCAAGCATCCTTACAAATAAAACTTTTTTCTTAATCAAAAAGCTTAGGCTAAAATACAGGGCAAGCTTCTTAATTATTGAAAAAAATTAAAACTAAGATACTTAAAACAATCCATTCACCACTCCAGCATACTGACACCCACTGGGTCTAATCACTACAATTTACTAATTCAGATACATTTTCAAGTTACATAGAGAAAAAGGATTACCTCTCCCAGTCCTTCCAAGACTCTGACAGCTATGAGGTAGCCAACTCCCAGATCTGCAGCTAAAGGAGTAAGCAAGGTGAATACAGAAGTACCAAAAATGCCAAACCCCAGTAAGATCTTCCCTCCGATTTTGCTTGCAAGATATCCTCCTGGAATCTGAGTCACAATATAGCCATAGAAAAAAGAACCAAGGATCCATCCCTGAGTATCAGCATCCCAAGAATACTTTTCCCCCTACAAAGAGAAAAAAAACCAAAATGCAATAAGTTCAAAATAGCAGTTTCTTATGACGATATTGTATATAAATCGGATCCATCATTTAGTCCTTTATATCTAAATTACAAATCTTTCATGGCTTTCTTTCAGGTAGTTTATGGTCTGCTCAGACAGGTGTAGCCCAAGTATAAAAATAACCACGACTTGAAATGTAAGCGCTCAGGAAGTTCCCTCTTTTTGAGTTCGAAGTAACCTGGATTAGGTGACACAGGTACAGACTACGTAATCTGCAAGAGTGCGGATCCCACTTCTGTACCACAGTAGACATTCTATCATGCTCTAGAAAATGGCATTTCCTGCAGAAAATTATGGGCAGAAAAGCAAACCAGTAGGTGAAGATGTTTAAATTTAATATAAAGAAAGACAGCAGCCAAGGACAGAACTCAAAAGCATATGTGGAAGAATAGGATAAGCACTACAGAGGGAACATGAGGAACATGATTTTAGCTGACAAAACAATAAAAGCAAAGATGACTGAGATAGAGGCTGAAGCTATAAAGGAAGTCAGCAGGAAGACACAAACTGTTGCCCAATAAAGTGATTTTGAAGCTTGGGATCACTTCCAAAAGCCCATTTTATGAGCACCTAAACAAGCAGCATATATTTCACAGAAGTGATGAGGCAGAATCTTCTTCCCAGAAAGTTCGCTGTCATAATTTGCTCGGGATAAATAATAAATTAACCTCTAAACAAGGAAACAAAATGAAGACAGGAAAATGGCAAGAGTGTTCAGTAATAAAATTCAATTATTAGGTCAGATCTATCCAAGCCCAAAAGTTTTGGTTTTTTTATAGCTTTTTAAAATATCTAGCAGTTCAGCTAAGAAATGTGATTTTAAGTATTACTGTGAGGAAGTCAGAGATAAGCATATAAAGACAAGAATCATGATTTGGGAAAGAGATCAAAGAAATGAGGAAAAAATATTACTTGTTAATTTGTAATGAAATTTCATGCCATTGAGACTGTACAAAGAACAGGCAAACATGGACAGTGATGTGAGCTCTGACGCATTTTTAACAGCAATGGTTGATCACTGGCATATAAAACAGTGAGTCGCAGTAGATCTGCAAGGTCATATTAGCCAATTTGTATGGAATAGAACAGAAAGGATGTACGTTAAAAAAAGTTACCCTAAGCACAGCACTTCTAAATTATCTAGTCATTTAAGGCTATTATTTTTCAAAATAGCTTTAAAAGAACCACTGAAAAGGCCATCTGGTAAAGAACAGCTTGTTCTTTTACCTAAGCATGAATCATCAATCAGACTTCTATTAAAAAGACTTTTACATGTGACGTTACAGGACAATATGTTTGAGACCTCACCGTTGTGTTGCGAGGAACATTTAGGCTGGAGGAATGTTCTGGACATACACTGGAAGTTGTATTCTTTACTATGCTTGTGTTAGGTTCTACCATATCCACCAGAGCAACGCTTAGGTTCACACGTAAGGCGTACAGGAGGAAGAAGCCAAAAAAGGCCAGTAGTGCTAGATTGTAGCGAGCTGAGCAGCATGCAGGGACTGAAATGAGAGTAAATGAGACATTTTTGTTTTAACAGAACCAAACAAAATAAGAACTGATAAGCAGTTTTTACTAATAATCTCAGAAACTGATGACTGAGAAAAAAAACCCCAACAAGCTACTTATTCTAGTCTTAAGGGGTGTATTCAATAGGAGTAGAGGCTGTGGAAGCCCAGTTCTCTCCTGATGTGCAAAACAAATGTAATTCAGGTTTACACAACTGGTAGCTATCCAAGCAAATGTAGGGGCTGCAGTGTAAGTGTGATGTGTGGCCAGCAGAAAGGGATTTAGAAAGATGGTTTCAAAAGACCTCTCCAAATTACAGTAATATTTATTCAAAGTAGAAATTCTCACTAAAAAAACCCCACAAAAACTAAGACTAGCAGAAAGCCTCTATGTAAAAATGGTTAAAGAAAAAACAGAGACTCTTAAAGTACTGTTAAAAAGCAATCATTGAGATTCCAGGCTGTTTTCTAGGACAAGTTTCCCTTGTATAAGTTTGCTTGTAAAGTAATATGCTGAAACCTACCAAATAGCAAATTAGCAGAGAGACAAAGGGCAAACACCATGGTGGCACTGTGAAACAGCAACAGTTTCCCTGTTGCCCAGTATGCCCTTCTTCCATAGTCACCATACAACAATTAAGTTGACAAAGGAAAACGAGTCTTAGAGTCAGCATAAAATCTGTGTTGTGGCATGAAGTCGACTCTAACAGCTGTTTAAACCCAGATATCAGACTTTGCACTGTAGCATGGTGATTGATTCCCTTCTACAGCAATACACAGCAGCATTTGGCAGAGATCATTCAGTATCAGGAGATTCAGATCAGAACTGAGCTGTAACTTAGCCAGCACATCACCAGTGGCAATAAATTTTGCATCTATACAAAATACAGTTTACAGCTCTGCAGATACTCTTTATGAACTGGAGATGCCCGAATCTACTGAGCAGAATTGTTGAGAAACTACTTGAAGAATCTGCTGAACTTGCATATAGTTAGGGGGTGGAATTTACCTCCTAGTGAGAAAACTGTGGTGCTAGCAGAAAATTTTATAACCTGGACGTCTGAAACTCTGGGAGCGTTGGGGATCAGCACCTGCAGACATTACACTAGTTTACAGTGATCTCATCTTTCTCTGACTATTCAGAATTCAAATGATGAACAGAACAAGTAGATCTATGAACAACAGGATTGACTGGAGCTTCCTCTGGTGCTGCAGTATGTCCCTTAAATGGATTCTCTGATCTGCAGTAGGAAGCAAAAAGCATGCCCAGTGGACAAGCTATCTGAAGACTCCCCCCCTTCCCAATAACTTCCTAGAAACTAGCCTGCACGATTTTGTCTTTTTCAGTGGTGGAACCAACAGAACCTTTCTGCAAGACTGTATTTTTCATGAAATTAGTAGAACTTTGTATTTACTATGTTCATTTAGTAAATGACTATTAAGTGAAGCTACTGCACAAATATGCAAAATGCCTTCCAGATCTGTGGTAACTGCAAGTCTTGCCTCAGCAGTGTTTGATAAAGGCACATCCGATTTTTAAATGACATGAAGGAGAGCAGCCAAGATTTTATTGCTTACTTTAAAACAATAGGCACCAAGAGCAGGAAGTACTTACTGCACAAAAACTCGTCAAGCAGCTTCGTTGTCCATTAATGTTGTTTAAAAAGCAATTTGCCTTAGGTAGAAAATGTACAGTCATGTAATTTATAAGAATTAATATAATCACAGGTAAACCTATTTAACCTTTCCACTGTCTGTGTTTGCAGGGGTTAAACAATAATAACAGAAGGCGGAATATCATAATGAACATGTAACCCTTTCCTTGGAAATGCAGATTAACTGGAACATCTCTTACTCTTCCTCTGGAAGCCTCTCTCACTGGTATACACCTTTACTGGAAAGCAAGCTACACAAAACAGATGTGCACGGACTTAATATCACTAATGTCAGTTGTATTTTTTTTTCCAACTGTAAATAGTTTATCATAACAATTTAACAAACACGTAGATCTAAAAGTCTGAAACACATGGCTGCTAAATTATTGCTTTCCTGTCTTTCCATTAAGTGCATTTGCAATACCCAAGAATATTAGATCAGGTTAACAGAACAGCATATTCGAGAAGATTCCAGACATGTTGCAGTCCCCCATCTCTTCAGAAGGTTGCAATAATGAGAGAGACAAAGACATTCACAACCCCTTCCCCCTAAAGTTTAAGGTAGCTAACCATGATGTTCAAGGTCTTACCTGGGTTAGTAGTCTCGGGTCCTACATGTACAGTTAATTCTGATTTCAGGGGCATATTTTATAATACTGTAGCTATGACTGAACAAGGTTTTAACTGCAGTTAAAAAAAATAGGTCTGTGCTGCAAGTTGCATGGCAGTTAAAGGAAATTGCTCTTCTGCTGTGGTTTTCCTTGTGGGTGAGGTGAACCACCTCAACTGGAGCATGAAACATTGTACAAACTTAAGAACACATTGCTTTAATAACCGACTTGAACTCAAATTTATCTCATTCTGGCATTTTTAAGCCACTTTGTCAGCAGCCTCTCTTACTGCAGTTAGACATTTCCCAGGCAGGTTAGAGTATTTTTGCATGGCATTCTGAAGAAACTAAAAATGTTACTTTACTCTTTATAGTTTGACTGCTCTGGGAAACCAAACAGTACAGACAAACCCCTACACACATTAGCTCTGTTGTTATGCTGTGACCCGAAAATGATCTTCCTCTTCTATAATCACCTTTATGCCTGCATTAACCTTGCTTCCTCTCCATGCTTCCATAACAAGCAACTAGCCTGACTCAAATTCTGCTGTAAAATGAAATTTGCCATAACCTCGGTGGACTCCAGCAATCATAGAGTTGCCAGGTTGGAAAAGACCTTTTAGATCTTTAAGTCCAACCATAGCTATCCATTACTAAATCATATCCCTAAGCATTTAATCTACTTGTCTTCTAAATATCTCCAGGGATAGTGATTCAGCCACCTCCCTTGGCAGCCTCTTCCAGTGCCCAGTAACCCTTGTTTGAAGAAACTTTTCTTGAACTCTATTCTGAACCTCCCCATTCCTTCTTGTCCTATTACCTGGGAGAAGAGACCACCACCCACTTTGCTACAACCTCCTTTCAGGGAGTTGTAGACAGTGATAAGGTCTCCCTCAGCCTTTTCTTTAAGCTAAACAACCTCAGTTCCCTCAGCTGCTCCTCTCAGAAGACTTGTTCTCCAGCCCCTTCACCAGCTTCGTTGCCCTTCTCTGTACGTGCTCCAGCACCTCAATGTCTTTCTTGTAGTGAGGGGCCAAAAGAAGCTGGAATTACCCACTTGCCTTCACTGAAAAGAGACCGAGGACGAGGGCTGCACACATGTACTGCCAGCAGTGCTGAGGAAGCTGGTGAAGGGGCTGGGGAACAAGTTTTAGGAGAAGTGGCTGAGGGAACTGAGGTTCTTTAGCCTAGTGAAGAGGAGGCTGAGGGGAGACCTTATGACTGTCTACAACAACCTGAAAGGGGGTTGTAGCAAGGTGCATGTTGGTCTCTTCTCCCAAGTGATAGGCAATAGGACAAAAGGAAATAGCCTCAAGTTGTGCCAGGAGAGATTTAGGTTGGATATTAGGAGGAATTTCTTCACCAAAAGGGTTAACGGGCACTGGGACAGGCTGCCCAGGGAGGTGGCTGAATCACCATCCCTGGAGGTATTTAAAAGACAGGTAGATTAAATGCTTAGGGATATGATTTAGTAGCGGACAGGTATGGGTGGACTCAAAGATCTCAAAGGTCTTTTCCAACTTCGTGATCTATGATTCTATAACTACACCACCTTTCCACCCCTAATCTCTGCCAGGATGAAGAGCTGAGTTTAACTCTAATGCCCTCTGACACTGCCTCTTCCTCAGGACCAGATGCCCATGGAGAACCCCGAGCCCACAGGGTGATGTGCTGTGGCCGCAAGACCCGATGCGGCCGTTACCCCTTCTGATACCAAAAATGCCAGCAAATAAACCCTCTAAGACTCGTTTTGGAGTTTTAGACAGTAAGCATCCTTTATCAGGCCTGGGCAACATGATTCATTCATTCTCCATCATTCATGTGCAATGAGACAAAAGCTGGTTACAGAACATACTGCCCACTTGTATACATACATATACATTTTCCCAGAAATCTTATGCATATTCTATTACTTTCCAATTTTAACGTTATTATGAACTTCACAGCAGTCAAATCTCTTGTCAGTTTGGAGCTTTGGCTCCAGCTCTGTCTGACCTTGTATTTGAGATACAGGCTGCAAACAGAAGTGATTGCAGAAGAAGACACATCTGTCCAGCACAAGGTCACACTGCACACAAGACCTCGTCATCTCCAACGAATTAACAGTGCCTGGAAAGTCACCGCTTGAAAGAAAACACGCTGTCAGAAGGACATTCTGTCTGACTTGCAAAAAACCTATAATTACTTAGATGAAAATTAACTCTGCTTTAGCCCAACCCAGCAGCGCCCCGCTCTCTGCCACAGCGACCGCTGCCCGCAGCGCCGACAGGGCCCGGGCGAGGAACCGGCCCCGCGGCTCCATGGCAACGCGACACCGCGGCCACGGCCCGGCAGATCCGCCCCTCTCACCCGTGCCAGGCTGGGGCTCCTTGAGCAGCGGGGTGCGGTCCTCTCCCTCCTCGGTGTCCATGTCGCCGCCACCGCGGACAGGACGGGACCGAGCGCCCGCCCCGCTCTGCCCATCCGGGCAGACGCGGTCATGTGACGAGTGATCACGTGACCAAAGACAACGGGCGGAAGCGACTTCAGCCGCCGCAAAGCGCCGCGCCCAGCGGGGCCCTCGGCGGCCATCTTTAGTGAGGGCAGGGGCCGCCCATCCGCAGCTCTGTCCCTCCCGCAGGGGATGGGCTGATGGCCACGGCGGCCGCAGTGGTGCGCTGCGGGAGTGTCTGTCTCTTGCAATCATAGAATCGTCATAGAATCACAGAATCCCTAGGTTGGAAAAGACTTTTGAGATCATCGAGTCCAACCATACATGTCCACTGCTAAACCATATCCCTAAGCACTTCATCTGCCTGTCCTTCGAACCCCCCCAGGGATGGGGACTCCGCCACCTCGAGTCGCCACCTCCACCTGTTTGGGGAAAAGTTCCTCTTACTTAGGACAAATCTCAGCAGGGCGAGTCACGCCTGCCCTTCCGCGGGCTGCCTGCCTTGGTGGCAGCCACAGGGAGGCTAAAATGCCACGGGAGAAGTGTTGTGACAATAAGTGTCTGTGTCTGCTGCACAGGACCTTTATTCTGTGTGCAGTGTTTCTGTCCCAGGTTGCCATGCAAACATGTGAGATGTGTGTGAAATGATGTGATTGAGAGCAGTCCTGCAGAGAAGGACTTGGGGGTGCTGATCGATGAGAAGCTCGACATGAGCGGGCAATGTGTGCTTACAGCCCAGAAGGCCAACCGTGTCCTGGGCTGCATCAAAAGCAGCGTGGCCAGCAGGGCGAGGGATGGGATTCTGCCCCCCTATTCCTCTTTTGGGAGACCCCACCTGGAGTATTGTGTCCAGTTCTGGAATCCTCAGCATAAGAAGGATATGGAGCTGTTGGACCGGGTCCAGAGGAGGGCTACAAAGATGATCAGAGGGCTGGAGCACCTCCCATACAAGGACAGGCTGAGAGAGTTGGGGTTGTTCAGCCTGGAGAAGGCTCAGAGGAGACCTTATAGCGACCTTCCGGTACCTGAAGGGACTAAAAGAATGCTGGGGAAGGACTGTTCACAAAGGCTTGTGGTGATAGGATGAAGGGCAACGGGTATAAACTGGAGAGGGGCAGATTTAGACTAGACATAAGGAAGAATTTCTTCACCATGAGAGTGGTGAGGCACTGGCACAGGTTGCCCAGGGAAGCTGTGGATGCCCCCCTGGCAGGGTTCAAGACCCGGTTGGATGGGGCCTTGGGCATCCTGGTGTGGTGGGATGTCCCTGCCCATGGCAGGGGCGTTGGAATTAAGGTCCCTTCCAACCCAAACCACGCTATGATTCCATGTGTAAGCCTGGGAACAGTGGTAAGAGCCCAGAAAAAGGCTTGTGTCTTGAACATCCAAGAGAGTAGATCATAGAGTTTAGACTTATTATTACCTGTCTCTCGAGCTCTTTGAGATGGAAGCCAAGATGCCGATGTGCTTGCTGCTGCACCTCTGTCTGGGTAGAAGGTTCCAGCCTGAAGAAACTTGCATAAACCAAGTCTTTAAGTGCATAAGTAAAACTGATTCCTAGAGTGAGGCCTTAAAATACACAAATAAAAATGAATAAGCAACATAGAATAGGTATTGTAATAGAGCTTCTCCTCTCCAAATCGTTGGTTTTCAGCCTCAGTCAAAGCTAACAACAGGGTAGAGGTCTTGTGAGTTTTACAGGCTTTTACACAAAAGCCTACCTCTGCTTGGCTTTGCCCTTGGCAGGGCCGAGTGCTGAGTAATGTTGATGATCCCACCAGCCATCCGCTGAAAGCCTTGGCTTTGCTAGATGCCCGAGCCATCATATCAATGTGTAAATAACTGCCTGGAAAATTTTGCATGCTGGGAAATGGAAGAATGTAAAAGATTCCTGGCAGCATATTCAGCTGTATCATATTTCATAAGGTTGATACACTAATTTTGCAAGTATCAATAGAATGAGTGTAGCTGTGTGCCAGTCATAGAACATAACATCTTTGGGAACATGTGAAGCAAATCAGGATCTCTGTTCTGAAATTTAGCTTAAGAGTATCTTCTCTGAGTCAAACTTACCTAAAAATTACTCTTCTAGACAAAATTACAGAATGAAAGTCAATTGCTTTATTCTGACAAAACACACATAGAATGTAACATTTTATGAGAAGTTGCAACATTTTATGAGAAGTGGAGATTTGGTTTGTAGCACTTGAGGTCTGCAGCTTTGTATTTCAAACATGCTGTACTCTTCTTGGCCTTTCTGTGTGTCCCACCAGGGAGAGACCCCAGCATGCTAACACCCAGCCCATGAGGAAGGGGCTTACGGGCCATGACTAATGTGCTATACAGGGTTCTGAGTATGATTGCTTCCATCATAGGTTGAACCTCAAACTCTGGCTATACTCCCCTTGTCATAACACAAGGAGGACAGAGGACTTCAGGAGCTGCAGCAATCAACAAAGCTTTTCTTAGGCTTCCTCTTTTACCTCTCTCTTATTTCTTCCCACTAAATATCTTAAATCTACCTACACTGTCAGTGCGAGATAATGCCAACAAACCTTGCAATAGCAAGGAATGTGGATTTCTCTCCCCTGCTTCCTCCTTCTCCGATCTTGCACACCCTCACTGGTGAGTGAATCTTCCTCACTTTCTGCACCAAGAGCAGCTTGATTGTGATGCTGCAGCCCGAGAGTCAAAAGGTGACATAAATAAATACAGGTTTAGGAGCGTGTGATGCATTGACCTCTGTCATAGCAGATAAGAATATAATTCCTTATTTCCCAGAGGCTGACTTTGTGTATAGCTGTACGGAAACCTGGGTGGTTTGTCTCTGGTCAGCCTATCAGGCAATGCTGGTCATTGCCTGTGCTCTGTTCTGCCAGGCTCTGTGTCATACTCATGATGCAGTCCTGATGTGAAGCATTTGAAGTATTTTCTGCTTTAATTCTTTTTATTTTAAAAAAGGACGGTTGTTTGTATTCAGTCACTGTTGCCCTGGTTATTTTCAGGGCTGGATGCAGCTGTGCTCTATTAGGCTACGGAGGTGGGGGACAGCACTGCTTAGCACCCTATTTCCCTTGTCATTTGGCTCCACAGCACCAGAGAAGAGAACTGCAAAGGTCTGTACTTCTTTCCCCAAGTCCCACCCCAACGTCTCATATCATCAAGCTAAAACGATGTGCAGGAGCATGTCTCGTGTAGAGCAGCAGAGGGCTCTCTTTCCTCTCAAGTCCAGCTGGGAGAAGAAACCTTGCATCGTGTCTGGGTCTTAAGAGAAACTCCAGCCTTGTTTCCTCTACTGCCATGGCTTTGTAAGGCAGCCTCTCATAATCGCTCCTTGGTGCAGAGAGGATGCGGTTGTGATGATGTAGGAAGATGTCTGTAATTTATTTAATATTTTACACTCTTTAACATTACTTGAACGAAGCAACCCTCAGTCCAAAATGTTGAGGGTTGATCTAGAAGGTGAAGAAGGCAGCCTGGGAAAATATATCAGTCATGCTCATGACCTAAGTCACAGATTTGCCTCACAGAGCAAGATAATGCCTCTTCTCTTAGGTTATGATGTTTTATAGGATATAGTTGTTTCTGATTTCCCACATAATTATCAGTCTTTTTTTTTTTAAATTATTATTAGTGTTAAAACATACCAGTATTTATTCATGTTCTTTTCAAGAATCTGACTTTCCAAGTCTTGTTTTTCAAGGTAAGCAGAAGAAAGGAGCAGAGAAATACAGCTCATACGCACAATGTAAGTATCATATGGTTATTCCTAAATAACTGTAAGTAATATAAGCAGAGTTCAATCAGTGAAGTTTGAAATATCTACTTCTAAATTTGTCTGAATCTCCTTACATGCAGTACAGTGTACAGTATTATTAGGTATTAAATGCCTAACACGGATATTTATGTTTTAGATCAATAATTTATAAAATGCAAGAATATAAAGCTAAGGTATCAGATCACTGGGACAAGAAAAGTAGATACACATTTGCATCGAGGCAAAAAAATTCTCAGGTTTCCCACAAGACAGCAAGTTACAGTCAGTCAAAAAGGACAAGAGTTTGGATGCTTTGAGCCATGCAGTCCTTCTGCTGTAGAGCTGAATACAAAATCATTACTAAATCATGCATAAGTTAATGCTGACCAAATCAGAAATGGTTTATGTGAGTCTGGCAGTACAATGTGTTTTCGTTTGTCTGGAAATATTCTGTCTGCTGCAAAAGCCTCAGGGCTTCCTGTCACTGTGGATATTCTTGCCTGGAGGTTTATGTTGGGAGGGGACATATTCATCATGCCCACTCTTCTAATAATTTCTTACCAGAGGCACTCCATGCAGCTAAATTTTTGATATTGACCAAGACAGCAGAAAGCTTGGAACTTTCTTTTTTCAGCAGCATTGCTTCCACATGGAAGAATGCATTGAATCCTCTACAAAGTACTCTCCTAGGTTATATGGCAATGCTCAGCTAAATTCAGAGAAGTGACTTAGCCTTTGTATCACTTAAATTTTAGTGTTGTGATAGCCAGTGGAAGTATACATTGGAAATACAGGCATTCATGATGTCTAGACTCCTTTACTTAAAGGTCTTCTTACTAAAGGAAATGGGAGTAGCTATGATGCTGGACATTTCCTACTAGACAACTGGCCTGTGTTCAGGACGCTCATATGTACATGGAAACAGATTCGATGTCAGTGACATTTAGTTTTACCTCAGCGATGAATGCTGAACTGGGGGAGGAGAGGGGCTTTGCAAAATATTTATTTTTAACTATAGTTGTTTCCTTATATATAGAAGTCATGAATGCCCTTAGAGAAAAGGAGAGATTAGCCATCAGTGCTGCCCTGCAGTCTTATGGATGAGTACTATATTTTCTGGGATAATGGTTTTAAATGCTTGACTGTGGATATATGGGCTATTAAGAGATGTTCAGAGCTCACTAAGAGGAATTCTTTTGCCACTGGGCTTATAAAAATATACGAATAGCTATACCGTGTCCATTTCCCTCAGTATCCCATCTCTCACAGCAGTTGATAGGAAATGCTGAGAGAAGGACATGTACAGACCAAACATAGGGTGATACATCCTCTGAATAGTTTCTGCATGTTTGAATACACTGACTGGTGACTCAGGGCCTTCCTGAGCTGGATGTAGTACCTCTGTATTCAGTAGTCCCTGGCAGATTTGTCTGTAATTTATGCCATCTGTTTTTGAATCCATGTAAAATTCACTACCCATGTGCTCTGAGGCAGGGAGTTCTGCAGTTGAACTGTATGCTATGGGTAGGGGTATGCCTTTACAGTCTTACACTAAGCATCCCGTGAGAAGTATCTTCTGAATCCCTGGTGAAGACTTACCTCTCCCTGTGCACATGCCTAACCCTAGAAATATTGGCTTTCAAGGCGTATTACTAGTGGAGAGTAAGGTGCAGAAATATTAGAGATTTACTGGTTTGGGGGTATATTTTATGAATTCCAATGGTGTGCATAAATGTTTGACTTAGGCTTTTAGCTGTGTGGCTCAGTCTTGTGAAACTGTGTCTTTGTACCTGCCTAGTGCCAGACTAGAATAATTCTTTCAGGAGTTTCCACCCTATGATGTGAAGCATTATGATATTGCAGCATTGATGCTGTTTATATCTGTGGCAAAACAAAATCAATCTGAGCTATCCTGTAATGAAAAATGGAATAATGAGGATAAAAGATGCTATTATCTCACATATTATCTTGACAGAGTTTTGCCCTATCCCTGCTGGGAAGCTCTGCTGGGAATGCCTGCTGGCAAATTGATTGGTAGCTGGATTTGCCTGGAAATGCCCAAGAACACGCTGCAGCTTTCACTGAAGTATTTTCTGACTCTCTGAATGCAGACTCTGTAATGAAACTTAATGATAAAACTCTTGGAAGATACTCCAGTGACAAAAAAATTTACTTAATCTTAGAAGTCCTGGTATTTACAAAATTGTGTTATATGTAATGATGAGAGATCCCCCCAAATAGATTTCTTTTGTCAACAAAACCACGAAAATAATTTCTGCAGAGATCTCAGAAAGCTGGATGGGACCCATCATGCAATACAGGATGATGTGATTTTTATGCTCAAGGAACACAATATGCCAGTAAAAATAAGAACCTGTGAATTAGATACTTAATAACTTAAGTATTAGAGAATTAAAAATGTGTGTAATAATGTGAGATCTCTTAGACTGGTTGGGAAAATAGGGAACGACTTTACTTGTTTTACCAGCAGGTGTCTAAGGAAGTCCTAAGTCTGAAAATTCTCAGATGTTTGGTATCTAGGTGTGCCTAGCAAAAAGAAACAAAGCTTCTTGCAGCAATAACAACACAAGTCCTTTGATGTTGACTTGCAGACTGTTGAATTTTGAAAGAGTAAATGTGATCCCTACCTTAGGATTTGGAAAGTAATACAAATCTTTAAATTTAAACTTAAAAAGTGTCAGCTCGGTAAAATAGGGCAACACATCCCTTATGAACTCTTAGTTTCTTGTTGAGGTTTGTTTTTTGTCTTACCATATACTTCAGATAGCTGCAGGCTAATTGTTCCTTCTGATTATCATGGAAAAGTCTTCCCCAGTCTTTCATAATCTCCAGTCTTTTATAACTCCCATGTGTTCTTTAAATATCCTGCAAGTATTTTCCCTTCTATTTGCTGGGAGGGCATCAAGCCTGAAGAGCCAGAATTTTTTAAGATAGATCTAAAGCATATCTATACTTTCTTTGCAACTCATGTCAAACCCTGCCTTGACTCAGTGTCAACACATCCATTTGCTCAAGATTACTGTTGGGATAGCCTGGCCCTATACACATTGAATAAGATTGGATCAAATCCTTGCCCAATGCCCATCACATAATTCTTTGTACCTGCTCACTCAGAGCTCTTTCTAGTGACATCATGGTATGTACATCTGAGACTCTGCTCCCTTACCACCAATTCTCATTTTGATTGTATTATGCACTGCAGAGCAGCTCTTTGTCTTATTGTAAAAATTTCCATTTACTAGAGAAGGCAAAATAATGCAGTAGTAATTGCTGCAGTCATTCAAATAGCAACCTAGTTGTGGTTTGCATTGTTTTAATTAAGATGAAAATGTATGAGCATAGCAGCTAAGCATAAGTAAAATGCAGTTGGAAAATTTTAACAGCTCTGTTTCAGACATAAAAAGGAATGTAATTCCAAACTCCTGAGCTCTGTATTATCTAACTGTCAGGTTTTGCACACTCAGTTCTTGGAGGTTTTCAGGATTATTCTAGATAAATCTGAGTGACCTTGCTGACCTTATTGACGTATAAACAGCAGGCTGGACTAGACAACCTCCTGAGATCCCTGCCGCCCTGAATTTTCCGGTGGTCTGAGGATCCTGTGAACTCTCTCAGGAGTAACAAATAACATGTGCACTAGGTTTCTTAACTATATGCAATATATGCGTTTGGATTTTTTTGTTTGTTTTGTTTTTAATATCCAATGTACATTACTGCTAAGGAAGAAAATGAGAAGAAAAGAAGAAATTCCCAGAACTGCTATTAGTGGTCAGAAAAATCATGGGGTGAATCTTTAGCCTAAAAACATGGCTAGGAGGCCTTAGAAAGTTGTCTAATGCAGGACACATTTCAAACATATGACAGCAATTTCCAAATGTTTGGTAGCTACAGTAAGGTTTGGAAAGATGTAGCTCTTGGGTCCACACCCTCTTCATTTAAATAAATACTACAGCTTCTTTGCGTGTTTGGCAATGGAACCAACAGTTGCCTTTTTAAACATATCCTATAGCGGCATTACTCAAGGGCTAAGTGTATTTAGACTTTTGCTATTTGGTGACTTGGAAATTGAAACCTTTAGTCAGGTCCATCTTAATAACTGAGATCAGACTCCTAACCCTCCCTTCCTTCCTTTGGTAAGAGTTTGTCCTCGGGAAGAGACAAGTGGTATTTACCCGTGTCTAAACTAAACACAAAATTTTGTGTAAGTTTTATATATAGTTTGAGTGTAGTTTTAAAAAATAATTCTTAATCACTTCTGTCTATAGAAGTCATTTCAGCTGCTACAGAAATTGGTTCTGTAAGAGACACCTTGTGTAACACAAGGTTGACTCTCATGTTATATGATCATCAGATGGGTGTAATCTAAAATAGAGTGGAGGTTCTGAGAGGTTTTACCTACAGAATTAATGCCTACCTACCTCTACTCTAAGTGACTTGCTTCTTAATACCACAGTTGAGTTGGTTGGAAAGTGAAGGACTTTCCCCCCTCTTTTTCTTAGATTAAAAAAAGCACAAAGTAAACTTAAACATGGTCGCAGTTTTAGCTTTTGACCAATTTCCAAGCAGAAAGTTTGGTTTCCATTTTTAGAAAAAAAAAAGCAAGAGATCACATCCTAGAAAAAACTCAGTTTCAGTGTAACAACTACTTCTAATTCTGTCATCTTTTTCTGGGTGTTAACCTTTTCTGGACCTGCTAAGATGGAGGAAACCAGGACTGAAATAGTGTAGTCTCCACCATTGTTAGATGCTTTTGACAATTCTATTTAATTCTGTTTAATTTTGGGAGCAGATCCCTGTTCTGTCTTGTCAAGGATACATTCATCTCTCTATGATTTTTGTCCCTCGGCTCAAGAGCAACCTCATGGATTTTCATCATGCTGCCTGGAGAACACCTAGCCTGATCTTCGGTATGTCATGGAGTACAGAATTTCAGCAAGCTGCCTCTGTGTTCAGCCTAATTACTTGGTTTGGACTTTTGAGAAAGCATTCAGATATGATGGGAAGACAAAAGAAACAGCCACTGTGTTCCTTGGTAGTGGTTTCAGGAAGATAATCTGTGTTTATAGTAAGCGTGTCATTTCTTATTGGCACTTGATTGACTTTAATGTCTGACAATTAGTTCTTTTTCCACTTTTCTTCCCTACATCATCATCTGTTATTTTCTTCCCATGAAAGTGTCATGGAGGCCCTTCTCAGTCTTCTCTCTCTGATAAGTTAAAATGTGCATCTCTTTATTCTATTCTTTATTGTGGTTTAGGGCATTGTCTCCATATCTTGACTTACTTTTGTACGAAATGTAGGAAATGGGGTTTGTCTACATTATGATTTGCTCTCGGGTCAGTCTGCTTTTGAGAGGAATCTGCCTCTGCCTACAGGGATACACTGGTCTATAAAACAGATTGCTGTACTAACATCCCCTTTTTCATGGTAGATGAATGTTGTAAGTAGTTATAAACAGAAACACACATTCATTATCAAATCTGCCGGGTTTTATGTACGTAATTAAAAGTGAAGCTACAATGTACGAATGCATGTACTCCAGAATGCTGTGATATACTACTCTACCACATTATGGAAACACTGTTGTTAGAAATACCTTTTTTAAAAGCTGTAATTATATTTTCAGTTTAATTATAGGCCATAGCTTAAGATAGTTGGATCCTCAGAGAATTCTCACCTTCTTTAAAATGAAATAGTGTTAATGCACACTGAACTGTTTAATAAAAATAAGGTTTTTCTTGGCTGTTTCAGCAATATTTGCAATGAAACGGGGCTGCATTGACTTTTTGAAAACCCTCAGAGAGCAAAGGGAGTAAGACTGGCTAAGATAAAGTGATGAATGAAGCTTGGTAAATGGAATTTCATCACATACAATTGTAAAAAATCTGCTTCCTAAACGTTCTGCTCACATGTATCAGATAAGATACAGTATCTCAATCAAAGTTAGGGGGCTAATGCAGCAAATCATGTAAGAAGTCTCAGTTCTTCTTATCAAAGTTACAGAGATATGAGTGAGGTGGAGGATACAGACTTCACTGAAGGCAATGATTTCAGTGCCATTGATTTCTGTAAAGCCAAAAGTCTACTTTGAGAATACCTGCGGAGGAAGTCTGAAAATTCAGCTACATATTATGGTTCTGTGAGGTCCATCAAATGCTAAGAATAATTGTTGTGGCAAAAACAAGGGGCAAAGTCCTAATCTTCATTCCATTATGGTCATTCTGCACTGCTGAGTCAGTTCAAAAGGGCTGTAAGGCCAGGTAACCTGGTAACTGAGGATTATTTTTGCTGTAGGGGAACTCCTAGATATATAATTTGTAGATTTGCTCCTCAGACTTTCACATTTCCCGTACTATAATTTTGTCATTGTTTCTTTCTGGATCTCATTCCTATAAGTTAATCTCTCATTAGTCATTGAAAGCTCAATGAATGCACTTAAGCTATAGTCATTTTACATGTTCTAGAGGTAACAAAATATATTTCAACTACTTGTCTTGACTCCCTGTTTAGACATTTCAATAGAAATTCTATTTTTAGTATGAGATTTACTTGATCCATTCACAAAGCCACTACTGAATGTCTGCTCATTCAGATGTTGGTATCCTAATGAGTCATACAAATCTGGTCAGAGAAGCGCCCATTTCACTCCATTGTCTGTCCAGTGAATGTAAATAACTAGTTGTAGGCAACGGCATAATCTATGTTTGACCAGGTGAATCCTATTTGCTGTGCCTGGAGTAACAGTTTAAGTTGGAAGTGAATTTGCAAAATTACATTATTTATCAAGAGAGATGTGTTCAGGTACTAGGAAAAAAAAAAATCTTAATTGCAGCACAGAGCAGATTTTCATGAAACTCCACCCTGATAGCTCAGGGCAAGTTTCAGTGTGTGGCACACCCTTCACCAGTGTAATATAAAACGTCTTGACACATTCCATCATCAGGACTAGCATCAGAAGTGTTATTACTGAGCACTCCTGGGACAGGGTTATATCCTATGCTTCTATCAGTACTTTTCAGCAAACGCAAATACTTCAGGCTTACATCCAAGCAAATAATGTGCCTTCCTAATATCGCATAATAATGTCCTCCCCACCTATTTGTAGTATTCACTGTGATTCTTGTCCACTTTACTATGAGTGTGAAAAAACAGACATTTGATTCCTTCCTAGTTCCATGTGCTGCTGAATCACAGTTTCTGCTAGGATGTCATCCAAAACCTGCTGAGATTAATTAAAAGATTTACCCATTGCCTAAATGAGCTTTGTTGCAGGCCTTGAGTTCACTGATGCATAAGGCAGCAGGCTAAGCTTTTGAAAAGATAGAATATTGTGCTGAATTTTTGGTTCAAATTTCCACAGAACATAGCACTTCAGTTTTCCCTGAAATTTGCCTCATTTCATGGAAACACGCTTTGTTTGCACCACAATCTTGTTGAATGCCTGTTGAATCCAGATGAATGTCTGCCCAGCCAAGTTCACTGTCTGATGTTAAAAGCAGGACAAGGCATTGACCATTCAAGTCCTTGCTGTTGTAATTTTTGTTGACATTTTACCCAGCATTTTAAGTACTGTATTATTTCGGTTTTTACCGAAATTTACCAAATTTACCAAACAGTGCTACTTTCTATATGAGATAATAGAGAAAAGCAGACCTTGTTGTGTGTATATTTATTTCCAGGCAGTCTTCACAGAATTAGTAGTGCTTGCTAGGTGCTGCGATCCTTCTTATTTCCCAAGGCAGAAGATGTTTTCTAGAATCATTAAGAAATCATTCTGTTTTTCTATATTTACTTAAACACATTTTTGCTTTGGCTGCAACTCAAAGGTGTGATTTCAGCTGAAATATACATACAGTCAGGCTAGACTTAGAAACTAAGTTGTATAAGAACAGACAGGAGTATAGTTGTCACCTGCCTGAGGCCATAGCCAGTGCTGTAGATGACTTTTGCAGCCTTTAGAGGCTCTGTTTGTAAGAGACCATGAAGGATTAACAAAATTAAGTTCCTGGGGAACAGTGGAGGTGGTAAAAGTGGAATTTTCATTATAGTGATATATCACAGATGGGTTTAAAACTTGAGTCTGGTAATGCTTGCTTAACTCCAAAATGTGAAAACTGAACAGAGTTTCACTGAACAGCTAGGCTTCACTGCCTGGCACACCAGACATAACTACAACCTGTTTTACTTCCCAAATTGTGTCTCCAGAGTATCCACTTCACTGGTTTGGAGGAGTTGAACGTTATTAAATCCTTTCATGCTAGGTCATACTCTTTCAAAATTATTCCTAATATGCAGAAGTCAGGTCCAAACTAAGTTCCCTCACATAGTGATCTCAGTAAGTTGCTGTGCAGTTCCCTCCTTCCAGTTTTGCACACAAATTAGTCTTTCAGGTGTTTGTCAGAGCCAGGTGTTTAAAACCTACTTAGTTCTGAGATACTGCCAAATGTTCCTTTCTTTGGTCATGAAAATGATGTGCAGGGTTAAAAGCTAAGGGCTTTTCTTTAGCTAAACACAGATCTCCTCGCAGTTTAATAGGACTAATGTTTTATCTGCCTGTTCTGGATAGACAGGTATTTTTTTAGCTGAGGATGTTTTGTGCCCAATAAAAGAAGCCAGTCGGTGTGCAAAACCTTTTCAAATCTAGGCACCCCTAAGTTTAAGTTTAACCAATTTAGCACAAACAGAAGTGATGCTTAATTTTGTTTGAGTTACCAGCCTGACCTAGATCAAACTAAACAGTGACGTGTAACTGCATAATAAAATCCTAGTGTAGACAACCATAAATGCGAATGAGCAGATTAACTGAGTGCAGGGGAATGTAACGGACCTGTAAAGTTGTGTGATAAATTATGCTTACCTGAAACACAAGTCAAGTTGAACAGAACAAATAGTTTAACACTTAGTGAGTGTGAATAGGATATTGGCTTAGCCTAATTCTCTGGAATAATGCTTATTTTCCAATTACTCCTGACTCATTTTTATCCACTGTGTGTGGAAGAATGTGCAGAGGAGGCTTGAGATGTTATATGTAGTGTAGTTAGAGTATACACTGGCTATAGGGTTGAAGCTGGCTCAAAATGTCCTTATTTTACCTCGTATCTACTCATGCTCCACAGTTTCCTATGTACATACAGTCCCAATAGCCACTTGTGGAGCTGTGTTGCAAATGGGGCCCTGAAATGAGCTATGTTAGAAGTAAAACTCTCTCCAGAAATTGCTGGCACAGGCTACAGAGCAGGAATGGGAGAGCTGCGGAGTGCAGATCTGGGAGGTGCTGAATGGAGAATGGGAGACGGAGCTTCTGGGGCTGGTTTCTAAAGGGGAGCCCATCATACAGTATAACTATTCCCTATTCAGGTACAGTATTCCGTGTTGTTTGGGCACCAAAGAAGGACAAATGGAGGAGTTGAAGTGATGTTTTGGGAAAATCACTACTAATGTTACAATGAAAATTAGTAGCCACAGTGCACTTTTGAAAATCAAGACTTTTGTTTAGATGCTGGTAAGAGGTGACTGTTACAATTTTGTCTGAAGTAGGCTATTACATGTTTAAGTCTACTGTAACTGGGAACTTACTGAATCCTTATGTACCACATTTGATTACTAAATAGTTTGTTTAACCATGAAGATCCTTTAGATGTACTTACAGAATCATATGTCCTGTTTAGAAATGAAGTGATAGAAAGGGGCTTTAAGTGTCTTCTAACAAACAGAGGGAATCAGAGAATGGTATAACTTCATCAGAGGAAACTCCATGTTGGATCAGGAAGGGAATGAAGGGGTTATGTTCAGAGGACTGAGGGCTTCAGAGATCTCCAAGTGGTAGGATGGTCCTCAATTACTTTAATCTGCCTCTGAGTAGATGGATATTACTTACAAGTAGTTGTAAGAAATGGAGCTTTCATGCTATGGAATGTCATCTGACACTTATTTCTGTTTATCCATTTCTTATCAATGATAAATCTATGCTGGATACATTAAACTATAATATTAATAATCCATTTCTTTTATGTTCTGTAGGATTCCTTTATTGGAATTTTTGTAAAAGAAGAGATCAAATACATATACAAAAGCATCTTTAAATAACAAGATTTTAGTTAAAAAAAGGGAAAATGCAAGTCTACAATAATGTTGCACAACTGGGCAAAACCTGTGAGGTCTGCAAGCACTTTTACTAATGGATTTTGGGCTACATCCATGCTAATGAATTAAAAAGTGCCAGCAAATATTCTTGAGACTGGGATTTGATTGTCTTTACCCTCAAGCTGACCTTGGCATGGTTTTGCCCTGGCCAGCAAGCGCTCTCTTGAACAATTCATGGTGTAGTTTGGGAGTTAGCATGGACCATACCCAATAGGAATTTCAGATGTGGCTGCCTTGTTCTGCAGACTGAGGGAATTGATTAGGCTTGACAGGTATGGTGGAGTGCCAGTTGGGCATAGCGCCAGAGACTGGAGAAGCATGTACCATGAACAAGTTTACCATCCAAGGCAGGGGTGCTTGGGATGCAGCACTAGATGTAAGCACTTTTTCCAGCCATCTCCAAGAAAAGGAGTGGCCGTGACTGTCTTCCCTGCCTGTTTATCACAAGCAATGAGATAAGGACTTAGAAATAACAACAGAAAACAACTCCCAAACTTTGCCTCATCATGCAGCTTTTGCAGGTGAGGAGCTGCCACGACAGACCTTACAGGCATCAGCTATGGTAGCTGTTTCCCTAGTCTACAGGGTGCCACCCTCTCTCCTGTCACTGCCAAGACTGGCGCTCCAAAAAATATCATCAGAGGTATGACACTTACAAAAACAAATGTAAAAGGTGTGAAAAGACTGCATGACTGCCTGGGATACTGTTAGAGCACAGTGTTTATGTACATTTACTGTTTATATCTGATTTTCATAAGAAAAAAACATGATGCTTCTATTCAGGGCTGTAACTGACTATCTTTTGTCTGTGTAGCACAATGTAGAGGATGCCAAGCCCAGCACTTCTGACTTCAAGAACTGGGTGGATTTTCTAAATGTATTAAACTTGTGCAAGGATGGAAGAATTCAGACAAAACAAAACATCATTAGGTGTGTCTAGTCTGCTGTTACAATGAATGCGCTAAAGGAGCAGAACCTCATCCGCTTTTTGGACTCTAAAAGTGGGTTAAGATGCATACGCAGACACGACCTTATTTTGCAGATATTAGGCACAGAGGACAGTCCAGCCAAAGCTACACTACTCATTGGTTCACATATAAGTAGCTACAAGGCTCCTTGGATTTCTGCCAACATCATTCTCCCTGTTCAGACCAAGAGCTGTTCCCAACTTGCCCACCGAGCCTGAGTCCTATGCCAGCACACTTTGGTTGGCTCTCCAAGTCTCTCTGAGTTGCTGCACTGCAAAGCCTTAATGAGAAAGGGGCAGAAAACATTACTCTCAGAGTATATTTTGAAGGATATTGTGTTCATCTGAGAATTCCACCTGCTTCGCAGCTGCATCTGCCTGAAGATATGAGGTATGAGGGCTGAGGAGCAGAAATGCACTCATGGATATAGGTGTATATCATAGAATATGATATATATGGAACAGGTTGCCCAGGCTGCCCAAGGCCCCATCCAACCTGGCCTTGAACACCTCCAGGGATGGGGCAGCCACAGCTTCCCTGGGCAACCTGTGCCAGTGCCTCACCACTCTCATGGTGAAGGGATTCCTCCTTACGTCTAGTCTAAATCTGCCCCTCTCCAGTTTATACCCATTGTCCCTAGACCTATACCCAAAAGCCTTTATGAACAGCCCCTCTCCAGCTTTCCTGTGGCCCCTTCAGGTACTGGAAGGTCGCTGTAAGGTCTCCTCGGAGCCTTCTCTTCTCCAGGCTGAACAACCCCAACTCTCTCAGCCTGTCCTCGTATGGGAGGTGCTCCAGCCCTCTGATCATCCTTGTGGCCTCCTCTGGACCCGTTCCAACAGCTCCATATCCTTCCTACGCTGGGGATTTCAGAACCAGACACCGCTCCCGGCAGGGTCCCAGCAGAGCAGAGCAGAGGGGCAGAACACCCCTCGCCCCCCCCCGCGCCCCGCCCTCGGCCCCGCCCCGCGGGGGCTCTAGGGCGGTGGCAGCCGCTCCCTCCCTGCCCGGTTCCAGCTCCGGCTCCAGCGCAGCACCCAGCGGGCAGCACCCACGGCGAGCCATGGCTTGCACCTTCCTCCTTCTCCTCCTCTTCTTCTTGTGCGGCTCCGCGGCGGCCGGGTACGTGGGGCAGGGTGGGAGCTTCCCCGGGGCAGAGCAGCGCTGCCTTCTCCCCGTCCCGCGAGCATCGCCTCCAGCCGCCTTAGCGCAGCGCCTCGGTCTGTGGTTCTGTGTAACCCACGCTATTGTCACGGAACCACGAGGCTGGAAAAGACCTTTGAGATCGGTAGACATTAGGAAGAAATCGTTCCCGGTGAGAGTGGTGAGGCACTGGCACAGGTTGCCCAGGGAAGATGTGGCTGCCCCATCCCTGGAGGTGTTCAAGGCCAGGTTGGATGGGGCTTTGGGCAGCCTGGGCTGGTGGGATGTCCCTGCCCATGGCAGGGGGTTGGAACTGGATGGGCTTTGAGGTCCCTTCCAACCCAAATCATTCTGTGATTCTGTACCACCAAGTTAATTAAAACAAAGAATGTGCACAGTGCACTGTGAGGGCAAGTATGTCAGCTTCTTGGTGTTACATGTAAAAGTTTTCAGAAAGAAATTCTAATTACATTTGAAACCTAACTGTATCACTTGATGGTTGATAGAAATACCCTTGCAGCTCATTGGAGTGTAACCTTAAAGCTCAACAGAAGTTTAAGGTTTGGATCGCTTGTAGATAGTAGTGAAAGCATAGTCTGTTAAACTGAGGTACCACCGATCTATTGTGCAGTTCAATGTAAGTGATTATAGGTAAGCAAAGAGAATATTTATTTTTCTTGTTCAATGCCTAAATTTGAATATGTAAGGAGAAATGGCTATAAATTGGACGGGGAAAGATTTACGTTAGACATTAGGAAGAAATCCTTCGCAATGAGGGTGGTGAGGCACTGGCACAGGTTGCCCAGGGAAGCTGTGCGTGCTCCCTCTCTGGAAGGGTTAAAGGCCAGGTTGGATGGGGCTTTGAGCAGCCTAGGCTGGTGGGAGGTGTCCCTGCCCATGGCAGGGGGGGTTGAAGCGGAATGGGCTCCAAGATCCCTTCCAACCCAAATCATTCAATGATTCTAATATCATCAAGCCCAACCCTACCTGCCCACTACTAAAAAAATAATGTTAGGTGGACACTGTTACTTTTTGTTGAATTGTATTTCACTCCCTGCCTGTTGTTCCTCTGCCCATTTGGATTTTTTAGACCTACGTTCCTGGTGGCAGTTCCCTGGAACATCCGTCCTGGAGCAAATGTGACTGTGGGGGTAGCTCTGCTGCCAGACAGCCCAGCACAGGTCACCGTAAGGGGAGAAGTGATCAGAGACAACGAGACCATCCTGAGCAGGGAAATGGTTTTTGAGAAAGGTAAGAGAATGGGATTGGATTTAGATTTGCCTTCTCCCGCATATAGTTTGTTTCTCCTAAAATATCACAGCTTTCAAACAGCGCTAGACCCCAAGTAGAGTCACTTATGCGAAAATAATCTTGTACTCTGCTGACTCTGTGTGCAGGTGGTTGCCTGAGTGTACTAAGTCATTGTAGACTCTGAAAACAATCGGGTACTAGTGAAGTGTGATGGATGTGGGGTTTCTGAGGAGCTGCGAAGTGCTCTGGTCAGTAGTGGCCACCAAAGAAGAAGTAGAGGAAGAAATGCTCACTGGTAGGCTTGTTGTTAAAATGCAAGATGGAAACAAGTGAGATAATGGCAAGGATTGAACAAATAAGATGATAGAGCATCTGGAGCTGGCTGCTTCTCATGCCCTAAAAAAGGGAGGACCTGAGGACCATATGAAAGTGGAGGTGACTCTGTTGGACATCATTACTTGAAAGCTCTGTGCATATGTGGAAGCAAATGTTTCATAATCAAGAACTGAATTGTGGGACAGGTTGAGGATTGAAGTTAAGTGATCATTAGAGCAGCCTGATTTAATGTATGTGCCCTGAGCAGCAGTAGAGGACCTAGTGGCAGTCCTGAGTAGTTGGAAAACTTAGATATCCTGGTCACTGCTCCTTTTCATGAAAGTCAGCTAGGAACAGAAGCACAGAGAGGCTCTACCTGAGAATTGCCCTCATGGGAAAGAAAATATCTTGTCTGGACAATCCCCCTTGCAAACTGCTCTTAGTTTGAGGCAATATAAAAATGATATCCAAACTCTAGCTTTTTATTAGTCAAAAGTAGAGAGTCTGGGAGCAGTATGAGGTCCTAGAAATGTGTACCTTGCTATAATGTACTTTCTCCTTTTTGACATCAGCTGTTGATGTCTTATAGTTCATGTAGATGCCTTAACTGGAAGCATCATACCTTTATGTCAAACCTTCATGAAAGCCCACCTCTCTTCACAACCTGTAGAGAGGACTGAGGCTTTGAGTGTGATGGACTGCATTTGACCAGTGTAAAAAAATTATGGCCTCGTGATGCAGAAAAGCATGTCTGATCAAAACTCTTCTTGCTAATTTAAGTACTCTGAAAAAGTTTCCCAGAACTGTGCATTGGCATGTTTTACTTCACATTGGGTATTGTTTACGCGCTCAGACTTTATATTGTTATCAGCCACATGTCCTCCAGCAGCCAGTCTGTAAAAGCATAAGCCTGGGTCAAATGTCCTGTAGTGCTATGGCTAATTAAAAAAAAAAAAAAATAAATCTGTGTTCATTCCTGACATATCAAATTTATACACTTGATGTGTTAGTTTCCAAATCTAATACTAAAAGTTGTGGCAATGTATGCCTAGGGCAATTCCTTTATGAGGATGGGTTTGCTAGTGCCTAAAATCTGCATGCAAGTAAAGCAGACTGTCTGTCATGCCTGTGGTCATTAATCTTAAGTCTCCATAACATGCTACATGCCATATTTAGATTTTGCTTCTTTAAAAGCACAGGCCAAGCCTCTTGGACTGGGCACAGTGGAGGATTCAGCAGCGGATAAAGAAACATTCTTACTCTGTGGGGAAAATAACTTTGATATATTTGTTATGCTATTAGTAGTAAACTTGCATTTTTAAGTTCACAATTCCTCTTCAAAACTTCCCTGGCAGTATTTTGAAACAAAAACAAAACAAGCCCAAACCAACTGATTTGTTGTTTTAAAAAGAAAAGCTGTCTTCTCCTTTTCTTCCTCTGACTGTATTGCTTTTTATGTCCTGCTTGTGTTCTGCTTAACATCAAGTTGAGTGAGCCTTGCATGAGTTTGAACCTGTCTGTTGTTGTCCTTTTCAACATTAAAAAGCAGACAAGCAACTGGTAGTTCAAAGCATGTGAAAATATGTGGATGTCTGTATCTGCACAGTGCACAGCGTGATGCTTGACACAGGGAGCTGGAATGGTGGGTGATCAGGAACAGAAATGCTATAGGGCATTACTTGAAGTGCATTGATCTGTTGAAAATTTTTAATTTTTTTTTTTGTCCTGTCTTTTAAATATATATTTGAATTTTCCATGCTTTTTAACTTGAGAGATGGAATAGAAAAAAAGAAAAGAAAAGGTGCTGGGCATGCAGCATATTTCCTCTTTCAAAAATATTACAATTTAGTATATGGCCATCCATTTTTTAAAGTTGAGTTACATAACTTGTTAGTAATTTGTTTTCTGTGAACAAATATGGAAGCAAACTGTTAGGGGCCAGGAGCAAGGGAACTGTCTTTTAACAGAGAATGTAGTGTTGACGGTGTGTATCTGAAGGTGCTGTGTTGTGAATAGAGTTGCTCAGAGAGAAAACAGGTTTTCAGAGAGAAAGCAGTTTGTCAGTGTAAGACTCTTAAGCATTAAGTTTTTCACTGAAAAACAATACAACCTTAAGATAAAATATGTAGTGATATCGTAGCTTTGTTAGTCTAAGAGTGTAACTGAAGTAAGCCCAGGGGAGATTTTATTAGGCAGGCTGTGCAGTTGAAGGAAAGAAACCAAACGTATCTCCAGGCACAGAAAGTCTTCTTTGAATGACATAATTGCTGCATATATTAGTGCCTGGAAAATATTTCTTTATCTGTCATTTGGGCCACAGAATGTGGCTGATAGAGTGGCATTACTCTTCCGGTGGTGCACATGGGTTTAATGAATTTTATTGCCATGTGTCTATAAAAGTAAGTATTGGGAGGCAGGGTGTAGCTGAAGTTGTTGACTGTGCTGAAAGTTGGAGCTGATTGCCTCTTGTTAGGCTACAAATTCAGTGGCACTGTTGCCTAAGCTGGCTCAGTTATGCTCTGTATTTTTCCTTGCATGGTGACAGCAAAAGCAGAGGGTTAGCTGCTTTGGGAAACTGATCTGATTGAAAAATAACGTTTTTGTTTTGTTGAATACAGTTTTAGGTTCTCTGGTTTAGTATGCAGATATTCACGCTGGTGAAACTGAGATGGACACAGGATTGGGAATTGAATGCTAGTGGTATAGGACAGACTGAGGAGATGTTTTGTATTAGTACTGTTTAGTCTTACAGACCAAGTTTAGCCGAGTACTGGAGTGTGAGGCATATTACATACCTGTCTGACACAGTGCATCTGCAATTGTTTGAAATTCAGGATGCTGTCTGGTTCATCTGCAGCAGCTCAGTATGGTACATGTCCTTGTCCTTAAGTTTGTGAGTTAGCCCCATAAAAGGATCCTGTTGAATTAGAGGGCAGTTATTTTTTCTTTGCACAATATAACTCTCGCTTTATGTAAAAAGTAGAGTGCTACCCTCTGATGGCTGGTAAAAATATGCACTGTTTTAACGTTACTGGAAGTAGAGATTTGATTTCTCTGTGATTCTTGACCATTAGAGAAAGGCTTTAGCAGTGGAACTTGGTTCACATCATAATCTTGCTTTTCATATAACAAAGAGAGAAGTGCCTAGTTTGTATTCTTTGGAGTAAGTGAGAAAATATGCACGTGTGTTTGTTTAAAGAAGTGCTGATACTTTCAGCTTGGCTCAACATATCAGTATCCAAATGTACTGTAGCAAGAGAGATTGCTCAAGACAAATGTTTGACACAGAAATTAAGTTAATTAGATTAAATGTAGTGAAAACAAATGAACTGAATGCCTGCAAGCTGTATGCTGCTGCTACAGGTAAACTTTGTGTGAGCAAGCACAACCCCCCCAAAAAAGTCGGTGTGCCACTACAAGAGAATAGGTTTCCAGTGTCTGAAATGGACTCCAGAAGAACACAAAGCACTACCTAAAGCTTTTTTTGTGCATGTATCAAGCCTTGACACATTTTCCGTGGAGACAGTATCAGAAAGATCCTGACCCTGATTGAAAATGACTGCAGAAGATAACAATGACTTATGTGCAATTCAAGCTGTTAGATTTTCTGGGTCAACAACAAAAAAAAAAGATGGAAAAACAGACAGGCAAGTTAAATTTTATGCATGAATGGCTTGATTTTCAGTGATTACAGTGAATGGTGACTCTTGCCATGCATATTTATGCAGTCGTTGATCAATAAAGATTTAGTTTGAATTGGCAAGAAGTGTTGTCTTACAGGGTTTGCTACCCAGACATTGCAGTGAGTGTTTGTGCATGAGAAATCTTATACCTTAATTGTGAGAGCTTCTGAAAAGTCTGTTTCCCTTGGTGCTAGAATGATTTTGAAAGAGTAAGTAGCATGTAAGTTGAAAAAACAAATTTGCTTTAAGAAAAACTTTCATATGTAATGAGGTGGTGTTGTTTCCCGACTGTATGAATGGTTATAGTTCTTAAGAGTAAGATTTATTTAGAGCTTCTAGTAGTTAAGGTTCAGCATAATGTATTTAAGGCACGGTGAGTGACAACTACTTTGTGAACCAAAGAATCCAGTTTAAAATATTATGTGTATTTTGGGTTCCCTGCAAGTTACTTATATGTGTTAATTAACTTGCACTGCTTTTCTGTATTTTGTACTTGTTGACAGAGGTTACCAAGCTGAAGTGTGGTAAATACTCAGCTGGGATTTTTGAAACATGATAGAGTTGTGAGAACGTCTGCCAAGCTCAGACATGTAGCGATCATCCATATAGACAATGGAAAGTCTGCTTTTACTGGAAGGCATGTTTTGCATACTTAATAATATGTTTCTGACCATGTTAGTATATGAAACAGTGAAAACCACTAGCAATAGTAAGTTGTAGATAACAGTTAAATGGGAATGAATGGCCTAAATATGTCAGTCCCTTTTGTTAACCTTCAGTTGCCTCTGTACCTTATTTCAGCGTAAAATGACTGGTCACTGGTGACTACAAAATCTATGCTGAAATCTGTGGGACAGAGGGTTTTGGTAGCAGTTTAGGGGGACAGCTTCTTTCTGCCTAATTCTGCATCAATGTCAGACAGCAAGAGGGCAGGGGTCCTATAATTTTGCATCTGTAACTTCCAAATGTATGTGTAACTATGCCTCATGAAAAATAAGTTGTCAAATAGTCAGCACATGCAGATAATCTACGCAAAATCAGAATATAGAAAAGGTTTTGGGGAAGGAGTTGTTGGGAGTTGTGTTTGGTTCAGAGACAATGGAGCTAGTGGGGAAGAAGAGGGTGTTCTTTTATGGGCTTTTGTATTGCTGGGGTATGTATGAGACAAGAAAACCCCAGGTTTCTGTGCCTGCTGTTGAATCCATCCTGTTAACAGGACTATTAAGTAGTTTGTGGAAACATGAAAGTAACAATCCCATCCATTACTTGAGCTTTATCTTATTGATTGGACGCTGTTTGAGATTTGAGGGAAAGAGCCCTTCTGTGTCTCAAGGCTTATATGTTCATATGCAGGGTCATTCTGGTCACCATATTCTTCATTGAAATCCAGGCAAGGATTTTGTGTGAGTGACAGATCAAGCACTGCAGGCTGTTTCATGGTACCTTGAGAGGAGAGGAATGATTGGCTAAGTCTGTGAAAGGTAATAAAAAATCTTTCTACAAGATTTTTCAAATACATCAACAAGGAAAGGAGGACTAGGGAGAATATTCAGTCCCTATTGGATGCAGAAGGAACAACAGTGACAGGGGATAAGGACAAGGCTGAGGTACTTAATGCCTTCTTTGCCTCAGTCTTTAATAGCAAGGAAAATTGTTCCCTCTGTGTACAAACCCTGGAGGTGGAGGAGCAGAATGAGGCTCCCATGATCCAAGAGGAGGCGATTAGAGACTTGCTTTCCCACCTAGACACCCACAAGTCTATGGGACCGGATGGGATCCATCCAAGAGTATTGAAGGAGCTGGAAGATGTCCTTTCCAAACCCCTTTCCATCATCTTCCAGAGGTCCTGGCTGACTGGGAAAGTTCCACTAGACTGGAGGCTGGCTAATGTTGTGCCCATCTACAAGAAGGGTTGCAGGGAGGATCCGGGCAGCTACAGGCCTGTCAGTCTGACCTCAGTGCTGGGGAAAGTCATGGAACAGGTAATCTTGAGTGCTATTGTGAAGCACATGCAAGAGAACTGGGTGATCAGGCCCAGTCAACATGGGTTTACAAAAGGCAGATCTTGCCAAACTAACCTGATCGCCTTCTATGACAAAGTGACTCAACTACTGGATGAAGGAAAGGCTGTGGATGTGGTCTTCTTGGACTTCAGTAAAGCCTTTGACACAGTTTCTCACAGCATTCTGCCTCAGAAACTGTCAGCCTCTGGCCTGGACAGGCGCACACTCTCCTGGGTTGAAAACTGGTTGGATGGCCGGGCCCAGAGAGTGGTGGTCAATGGAGTTAACTCCAGCTGGAGGCCAGTCACAAGTGGGGTTCCTCAGGGCTCAGTACTGTGTCCAGCCCTGTTCAATGTCTTTATCAATGACCTGGATGAAGGCGTTGAGTGCACCCTCAGCAAGTTTGCAGATGACACTAAGCTGGGAGAAAGTGTGCATCTGCTGTAAGGTAGGGAGGCTCTGCAAAGGGATCTGAACAGGCTGGACCGCTGGGCTGAGACCAATGGCATGAGGTTCACTAAGGCCAAATGCGGGTCCTGCACTTGGGGCACAACAACCCTATGCAGTGCTACAGACTGGGGGAAGAATGGCTGGAGAGCTGCACAGAGAAGGACCTGGGGATGTTGGTTGACAGTGACTGAACATGAGCCAGCAGTGTGCTCAGGTGACAAAGAGGGCCAATGGCATCTTGGCTTGTATTAGAAATGGTGTGAGCAGCAGGTCCAGGGCGGTTATTCTCCCTCTGTACTCAGCACTGGTGTGCTGCATCTTGAGTACTGTGTTCAGTTCTGGGCCCCTCACCACAAGAAGGATGTTGAGGCTCTGGAGCATGTCCAGAGAAGAGCAACAAAGCTGGTGACGGGGCTGGAGAACAAGTCTTATGAGGAGCGGCTGAGAGAGCTGGGGTTGTTTAGCCTGGAGAAGAGGAGCCTGAGGGGAGACCTTATTACTCTCTACAACTACCTGAAAGGAGGTTATGGAGAGGAGGGAGCTGGCCTCTTCTCCCAAGTGACTGAGGACAGGACAAGGGGGAATGGCCTCAAGCTCCGTCAGGGGAGGTTCAGGCTGGATATCAGAAAAAAATTCTTCACAGAAAGAGTCATCGGGCACTGGAACAGGCTGCTCAGGGAGGTGGTCGAGTCACCTTCCCTGAAGGTGTTTAAGGAATGGGTGGATGAAGTGCTTAGGGACATGGTTTAAGGGAGTGTTAGGAATGGTTGGACTGGATGATCTGGTGGGTCCTTTTCAACCTGGTGATTCTATGATTCTATTATTCTATTCACTTGTAGCAGAAATGGTGGCAGGGGGCAGCTGTTAGGGAGGAGGGAATATTACACATGCCAGTGTGGGGTTCCCTGTTGCTGCTGTGAGCTGGAGGGGCTTTACAGGTTTTAGGAAAGGGGTGAGAGAAATAAACAAAGTAAAGGCTGTGTATTTGGGGGGGGGGAAAGCAATGGCAATGAAGAATGGCAATCGGGAAGCAAGATGCTATCAGAAACACCAAGGAAGGGAAACAAAGGGAGAAAGCTCTTGAAGGATTCATATTTGAGGAATACATACATATTACCCTAATGTAGCCGAAGAGTAAGAAACAAAGTAACTAAACACGATATTGTAACTGTCCAAAAACAGCAGAAAAGGGGAAAATTATGTGTATAAACTTAAAATGAGATCAGGTTACAAAGGTTGAGCTTAAAGAATTAGTGTGGATTTGAAAGGACAAAATTGGAAAGACCAGACAGTGAGTAGGAAAGAATGTGAAGGGTAATAAGACAGTATTTTTAAATATCATGTTGGTACCAAGAAAGCTAGAAAAGGATGTGGCTTGCTACTCTGTCTTATGAGAAAAGCATTGGTCAGTGATGCAGAGAGGTAGTAAGTGTTCAATCTTCACCAGGATTCGACCAACTGCTATTGAATAAGGCTAAGAGTTAAGGCAACAAATGGAGAGAGACAGGTTAAAGAGTACTTTGTTAAAGTAGATATTCAGTCCTGATAGAATTGTCTGTAGACTGTTTAGGGAATTCAGTGAAATAATTTTAAAACTGCTAGTGAAGTCTTGAGAGCATGCATAAAGACATTCTTTCTGGAAGACTGAAAACCTGCAGATCAAATGCATTCAGCCGTGGGCTGGCAAGGGTTGTAGGTGGAGAAAGAGCATGATATTGCTATATTTTGACTTTAGTAAAGCTTTTGATAGTCTGACGTGGCACTCTGACAGGCCAGCTGGGGACAGCAAGGAACTCTTATTTAATATGTTTGTGGCTGGGTGGAAAATAATATTCACAAAGTAGGTCGAAGTGGTTCACGCTCAGACTGGAAATGGGTCACCCTGAAACGATATTGTTCAGTATGACTGACATGGATGAAAAAAGGGAGAACATTTATTAGATTAGTGAAGGGGTGGCAGCTGGGAGGAGGGGTTAGATTTTAAACTCATTTTGAAAATACGGTAAATGATTAGGGGAAAAACTGGAGTGTGATTCACTAGGACAACTCACAGTTCTGCTCTTGTTCAAGAATAAAAGAGCGTAAATTTACTGGATGGAGAACAAGATGAGGCAGCAGTTCTGCAAAGAAGTGTGTGTGTGGGGAGTGAAGTGGGTAATGGTTTAAAGGTACCAAAAGGTAAATGCTTGTAAGTAATACTGTGGTACTCAAAAAAAGATAAGGCAAATGCTGTGCCTAGATGTACACACAGAAGTATTTACTGTAAGCTATGAGAAAGTATTCTAGTAATCTTCACAGTTTTAACTGTGCATCCTAGGGAATGCTGTGCTTGATTTGGGGCATTCCTCAAGGAGGCTGTGAAATAACTGAGACGTTCCAGGGAGAGGTTAGAGGGGAGGGAAAGATCTGAGATCTCTCAGGAGGCAAGCTCAAACCAGACAGAAGAAGGTGAGCCTTCACATGACATGGAAATAATTTGTGGAACTCTTTGTCCTAGGTGTTGTGGATGTAAAAAGGTTATTGCACAAATTCATAAGACAAAATTCCTTCAAGGACTGGTCCAGCATAAAGGCACTAGCTTTGGCTTTTCAAGCCCCAAGCCTCAGATTGCATAGGCTGGTAGGAGTACCCAAGGAAGGGTCACTGTATTTGTTCTGGTTTTTTTTAAACTCTTCAGATATCTGTCCTTGACCATTACTGGAGATGAGACCTTGGGCTGAACAGATTTTTGATTTGACCCTAGGAGTCTCTTCTACATTCTGGAAAGCATTTGAAGAGAAATGGGAGGAACTGGCGTGTAGTTCAGGAAAAGTGTGCTATGCATGTGGTTGTTCCTCTTCAGGTCCACAAAAGGTAACTGTAAAGAGAAAGGGATGGGAACTCAGTGGATCTCCAGATGCGTCTAAGGTGATGTCCTTGGTGATGTCTAAGTAGAAAGAGATCCAAGTTGAAGTGTTGACAGTCATAGTAGTACTTGTAGAGGCAGGATGCAGTTGGGAAAATCATGAGTCTCCAGTCATACACAGGTGACTTCTCTATTCATGAGACTTTTAGGATTACTTGCATTGGCAGCGTTGCTGATTCCTGTGCTTTGCTACCCCTGATTCCGTGTTTGTGAGGGCAGAGTTGAGCTCCTATCTGCAGAGACTGAATAGCCTGTGGCAAAGAAATGATGCTGGTTCACCTAGATTCACTGTAGTCTGAATAAGTATGTTTGTAGAAAACATAGCCAGAGTGACAGACGCTTCTTCCAAACTTCTCCAGCTTCCTGGAGGTACAGCTGTGAGGTCCAGATGCTTATTTTGTATGGTTAGGGAATTATATTGCCTTTATTCACTGGTGAGGGAAGTCTCTGGTAATATTTTTATATATCTAAATGATTTTGTGGTCTCAGAAAAGTTATGTGGCTTTGTCATCACAGGCTCTGAATGCATTCCAGAAAATGGAAGAAAACCAATATGAAAATAAACCTTCTTTCACTCCCTCTAAGCAGAAACTTAAATAGTTCCTAAATGTTTTATTTGCAGTGAATGGTTTTTGAGAGGTGACTTGACTTTGGAATTTTGTTCTACTTGCAGCAATTGATGCGGGAGGGTGGTATTAATACCACCAAATTTCTGGCATAGACAGGCTTAGCCACATTTTGTCCTAGTATGATTTCCCTATGTTTCAACTCAGAATAAAAACTGCAGCTTTTTTAAATTGCAGTATAGTGGCTTTGTCTGTGTTTATTTCATGGGCATCAGAATGGATAATAATGATGGCTAATAGTGCCTTGAAAGCAGGATGTGGAGAGGCCTGTGATTTTGTGTGTTTATGTATAATCACCAAGGAAAAACTAAGTGAATGAAACGAATTTCCCATTTAGTTGTTTAAAAGGCTTAAGCCTGAGATTATTCTGAATTCTCTACATTGTTTTGTAGGCTGGATCTGATGTCAAGAGAATTTTCTCTGTAGTATTCAAAACTTGTCTTGCTAATGGCTATACATTTATAATTAATGGCAATATAGTTGTTTGGATACAGTAGGCATTTATGATGCCATGTGCATGACAAGAAGTCTGTGGATGGCTTTTAGAGGTTGATCTCAGGACAAAGTGGGATAGAGCCTGTACTTGTGTTTAACTGTCTGGAATGGTAGCTGTCTGATAGCTGTCAGAAGGTCTCCGATTAAAAAGATGATTTAATTTTAGAAATGTGAAGCCGTTTTGTTTTCCTACCCAGCATGCAGTGTTTCAGATAAACCACAGAGCGTTTTAAGGTTTGTGTTCATGCAGCTGACCACTCTCTAACCACTCAACTGAAAGTACTAGTACTGATGTAGTCTGTAGTGTTGGTCGTTTTACTTAAGAAGACTGAGTGGAGAATTAAATGTGTGAATTATCACCTAAGTCTAAAAAGAAATTAGAAGGGTCAGTCTGCAAGAAACTTGGTGCTCGCTTGTGGAAGGGATCATGGATGAGGCAGGGCAAGGGAAAGGTTGTGCGGCATTGACAGTGTCTGTCTGAAGGAGCAGGAGATGGTGGTTTTCGTCAGGGGTGAATCTGCCAGTGCTGGTGAGAGGAGGGCTGAGCTTGTAAAAGTCATAAGCAGGGAGATACCAGGTTTCCTTTGCCATGTGAAGTAGAAAGACACGGGGAATGCTGTGGTAGGGGGACAGAGGAAAGGCAGCACCCATTCTCTTCTTGCCATTCTTTTCGGGTAAATCTGTATCTGTTCTGTCCCCATCCAGAGTGTTTCTGGTTGTGCGTCCTGTGGTTGAGTTCCCAACACTCTTCCAATCATGGAGTAAAATAAGATGATTGGGGAAATAACTTCGGAACTTCGGATTTAGCTGAATAAGTTTTTTTTTTTCTTGTCATGTAATTGTCCTGATTGTCAGGAAAATATCCCTACACTCTGCATCACGGACTGAAGCTAGAACTTGCTAGTGACTAGAGACTGTGGTAAAACATGGCTTTAAATGCAAAAGTGTCTGTGCACATTGCCTTTCTCCTGTCCTGTAGAGCTGCAGTGCCCTGTCTCTGGCCCAGACCCTCAGGTGATAAATACTGATCCAGTTCAGGTTATTCCTCCTGTTCCTTTATGCCTTTCTCCATAGGCAGCTCTGCTGCCTCTCCACTCTCTCTCCCCTTATAATTTCTAGTGCTTTTAGCCTTCAAAATTGCAAAAAGGTCTGAAAAGGATAAAGAGGTAGTGGGAATAGGGATTAGGGTAATGAGTGGCTGTGGAGGGAAAGGTACATAGTGCTAGCAGGCTGGAGGGGTTTATCATAGAATCATAAATCATAGAATCATAGAATGCTTTGTGTTGGAAGGGGCCTTAAAGATCACCTAATTCCATGCCCCTGCTGTGAGCAGGGACATCCCACCAGCCCAGGCTGCACAAGGCCTCTTCCAATCTGGCCTTGAACACCTCCAGGGATGGGGCAGCCACAACCTCCCTGGGCAATGTGTGCCAGAGCCTCACCGCTCTCATGGTGAAGAAATTCCTCCTTACATCTAGTCTAAATCTGCCCCCTCTAGTTTATACCCATTCCCCCTTGTTCTATCACTACAAGCCTTTGTGAACAGCCCCTCTCCAGCTTTCCTGTACCTTCAGGTGCTGGAAGGTCGCTTTAAAATCTCTTTGGATCTTTCTCTTCTCCAGGCTGAACAACCTCAACTCTCTCAGCTTGTCCTTATAGCAGAGGTGCTCCAGCCCTCTGATCATCTTTGTAGCCTCCTCTGGACCCGTTCCAACAGTAACGGTTTAGGAGGCTTTGTGGAGCAAGAATATACCCTTTTACTACAGGCCTGTTGGCTTCGTTTGGGCCACATACTGATGTCCACTAGCAATCCCTGTTGCATGTGTTTGAGTGCTGTATTACCCCTCCTTCTAAGATCTGACCCAAATTTAGCCATGACTTTTCAGCAGTGGCTCACACTATGTATTTTGGGCTACTTGTCTAACTACCCAGTGCTAATTTGAGTTCTAATTTTAGGATAATAGGATAACACATTTAAAGAAAACAGCAAACTTGACACTTTTGCAAGCCTTTTTTTAATGAAGAAATTTTTTTTTCACACCCTCAGAAGTTTAGGTGCTTATGCTTCCTTCTTCTTTTACACAAAAATAGTATATATTTTGGATAGGAAGAAAAATCTGGGAGGACAAATGTTATTTTGTATTTCTCGGATGTTAAAATGAGTTTTTGAAACAGATTCTGCAGTAGAATAAATTCCACTGCATAAATTTACCACTGCAAAAGAAAATGCTTTCCGGTAAACATTTCCTAAGCATGGATATGTGAACACAGCTGCCAGAAGAAGGATGTGGAATAATTTCAGTAAATCAGTCTGAAATGGTTCCAGTTATATTTTTCCATTCTCATACAGGACTAAGAAGGACTGAGGATGTCAATAGAACAGGTTAAATATTCAATGTTGAGGTTGAGTCTGTTTGTAGTGATACCTGCCACATGAGCTAGAATATAGAGTCAAAACCTGAGTGTGGGTGAATTAATTAAGAGGCTGAAGTGCTGCTGTACTGATTTTTATTGGCCCAATTGCTAGTTCAGTGTGCCAAGCCATACAGCTATTTTTCTGAAACCTCTGTCCTTTTTGGGGTGTGGAAGCTGGAACATGTACATCTAGTCCAAGTGCTGATGGTGTCAGCTCAAGAAGGGTTAGCATAAGTTTCTGGCTTTGGGTCAGACCTGTGCAGTAGGAAGAATATAAGATGCCATTGTTTGTGCAGCTTTCCAAAAGATGCATGTATTTGGCTCTGTAGAATTTTTTCATATTTGTTTTGCTGATAATAAGACTGTTAGACCTCAAAAAAAATGGCATGGTGGCAAGGTACGTTAAATAGACACCTATATTGGTGACATGTCTCTATCACGCTGCCTTTGGTTCCTCTTCTGCTGGACTGTTCTGAGTGCCAAGGACTCTGAGGAAAAGGAGGCAGGGCAGCGTGGTGTTTGTTTCAACAGTATTCCCATGTATTTCCTCAATGCAGCGTTTATTGTATTAATGCAATACAAGCTTAAAGAACTCTGTGAGAGAAGTGATTTTGCAAGTGACGGGGAAGGATATTTTTTATTGATGGATCATGTGACTTCTGTGGGGATTTTTTTCTTGTTTGTTTTTTAACTTTCCTCAAGATTAGTCTGGAATGGTCCAGTGAATTTTTTTCTGCCTGCCTCTGCAGCTAGGGCATGACTCCCACCTGGGAGTTTTCTTTAACTAATCCCTTGTGGTAGCAGGGACTTGTGCTCTTGCCAGGTCTTTGCCGTCCATGGCCTATTGCAGTCGTGCCAGTTAGTTCGCTGCTATAGAGAGCGGATATAACGAGTTCAGAATAAAATGTTTTGTGGTCTGTGATGCTTGGTGCAGATGGCGTATCTGTTCCGGACTCCTTTCTAAACCTATGTTTGCTGCCTGGATTTAGTTACCTGTAATCACCAGGACCTGCATTTAATAACTGAAGGGATTCCTTGCAGGGATGTGTTGAAGAAGGGTGACAACCATTGCCATTTCTGGAGACAATGGACTTGACCAATGTCACGTGTAAATCTTGTGGAAGTGTTACACACTGCATGTGGGTAAAAGTGTCTAGCTGCATGATAGCAGAGCTTCCAGATCTATGTGCTAGCTGTTGGACTGCGGTTAACTCCTTATAAACCCGAGATTGTTGTATGATTAAATAGAACTTTAATTCATCAAGTGATGAGAAAAATGTGGTGAATTTTGGCAATTCAGCATTAGCATAAAGGAAGTATTTTGCTCACTTGAGCATATCTGAAGCCATCCTTGGGTGTAGCTGAGCAGAGCTCCAGAAGATTGCTTGCAGCTCGATAGTCTCTGAGAACATGGGAAAATCTTGCATGACAGAGGCATTCACTGCAATGCCAAAGAGTTTCAGATCTGCCCAGGCTGCTCATTTCCTAGCAAAATAATTATGTAGTGACATGAATTGGAAGATTACCTCATGCCCCGGAGCCTCTTTTATGATTATTACTGGCTGGGAATGAGATAGCGCTCTGGGCTTTATCAAGGCAGCCAGAGAGGCTGTAGCTCCCTAACACCACTTCAGAGGGTAAATGATTTCTGAGATGCTCAAAGAGATGACTGCGATTTATATCTCCCTTTTCCCCAACTGCTTCCCCCCTCTGCATCGTGGCTGTATCTGGCTCAGCATGATGTTAGGTCTCCCAAGCCTGGGAACATGGATGAAAATCTACCTAAGGTAGAAAAAACCCTTCTGCTTTAAGGTTTCTGTTTTGTATGCTAGTTGTTCTCAAAATAGTTGGAGGCAAGCAGGCACTACCCTGATGAGAAAGCTGCAAAGTGCCTGCCCTGTTATATGAAGGGTGGCTTTGAAAGCTGGTAGATGCTGCAGGGTGATGTGTAGCAGTCTATTTATGCACTCTGCCCTTTCAGTGCCTGTGTACTGGTGTGTTTGCATTGGCACGGGCGAAGATGGAAATAGAAACCCTGTGGTATGGGCTTTAGTAAGAATATCAGACTTGTGCTTGGTGTCTTTCAGCGTACTGAAGTCACTGCTGTAGTTGTTGCTATATTAGCTGTTTTGGATAGATTAAAGCTAGTGTAGCAATACTCACCATGTGTATATCCGCTCCAACAATCTGTGGTAAATAAAATGAAGTTCCTGTTCCATGTTGATAACTCAGTATCAGCAATAACAAAAGGTTATGTTTGGGTTTTTTTTCTGGTGACACAGTGTCATGGGTTGCGGTTGTACAAAACCCAGCTTTAGCACAGCCTTATTTTGCTGAGTGATGGGAACTAGATAAGGGTGTATACAACTGAGAGAAATTTCAGGAGGTGGCTTTATACCATGCCTTCATTGGTAGTTACAGATTCGCAATTTCACATAATTGTTTAGGTTGGATCTAGCCTCCTTTACCAGTGAAATATTATAATTCCTTAAATAAATTCTTCCTAGTTAACTGTTAACTTCGTGCTCGCAGCCCAGAAGGCCAACCGTATCCTGGGATGCATCAAAAGAAGCGCATCCAGCAGGTCGAGGGAAGTGATTCTGCCCCTCTATTCCTCTCTTGTGCGACCTCATCTGGAATACTGTGTCCAGTTCTGGAATCCTCAACATAAAAAGGATATGGAGCTGTTGGAACAGGTCCAGAGGAGGGCTACAAAGATGATCAGAGGGCTGAAGCACCTCCTGTATGAGGACAGGCTGGGAGAGTTGTGCTTGTTCAGCCTGGAGAAGAGAACGCTCAGAGGAGATCTTGTAGCAACCTTCCAGTACCTGAAGGGGCTACAGGAAAGCTGGAGAGGGGCTGTTCACAAAGGCTTGTAGTGATAGAACGAGGGGGAATGAGTATAAACTGGAGAGGGGCAGATTTAGACTAGATGTAAGGAGGAATTTCTTCACCACGAGAGTTGTTAGGCACTGGCACAGGTTGCCCAGGTAGGTTGTGGCTGCCACATCCCTGGAGGTGTTCAAGGCCAGGTTAGATGGTGCTTTGGGCAGCCTGGTGTGGTAGGATGTCCCTGCCCATGGCAGGGGGTTGGAACTAGATGATCTTTAAGGCCCCTTCCAACCCTAACTGTTGTTCTATGATTCTGTGATTCTATGATTCGATGAACAGTAACTTTGTCTCTTCTGAGTTAGGAAGACGTAAGTTTCCTGTGGCTAAAATATTGTCTCTTTTAGTGCAGTTTGGGCATGGAGTTTTTTGGGTAGATGTTGGGAATAAATATATCAGCTAGTTAAGAGGGGGTTACATTTTCTATGAGTTGGGTGCACTGCGGGACTGTGTAATTCCTCTCCTGTCGCTGGTAGTTGTTGTCCTGTAGCACTGTGTGCCAAGTAGGCTTGGCCAAGCGTGGGGTTCCCAAGCATGTGAAGTGAAGCAGGGTGCCCTCTCCACTGGCTACTGAGAAAAGAAGTGTATATTTTGCCTGAGGATCTTAGCTGGAATACCGCTAAGGTTGGTGGGGTTTGCCTAGAGTCAGTGACTGCATGGGTTGCTTTTTCAGTGAAGAGGAGAGAGGGATGATAGAGAAAAAATGTTGGCTTTTACTGTAGCATAAACATGTTGTGGAAAGAACTGTGTTGCTTAGGACCTGATGTCACCCAACCCCATTAAGCTTTTGAATACCAGAATGAAGTATTGGGGTGTGCTACCCACAAACTTCATTTGTGGGTTGTGAGTCATTTAGTTTAACCTAAGTTGTATTTTGAATAAATGGTACACGCTGAATGGGATTTTTCCTTTAGTGCTCTGACAGCAGCCAGGATAACCTGTGTTCAGTCTGCTGCGACTTCCCTCTGTTTGCCACTGCCAAAGGAAAGAATTCCTTGACTTATAAAACTAATGTTTATTGGAGTTCAGAGGTCAAGTGATTGCTTCATCTTGGAATGGTTTTATGTCCAGGATAAAGGAGGACATAAATTAAATCACAGAATAAATAAATTAATATAAAGAAATTATTTACATTTTCTTTCCATACTCCGTGAACAAATGAGTAAAAGATGGGTATAAATGCATTGGTTTTTAGGAGTTATAAAAAGGTCTAACTGAATGGAATCAGCAAAAGAAAACATGAGTCAATATGAGTCAGTAGTGTGCCCTGGCAGCCAAGAGGGCAAACCGCATCCTGGGTTACATCGAACGCAGTATAGCCAGCCTGTCAAACGAGGTGATTATCCCATTGTATTTAGCCTTGTTGCAGTCTCACCTTGGGTACTGTGTGCAGTTCTGGGCCCCACAATTTAAGAAGAATGGTAAGGTCCATGAATGCATCCAGAGGAGGGCAGCAAAGATGGTGAATGACCTGGAAGGGAATGCCGTATGAGGGGCAGCTGAGGACTCTGGATTTGTCTAGTTTGGAGAAGAGGAGGCTGAGAGATGACCTCATTGCTCTCTACAGCTTTCTGAGAGGGAGAAGTGGAGAGAGAGGTGCTGAGCTCTTCTCCCTGGTACCCAGTCATAGGATTCATGGGAATGGTTCAAAGATGCTCCAAGGGAGGTTTAGACTGGAAGCATTCTTTACTGAGGGCGTGGGCAAGCACTGAAACAGGCTTCCCAGAGAGGTCACTGTTAAAGAGGCATTTGGACAATGCCCTTAATAACATGCTTTAACTTTTGGTCGACCCTGAATTGGTTGGGCAGTTAGATTAGATGACTGTTGTCGGCTCCTTCCAATTGAAATAGTCCCATCCCATCCTATCACAAAATATGTTACATAATTAAAATAAAAGCTCTGGCACTTATGGCTCCATGATGTAATTGTATACGGGCGATTAACAGCACGTTTATTTGGATTTTAAAAATATGTGAGGCCACATTATCTAAAATAGTTAAAGTAAGTTACATTAACCCACATACATTAAGGTGTTGGTTACTTATATGCATGGTGTCAAAATGCATGAGCATGGTTAATTCTGGGTGCTCCTTTGCTTAGGAGTGGTAAACCTTATGCGTGGTTTTGAAATTGTTAGTCGCTATCTGAGCTGCAGAATTAATGGGAAATAATAACTCGGGTGGAGTAGGGGACTGAATAGGTTGTAAAGATGTTTCAGTCTTTGTGAATGTAAAGAAAAATTTTCAAGTGGGGAGCATGGGTGTCAGCCCCTGCTAAACAGGGAAGTAGTGTTGCTGTAGACTGGAGTTCATAGTTTTGCAGCCTGCAAAAGGTATTGCACATTTTCCATCAAACATGTAAGGCAGGAAGGAGTGGAGTGGATGTACCTGGTGAAGAGAAGGCTGAGAGCTGGTGTCAAGTGGAGAAGTAGCTTTAGGTTGTTGTAGAGGTGATGGCTCAGCATAGACATACTGCCGTGCTGCTGACGTCTTTGCATAGCAGTGAAGCCACCAGGTAGGATGTTACTGCTAGAAGGAGTGGGGAGATTAAGGCAGTTTTTTGCCATTTTGCCTTTCTCTAATAACTTGTGGTTTGAAGTCTTTTCCTTCTAGAAATGTTATTGATCCTGATAAAAATGACTTCAAAAAATAGTTTCCTGCTAAACTGCAGAGGAGTTTGATAGAAAATACCCTGAGTTTCTCTTACATGTGAAGGAATTACAGAATTAACTTCACAGAAGCAGAGGGATGCTTTGGTCTTAGGGCAGTGCTTCCTGAGAGAGGAATCTTTCTCAAGGATGGCAGTGCCAAACCATGCCCTACTTGTTCAGGTAGCTCCCAGCTGGGACACCGTTGGCACTCTTGGACTATAATTGGAGCAGAGCACTGCATTTCAATTTTTCTGGGCTATTCTCTGTCTGGTTCTTCTAGGAGACTTGTTATGGTAGTGATTGTTATGGAAATGCTGAATCTGGTAGCCTGATAGTGGGGATTGTGTCTCTGACTATTGGGTTTGCCCCTGTTTGTTTGTCTCTAGGCTTGTGGCAATGGGTGCGTGATGGGCTGAGTGCTCCACTGGGATGGGTCTCAGTGTTATTTCGGTTCTCGGTCTGCCGTCCTTCCACCGTGCTCCTTCATGTGTCTGTGGAGATGAGCTGCTTATCCCATAATCTAGTGGTATCTGCAAGTGGCCTTGACAAGACTATGGAGGAGTAAACGCAGGGAATGAGATCTTGAGTGAAATATAAACACAGGATATCAATGCTGACTAATACAGCAGTTGTTCCAGGCTGTATATTTTTTTGTTGCATATACACAGATAGTGTTCGGCAGTGGTCACCTGGCTGATAAATGTGTGCATGCTGGCCACCTGGTCACAGAAGTTGCATATCTGTTGGCTAGACGGTCCACGTGCCTTGAATTCCAGAGCAGCTGCATCAAAGGATTTTGATTGTCTGGTGGGTATTATGGGCAATATGGGAATTGGGGAGAAGCGGTGCTCTACTGATTAGCCTGATAATGTTAAAGTTTTGGTAAGTTTGTATAAGGTTTCTGACAGTGTGGTGTTTGTTCTTTTTTTTATTCAGATTCTTTTGGGACTCTTGTTCTGCCAGTAGTAAGTATTTCTTTCCTTTTCTGCTTCCTCAGAAAATGTTGACTTCGTAACTTTTCGTCTGTTTGTGTTGTTGGGGTGATGTATTTTGTATGTGATCCTAGCTATTTTCACATTCTCAGATGAGTGTATTTACTGAGCGATAAAGCCAAGGAGTTTTCAGATCAAGTGCTCGCAACTTGTTCCAAGTAATTACAGAATTTGGGAGCTGACTTCCTCCCTCAGCCCAAGCTATCATAAAACTTGAACATAGAAGGTTGCTTTGTGTTTTTTTTGACTGGCTGATACCTGCATCTCACAGACACACCTCATAGACACACTATGAGGACTAATTAGAGCTGCAAGAATTGTGCAAAACAATAATTGAGAAATATTAAAATAAAAATGTATTTATACACACTCTTCTTAAGGCTTTGAAAATGCACATTCAGTGAAAGTACATAATAAGCCAACTATTCCATGAAAATGTATAATACCAAACTGTGTGTTGAGTATGAATCTTGAATTTATAATCCTGAATATTCATCTTGAAAATATGATCTAAACAATTATTAACTGTGTCAGGAAAAAGGTTTTACCAAAGTCTTTTTTTTTTTTAGCCATCTGTAAGTCTGAGTATCCCCAAATCCAGTGAGTTTAAATTCTGATCTGAAATAAACTGTATGTCTTCTGTAATAATCTGGTCATGTTTGATAGATAGATAATCAGTGACAATGAGCAGCTCAACATTTTGAAGACTACTAGGTTGAAATGGATTTGTATGAACAGTAAATTAGTAAACATGAAAAAGCTCATTTTTTAAAAAAGACTAAATTAACAAATTTCTTAATATAATCTGCCTACGTCTTTAAGTGTCCAAGCAGCTAAAACTGAGTGAGGTGAACTCCCTCTCTTGCTGCTATCTGAAGTGATGAAAACTGACTCATTTTTTAATAGTAAGATGTCTTTTTCGTTCATGTAGCTATGGCAGACTTATGTTTTGCCCAAAGTGTAGTTGGCTGGTAGCAGAAGGTAGGTAATGAGTTTCTGATTTCAGCTGTCATCTTTTCCAGAGGAAACAGTACCTTCCTTGTCTGAGGTGCTCATCACAGTGGCTAGTGTGGTCAGGAGAAGTATGTGGGATGGCCTTTTTCTCTCTTCAAGAGTGCCAAAGTGGGGATAGTAATACCATTCACTTGGAGGATCTGTTGACTAAGATAAAATATTTGTACTGCAAGTTCCTAGTTCCTACTGTTAGAAGCTACCCTGCTCGTATTTGGGATAAGAAACAACCCTTAGAGAAGGAGTTGGTAGGGCTGAGATAAATAGTTACCATTACTACAGCAGTGACTGTATTGTTGCAGTTTCTGTAAGCACAGATCTGTGAATCAGAAGGTTACTTTGCACCTCGGCTGTCCTAATACACTGCTGTGGCAATGCAGACTTCATTGCCTCTGACTTAGCTCAAGAAAGGTAATCAACAGGCAGTTTTGTCACCGTGTTGCAGGAAGGAAAGATCTCTTGAAATATGAAAAGTACAAAAATAAGGGAGCAACTCATGCTATCTATCATTATTCATGGCAGGAAAAGGGTACAGAAAAGTACATGAGGTCTCTAAATGACATTTACAGACTTTCTTCTTTTAAAGAAGAAATCGAAGACTGCCTTTGCAAATATGTTAGAATAATTCTGTAAGAGTACAATTCAATGCGATGATGAGACAGAACAAGTTTATTTTCCCCCATTGTCATTTTGAGTGTTTATGTTTCCTGGACTTCTTGTAGGGATTCCTGTCTGCTTTTTTTAGGGAATACACCATCTTTAATAAATAGTAACATTCATAAATGAGTTAATTTTGAGGTAACATTTGATGGATGCAGTAACTAAGGCTGTTCCTCCTATTTAATATATTCCAGAATACTTGGCATGGAAGTTGGAGGATGTTGAAATATGTGAATCATATGTTCTTGGCAATGTGTATACAATAACCTGTAGCTGAAAAAAATGCAGAATCTATTTCAGTGTGATGCTTTGCACCTAAAATTCATTTCTATCAGTTCAATTTTAAAAGAAGAATCTCTTCTTCCTGTGTCGTCATACGCCTGCTCATCTGTGAAAAAGAGAGCCTGGTTATTTTTCCCCTTTCTGATTTTGTTTTCCTGTCATGTCTTTAAAAACAGAACGTCTACAGAGAGGGTTGAAATTGTAGTTAACTCCTCGTTGTAGGTAAAGACACAGAGAAGGAAATGTGTTTGACACAGACATTTGCATCTGCTTTGTCACCCCTGTGACATTTTTTCCTGTTCAAGTATTTCTGTTACCTCACTGTGCGCTCTTAAAATGAGTTTTGACAGCATGACAGCCTTTCGTTATAGAGGTTGGTAGGATACTTCTGAAGTGCTGTGCCTGGTGAGTTAACAGCTGTAATCTTCATCACATTAACAGTGCAAGAGGAGTGCTTCATTTCCATATATTATGCTTAAAAATGCAAACTTGGCTGTTTTAGTTGTCTTAACTTTAGAAGTTTTGCTCCAGATTTACTGTTTTAACTGCAAACAGAAGCATGTGACTCTTAAGCTTTTTAGCAGGGCTGCTTGTTGGAACCAGTGATGTGTTATGTTAAAACCCTCTTCCCTCTTCAAAGAGGTGCTCCAAAGCAGACGGTGGTACAGAAGCAGGCATCTGGGCTGGGATGTCCTTGAGGTCATTCATTATCTGTGTAGGCTCTACTTGAGGAGAAATTCCCATGTGCTGCAGCAGCTCTGCTTCAAGCCTTTCAACCACTGTGGCTTGGATTCTTCCCACCTTACTTTAGGAAATAAACTGATGCATCTGAATTATGAGCTTTAGATTTCATCTGTCCACTGGAGAGATAAAGAGAGAGACCTATGCATGGTTATTCTGATATTATGTGGTCTAAATTTCCTTGACAGTGATGTCTGTTTGTGCTTACTGCCAGAGCTGAAGGAGCCTTCAATGTCTATTCTAAATAACCATATAAAATATCTCTTCCTTTATTCCTTAATATTTTGGGGAGAATAATTATTTCACTTTCTAGATGAGTCACAATATGTGCTGTAATAATCAATCATTAAACTGAAATGAGACAAAATTGGTGAGCTTCCTATTGAAAAACAGTATCTCACCTCATGAGATCTTCATTCTGAAGTTGATTTTTCTGCTCTATAGAACAAGAAGCTAAAGCTTGTAAAAAGAAATGCAAGGTTTTCTTACTGTCTTGCTCAACTTACCTACATGTAGCTTCTTCAGATCTTTTGTATTTGGAACATTCATTATCAAAAAGTGACAAAGCTAGAAAAACATTAGCCCCTAAAATCAAACCCAGGAAATTTCTCAGTAACTGTGAGAAGAGAGAGCACAGCTTGTGTGTCTATGAATGGTGTATGAATACTTACATTGTTGATTACTACTGAAAATTAGATGCAAATACGTTGAAAAGATCCTTCTGCCGACATAGTTTCAGGTAATTGTTGAAATGACACTTTAAAGCCCTGAAATCCTCTTCTCTTTTTGAGAATTTACATAAGTTGACAAGTTCAGGAATATCTCAGATTTTTTGTGTCAAATGTTTTTGAAATAATAGTATCTTCAAGAATATTTAGAATAGTTAACAAAGTGTCACTATTTTCTTTTTAGCTGCCTTTGAACAGTGCTTCTGGGAGTTATGAATTGCTGGTGGAAGGCCATGCTGATGGACGGCGCATCTTCTCTAACCGTACCAGTTTGATGTACATGTCGAAGAGCATCTCTGCATTCATCCAGACTGACAAATCTATGTATAAACCAGGACAAGATGTGATGTTTAGGATTGTCACCGTCTATCCTGATCTCAAACCTTACAAAGCAACTCTGAATATATATATCCGAGTAAGTATGCAGAGGAACCTAGTTATACATTGGAACTTGCGGTATGTTCCAACTTTATGTAATAAATAGATCATATGTATTGCTAACTAAATCTTGCTTGCAAGCCCACTCATGTTTAACATGCAGCCTGATTTTTCTCCTAGGACCCTCGGAAGAAACTGATTCAGCAGTGGTTGATGGAGGAGGGTGATTTGGGTGTAGTTTCCAAAAAATTTCAGTTGTCAATGAACCCTCCACTAGGAGACTGGTCCATAGAGGTGGAAGTGAATGTAAGTATTAACATTGCCAAATCACAGAGAGATTTCATTTCTTCTGGTAGATGTGACTAGAACTTTGTTTACTTTGGTAAAGCAAACCTAGAAATAAGCATGGACCACAAAATGAGGAAATTCTTCCTTCATGGCAAACCCAAGCTATGCAAACCTCACAAGATTTTCAGTAGTGTACGATTTTGTACAGAAAGACGTTAAAAAAGCATTTATATAATATCATAAAGTCCATATTTTGATTCTAAAATACAAATATTATTTAAAAAGTGAGGGGTTTTAATATAAAAGAAAGATCTAATGGAGTACTATTTTTTAAAATGAAATGCCCTTATGTTTATTTTGTAAGCGAATACACAGAAATTCATTGTGCCCTGCTGTGCAGCCAGTCACTGTCTCAAGGGATGTGGAATCAAAGACTCATTTACAAATCTCTGCCTAGTTTTAGGGGTGTTGCAGCAATTCACAGTGACTGAGGAGTTACTGAGGAAAAAATAACTATGCAATATAGAAAAGATGAATAGTAAAGTAGAACTATTGCATAACAAAACTGGTATGATCTGGTTTGCGTGTTGCTGTTGGTAATAGTTCTATCAGGCCAATCCTTTAAGCTGTACACTCCTCATACACTGTGAAATATGTTCCAAAAATAGCTGGAGGTTAGCTGTGCAAAACTGTGTGTCAGGTTTATTCAGACTGCTCTAAATGTCTCTAATTTGGGAACTGCATTTCCGACTTGGCTTCCAGTGGCCATTCGGAGACACTTAGCTAGTACAAACAGGACTGCTTAATGTTCCATAGTAAGGGAAATGATGGGATAGAAAGCAAAAAACCTCATGTGTTCATGTATTATTTGGGGGTACCAGTTATGTGCTTGATGGATTTCTACAGGCTGAGGCTGGTGCTCAAGTGAGCATAAGGACTGGTTTTTTTTTTTCCAAATGCATTCTCATGTGGGTGTGGAGTTATTACTGTTTTCTTTGATAGGAAAAATGTTTTACATTGCTCCTGCCCTTTTCCCTGTGCTCAGCTGCTCCTTCCCGTCCTGTTGCTGCTGTTCAATAGCTTCTCAGTCACATTGAGGCAGCTGTAGTAAGGCTGAGATCTAAAGTGTGCCAGGGAAGTGACCCAGATTGAAAAGCATCTCTGTATTTTTCTTTGCCTGACCCAGACCAGTTCAGTGAACTGGTGGTCAACAGCACAGACTCACTCACTCACAGTTGCATAGGGGCTTTTCAGGAGATGGGAAAGCGTGTCTCAGACACAGGAACAAAGGCTGGTGAAAGCGGTGGGCTCCTTCCGCAGCATCCTTGCCAGACAAAAAGTTTGTAAAATTTTGCTTGGGCTTTTTGTGCTGTCTTAAGTAATACTTAAATCAGGAGGACACTGCTGAAGGAACTGCAACAGCTATTTTCAGGCTCTGAGTATGAGTGCCACTCCCTTCTGAACAAAAAAAAAAATGTACATAAAGAAAAGGAAAGAAAAGTAGTTGTTTTAAATAAAAACGCCTTATAGGTGCATCTGGGTTAAAGAAATAGCTCTGAGAAAACAGACAAAGTGAAACCTTAGTAGATTGTAATTGATGGTGTTCTAAATTTTAGCCATACAGAAGGTTAATAAGACTGGAAAATGTATGACAGAATGGGAATGTCTCTGAAATCATGAGTAACGAGAAAATAAATAGGGAACATTTTGTTCACTGTCTGTTCCCATACATCGCTAGAGGGCACCAGATGAAAGAAGTAAAGAGCAATTTCAAAATAATTGCAACAGGATAACTGAACTGTAGAGCACAGCATTGGTGTGTGTTATGAATACTGAAAACTCAGGTGGGATCAAAAAAATGTCTGGACTAATTCACCAAAGTACAAGGCATTAAGAGCCGGTAAATAGAAAGCCCCAAAGCTTGAGCTGACGCAGTGTCACTGCTGGCTACTCTGGCTGATACAGTTCTCTAGGTGTTGAACCTCGGCTACTGACAAAGACTGGACATTGACTTTGGTGTTAGATCTAGTGCAGTACAATTTTCTTAGGTTGTCTTTATCAATACAAGATAGGAGATGATGTGATTGAGAGCGTGTGAGCAACATGAGCCAGCAGTGTGATCTTGCAGCCCAGAAGGCCAACTGTATACTGGGCTGCATCAAAAGAAGTGTGGCCAGCAGGTCAAGAGAAATGATTCTGCCCCTCTATTCCTCTCTTGTGAAACCTCATCTGGAGTATTGTGTACAGTTCTGGAATCCTCAACGTAAGAAGGATATGGAGTTGTTGGAACGGATCCAGAGAAAGCCGTGAAGATGATCAGAGGGCTGGAGCACCTCTGCTGCGAGGACAGGCTGAGAGAGTTGGGGTGGCTGAGTCTGGAGAAGAGAAGGATCCGAAGAGATCTTAAAGCGACCTTCCAGTACCTAAAAGGGGCTACAGGAAAGCTGGGGAGGGGCTGTTCACAAAGGCTTGTAGTAATAGGATGAGGGACAGTGGGTATAAACTGGAAAGGGGCAGATTTAGACTAGACATAAGGGGGAATTTCTTCACCATGAGAGTGGTGAGGCTCTGGCACAGGTTGCCCAGGGAAGTTGTGGCTGCCCCATCCCTGGAGGTGTTCAGAGACAGGCTGGATGGGGCCTTGGGCAGCCTGGGCTGGTGGGAGGTGTCGCTGCCCATGGTGGGAGAGTGGAATTAGATGATCTTTAGGGTCCCTTACAACCCAAACTAATTTATGATTCTATGATATTTTCATCTCGGTTTCCCTACTAGCAAATCTTTTAAATTTAGAGTTTTAGCATTCAGTGTTTGGAGTTCTCGGTAGAGCTCTGAGTGATTGAGTCAATATCTAAAGGTGATTTGTGGAATCAGCTTTCGCTCATCAGAGGCAGGAATAATGCTCATCACTAGGATATCTTTCTCTGGTCACAGCTGTTAGAGAAGATGGGAAGTACAGCAAAATGCTTTTAGTACATATCTTGGGAAAAGATCAACTTGGACAGAACAGAATTGGGATTTTTTTTCTTTTTTGACAGAGGAAATGGTTAATATTTAAGAAACACTGCATTTAATAAGTGTTAAAAAGGGTAACTAGGAGACAGATATCAATATGAATTGAAGTATGAGCTCCTGCACATTTGTAGGAAACTTAAAGATTTCAAGAAGAACTTGATGGTTAATAAAAATATCAAAGATTTTTTTTTTTAAACTTTGCTAGAAACAAAAGAAAAGTAGTGGCAGAGCCCAGTAACATGAGGAAAAATTAATTATGTGGCAGAGGTGGAATCATTTAATAGGGATGATGGTTCTGAGTGTTTAAGTGAATCTCAGTGGGAAGACATTTGAAAAGACATCAGAATATGAATTTCTTTAACAGAAAAGACTTAGTGAGGTAACATGGGAAACTGTAGACCTTTCACGGGGCATGAGAAAGGAAAAGACAAAGGTGATTTGGGATTCCACTGATAAAGAATTAAATTCTTTAAGGGTATTATAGATTTGGTTAATAAGGTAGATTTACTAATATAACAGATGTGTGTAATGGCTTTTCATTGTACAAAATCCTAATGTAGAAGAGCAACATATGTAAAGCCTGTGAAAGAAGAATGGATTGAGTTCTGGGCAATCAACACTCACCAAACTGTTGACAGAGTTTGCAGATGGAGCTGGGGAAGAAAGGTCCACAGTGGGAGACTGCAGAAGTGTCATCTGTCGATTGTATATCAAAGGATCAAATTAAGTGATGGATTTATTGTTTACAGTCTGTGAGTGCTGTTAAGAGTTTTAAGAGGCTTTTTAATCTAGTGGAGAAAGACAGTACAAATCAATAGAAATTGAAGTCAGACAAATTCTATTTCACATAAATAAAAAAATAAAATTAAAAAGCAATATGCATTATTTCAGTAACATGTACCTACACAGCATCCTATATTGGATAAGGCTATCATGCAGAATATATTAAATAACCATTGCAATGTTCACATTATTCTTCTAATGGGTTGTTGCACAGACTGTTGTTTTTGTGGTAGCATGTCATACCATTGGATTAATGAAAGCTGCGAGGAACCTTGCAGAATAAAGGAAAAGAACTTTTCTAATAGGAAATTTTTTTGATTCTCTTGGTTACACATTAACTTATGCCCTGAAGAACATGTGGGTCGTATGGAATGGGATTCAGTTTAAGGTTTAAGATGTGTGGAGATATCTTTGTAGGAAGTGTGGTGGAGATTTAGGTGGTGTTCATTGAAAGCTAGTGAGTGATCCAGATCACTCCAAGTGGATATTCTTTGCTAATGCCTGGATGTTCCTCGCTCTTCTGTAGCTGTTCTGCTGTCCAAGGGAGATACAGTTTTTTTCCATGTCATATATAAAGTTGCATCAATTCAGAAACCTGTTCCTGATAACAGAGGTCACTGAGAACTTGGATTTACTACTCAGGAATGCTTATTGTATGTCTGACATTTTTAATAGATATGTTTACCTATCCTTAGGTACTACTATCCTTAATTAGTACTACTAGCTTTGGGTCCACATGGTGTCCAGCACAGCTTATGGATATACATGGGGCTTTAGGAAAATCTTCAGATAGCAAACCCAGGCTGATCTCCACATGACTTGGCTATCCTGATGCCATGACCTGAGCTTTCTAGTTTAATAGTCAGCTGTCCAGCCTTTCTGTCTCAGGTTTCCCTCTTTTCTTTAAAGAGTATTTTTAAGTCAGTAAATAACATTTCTCTTCCAGTGGTTACAGATCAGTTCCCAAGTGTACTGAGTTTGGATTCCTGGAAGTACTGCCTCTGAATCCCGCGTTAAATCAGGTTCTGGCTGCTGGCTGCTGTTGAACATCCTGTAGTACTTTTTAATAAGAGTTCAGGTGTTAGTACAGCTGTTCCAAGAAAACTGAAGAGAGAATAATTACAGTCTGGTTCCAGAGTCTCCACCTTGTATTTTAGTTGGATATCTTATATTTCCTGTTGTGGAGCCTGGTGCTGAAAGCTTTTTAGTTGCTGAGTTTTAGTTGTAGGGATCTCCAAGCAGAAGTCGTTCATAGTTGTAAGGCATTTTGTCATCTGATTTATAGAAGTTGTTATTTGGAAATTTATGATCAAATACTGAAGAGTAGTCATGTTTCTGATGTGCCAAGGACTCTTTAAAATACTTTTGAAGAGGATTATATTTTTCTAAAAGCTTCAGCTATAAAGCAGCTTTCAAAATCAACTGGGGTCGATTATATACTTTATACTTCGGATTTTTTAACTTTTGAAATTTTATGTATGTTATAGTGTATCCACGGTGAGTTTTGTGATGTTTTACTGCTAGGTCAGCTACAGAATTCACATCTGATCTACTGTCTTTGGGTTTATATAATTACTTTAAAAAAAGCATCACTCTCTTTCGAAATTGGACTATATGCAACACTTTTGGTATTGGCTGTGTATTCACTAGCTTGCAGATGAACACTGATATTTAGTCAAGATCTGATAGTGTGAAAACAGGTGACATTGGTAGGACTCTGCTTAGTTTCTGGAAACCCTGCTGGTGGATTTGAGCAGAAGTTTGGGAATTCGTACAGAATTTAATTTTTGGGTTTATTTCCTACGTGTGAAAATAAAGAAGGAAAGTGATCATGAAATGATTCTGTTAATTCTGTCTAGATAAACATCTGTTTTACTTAGCTGCAAAGCAGAAGTGGAGGCGTGCTTCTGGCAGGGGCCGTGAGATGGCGGTGAAGCCACAGGAATAAAGCTGCTGCCAGCACTGTGCTTTTTCAGGGCAAAGCCCTGAGACTATTGCTAGAACTGGTGACACATAAATGTCAGAAACAAAGAAGAAAATGGACCTAGACCAGATTCATTTAAGGGACTTTTGATTGCCAAAGAAGAAGAAAAATTTGGGGGGAATAATTCCTGCGATCTCAGCTGTTGGATGAGACCCAGATGACTTTGAACAGGACTGGTTTGTCACAGCAGATAGACTGTAGTTGTTAGTGATTCCTAGATGTGAGGGCCTTCTGAGTAAATGACTAACCTTAGGATTATAGATGCTTTTGAAATGTTCTTGTCCTCTAGATATACACTGTAGGACCTCCCTTTTGTGTCTTAATTTTAAATGAGCTGGTAAAGATACTGCTGGTAGGTCAGTTATGGTTCATCACGATGACTTAGATACTTTTATGCTAGCTAGCTCAGATACTTTTAAAAATTTATTTATTTTTAATACAGGAACTAGCTGTATGTAGATATTTGCAGATTAGAAGCTTCACAAGCTGTTTATTATATGTACTTACAATCTGCCACATATAAGCTTCTCTGTCCTTCTATGGTGCAAATACGTACTGCTGGTTCCTACAGGAGCTCCATAACAGGAGTTGGTAATGGCTGAGGCATGGTTTAAATTCACATCACGTCAGAAATTGTAATTTAGCTTTAATATGGCTGGGTTTTGGCCTAGAATCTAACCTAACCTAATATAACCACAATGTTTGTATTTTCTCATACGATTTTTTTTTTTAATAGGGTCAAGTACATTATCAAAGATTTAAAGTGATGGAATATGGTAAGTGTTACTTAAAGGCTTTTAGTAGTGACCAAAATTGGTAGTTGATTCTTCATTGATTTAGGCTGGCTTCCTTTGACTAGCACGAACCTTTTGAATACTCCCAGAAAGTCCAATTTTCAAATCTCTTCCTTCTCTGAATCTGACTCTGTGTCCTGGGAAAAACATTGTCTTATCAGCTGCCCTGTTTATCTTTGATAGTTTTATTAACCTTCTACTACAGTGTCTGGATGCCATACAATCTTTAAAATACTTAATCTGAAGCCTGTAAGATGCAATTATTTATCCTCGTTTTCCCAGAGTCACACAGGCAATGCGTCCATTGCAAAATATCTGTGTAACATTTGATCATGAAGCTTGCTGATGTTTCTGTGAAGACTGCCTAAGCTAAATAGTGGTTTGTTTTTTTTTTTTATTTCAGTCTTAAAAACTTGTGTGCAAGCTGCTTTTATGGTACTTGTTCTCTTTTCAACAAAAGGTCTTAGTCTGGAGCGTGTATAGGACTGAGTTAGAAGTATATCTTACCTTATATTCTTTAGTAAGTTGCCGTAGTTTTTATTGCATTATGTGTTCTACCCATTTTACTTAAAAAAAAAAAAAAGATATTATTTCTTGTGTGAATTTAATGCTTTCTCTCTATATATACATATTTTAGTTTTACCAAAATTTGATGTTATGATAACAGCACCGTTATACTACTCTTTGAGAGAGGAAGATGTAACTGGTGTTGTCACTGCAAAGTAAGTAAATTATTGCTGCCATTGTCACTCTCACTCTTAAGAAAATTATCTTGGGTCGTTGTCAAAATGAAAACTTGTATTTGGAATGTTAAAAGCGCCTTCTAGTCAAAATTAGGTGGCTGGATTCCATTTCTAGTTACTGGATTTTATTGTATAGATTAGTTATTAGGAAGAAATTTTTTACTGTGAGGGCGGTGAGGTACTGGCACAGGTTGCCCAGGGAAGCTGTGAGTGCCCCGTCGCTGGAGGTGTTCAAGGCCAGCTTGGATGAGGCTTTGAGCAACCTGATCTAGTAGAAGGTGTAAGGACACCTTACATGGCAGGAGGATTGGAACTTGATGATCTTTAAGGCCCCTTCCAACCCAAACCATTCTATGATTCTAATTAAGAACTCTTGAGAAATTTAGAAGACACATAATTAATTTTCCTATGTTATATAACACATAATAATAGCAACAGGTTTATAGAGCTTGTGTGCAGGAAAGAGCAGCACTGTGTATCTTCTCCAGGTTTTGGGCTTCTAACTTCAGTGTCAATAAACTAGTCTCAGGATTGAAAACTCCGTGCTCAACATACAAATGTGTTCTAGACATACTTGAGGCCAAGGAAAAATATTCTAGTAGAATCTTTTGCCTTGAGAGCTCTACAGGAGCCCAAGCCCTGGAGGCAGTTCATTGTTTGACTTTGATGTGTTTCAGGTACATGTATGGAAAGCCAGTAAAGGGAACTGTGACAATCACTTGCCTTTCTGTCTCTTACTGGACAAACAAGAGAAATATAACGACAACAATGGAGGTGAGTCTTTTGTTAGCTGTTTGTAGCATTGTAGATTTTAAGCTTGTCTCCTCTTATAGGTTAAATATGCCTGGGACCATTCTCAAGTTCACTGGCACGATCCATGGAATGACTTGCATGACTAGCATTAAACTCTCTTTAGTTTTTGAAACAAAGCAGCTACATGCGGACTGCTTGTTAGGAAACATACTTGGCTGCTCTGTTCCCTCTAACTGTTCATGAAAGTTATTTTTGAAAGTAGCTAGTTGGCCTTGCTAGAAAAACTTTCTGGGATCCACTGTAGCAGCGTAGGTGATGGAAGGACTGTGCCCAGGAATGCTCGCTGGCCCTGTGTGTGCCCCTGGAGCATTACAAAGCCAGAGGAGACCATTGCAAATGTCTGGGTAGAGCACTAGGGTGGTAAAGACCAAAGCATTTTGCCTACTAATTATCTAGTCATTACATGGGAGTTACTGTACAAGGTGTAAGCTGGAGCATGAAATTTAAAAAGGCGGTGCAGTTTTGATCTGAAGACTTAAAAGTGGTCATAGATTTGTGGCATCCTTTTGGAAAATCAGGCCTTTAACTGTTGAGCTGTGAACTATGTTTAAAACAGTTTCAGTTTCTGCTAAATGGTGTTCCTGTCGTTGTCTGTTGGCTGCGTTCAGCAGTTGGCTGGGTTCAGTGCCTCCAGCAGCACTTAGCCTAAAGAAACTCTGAGCTCAGGGGTGTTGGATAGGATATCCAACCTCCTCAGGCATGGACCTGTTTGTTGTATTTTTCTGCAAAGCATAGGCACCACTGCTCTGGCAGTGTAGAAGAGGATAATTATATTAGAAAAAACAAAATAACTTTTTCCATAAGGTATTGTTTGCTCTAAAAAGTAATGAACTTCTACTGAATTTAATAAAAATGGTGACTGAAAGCAAAAAAAATCAGATCAATGTTCATAATTTTCTGTTGTTGACATTCCAGAACTTGTATGTAGGAAGAGCTAAAGGACTGAACCAGAAATAAGCAATTGTGGATGAAAAGGTGTCCTTGGCTTTGCTAGGTCAATGTTTTTTTTTTTTTCCCTACATTGCAGATAAATGGATCTGTGAATGTAACGTGTAACAAGCTTATGTTGCAAAACTTGAATGCTGATCAGTCGTGGCACCAAGGTGACAGTGATTACACAGAGCCAATAGAAATTATTGCAGTGGTCACTGAGTCGCTGACAGGTACGTGGCTGTGTGATGTCTTCTGAGAGAAATCCAAAGATTAAGTGGTGCTGGAAGAGCTTAGCACTGTGTGGAAGGCCTTGGAGCACTAAAAAAACCATCATGTGCTGATGGTAGTACAAACCATCAATGTGAAAATATAAAACAAATGATCAATGTGAAAATATATTATCTGAAAAAATACATTACCTAAACTGTTGCTTGCTTTAATAGCTTAACCGGCCATTAACTCAATTTTACACTAAATGATTTATTAAATAACCAAGAGATATGTTGAGATGAGAGGGCTTGAAGTCAATGACTGGTCACTTTTGATGAGGGGAGTGAGCGTAAAGAATTGTTAGCATTGGACTGAGTATTACAAAGTTAAGTTTAATCATAAGCTTACCAGACTTGTATGTTTGTAAACCACATTAGTAGAATAAGTTCTCTGGCCACATGTTGTCCACTGTCTTTACCCTCTTCAAGACCATCTGATCTGCAAACTGATCCCTTTTGTGAGCTCATGTTCCACTGCACTTTGAGTATTAGAAAACAATAATTTGTACAAAATTTCTGCCTGTCCCAGAAATTAGATTTCATTACAGACTTTCTGTAGTAACCCTGGCAAGTGAAGTTGGCTGATTTGAGATTCTTGATTTCCTTCCTTGTGTCATTCTGATGTAGTCTGTATGGAGTAGAGCACTATGTGGTATGGCTTATTAACATTTTGGAAGACAGTACTGGTGTATATACCACCTTTGCTGTAAAGATGAAGTAAGGTAGGAGTGGAAATAATGAAAAATGTGATTGGATTATTTAAAATTCATGGACAATAGATAGTATTGCTTCTAAAGGAATATGTATGTTAAAAGCATGTTGTCTGAACATATACAATTATTCAACAGGAAACTCCCAAAATTCAAGTACCATTGTATTTCCGAAGCAGAGCGACTATTTTATTGAATTTATGGACTACTCTAGAGTTATAAAACCTTCTCTGAACTTCATAGCTACAGTAAGTTCTTCTGTTTTATTATTATCTGTGCATAAACAAATGTGATAACTTCTGTCTTTTTGCTTAGATGCCAATGTTTACCTCAGATTTTTAAGTATAATTTACAGATTTGTTTTCAAATTATCTCTTTTTCATGATACATTTTTGCAAATACTATACTTAGAGGCATTTGTTCTATAGCATTCCCTATCACTTGATCCTTATATAGTGTTGGAGGGAAATATTTGAGTATATTTGAGTATATGTTCTTATAGAAGAGAAATCTTTTCAGTTTCTAGCTGATTGTTTTTCATTAAGTGGCTGCTTTAAAACAATAAAGTAGTTGTTGAGTCCCAACTCTTTTAATATTTGTGTATGAAAGTGTGTATGTATTTAAATACACACAAACATATCCTTTATATGATGTGTGTATACAAAACTAAGCAGTTGTTACAAAATTCAGTTAAACTCATCAAATCACATTGCTCTCAAGTGAAAATGTCTTTTCTGCCTTCAGTCCTGTCTTTCTCATAGCAGGTGCAGTCCTCTCATAGAAGTATTTAACGTTCTTCATGCTCTCCATAGTCTGAGTTCATTATTTCTGCATTTAGCAGGGGTTGTATATTCACTGCATTTTGCTTGAAAAAGGGAATTGACTTTACAGTTCTTGAGCCTTTGCTTTGTAGAAATCAGACCTAAATACCAATAAAATAGGTTGAATATGGGCTTTCCACCTCTTCCTTCCCTCCCTGTTCCGAAGATGAGCTGAGTGAGAGGTAGCTGTAGCATTTAGCAGTGCTTGCTGCTGGGAGAGAAGAAGGTGTCAGTTACGATCCCAGGAGAATGCAAAGGAACAGCTGCTGCTATTACTAATAGGTGGAGGCCTGCGTATGCTGCACATAGAGAGGAAAAGAAAATAATGAAAAAAAGGAGAAGTAATAGAGCAACAGAGCTCTAAATTGAAAAATATAAGGGAGACATTAGTTTGGTGCCTTTAATGTAGAGGTTGAATTTTTGGAGCCTGTAATGTACAGGGAGAATGGTGTTACTGTGAATGAGAATCCGCTTGAGTGTAGGAATAAAAGTTAACGTAAGTTGTAGTGCTGATTGATGGATGCTGGCATGAAAAAAGTACAGGCTGTCAATTTTGGACTTGTTTCATGTGTTTCCTTCAGCTCCTTTGGTGAATCTATAAAGATTCAGCTCATCTGATACGTTTTTCTGCATGTGATGTAATTTTAGGTTGTCCTTTGTTGTGGTGGTGAGATACAAATGATAAAATGAAATAATCAGGCTGTAGATAGGATATGCATAATTTGCCTGAGAGCCATTTTCAACAAGAAGAGTAATTGAGAGAGCTGAGAGACAGGTCACCTTTTTGGTTCCATGTGCTTTGCTTTGGTTCTTTTTTTACTCTCTGGAGTTTAAAATAATTTTGTTCTTGGCTGACTTGCCTACCTGCAGTGCTCTCAAGGGATTGAAAATAAGGTTACTGATGTGAGAAATATGAGGATGCCCTTTTTTTCTTTTCATATGATGTGAGAGCAAATATATTGCCACCTGTTATGTGTTGGAAGTTTAGTTTTAGCCTGTTTGATAGGTGTTTTCTTTCTTTTTGTTTTTAGCTAAAAGTGACACGTTCTGATAGCAACCAGCTGACACCTGAAGAGAGGCAGAATCTTGTCACAATCACTGCACAACAGTCAGACCTGCTTTTTCACCACTCTTCACTTTCTCACCTTGAGAATGAGGCAACAGAGGAGAGAAATCTGACAGTCCATGTCCTGAATTACACAATCCCAGAAAATGGAATTATTGATATTGAGTTTCCAATTCTTTCTAATACAAAAACTCTGAGAGTTCAGGTACTGCTTTGTAATATGTTGCTTTGGAACAGCAACACACTGAACTGAGTGGGCTGTGATAAACAGCAAGCTGTTCCTGCCTTTTACAAGAGCTGATATGTCCCCTACTGTTATCTTCCTTACTTACTATTTATGTTAGAGCTGGAAAGAAAGAGTTGATCTAAATACCTGCATTAAGATAACAAGGGGTAAAAGAAAATAGGTACCCAAAGAAAACAGTGAAGTGGCCCTGTATAGCTATTAAAGTTACCATGCTCTTGTAAACAATACCATGAACATGAACATCACACAGATGTTGTTGTTTGTTAAAAGCTTCATTTTACATCATTTTACAGGCAGAATTCCTCAGCAGTAGGACTGACATAGGTGTTTATGATGTATTCAGCTCCCCCAGCCAGACTTATCTCCAGGTTAAAACAAAGAGCCAGGACATAAAGGTACAGTCTGAGAGAAAACGTGCCAAGATAAGAACAGTTCAAATTGCTTATCATATTGCCATACTCATCTGTATCAATCATTATTTTTCTAGGCTGGGAAGCCTTTTGAGCTGAGTATTGAAAGCAACAAGCCAGTGAGAGAATTCCACTATCTGGTAAGGTACTGGTTTTACATATGGGGACAATCTAAGATGACTTTTACTAGCCTGGAAACAGTGAGTGGCGTATGATTGAATGTTAGAGAAATTCAGCATTTGTTATTGTGCTTTGTGAAAGAGATGGTCCAATGGAAAGAAACTTTATGGCTCTGTCTTCATTTGTAAGTGGTATAGTTCAATGGGAACAGATTTAGGGTTTAAAATTTGACACTGTGGACTTGAGGTCCAGATATTTTAAGGTACCTTTAAACTAGCTCTAATCTGATCTGGTAAAATATATACTTGTTTTTGACTGAGACATGTCATTGGGCCCCAACTTATACTCTCCAAGCTGCAAACCAAAGTGTGGTAAGTACAGGTGTTTTGGGGATTTGTTTTTAAGATTCTATGCCCGATTCAAACTCAAATGCTATTATAGATAACCCACTCGACCCAGCCATATTAATATTGCATTTTTATGTTGTCACAGCATATGCTGTGCACTCATTGTTATAGTTCTTTACTTGTCCATGGTGATACAGGAATAAAAGCATGGCCAAAATTTAGTTCTTTCATTTAAATGTTGACATCACCCATCTGTTCCATACCCAGTCTCATAGAACTGATCAATGAGTTAGTAAAAAAATAAAAAAATCACAGCTATATGTCTTTTAAGCATTATTTGTGGAAGGAATTGCAGAGCTTATGGCATATTGAGACACTAACAGATTGTTTCATTTTTCCCTTTCAGGTGTTATCTAAGGAACATATTATTGCTTTTGGCACAAAGACTGCAAAATCTTTCACTTTAACAGCAGAAAATTCCTGGGCTCCTTTGGCGTGTATACTTGTATTCTACGTTGATGAGCTCGGAGTGGTAGTAAATGATGCTCTCACTGTCCCCATTCAGCCTGTTTTGGATGACAAGGTAACTATATTGAGCTTGAGTATGAGACCATGTTTTTGTCTGTTTGCTGCATGGTTAGCAGTATTTTAGATTATAGAATTGTAAATGTAAAAGATTCCTCATTAAGGATCTAATCTGCGGTCTGTGCAAGACCTTGGAAAGACTTCTGATAATACCAGTGAAGTTAGGGTCCAGTTATAAATGTAGGGCTACTGCGTATCTGAAAGAAATTTTTACTAGCCTTATGTTCTCTACATAAACAAATATACGGCATCTCCTTGGGTTTTTAGTACTTTGGTCAGTTGCGGGGCCAAAGACTGTGCTGGCTGATATAGTGGAGAGGCTCTCATAAGTGCTCTAAGCGTGGAACTGTAAATTTAGTTTACAAAGACCTTGTTCTAGCCAGGCAGGGGTCACTTTGTATGTGGTGACCATGGGGAGCCCAGCACATAGCAGTGTTCCTGAGGAAACTTTGCAGAAGAACCTTCCTTCCATAAGCTGTGAGTCCTCCTAGCTTTCCTGGGGAAGCACAGAGGAAGCTTTTTATGTCTGTATCATTAGTGAATGTGACCAGCGTTTGTGTTTCATGTGATTGTTACAGAGAGAATGAAAAACGGAGACAATAAATTATGAGAATGTAACATCAGCCTTAATGTGTTTGCTGTGTTTCATAAGATAGTGGAAAAATGTAAGATAAAGAGAGAACTGATCTTAGTCTTCAAAATTTCAAGCAATTTCTATTTCACCATTTGAACACTAGCCACTGAAATTAATTCAGTACTGTGGAAAGCTAATTCTCTGTAATGAGCATCCTTGCCAAGCATTTAGTTCCTGTAAATGAGTTGGTAAAATCAAACATACTGTGTACGCAGAAACAAACCATTTTTCTGCCTGAATCAGTCTGATGCCCATTTACAGTGAAGCACATGGTGCCAAACCCATTTATGTTGGCAACATTAGTGTGTTTGCTGTTGCTCTGTGACTTTCATGCTGAATGTGCATGGAAGATACCGTTACAGAGATTTATCAGAAGAAGGGGTGTGATGGGGCTGTAGATTCAGACATCTGCCTTCAAGTACTTATGTGTAAGGTCAGGATTCAGTTGCTTAAGCACAGGCAAAGAGGCCGCAGGGTATTCAAGATGTCATCATAAGACAGGTGAATGTTTCACAGGTCCTATGGGAGACCTGTTCCTTTCTGGAATGGGAGCTGAGGGTCAGGCAGTGTGCTGTGGGACTTCTCAAGTGGTTCTATGTGCCTTCAGGGGACTGTCTCATCTCAGTTGTGTGTTTAAACTCAGTTTACAGAGGTCGATTGCCCTGGAAGAGTGTGGTTTTAATTTACTCTTCATAAACTCTAATGCCTACTCCAGTAGGATAAGTTATGTGTCCTGTCTGGCAGTATCACTGGACACGTCTTGGACACCTTTAAATGTTGTAAATGGCACTAAGTGCCAGTGTTTATGTAACTGAACCCCACCCATAGCCAGTACAGTCAGTGGAGCCTGTAGGACTGTTTTCTTCACCACCACTTGGTTTTAAGCTTCATGGTGAGCCAAACTGCTGTCTAGTCTCCAGTATTTCTTTTGACTCTGTGTGTTACAGGAGCGTAAACACTGAACTGAAATGTGAAGAGATAAACGGCAGTAACTCAAGAGTTGAATTCTACGTCTAGACTGTTTGTAGTGGTGGGGAAAAGTAATGGGGGAAAAGGGTAGAATTATTCACTTTAAACAGACATTCTGCATTACCATCTGATGTAGTGGGCATATGATGAATTAGAAATACCTTAGAGCAGATGACTCTTCTGTCTCCTCAGCATTCTGATGCTGTGTATTAGCCTATTTGTTTCAGTCTTCCTTACACATGCGTCTACTACATATATCCTTTTTCTGTATTACTGTCACTGTGGAATACTTAGGTGTAATCTTCGAAGGGTGAAGTTTTTTCCAAAATAATCTTTCTCTAAATACCTCACATGGTGTGTTGCACATTGATAAACAGTGAATGTGGTTCTGTTACTGCCCTCAGCTCTACAAACCGGTCTATGCGACTAAAAGGGTTGCTGCATGTGTACTAAGAGTTGGTTGAAATGGCAATGGATCCTGATGCTGCCTTCTCACCAGTCCAAGGAACTGATGAGCTAGGAGAGCAAGAGAGCAAAATGAATGCTGTAGTATTCTCTTAATGGTCCTAGGAAAAGCATGGGAGAGGGATTGGAACTAAATGATCTTTAAGGTCCCTTCCAACCCTAACTGTTCTATGATTCTATGATTCGAAATCTTGAGTCTTAATTCTAGCCAGTTAAGCTAAGAAAATTCTTCCTTAGAGTTGTGGGTGGCTGTAAATATCACTATATAATTTAAACCAGTTCTGTTTTTACTTTTTTTCTAGATTAAAATTTCTTGGAGCAAAGATAAGGTCAAGCCATCTGAGAAAGTCTCCCTTAAAATCAGTACAACAGAACCAGGATCAGTAATTGGACTTGCAGTTGTTGATAAAAGCGCAAAGCTTCTAGGAGAAAGTAGTGACATAACAGAAGACTCTGTAAGTTACTGGGGGAAAAAAGTTTTTAATTGTTGCATGTATGGAAGACCTATGATTATGGAAATGTTACAGTTTATATGTTGAATGAATAATGTTCTTTGCAGGGGATTTTTAGTCCTTAATTATGGGAATAATTTTTACTTCTGCAAGTAGTTTTTCAACATGAGTGGAAAAGACTGTAAGGGCTACAAGGTAATAGGCCCAGCGTTTCTAATTCCAATTAATACTTTATTACTGTTCCGTTTGATAAACTGCTCAGTAAATGCTTGGCAGTTTGTACTTTTGGGAAAGATAAAATAGTCAGAAAACCTTCCTGATGATATGTGTTTCATGCTTTTTTAAACTAGGAATATAAAATAAAGAAAGAATTTTATTTTTTGGAGAGCAGAATGATTTATTTATCTTTTTTAATTCCCTTTACTTGCAGAAGCACTAGTGTATCAATGATTTGAAAGAGCTGACAATATACATCATTTCTAAAGTGCTCCAATGACATAGTCTAAGTGCCATTGAGTATCTGTGGGCTGTGGGCTCCTAATTTAGGATTACGTATCTTGGCCACTCTTCCATTAATCATGAAACCATTGCAGCCTAGTCCCCTCCATCCTGCCATGGGTTATTTTTGCTTTGATTTGAGAGCTAAGCAAGCTGCTGCCTGAGGTACAGCTCTATGAATTAATGTCTGCAACAGTCAAAGTTCTAAAAAATATGAGTTTGCATTCACTCTTTGGATGATTTTTGGTTGTTTTTGTCTTAGGTCTTCCATGAGCTCAATTTGTACAGCACAGTGCAGTACTTCCCCCTCGTCAGAGGTTCTTTTGGTGTCTTTCAGGTATTTTCTGTTTTGTATTCTAAGCTGAGTTTTTTTTTAATGCTTAGAGATTTGCACATTACTTGCTAGAAGAAAATGCCCTTTTTACAGTTTGGGGCTGTAAACTATGTGCATTGGCTTCTATGGGTTTTGAATTGTGAAATTTATCAATATGTAAATACTCTGAATGTAAAGAAATATGTTTATACTTTCATAAATATGGATTGCTATATGCTTGATATTGTTCTCCCTTTGAAAAGTCTGCATTCATTAAGGCAATATTCAGATGATCTCAGTTTTGCTGGTTCCTGTATATTACATGCTTTAGTTCTATAATTGCTTTATAATGATGACTTCATTTTCTTGAAAAGAAAGAAAAGAAAAATAAAATAGATAAGCACTGTTAATGTCCTGAATGTCCTGTATTGAGATATACTGTATAAATTTTATCCAGAAATGCAGCCTTTGGGTATCAACTGATGCAATTCTTGAGGAGGATAAGGAACATTTTCTTTGTAAGTAATAAAAATACATGTAGCCAAATCTAATTTACTGAGTGGGGAAGGAGGTCCATGGGTTAGGGCCCCTATTAGGTCATTTGACTGTACTGTTTAGAAGCTGCATCTAGCCTTGCAAACCATTACAATTTCCAAGGTTCAAGACGTACAAAAAGCATACGAATAGTATTTTAAAAACTGCTTTTTTTGCTCTTGTCCTGAGTGACACTACCCATTAAAGGCCTGAGGGTGAATGGAGTTTTTATTTGCAGTTCCAGTTCATATATGTTGCAGTGGTTTGTCATGTGTAGCATATTACACCAGTTAGATAAGTATCCTGGAGAGGCCATGTAGAAATTTAGGTTTGTGTGAAACTTATTTTATTCTCAAAAACGGAAACATGAAAAAAAATAGTTCCTACTGTCACAGAGTAGTTTACTGTATGTAACGAACACATAGCTTGTAATCCAAGCAATGTAATTATTTGACTTGTCTTAATGTAATTATTTAACTTGTCTTTTTCTTAAACCTAGATATTTGTAGGTAGGACTATATTTTTTATTTTGTAGATGGTGGAATGATACCCATAGAGGATGGTTTTGGTGATGATATACCAGTATCTAAAAATGGACCTCCCGATTTCAGCAACCTCTACGTGAGGACACATTTTCCAGAGACTTGGCTTTGGATCGACACTAAAACTAGGTATGAGTTTAGAAAGAAATGGAAACTGATTTAGCCTTGCCCTTGTGATTTTTTAGGTTTTAGTAGAATTCTTCAGCGTTGGTGCCGAAGAACACTGCTTACAAATGTAGTATTATTTATATTCTACTACCACCTAGGGGCCACAAGTGAGACTAGAGACCCACAAAATGAGGCATTATACGACTACTCGAAATAGGACAATGCCTGACTGAAGGCCTTGTAGTTTCAATAGAAACTAGATAAAAATGCTGGAGACAAAAGGAACTGTCTTAGTTTTACAGATGGGGTGATAACAGACAGGGAGACCCAACCTTTTTCTCAACAGTACATAAGAAGGTGATTAGTCCTGAAGGGGAAATCTGTTCCTGTCTGCACGTAATTCAATGAGCAGTTAAAATCATTAAATGATGGTGAAATCTGACCTGTGTTGTGAAGCACAAGTCTTGTACTCTTTCATGGTAGAGAAGTTCAGGAAGCAATTGTTATCTGAGATTGTTTCGAAGGATCTGTAAAATTGATTACATCTATTGTGATTCAATGTAATTACCTTCAATTCATGTAATTTAAAGTAATTGATCTTCTTTTAATCTGATCCCATCACAAATACTTCTAAATTATTAGGAAAAGAAAAACAGATTATTGTGAGCTTTTCCTGCCAAGAGTTTTGACTTAATTTTTGATGCATTTTAAACATTCGTGTCCACTTACTGATTTTTGTCAATGGATGCTTTTGAAAGTCTGCTCTCCCCTTCTGCCATCAGATCTGACACAGACACCACAATGGAAGTTACTGTTCCTGATAGCATCACATCCTGGGTAGCCAGTGCTTTTGTGATGTCTGAAAACAGCGGGCTTGAAGTGACGACTGCTCCAGTGGAGGTACCGTGGCCCTAGGCAGTTCTCCTTTAAACACTGGTGACACTGTAGCCTATTACTGTAAGCTATGTTTTAGTTCTAACAGCAGCTTCTCCATATACTAATAAAGTCATTGAGAGGCTGTGTGTATTCAAACTGTAAAGAAAATATCCTCACTGAAGAGGTATATGATACCGTGTCTGCCCTTGCGCTCATCTAAATATCTCGGACATTGCACAGATATTGGGTGCCTATTTCTCACCTCCATTGACCTGCTGGCCACGCTTCTTTTGATAGAGCCCATGTTACGGTTGGCTTTTGGGGCTGCAAGCACACGTTGCCCATTCATGTTGAGCTTTTCATCAACCACCACCCCAAGTCCTTTGCCTCAGGGCTGACCCACTGTAGTTCTCATGCCCTCAAATTCTTGGGGAGGTGCAACTTTTGGGATCCAAACTGAGATCTAGGTCCAGATTTTATAGTTGCCTGCTACACCAGACACTGAACATGTGCTTTGAACGTCCTGATCATAACTCCACTGTAGAATTTGGAGCCTGATCTGGATCTTGCAGCTAAGTCTTCTTTGAGACTGGGATCATGATTCTCATTTCTTTCACTCAGCTTGGCAGAGATGGGCCAGAAAGAGGAATAGTTTTCTGATTCAAGCTGCATGAAACTAAATATTTGGCCTCTCATCCTCAAATTTGAGAAGGCTGCAAGTAGAACAGATGTTGAAATTATTGTTTAACTTTAATCACCCACATGCACTGTTCAGTACTTCACCCTCATTGGGATGTTTAGATTGTGCTTAAGAGTTCCATATGGATGAAACATGTTAATCAGTACCATACAGAGAGGCAAATAAAAGAAATGCATGAAAACTGTAATGGGAAAATAAATAAGTGACATCTGTGTGCTTAATGTAATTTACTGCTTTGCATCTTGTTTTTTATTTGACTTCTACTACACAGAGTGTCAATAATTCAACCCATATTTTATTGTAACATACCGGGATATTCCTGGTTGTAAAACTTCAGTATTGCAAGAGTTTTAGAGAAAAGCAAAACAAAAAAAAGACAAAGAAAAAAAAGGTATATAGGGAAAAACTCAACTAAGAACTAACAAAAAAATTCTCCATCAGAACTTCTCTGATGTCTATTATCTAAAAAAGGTTTTGGCACTGGAAGTTTACAAACAACTTTTCAAAGTTTAAAAAAGAAAATATTGGAATATTTGCTAGCTAGAGAGAAAGCTGAGGGATTTTTTTGATCTGAAACTCAAAACATTTGGAAGAATTTTTTTAATCGAGCTCAAATTAGAAATAAAATTGGTGTTTCAGTAATAAAGGATATTGTGCTTCAGCCATTTTTATTATACAGATGTTCATAAACAGTGGAAGTTTGATCCCGTTCGACTTGATGAGAGCTTACCATTGACTTAATCTAAAAAACTCTGTTCACCAATAAAAGTGACTGCTTGCTGGAATGTTTGTGCAGTTTTTCTTTTAATTAAGCAAAGATGCATTTTTAGAGATATAACTAAAGAATTTATGCCAAGATTAATATTACAAAACAACACATCATTTGAAGGTATTGGTGAATTACAGCATTTGTGAGAGTTAGTTATTTTGTATTCCAATGTGCATTTCTGTATTGATATGGAAATAGGGCAGATGACAGATTCTTAATCATCCATTACTTGTATACTCCAAACAGTTCATATTTAAGGGATCTCAGGACAGATCACAGCTTCCACACTTGCCACGAGGTAGACTCCTAGTCCCAGTTCAGTGCCTCTGTTAGAACTTGTGTCAAAGCTCTCATCTAAATGATGCCACTGAATACCTACAAAGGTGACAGTGACCAGAAGCGCATTTGGCTTCTGCTTCAGCCCTGTAGTAATACATTTGTTAACTGTAGAGTACAAGTAAACATACTCTGTCATTTGAATTTAAGAGTGATCAGAAGACAAATGATATAATAATTTTCTTGCTAGTATTGACTATAAGGGTTCACTGCCAATTTTGTTTTGCAGCTAGAAGCTTTTCAACCTTTCTTCATTTTCTTGAACCTTCCATATTCTGTCATCAGAGGAGAGCAGTTCATTTTGGAAGTGAACATCTTTAATTATTTGAAAGAAGCAGCTGAGGTAATATAACAGTCTCTGTACTTGAATGTTACTAGACGCTGCAAGGGTTTTCATTGCCAATGGAGACCGCATCTTTGTTTTGTTAAGAACCTTGATATTTTCTTCAGTGAGCAGATCATGAAGCTATTTCTCTATACACAGAAAAAGTGGCAGCTTATGAAAGCAGTTTTTCAATATTAACACCATGTATTGCAAATTTTACTGTATTTTACAGGTCACTGTTATCCTGGATGCGAATGATGCTTTTGAAATTATTCTAACATCTAATGAAATAAATGCTACAGAAAATGAACAGTCTGTATCTGTACCAAGTGAAGATGGGAAAACTGTTCAGTTCCCAGTTAAGCCAAAACAACTGGGAGAGATTCCAATCAAAGTGACAGCAATATCATCTGCTGCTTCTGATGCTATCATCCAGAAAGTTTTAGTAAAGGTAAACAGTCTGCAGTTTGGCTTGTTCCTGAAAAAAATTGTGCCCCAAAATAGGCAACAGAGTGCAGCAAAAAGGCAAACCAATTTACTCGTGTGCCTCTTGGTCTGTGTGATTGTTTTCAAGTCAGGTGGCTTTAAGTAGAAAACACTTCCTTTCAAATAATTCCTTCTTTAAAATTCTTTAGATCCCCTTTCAGGAGTGAACATGTAGGTCTGCTCTACAATAGACAGTGTGTCAAATGCTTCTGAAAGCAAGGTGAAACATATTTATGCATCAGTGAAGTCGTGGTGCTACAGTTAGCTTAATAATCTGTGGAGAGTGAACCAAATAACTGTATTATAAATAAGTACAATTGGTTTTGCCATGCACCTGGCTATGGGTCAAAACTTATTTTATATGAAGATTTCTGTATTTTGCTAGTGGTGGGAATTTAGCCCCCAGCTTTCTGATTAACCACAAACTGGTAAGAGTTCTAACTTTGGACATCTAAGTCTGATTTGTGTTAAGCTCCATTTCAGTAGAAAGCGGTAGACACTTGTGCGTATCTTAGATCATAGAATCAGAGAATGGTTGAGGTTGGAAGAGAATAGTCCAACCTTCCTGCTTGGGCGAGGATCAACTATAGCAGGATGCATCACAGAATCATGTACAGTCAGGTTTTTAATATCACCAAGGACAGGGAATTTACAGCCTCTCTGGGCATCTTATTTCAGTGTTTGAACACCCTCACAGTTAATAAAGTATTTTTCTATGCTTAAAAGGAAATCCCTTTAGACTCTGTAGACTACTTAAACCTCTATCCTGCAGGGCTGTGAGCTGTTTTCAGGTGGAGCCTCTTACTGCCCTGACTGTTGAAGTTCAGTTGTTGTGCAGAAGAGAACAAAAGCCTGTTAGACTAAGGTATAGACTGAGGAAAGAAACCCATTTATTTTCTTTCCTTCAAGGACAATTTTTCTCAAGGGATTTTGCATGTGTGGGGAAACAAAACCTTTATGGTCATGTACCTAACTTCATTTGAAACCCTCCTTGTATGACAAGTTATAGGGTTGCAGACAGCACAAAAGATGCCACCTTTAGCCTTGGCAAGTGCTTGGCCACGGAGCTCTGTGCTTAGCATGGAGCTCACTGGAATCAGAAATGTTCTCCTTGACTTTGTGGATGTGTTTTATATAATTAACATGTGGTCTCGAGAAGCAAATAGTCGAGGTAGGTCTTTATATGAAAAATATCCCTGTGTCAGTTTGGATGGGCCAATAGTTCTTGATGGGTTAGCAAGCAGCACAAAATACCTGTGTTAGTACAGGTGTTAGTAGTGTTAGTACAGTAAGCACAAAACTGCTGTCCTAAAAGCAACAAACTACTGGAGTTTACCATAATCCTGTCTTTTATTTTGATAGGCTGAAGGGTTGGAACAAACGTATTCTCAGACAGTCCTTTTGGATTTGACTAGGAATAAACCACGAGCAGTGTCAGAAACTTTGGATTTCACTTTCCCTTCTGATGTTGTAAGTGGAAGTGAGAGAGTGCAGGTCACTGCTGTTGGTAAGGATTATTTTATTTTATTTTGTTCCCGTGTTTATTATTTGCTGACCAGCTATGTGGTTTTTTCATATTTTTTTCTGCCTGCTGGGATTTTGTTGAACTCTGTATCTCTTAGGGATGTAGATGTCCATAATCCAGCTGCTGGCATCTTCTGCACTGCAGGCACAGGTGGTGTTTAAAGAACAGAGCAATTGCCAGTAGTAACTAGCAAGTAGTAACCTGTGTGTAGTAACCTGAGGTACCCTCTTGGACCCCCTGCGGGAAGACCCTTACAAGATTTCCCTGGTATGGCTGCAGCTTTATGGATTTTTAGGGAACTGCATTAATTTTTTTTTAATTCCTCTCTTAATAGGTTGAATTGTTAATTCAAAATAATTTACTGTCGTGAATTAAACTAAGCATGGGAAGACGTTATGAATGGAGTATATTATTTCTTTAATATATTTAATTTACGATATTATGGTATTGACTATCCATTCTCAGAGTTAGAGAGTAAGTCAGATCTTAATAAAGAAGGTCTTCAAAGTTTGCTAATATCTTCTTTTAATTCTTCTTGTCTGTGAGAGAAAATCTAAAACCTGACTGACTGTGGTTTGTTGTGACACCTAGCCTTTGATAACTATGTGTAAAAGAAGAATTAAAGGAAGTTTCAAATATGTACCATTATTGAAATATTTTCCTGGATTAAATATCTCTTGTATCTCTTTCATTTATTTTTTTTGAATCATCGCTATTTGAAATTACTCTGTAGTTGGTAAGGTTTGTGGGGAGAGGGGACATTGGGCACGAAGTTCATCAGAAGGTAAAGTATCTTTTTCACTTGCTTTGTGATATTTAGTACAAATGTTCCTAATATATAATATTTTCTCTCAGTTTAGATGCTACTGCCCTTTGTGGTGGAGGTATGCATTTATTTGCAATAAGCTTTAATTTATTTTCATTAAATTGTATCTTGCAGGTGATTTACTTGGGCCTTCTATCAATGGTTTGTCATCACTGATTAAGATGCCTTATGGCTGTGGTGAACAGAATATGATCAATTTTGCTCCAAATATTTATGTTCTGCAATACCTGACTAAAACCAGGCAGCTGAGAGAGGATATTAAATCAAAAGCTGTATCATTTATGAGAAAAGGTCTGTATGCCTAAATGAAAGATGTTAGATTTTTAAGAACTCTTACTAGTAAAAATATATCTGTCATTCTGCATTTGGTATTTGTAATACTGCTGTGTTGGTGTGTTGAGAAATGGAAGAAAAGCCCATCTTCTCTTTCCTCTCTTTCCTCTCTTTCCTCTCTTTCCTCTCTTTCCTCTCTTTCCTCTCTTTCCTCTCTTTCCTCTCTTTCCTCTCTTTCCTCTCTACTGACAGAATTAGCATACAAATGATTTTGTTTACCAGGACAGTTTGAGTTTTTTTTGAGAAAAAATCGCGTTTTTATGTACTTTTTTTCAGATGAAAAATGCATTTTTAATTCATATGGGTTTTCTAGGTTCTTGTTATTTCTCCTTTAATAAAACCAGGTGTGGGCAAACATTTCTGACCCCTGCTTGAGGCACGGAGGTTGAAAATAAGGCAGTGGGCACAGTGTATCATAGTTGTCCCACATGTATATCTGTTTTCAGTGACACCATCCCCATGCTGCCCTGTACTTGTAGAGCTCAAGGAGTGGCATTTGCTCCGGTGGCTTCCCCCCATCCAGATTTTAGACTTGATCAGAAGTGAACTGTGAGCTGGAAATCTGGAAAGCTGGAAAATTTTACTTGGAAATTCTTGTATATTTTAATCCGGAAATACTCCAGGGCACCGCAAAGTGCCAAGAACATAGTTGCACTATGCTTCTCTGTGACTTTTGGATCAGACAATGTCTAACTGCAATGTACCATGCTCGCCATATGTCAATCTGCATGCTGAGAGCCTGGTCCAGGAATGAGACCATCCTCATGTGAGCTGCTCCCCTACTAAGGCACTGTGATGACATTTAAAAATTTTGTTTACTCTTTATAGGTCTTTGAGTTTTTATTTTTGGTTTTTGTTTTTTTTTTTAAGTTGTTGACACTTCTCTTGGAAAAGACAGAGCTCAAAATAAATTTTTCTGTCATCAAGGTCCCCACCTCCTGTCAAAAGCAGTTAAATGATTTTTTTAGACCCTTCCTATTACATGGTTTAGTTGAAAAGTAGGGAGGTGTGGAAGAGATGTGTTAAGTAAACAGCTACTCTGAAGTCTGTAAGCAATCTACTACTTTTTAAAGCCCGAGTTTTGCTACCATAATTTGCTGAAGTTTTCCAGTAAAAGATTTATTCAAGTTATTTCAAAGCAAGTGAAAATGATTGGATTAAATGTCATAATACAAAGCATTGTGTTACTTATCTTGTTCCTGGAACTTTGAATTTAAGAACGTGTTTTTAACACTGTAGTAGCCAAAACAGTAAGTATGCTGAAATATTTGTAACCTTAAGACAGAAAAGAACCACAGTCTATAAAACATTCTGGGTTTTTTTTTTTTCTTTATTTTAACAATGAATTTCAATTGTTGCATTTACATTTTAATAATGTAATCTTAAATTGAAATTTATCTTTAGTTTGAGATGTAAGTTTTATAAGCTTATTTTTTGAAAGGATTGTCCTGAAGTTTAATTTAAAGCAGACATAATTTCATGTGTTAGAATTTACTAAATATTTGAAAAAGTCAACTAATAATCTGAAGTAATTTTTTTTAATTTTAAGTTAAATGCTTTGGAGAAGAAGGGATCAAATAGGTAGCAGAGACTGTTATGTGATCTTTCTTTTAGTAGTTTTTATTTATGTAGAATGAAGGCAAAGCAAAAGAAGAGCTGCCTTTAAAAAAAATACCTTCAGTTGTGGGAATGACAGATCCCATTTTGAAATCACTTATTCAGAAATAAAGAAAATCCTGGTTGGTTTGAAAACTTTGGTGCTAAACCCAAAGCAAGCAACAAATTTGAGCCATGTTTCCAAGCTGTTGGAAATGTGAGATCCTTTAGTCTTCCACGTATTTCTGAAGTCCTGTCCATCCTGACGCACTCCTCTTCCAGCATTGCTCAGTGAGCCTCCTACATCTCTTGGCTTCCAGCCAGTCCTCTGGGAGTACTAGTGTACATCTTCGTAATAGGATCCTTCTTTTCCTTGCCATTCCACTTGTATGTGTTGACAGTTGAAGTATTGGGGTTTTACATCTGTCTATTGGAATGAAGATAGTGTTTCACAGCCCGCAGGTCTCTTCTTCCAGAATTTCTGCAGGCTGCCCCATGTTAGATACGCTCATGTTTGGGGACTTTTGCGTGACTGCAGTGAGGTTGGCGTTGAGAAGAAAGCAAGCAGACTGTAGGAGATAGCTGAGTGATCGCTCCGTCCTCTCTCTGGTTCTGCTCACCTTTCTCATCCCTCCCAATCTTAACAAATTCTGAGATAAATTTATACCTGTGTAAGGTCTGCTTGTCAGTCTTCGTTAAGCAGAGCGTTGGTCTTAGTGCTTTTACACTACCAGCGGTATGCTGGTCCTCGTACTTACTGCTATATATCACCTGTTCAGCAAAGAAGCAGAAGATCTCTGTTTTCAGGCCTTGCATTCAGATACTTTTGAAGAGGAAGCAATCTATTTATATGTATACATGCACTTGTGTTCGTCTTAGCACATTATTTTGAGACTTAAACTTTGACAGTGACCTTTAGTTTCCTTGGTGATAAATAACACTCATTCCTTCTGTTTTCCTCCCATTTAAAAGTTCTTGGCTCCTCAAGATTGTTACCTGAGATGACAGATTTGTCTGTGTGGGAAAGATTCTCCACTTTAATCATGTAATTAACCACTGTCATTCCGCTAAATACTTTATAAACCCCCTATATTTAAATCAAAACTGTCACTTCAAACTCTTCTAAAGAGACAAAACCTAAACCTGATGCTACTGGGATAAGAGTTTATATGGGAAGGAGCACTGGTATACTGTAGCAGTTCAAATTCACATCTTTATATCTCTACTATCATAGAGAGACCCTGGCTAGGATTTTGACTTACACTGTAGCTTGGAGTGAGGGACCAGGCCATTTTCTCCTCAGTAATTCAGGCTGTGGTTCACTCACTATGTATCTATATTCAGGAATGTGTGTAAGCAGGTGATTAGTCCTTTATCAGTGAAAGCAAGGAACGTTTTGCAGGGGAACAGTTGTAGTTAGATGGACATCACAGGAAGTATTTCCAAATTCATTCATTTCTGTAGCACTTAATGATGGTTGCCTGAGGGTTTTCTGTCTGCCTGGCTGATTAAGTATTGTGTCTGTATCTGTCAGGTGTTAGACTAATGAATACACTTTCTTGATTATAATAGCCAAAATAATAAAGCCATGGAAAAAGACAGGGTTGGGGGAAAGAAAAGATGTCTTGCGAAATGCCACAAATAGAAAGGATTATTGTTAAAGATACACAGATGGCAGGCAAAATGTGAGGGGAGGAAGACTTTAGATATCAGAAACTACAGTGAGTAGCATATCATTAGAAGCTTTTTATTTCTGACACGAACACACGAACGACATTGGTTCTGCTCAGCTGTTGAGTAAGGATGCTGCTAGTGGTCATGAGCAGCTAGTGACCCCTTGGGGCCCTTTTGTTAAGTATGTTCAGCAGTCAGGAGAAAGCTGCACTTGTTCTGGTTACTGAAAAATCTTTGGATACATTTTTAAATAGATCCTTCTCAGGATTTCAGGAACTTGAAGTCTTTTGATTTTTTTTCACTCATTTCAGAACAGCCTTTTCCAGCACACTTTTTTTCTGATAGCTAGTTCTTTGATTTGACAAAAGCAGGTTGCTGAAAGGATCTGTTTTTTCAGCAGCATTTGTAGTTCTGCTTTCCTTGTTCTTCCAGTTGGAAAATACTTCAATTTTGCTTGTCCTTCTTTCTTCTGGAAAGATAAAACCTTCTGTAGGTGCTCAACTCCGGCTCCCCAAAGTGACAAAGCACTGAGCTGTAGTTGGTACCCTGCTCTGTGCTCTCCGTTGTGCTCCTGGAGCTGCCGAGTAATGTGTGTGTGGGGCTGTCTCTCTACACCGCACTGTTGGGTTTGGGTGGCAAATGAGCAGGAGGTTACTGCTTCTGCTTTTGTAGATGCATCCGTTGTGTTACTGCTGCCTGCTTTCTCATCATCTGCTACGTGGTTTTGCATGTGCCTTCATATTTGGGAGATTTTTTTATGAAACATGAGTCAAGTTGTGCTCTTCTCAGCCTTAGAAAGTGCCTCACTTCACGTCAGCAGACAGTTTGTGCTGGAACCCACATGAGAGAGAAATGTTCAATACCTGTCTGCTTTTTCACTTCAGGCTACCAGAGAGAGCTGCTTTTCCAGAGGGATGATGGTTCTTTTAGTGCCTTTGGAAATGAAGATCCCTCTGGGAGCACATGGTAAGTAGTTCTGCCAGATTTACTTGGAATTTGAGTATTTTAGATATTTTCCTTGCAACTAAAATTTTTTTTGTGAAGCTGGTAAAAATTTCCAGCTGTATTAGCCTTCTGCCTGGCTTTCATTAGGTGTTTAGGCAAACACTAAGGTCATACTCTTGGATAAAATGCTGCCAAAGCCATTAGTAGAGCAAGGCTTTTTAATTTTGCAAAAGATTAATGATGAATTATTTTTGCCAGGGCAATATCTTGGTCTGACAGTTTTTCTGTAGCTTTCCTCAAAGGAATGAAGAATAAAAATTAAATTACTTATTCTTGCAGTTGACTGAAACCATTTAGGGCTGTGCTATCATTGCTTCAGATTTTTGGTTCTCTCCATACTGGAGGTACAAGACCGACTGAGGTATTTCCTAGGGTTTAACAGGTTTACTGGCAGTAAAAATTTACCCTACTTACCTATCTTACACCTCCTTTTTCTGAGACTGCAAATACAGCTGAAAAAGACTTTTCAATGCTGAATTTCACCATAAGAAATATAGTGAGCATAGTAGTGGAGGCTAGGTAGACAGCAAGTTCCATTACTTTGTTCAGCTAATCTATTTTCACTTAGTTTAAACATACTAATGTATTTCAGTACATGCTGCTGACTTTTAATAGAACCATCCCACTTACCGTGTCGCTGATTGAGTCACTCCTGGAGTCAGTGAGCACGTTTCATTGACGTCAGCAGGCTTTACCTTTGACTCGGTAGTGATGGGCTGGAAAATGAAGATAATTTATCTGTACTGGTAACTTTGTAATAGTGCAGTGCAGGTTACTTGAATGCATGTTTAGCAAAGAAGGGAGTCAAAGCAGCGCTTGGAATGATTAATGAATAAAACCATAAAAGTTGTTTCAGTGATATATTTACAGGGATAATCATTATATTTAATATCACCTTCATAACTATTACTTTGTAAACTATTATTTTTGGCAGTTTAGCCTACCACCTACAGACAGGAGAGCGACATTGAATAAAGATTATTAAAGTGTGCTGGCAGGCTTAGAGTCTATTCTTTTTCTTTACTGTTGAAACATAACATTTGCAAAAGGGCTGATCTTTGGGAACAAGGACATAGCTTCATTTTTTAGTGGATTAAGCTTGCTTGTCTGGGTGAGGCCTGTACTTTCATCTGTGCTTGGAAGCTGTGTGTGAACACCTTATGCATCACAGTATTCTGACATAATTTTAAACAGAAGAAGCTGTAATATGTTGCTAATTTTGTCACATTTCATTAACCTTTTCCCCAAGGTTATCAGCTTTTGTGTTAAGATGTTTCCTTCAAGCTCGTCCATTCATAGATATTGACCAAGATGTGCTCATGGATACTGCTAAATGGATTGTTCGGCATCAGAAAATAAATGGAGAATTTCATGAGCCTGGGAAAGTGCTGCACAGTGATCTTCAAGGAGGCACCAATAATCCAGTTACTCTCACAGCTTATATCATGTCATCCCTCCTAGGGTTTCCAGATAAACAGGTATTGGAATTCTTAAATAGAACTCATAGTTACTGGAACACTTCATAAATTTTCATCCTACCTGGCAAACACTTGGTGGTTTAAGGAAATAGAAGGATGTCTGAAATGAGGAAAATTTTAACCTGGTTTCTTTAAACTTCTCTGTACTTTGGCTTATCTGCCTGAGATAATGCAAAGTATGCTCTTAGACCCTTCAATTTTATGTGCCTTTGCAAAAAAGGCAGTCGATTTTAGCAAGAATGGTGTGTGTCTTTAGTCCAAGAGCTTGCAAAGAAATTTAGTAGGAGAACTAACCTTGGAGAAGTTAAGTCATTCCAATTGGTTTAATTGAGATTACTCATGTTGATAAAAGATAGTGCCGGATCAAAAGGTTTGTCTTTGAGGTTCGTGCCTGTGATTCTGAAACCGATTTTCATTATTTCTTGGTTTTTGTTTGGTGATGGTAATGTTTCTGTTTCTGGAGAAATTCTTCTAAATTTTAGTGTTTTAATATATATTTTATTCATTGTACATTTTTTAATATAATCTTCATTTCCAGCATGCTTATGTCATAAAGAGTGCTACAAACTTTCTAGAAGATAAATTTGAAGAAGGTATTTCAGATAATTACACTTTGGCACTTGTGACCTATGCATTGTCCTGGGCAAAAAGTACAAAAGCAAAGGAGGCGCTGAATATACTGAACCAGAGGGCAGAACACCAAGGTATTGCACAACTCTCTTATACAGTTGTATAGATGGATTTTTGTCAAATTTAAAAATACCTGTCACGTATCTACGGCCACGTAGAGAGTTGAGATCAAGAGAATCCTTCTGAATTCTAATCTGTTTAAGTATGATATAGAGAATAAGCTAAGAACTTCCAATGCATCCTTGATGAAAAGTGTCCATGAATGAATTCACAATTCATAGCAAAGCTTGGCTTTTCAGTCTTAATTACTGTGTTCGTCATGGGAGTACTGAGGTGCTGTTGAAGAACATTACTTGTCAATTTTTCCATGTTATTATGTGCACTTCTAAGATTAGCCTGATTAAAGGGAGATGGATGAGGTTACTTTTTATTCCGAAGTAATTCAGATAGATCACGAGGTTGTGGGGAAGCAATTAGTTAAAATCAGTGTCAGGATGAAGAGTTGAAGGATTGGACTTTATGTAAGACAATACAGAAATGCATTACATTTTCTATAGGGACCCATCATCTCATCATGTTTAACCTCTTCCAAGTTCAGCGTGGTTGAACTTTGTACCTTGTTTTGGAGGAAGAACAGACCATATGGTTCATAAGAAATGGAATATTTTGGTTTAAAATAGTAACTGTCGTCTTGAAAAACCCAAAGGAATTAATGTTCTAGCCTAGAAATAGAGCCTCTTGGGTGTCCCTCTGTGTTTACTGAGTTAGGCCTTTTGGACAATCACTTTTGGGAAGGAAGGGAGGAAGTCACAGTTTTGGAGGGCTTCACTCAAGAATGAGCCTAGTGAGCAGCTGTGCTACTTGAGATGCCTTCCCTAGTCCTAAGGGGAAGGAAGCGCCATAGCAACAAGGTGGCCTTTTCACAAGGGCTCTTTTACATAAGCACTTCTGGCTGACAACAGACAGACAACAGAAGTTCATTGAAATCAAATTGAGTGACTCTTTTGAATCCGTTTTTTTTTTTGTATCTACTTTCAGCCATTGCTGAGGAAGCGCTTAGGTCAGTCCTTTATGGGACATATGCCTAAACATTAACACAGTTTAAAGAGCCTTGATAGATCCCATACATAAGGATTAATTAGAATGCTTCCCAGAAGTCCAAAGGCTCTGGATCTGAGGTTATTATTGGTTCCTTTTGCAGGAGAATTTCGTTTCTGGATAACACCTGCCTCTGAAATTTCTGATTCATGGCAGCCACGGTCCATTGATATTGAACTTGCAGCATATGCTCTGCTATCACACTTTCATCAAGACAGAATAGCAGAGGGGATTCCTATTATGAAATGGCTAAGTCAGCAGAGAAATCACCTTGGGGGATTTTCATCTACTCAGGTAATATCTTGTCTCAATGGGCTTTGTTAAACTTTCTAAATGAGCACAGTATATTTAAAAAACAAAAAAGAAAAAGGGACCATTTGTTTTTCGCATAACCATTACTGAATTTTATTTTGCTGTAACAACCTTGGTTACATGCAGGCTTGCATTCTTAGTAATATTGGCATCTTAAACCTGGACTATGACTTTCAGTATTTTGGCAAATATAATGAAAAATAGAATTAGAGGGTCACCTTTATTATATAAAATATTAATAACAGAAGATCTTAAATTAAGAAGAAGAAATCGTGCCCATGGAAAAATATTTAATCAGATCTTGCAAGCAAGTGGGTTAAATATCCGTGTTTACCTTCTTTCCAAGGAGAGAAACCTCTTTCTGTTCTTTCATATGTGGGTCATCAAACTCCTGAAAGGCTATTAACGTAAGATAAGAAAGGGGAAGAGGTTTTAGAGAAACAGCCTAACCTAGTGCCTGTGTTGGCAGGTGGTCTTAATAATGCACTTTGTCCTTGCTATTATGTAGATTTTTGATGGGCCATGAAATTTGGAAGATCTGCATTATCTCTAGGAGGTTTCCATGTTATTGAAACCACATCTTGTAAGCTGTGTTGGCATCCAGAAAATTTATATAGTACTTTGGATTGCATTAGTTTAAACAAGCTTTTAAATTGACTGCAAATGCTGATCAGAGTAAAATGTCACATTTGCATCATACTGCTTGGTACCAAGCTGTGCAGGCTATCCTTCATTATTTTCAATTGTTTGTTGGTATTAACCTGAGAGAAATTTGTTCTACTAAGTAAAATGCAATTTAAGAAGCAGCTTGGTTCCCCTGAGGTTCTAGTATTCATTCAATGTGTTAGTTCTTTGCATATTGTTTATAGAGGATGATTGGAGCAGTAAATGATTAGCAAAAACTTTTCTCTGTTCTCCAGAAACCATATTCTCTTGAAAGTTTGAATATCCAGCAGTGTCCCATTTACCCCTGAGGGCGAAGTTAGGAAATTAATTTAATCCTTTTGTTCTTCTATAGTCTAAACTATTTTGATTTCAAAATGATTCCAATGTCTCTCTAGATGCCTTTTTTAATTTGTGGAAATGACATCATACTTTTTGCTAACTTCTAAGATTGCTTTAAAAAAAGGTTTTGAGTGTTTCTTTCCATGAGTTTATTACATTAGAAACTTAATATATCGTTAAACCATAAGGAAGAAAGTAATCAGTTGCACCTGTGATGTTTCATAAATTAGCATGTGGTAACTCACTACAATTTGTGTAGGTGATAGAGCTTAAAATGATTTTGCAATCAGTATGTTTCGCTTTGCAATGCTTTTAATGTTTGAGCATAAAATGTACATATCTCATATGCACAGGAAAACAATCCATACAAAAAATAGCGTATATATGAATGTAGATTTAAATGGTAGGAAAGAGTTGCAAATTCTGCAAACCCTGTATTCCTGGGCAAGAGAAGCCTGTGAATCTGAGTTGAGACTGTATTCCTTAGCATTTCAAGTTGTGTATTACATGCAGCATTGTCACACTGAGCCACGCAGCTTGTGCTTCAGCTGTGAATGTGTCCTGGTGAAAAGCTTTGGGTATGCCTTGTGGTTCAGAGCATGCCAAGGGCCACGTTTATCTTCTCTGTAGGTGTTTTTTTTGCCCCTTTTTTTGTCACCTGTGTTTCTGAGACTCATTTGAGGCTGGGCGGTGGAAGAGCTCTGAAGTCACCTTCAGCAATGGCAGATAGCATTTCTAGACATCTTGAACTCTGTTTCAGTTTAGGGTGAGAGATGTGACTGTAAGGACTGGGAAAATGCTCTTCAGGGTATATTTTGGTTTCCACAACTTGAGTAAGGGCAGGTATATTTCTGCTTTCAGATGTTTGAAATCAGATTCTCAAACATCATAGAGCGCCTTAAGTCTGTAAGATAAATCAGATAAACAGATGTGATAGGTTACTGTAGTTTCATTTACTTTAAATTGAAAAAGGCTTTGTAAGTTCGGGCTTCGAAGCAAAAAGATCTTCAGCAAGAACTGACATATGAATAGTCTGAGTAAGGGCAGAGTAATTCAGACGCTTGGTCACTGTCTTCTGCAAAGGAGTAATCAAAGATATTTCAGGGTAGGTATTGACTTCCTACTGAAAAAATCTGCCACTTACTCCAGACTGTTCAGTCTTTCTGTAGCTCATTAGCTGCGTCCGTTCAGTCACACCATGTTAAGCACTGGAGCTGGGATTCCAGCAGTAGTGGTTCAATGTACCAGCAACTTTGGTATTGTTGCTAATTATCTGATCTTCCTCGATTTTTAAGAAACCAGTGAAGCAGTTCATCTCAGACAGGGACATGGCATGAGAAGAAGAGTAATTTCTAATTGTTAAGGAGTGGTTTCTACACATTTAGACTGAATAGGCAGCACATGCTGGTACCTTAAGATATGGCACAGTCACCACGTCATAATTAATGAGCTTCTGTTACATTAGAATTTTGTTACTAGAAATGATCTAAGAATGAATAAAACACCTCTGTATGCTGAGCCTGCAAGACTCATTCCTTCACTATCACTGGTCAAAAATAAGTGCAAAATTAACTAAGTGAAGAGAAAAAATCCCTGAGATATATGATTGATCGCTTTATTTTTTTTTTCTAGAAAATTATGTATGAATTCTCATTCACTAAACCCTACTGAAACAAATGCTCAAAAACTGCGTGTCAGGTTCAAAACCTGGGAAGCTAAACCTGCACTTGTACACAAAGATAAATAAAAGAGAAAGTGAGAGAGAGATATTATAGTATATTTATAAGCATGTTCTGCAGTGGTTAAGTGATCACACAGAAAATATGATCAGATATAAAGTATAGAACAACTGAATCCCTTTGAAGTAATTTCTGTGGATCCAATAAATTCTAACTTCAGTCTTTTCAAAAAGAAATATTAATAGTTTTTCAGACCTATAGCTTTTGAAGTACTAGATATTTAATCCTTAGTCACTATATACATCTGGACAGTAACAGAACCATTACTTTTTCTCATTGGCTTTCTCATTGCTGTCCGCATGGTGTGTGATTTTGTTGTGTCAGGTCTTCCACATACCTTGCACAACAGGAGAACTTCTTGTCGTTCTCCCAGCTCATTCCCCATTGCGTGTCGTAGTACCTAACTTGTCATGTGCTGCTGTCTGTCTTCTGTGCTAAGATCCTTCATGCCAGTGGAATGCCAATGGAGATGTGTAGGCAGCTGCATGAAACTACCAACATAATCAATAAATGGGACAACACAGGGACCATGAGCTCTCCCAGCCATGGCCTACACACAGGTAGTTCACTGCACAGGCTTCTTCTGTTTAGTACAGAAGAATTATTTTTCTCAACAGGACACAGTGGTGGCTCTGCAAGCCTTGAGTCTATTTGCAACTCTCACTGCTGCAAGCAAGACAGAAATGGATATAACAGTGACAGCACCTTCTTTGAAAACTCCAGAAATATTTTCAATTGACACTCGAAACCGTTTTCTGCTTCAGACCAAAGAGGTACTGTAAATAGCAAGGAATGCTTTTTTAAAGTCTGCTGACTGAAAGTACTTAAAAAATACTGTTTTACTCATCTGTCTTTCTTTCAGATTACCCCTGCACAACCAATGACAGTTACAGTGGCAGCAGAGGGAACAGGATTTGCTGTCTTTCAGGTATGCAGTGCCATTGTTCTTGCTAAAGATATGCTCTCAAAAAGGGAGGTTGGAGGCTTTATAAAACATGCTAATAAGAACAGTCTTCTGAAATGTCTTATGTCAGTCCCAAAGCACTTTAGTAACTGAAAAATGCTGTAAACCGTATATCATGTGAGTGGACATATTCCTGTTATTGATTGTTTATGTCCAATGGCCTGGCCTTTTAAATACTGCTGAATGCTTGACTGTTTTGAGACACTTCCAGGGGACAGAGTAATGTCAAAGCAGCCCTGTCCACCTGTAGAAATGCAGTGTATGTTTCCAAAACAAAGGACTACAGTGGTACATTGACAGACAAGAAGGTCACAGTGAAAATTAGATGTGGACCAGGTAGAAATGCCTCATCAGGAATCTGTGGTTAACTGTGGTAAGGCACAGATCAGAATAGAACAAGATTACATTGATAGTATTATTCTCCTTTTAATGAAGTAGAATACAGTAGTGCAAAAGTTAAAAGTAAGAGAATGCTATGGTTAGGTTCTCCAGCAATTTTTACACTGTTCTGAAGTAGCATGAAAGGCAGAGTCAAAGGATCCTGCGAACTACCAACAGTAGTAGATGCTTAGCATCAGCCAAAAGTGTGAGCATGGCAAAGAGTGCAGGGAGGTGCAGTGATCCCTTCTCTGCCTGTCCTGCAGAAGACTGTGTTCTATAGTATAAATTCAAACATCTTTAATTGTATTCAAACAAATTTAGTTGGGGTCAACACACTGTATTTAGAACTAGCTGACAATAAATAGGCCTTCTATGCTTTTCAGCTGCTTGCTCTTCTCCCATGGTGGAGATTACGTTCTGAAGAAACGCTGCCTCCAAGATTTTCCCTAATCCTATGAGAAAAATTATATGAGATGAAGGATTTGTATTTGATATGGCCACTAATGGGTCTCTTCCCGGCTGTCTCATCCATGATAGTGACTTAGAAACACACAGGTGAAAGAGACGACCTTTGAAAAGCTACAGATAATACAGAAGTTTTAGTCTCTGAGCATGAGAGTCTTGTTTTATTGGAAGTATATAGATAAATTCATATTTACTGAGTTTATATCAAAACCAGATGGAATTCCTACTAGACTCCTTCTAGTTGTACTTGGGAAAACTGAACTTGGGCTGCGTTTAATGGTCTTGAAGTTTTATGCCAGGTCAGATTCCATCTCAAGTTCCTTCCAACCTGCCCTTTACTTCAGTCTTCTTATGTATCGGGAAAATAAAAAAGCGTGGTGTTCGTTGCTAAATATGATTTTGGATGAAAGACCTTTACAAAGAAAACTTCACAGCTGCCTATCAGCAGTGAACAGCAGCTAGAGATGCACCTCATTCATTCAGCACCAGTCTGCACATCCCACAGTGCCATAACTCATGGCCCATGTTTATTAATTCCCAGAAGCGCAAATGAAGTTTACAGCAAAGTTCAAAAGTTTCAGAGGATAATTTAAATTCAGACCTGCATGCCAAGACAGGAATGAACATCTCAGCAGGACTGCATTCACACATCTGTGATTTCAGTGTGTGTGTATATGTGGAATGTAACAAAGCAGGGCTCCAGAACATTTACGGTTAAGTAAGGTTAAGTACTTAACCTTAATTATTGTTGAGAAATATTCCCTGATATTAAGTCAAATAATTTGTCAGGCAAGCCAATCAGAAACTTTTCAGCAAATTGCTTCTTGCTGGAAAACACTGATTTGTTGAAGCATGTTGATTCCGATTACGTTTTTGCCAACAGGAAAATTTCACATGCAAGCCAGCATGTCTGGTGAAGACTGAGCAGAACTCTTCCACCCAAAATAGTCAGAAGCTGACTCTGATAAAGCTCCTTTGGGGTATATAGCACCATGATTTAAGTTCTTGGTTTGTTATATGAACGTGCTGATGTATTCCCAAATAACTGGTGTTCAGGAACCAGTGCCAGGTTATCTTCTTCTGTGCTGCTCTTCTGTCACTGTGCTGTTGCCTTTTTTCCTGCAGCTTTGATTCAGAGATGCCATGACTTGATTCAAGATATTGTACTTAAAAAAAAAAAGTGGAGTAGTTTCTCCAAAACTTTTTGTTTGCTGGGACCAATCCTTTCCTTCTGCTTCCTTTGACAGGTCTAGTATTCTAAAAGAAAGAGCACTGATGCCATTGGAATGAGATTTCTCTTTTTCCCAGACATAAACTAGATCTGGGTTGCATTTAATAAATCAGATAACATATGACATTGTGATCACATTTCTTCAGCTGGGTTTCATTGTCTTAGGCCCGCCAAAGTACAGTGGTGAGATTCACTGTTCTGGGATTTGGCTTTCTGGCCAAATGTAGCACGTCAAACCAGTAACGCATTTAAATATCACAAAACACAAGATTTGGTCCATTAATGGAAAAGGCTGCTTTCCCAATAGAATGTATTCTTAGGAAAAAAAACTTAGATTTTTGTGAAATCTCACTGTCTTTGTGTGCAAGTTGGCAGTGCATTCACTCTTGACTCTGCAGGATCTCATAAAATGTATTTATTTTGGATAGTGTAGTTGCAAAAGCAGACATTTACTTGTCATTTTGTGGTTCTGCTGTCAACAAGGTCTCCGAGCTCTTCCCTTCATTATATGGGCACATACTATCGGTGTCCTAAGATACTGAGTCTAAAGGGGAAAGGAGAAGATGGCTGTGGAGTTAGGGTATATGAAAAGCACTCTTTAGAGAAAGGAATTGAAGGATTTCTCTTCCCTGCTGAAAGTCTTTGGAAGAAACATCTCTTCTAGAAGTAATGTCAACCACGTTTGGCAAGTACCTCAAAAAATCTGGCATGACCCATGCCTTCTGGAACAAAGAGGGATTCCACTGAAATGCAGGACTGGCAACAGAAGTGTTAGCAAGCTCCAGGAGGTTGGGTATGGGCAAAGTGGATTGATGGGCAAGATATCCTTGATCTCCTGGTCATGTATAGACAGGGAGTGAGGAAGAACCTGCAAATGACCTGTTACTGAAAAGCACTGACCATTTTTTCCACTCAGCATATTTTTACTAGACTTAAGCAAGGGACTGGATGTTATTCAGTGAGATGGTACTGAAAAAGATACACTGTGAATTGGACACTTATTTCTCCATTACAGTTCGAGTGTATGCCAAGTAGCTGAAAAGAGACGGAAAGATAATGCAGATGATTTCATTGTATTCATGCCCTCAATCAAACTGCTAGTTGAAGACCAAAAAGAAGAGAGACAAAGACATTGATTAGGGCATCATAAATAATTCATGGTTTTTGAAATGTAATGCAATTGGTTGGGTCAGATACTGTCACAAGCATCTCTCATGCTGAAGATTGGCTTTTAGTTTTCTCTTCTTGGGCCTCTCGACAGAGTTGGTTTTGTATGACAAGTCTGGACTAGTTCTGTCTTTAGCTTTGGCAGCTGCTTCTTAAAAGGTTTAAGAAGAACTGCAGTTGCTCGTTTTGTTGATTTAATGCTAGTTTCTGTGTAATAACCTTCTGCCCCCAAAGTAGTAGTGTATCAAGAAAGAGACTTCAATTAAACTCTGTGTTGTGAAAAAGATTTTTCCTTCATTGTCATGAGTAATCAGAAAAGGAAAGTCAGACCATAAGAATGATAACTCATTCCACGAAAATACTAGGTGATTGACCTGTTCAGTATGTGGTTTCAGACATCGTGTGTTGCAATATATTCCCGCTCATTAGCGTTCTGGCAAAAGTTAAAACAGCTTTGTTTCTGCGATGACAGATCGTTGATGCACCAACAGCTTGTCTTTACCAAACTATCTGCATGCCTTTAACTGGCAGGCTTTCTAGATTGGCTTCACCCTTGGTACTTCCTTCTCCCACAGAGAATTTTTACAGGATAAATCTTCACCTTTGCACCATGGTTGTCTTGAGTACCTGTACAGAATTGGCACTGTACTCATAAAGCTTGGTAAATTCAGCAGTGCAGGGCAATGGGAATCATGTGTGTGTAGACTGAGAGAGCATAACTTTCATATCAAGGAGTGAGAGATGCAATGGCAAAAGCAATAAATCAGGAATTAAAGACTCCTCTGTTTGCACAGACTTGCTAGTGTATAACTGACTTGTTAACCTATAACTTGGATGACCCACATTGTACCTTTAAATTCAGACTGACAATTTTCCATTTGCTGCCAGAAACTGTTGTAAAGGAACCATGACTTCCCAGAAGGACTTTTGATTCCCTTTTCCTTAGCCAAACAAAGTGCATGTTGAGGTCTTCCAAGGGGAATTATTTGAATAGAATAGAATTGCTAAGGTTGGAAAAGTCCTCTAAGATCATCCAGTCCAACTGTCAGCCCAACACCATCATGCCCGAAGTGCCAGGTCTATCTAGTTTTTTTTAATACCTCCAAGGATGGTGACTGAACCACTTCATTGGGTAGCCTGTTCCAATGCTTTACCACTCTTTCAGTAAAGAATTTTTTCCTAATATTCAATCTCAACGTCCTCTGACATAACCTGAGTCCATTTCGTCTTGTCCTATTGCTCGTTACCTGGGAGAAGGGACCAACACCCACCTTGCTACAACCTCCCCTTAGATCTCCCCTTAGCTTCCTCTTCTCCAGACTACTTTCTGATTATTTTTCTACTGAAATCAAAGACCCTTCCATGCACTGCTATGTGTTTTATCTTGATGACGAAGGGAACCGATAGTGATTTTGTTTGTGAAAATTGTTTGTAAACTTACTATTTTGTTGTTGGTGAAAATTGCACTTTTGCCAAATAATGTGAACTATTTCTTGATTTCTTGTATTTGATTTTTTCTTTTTTGATCATGCCAGGGTTTTGAAAGTTGAGCCTTCTGATTCATCACATTGAAGTGCTGAGTCAGCAACCCATTCTCTTGTCTTCTGTCAGAGATGGTGTCCTGTTTATGTCCCAGCAAAGGGACGCTGCAGTTACCATTAACATCAGGTGTTAATCAGTCAGAAGCACCCTGGAAGGTTTTCTGAAAGTTAAATTTAATTTTTGCTATCTTTCATTGGGTATGAGTACATGTGTATGCTAGAGCAGATGTGCTGGGATGACTTGTATAATTTCCTGTATTACATGGCCACTAGAGAAGATGACCAATGAAGTCTACTAGAATAGGACAAGCGTGAAGAGATATCTCACCGGTATACCCTCTTGCCCTTCATTTATTTGCAGCACAGGGCTTTCCCAGTCCATGGGTCATCTCTGAATGCTCTCTCTGTCTTGGTAGATATTTCCTTCATGGATTTTTTTTTTTCTTTTTTTGGTTCCATAAATCTGTAACTTTAAAAATATTTCTAAACTTTTAACACTGCTTCTTTCTTCTTTTGAATCTGCTCCCCTAGTTCTTGTATTTGGAAAGAAGGCATAAGAAGGACTGTGTTGAGTCAGACCAAAGCTCAGTCTAACACAGTATTCTGTTTTCCACAATGGAGGAAAGTGGATGCTCAGGAGGCAGTATAAGATAAATACATGTAATACATTACCTGACTGTCTTCCACCTCTTACCATGTATTATTCCAGACGTTCAGCTGGAGACAGTTTCTGTAGGCTTAGAACCTATTTGTTGAGCAGAAAGGGCAAAAGCTCTGTCCCTGAGGCAGACTCAAGAGTGTAGCTTTGTATTTGCACTGATGATGAAACTGCTTAACTACAAGAAAACAGTGTTGTTCTGGAGTTGGAGCAGCATGCTATTTCTCATCTGTTTAGAGTGTATGAATGCTGTGACATGAAGACTGAAGACAAATTCTGTGCATACGCTCTGTATTTGCCCTTGCTCTGCTTTCATACATAGCCTCTCTCTTTTAACTCAGTGGGTGTCAGTCTCTGAAGTTTGCCTTTATTGATCCCATTTCACTCTGTGAGGAAGTAGCTGCATGCATTATAAAGCATCAAACAGCAGCTTGGGAAAAAATTGCTGGTTTTCCCTGAGCTCCCTTGTATTTTCCTCAGTTGTATCCTGGAGATTGCATTGGTTCTGCTGCGGTACAAAGTGTTCAGAAGGAATATTTCTTTCAGAGAATTCCTGTGAATCTCATGTGTGCAACTGTCAGATACGAGGTCATGTATCCTGCCTCATGTGAACATTCCTCTGGCCTTATAATGTTACAAATGTAGTGTTTTAACTGCACAGATTTGCTTTACGTATGTCATCTAACGTCTCTACTTGCAATCCACAGCTCAATATTATTTACAACACAAAATTTACAACACAGAGGCTCAGGTCTGTCCAAAAACAAGAAGCCTTTGACTTGAATGTTGATGTAAAAGATGACAAAGATGATAAAAACCATTTAACCTTGAATGTGTGCACAAGGTAAGTAATTCAGCTGGAGCATCTCATACACTTCTTTGTCTACACAGCCTTTAAATTATTTAAAATGAGGTAAATTATACATTTGTTTGTGTGGATTTACTAATATATGGGTTACAAACACATAACTAAAGAGAATGAAAGAATTACTTATTAAAAATGACAGTAGTTAAACTTCCATGCAAAAATTGTTGCGGGTCAGGTCATATTTTTCTACTGGTACACACAAAATTAGTGGTACCCTAAATCTTAGACGTATACGTAAGAGTTTGTGTGAAATACAAGGAAAAGCTCAAAGGCTTCTTTGGTGCAAATGCTTCTTAGCTATGTGGAGAACTGTGGACAGCATTGAAAACTGAAGGAATGCCTTCCACATTCTAAATTCTAGTAGCAGACTGTGATAATTGCCCATTACTCTTACCTATTGTGAACAGAAAACTTCTCTTTTGATCTAGAAGTAAATACTTTTTTCTTTTTTTAAAGAAAAAAAGAGAGAGGGAAGTTCTGAAGTGCTGAAAACACCATGAAATAGAAATAATTATCTCTATTAATAAATAGTCATCTCTATGAATAAACTTTGCTCAGAACAATTTGGGCAGGAGTCAAAATCCATTTTTACATGATGATAAATTCTACTGGGGTTTTGTCTTATTGTGCAAGTATCTTTGTGATCTTTCATTTACCAATATATCTTGTAGTCATTAATTTGATTATATAATATAATGTGAGCATTATTCTAGAGTTGAAACATGTATGTATAAAAGCATTATATGATGGTGTTTGTTCCCTGACAGTTTCTTCAGCAGACACTTCTTACTGTGGTTAAAGAGCACTGCATATTTCACAGAAAACCCATTGTATCCATGTATTATATTTATGTTTTTTGTCTTCTGTCTTTTATTACCTGCAAAGATGTTGAGATACCTGCATTCTTTGTATTTTAGGATTTCATCTGTAAATAGTTCCTCTAGAAACACTGTTTAGTTCATGTGAAATTATAATGAGTTCCTTGTAAAGACAATATTTGCAAACTACCACCTGATTCACTGTGATTACTCTTGCATTCCTTTCTTCCACATCCTCTTTTTGTTATTTATGTAAACTTTAAACACCCTATGTCTCAAACTATTTTTATGCTCTGCCTACCACAAGGGAGCCGTGGCTAGAGTTGGAGCCTCTAGGTGACACCATCATACAAATAATGAGATATAGTGTATATGATTTCAGTACAGAAAGAATTGATTTAATTTGGGAAGTAGCCAGTACGCGCAAAGCCAGAGCCCTGTTTTTATGTGTTTCTGGTAACCAATTCAGTGATACAGATGGTGGACAGGGACATTAGAATACAAGAGAGCTCTTGAGCGAGAATGGGCTTTTTCTATGAAGTGTCTACAGCTTTCTAAAGTTTAGCTGACTTTTAAAGGGCTCGCATGATGCCTCTGGGGCAAGTCTTGCCTGAGCATTCTAATTTTCTAGCTAAGACCTTTGGCTCAGGCATACAAACAGGAAGGGCTCCATCTCTCTGGGAATGTTCTAGGGTGATGATGTTTTCATTGCAAAGTATTCAAAGGATAGAAGAAGATCCATTATAAAAATGCCCTGAAGAATATGTGGAACTCTAAGATGCATGAATTCTTATCATGGAGAATGGACTACTATAAGTTCTAGCAAGTCTGTGTTTCTATTCTTTAGGCTGAGACTTTGTCTCTGGTTGCTTGGCTTAATAGACTAGTCATTGTCTTCTTTTTTCCACATATAGAATATATGCATTATCTATATTAAATTCCTGAATTAGTTTGTCTGCTTATTATATTTAGAGCATGATGTGGCTTTCTGGTAGAGAAACCAAAGTAGGCAAATACAGAAAGACTGCTGAAATCTCAATCAGTTTAGCTAGCTGTGGGTATGCATAGTCAGATAATGGAGGCTGCAGCTTTGCAATTTTTTTTCTTTCTCTAATCTGCAGAATATTCCACTATATTTCAACCAGCTTAATGAGTGGCCATGGTCATCTCAACTGGATATTAACACTGGAGCAGATGATTTCTCATTCAAATTGAGATGACTTTTGGCTATGGGAGCTAACTTACTGCCTGGAAGTCAAATACCCAGAGCTGCCAGTTTCTTCTCTGGTTGGTCTTGTTGCCCACATGCTGTTTTCAGGCATGGGAAACTGATTGCTGATGGTTCTCGTCACCCTTTTGTTTATGCTTTCTGTCTGTGTTAGCTTGGTCTTGGTTTCTCCTCTTTGCATCATCTGTGAAAGGGTCTTGCACAGTTCTTACGTTGCTGAAGAACTGAAACATAAAATCAAGCTCAAAATGTTTTTGGTTCTCTTCAGGTAATTTTTTTTTTCGTTTTTTAAGAGAACATGAATTGAAGAGGTGATACCAGTAGCCACCTCCAAAGCTGTCTCTCTTCTTTGTTAAAAGAGTTAGATCCTCATAACTTATAGGGATACACCTTACTTCCTTCTTGACAATACCAAGTTGTTTTGGTTACCTGTTGGTATTTTGGTAGTATCCCAGGCTGACTAGACAGCTTGGGTGTTTTCCTCCCTTCTTATTCATAATTATGCAGAAATAATTGCATCCAGTTCCAAATCAGTTGTTTGTTTTCAATAGCAGCTACTTTGGCACAGCACATTATCCAACAGATGGTTTCATTTGTTTCTAGTCTCATGAGCCAGCTGAAGTCAGCAGTTGTGCTGTATTTCTTTCAAAGACATATCTGCGTTCAATCAGCCACGCTGCCAGGCTTAACAGCATTGCTTTGAAAGCAAGTCTTCCCTTTTTTGAAACCATCCAGCTCTACAAAGAAATAGTTTTATCCAATTACTTTCAACTACTGTCAGGCCTACAAAATGTGGATTGGAGACGCTTCTATTCTATTTTAACAGTAATCGTTTACCCTCCACGCCAAGGGCGGGGGGAACCTCTTCTGCCACCACCTACTTTATTTAAAGCAATACCATCTTTTGCAGGTCATATAAATATCACTTGTAGCACAGAACACCATAAATATATCTTGATAGTTCTGTTGTGCAGCATAGTATGTAGGGCTTGTTCAACAGAACCAAACTTTTTAGCCCAGCATCTGATTCTCATATTGGGAGAAGGTATAATAATAAGCATTATTTAGGAAAAAAAGAAGGAACTTAACTTATTAAATTGTCTTTTTCTGGAGCTGGATGAATAACATGGCTATCCATTTTAAAACTGGAACTTTGATAAATAATCTGATGATAACTTTGTTAATGAAACCATCAGTCTCTATGAAGGAAATATGATAGGGTTTGGGAGACTTTTTTGGTGTATACCTTTATCTGACTTTCCAAAAATAAACAAAAGTGCAACAAGGCATACATAAGAAGAAATATGTATATTTCAATTCAAGAGCAGTCTTTTAATTACTTCTTCTGAAATGTTGTTAATTGCAATATTTCTTGCATATTTGTGGTGTAAACCTGCACTTACAAGTGCCAATGGAAGGCTCCTAGTGGTGTCAGTGTAATGTCTCATAGGATTTATGAACTGTAGTTTTCCCAGTGCTAGACTTGCTTTTGCATATGTAATTGAAATGATAGAATCATAGAATAGTTCGGGTTGGAAGGGACCTTAAAAGATCATCCAGTTCCAAACCCCCTGTGATGGGTAGGGACACCTCCCACCAGCCCAGGCTGCCCAAGGCCCCATCCAACCTGACCTTGAACACTTCCTGGGATGGGGCAGCCACAACTTCCCTGGGCAACCTGTGCCTCACCACTCTCAAATTATCAAGCAGAATAATAGAGAATTGAATTATTATCTCTTTATAGTTAGAATATCTCTTATTGGCATTTTGTGCCATTTGTTTATTCATAAGCATTGTTGCTTCCATAGGTGGGATTTAATGATCCTACAGTGAATTATTGTATTTCTACTAAAAATTTCTTTATCTCTGTGTTTTAAAAAGGTATTTTGCTTCCGGCACAGCTCCCGGTAGTGGTATGGTCCTCATGGAAGTTGGCTTACTCAGTGGTTTCTCTGTGTCACCGGATTTCATTCCGTTAGACAATACAGTTAAGAAGATGGAAAGAGACAATGGAAAAGTCAACCTATACTTAGACTCTGTAAGTTGAAAATAACAAAGTAATGTGTTTGTAGTGATGTTAGTCTTGACTCTGCCATTCTTTGTTTTAAAGTTGGAAAGACATTATGATCATTTCTTTGGGGAAATCAGTATCTGCTATTCACATTGAATTAATAGTTGCACTGTTTTTCACTGAAACTGATTTGATAGGTACAAATCAGTTATATTTGTGAGGGGTTTCTAGATTAAACCTCTTAAAAAATTGTATATAAGAAGGCAGACATTTCAAGAAGTCTGTAATTTGGCCCAACTGACTTTAAATGAGATAAGCATCTTTATAAGCATCCTGACTCCAAGTTGTTAGAAACAGACTACTGCTGAGCAAGAAGTTCTTACCTCTTCCACGAAACGACCATTACAAGGCTTCTCAGGATGTTTCTCTTCTGTTTTTCTAGCTAAATGAGACACAGGTTTGTGTGGATATTCCAGCCGTGAGAGACTTCAAAGTGGCAAATATCCAAGATGCTTCAGTAGCTGTAGTGGATTACTATGAACCTAGTAAGTCTCAGTCTCATTCCAAATGGATCTTAGTGAATCAGAGGTCTAAAAGAAAGTTTCTTCTTGTGGAAACAGGACAAATTTTAGTGAAGAGAAAGCCACACTGAACTGAAATTTACTTTTTTTTTTTTTTCATTGAACTGCAGCCTTTTTGGATATTGACATGCCAAATTTTCTAGCCAAATAGTAGTGTTTTCCCATATACATGTTTACTGTTCTAAGGGGTTAGTTCCTCAGCTGGTGCGAATTTGCTTTAATCTGTCCCAATGTGTTCCCCAAACTACCAAAACAAAGCAGGAACTTCAGTGTGGCTCTCTTACCGAGTTAATGATTGTTTCAAATAGCTTTTCTATCTGTTTCTTGTTTGAACTGAGTCTTTCTCTGGAGAAAAAGCCAGTGTTTTGATTTCTTGAGCTATGTAAAAAAGATGTACTTGGAAAAAAGTTTCAAAGATTTTTGATTTGGGTCTCCTCCTAAGGGCTAGAGAAGAAGTTCTTCCTTCTCCTTAGAGCTAGAGAAGACGTTGTTCTCTAGGTCTTGTTCAGCCTGTAGAAGAGAATACTCTGAGGAGATCTTATAGCGACCTTCTAGTACCTGAAAGGGCTACAAGAAAGCTGGAGAGGGGCTGTTCATAAAGGCTTGTGGGAATATGACCAGGGGGAATGGCTATAAACTGGAGAGGGGCAGATTTAGATTAGACATTGGGAAGAATTTCTTCACTATGAGAGCGGTGAGACACTGGCACATGTTGCCCAGGGAAGCTGTGGCTGCCCCATCCCTGGAGGTGTTCAAGGCCAGGCTGGATGGGCTTTGGGCAGCCTGGGCTGGTGGTGTGTCCCTGTCCATGGCAGGGGGGTTGGAACTGGATGATCTTTAAGGTCCCTTCCAACCCGAACCATTCTGTGACTCCATGATTCTATGATTTGGGCTTGGATTGAGATAAGGCATAAAAAATTTGTATAGGCAATTTTCTTCATGTTGATTTTTTTTTTTAGCAGAAGACAAAAGACAATCAAATCTGCTGTGTGTATTACTGTAGCTAGATAAAGATCATACTTATTTTATGGAGACTGAAATGTATGTTCAATCACAGACTTTTAAACTAGAATAGGAAATTAATTGATGTAACTACACTGTCCATTAACCTCAACCATGTTTTAAGGCCTAATGGCTTAACAACTTAGAGCAATTTTTATTTGAAACAAACACATAACCCTTAGAATCCATGGCCAAAATGAATTTCCACATGCTTCAGTTCCTAGGAGAAGAGCAGAGCTCAGGACCCAGTCTTTTGTAGGATAACGAATACGTGTATTAAAATTTACATATAAATGCCTGTGTGTTTATTCTGTTTAAATACATTCAGTATCCATAAATTCTCAGTTCTATACCAATATTAATTTAAAGATATAAATTAATATCCTTAAGGGCCTAAATTTGTATGATGTAATCAGTGCTGCAATGGAAAGCTTTGACTTTCAGAAAAAAATTATTTCAAATATTAATTTACAAGACACCATTCATATTACTGTGTAGCATAGACATATTATTGGTCAGCATAAATACATATGCCATGATTCTGAGTTCTCCTGAGAGTCCTATCTAACACAGGGACCTGCTTTTATTTTAATCTATTATATTCCATCACTCTTGTAGTTGGTGACCCAAGCTGCAAGTGTATGTTTTATGTGATGGTGACACATTCATGACATATTCAGAGCTGGCAGATGTCTAAGGAGTCCTCGTGTTCTCGCATGTATCAAAATAGTTACATTTGTGTGGTGAATATTACAACTGGCATAGGTGTAAGAACTGGGTTGGATACCAATACAGCACTGCCAGCCAGGAGATCTGCCAGTGTTAATATATATGTCTACTCAGCACATTTAAGTCACTGCTGCTTCTCTTACCTGACTCTGTTCAGTTGGGTGTCACTGTTGGGTAAGCATTTTGGTCCACAAAGATACATATTTTATTTTAATTTTCTTAATATCTTGAGGTTTGAAGAAAAACTGGATATAATTTCAGTTAAAAATTACTACTAATAAAAAAAGAAATTGCAGCATCCCTAGTTGGAATGAAAACCTTCAAATAAAAAATGACCCACTATAGGAATGAAGTTTGCAAAAGCTTGTTCTTTTAGTAATTACCATACATTGATGTTTTTGAAACAAATACGATTTTTCAGTCTTTTAGTCTCTTTGGTCCTTCAGGGATTTGGGGAGTAAAATGCAGGAGCAGAAGCTAGATGAGCTGAGCAGCCCCGGGTTGAGGAAGGGGAAGCTCCCAGGCATGACAGTGGAAGAGAAAGCATCAGTTATGAGACTAGGTGTCGTAAATGTTGTAGCCAGTAACCTGCCAGGTGAAGCATCTGAATTCCTTTGTCATGGGCGTTGCTGTGTAGGTAGGGGCAAAATTGCTTTTGAAATGTGTGAGTGAGGTTTGCGAACGGGTTAGGTCTAGCACTTCAGAATCAATCTATTAAAGTATGCCTTTCACCAAGCATTTGCCTGAATATACTGAGACTATTTTGATGTTTTCGATGTTTGATGTTTTAATGCCTAGGCTTTCCCACTCTGGGAAGTATTTTGCAGTGTATGACAAGGCGCATGTAAGAATTTAGAGCATCCTTTAAAATGCTTTCTTTGTGAAGTTAACTTGTTGGTTAGTTCTCAGAAGTTCATTAACTAATGTTAACTAACCTTTCCAAACAGGGAGAAGAGCAGTGAGAATTTACAATTCAGAAGTAATGCAAAGTATAACCACCTGTGACTTCTGTGAAAGTGATTGCAGTCTTTGCCACCGAGATGGCTCTGCAGCCTTGCTTCAGCACTCTTCGTTGGCCTCCTTGTTCTGTGTGTTGTTTGTCATTCATGTAAACTTACTGTGCAGTTGGGTGCTGTAAAACGAAACAGGTTATGTTTTGTATCTAAGGTTTCCATAAATTATCCAAAGAAAATTTTATGCTCAGATACCGGCCTGTGTTTAGTGATTACAGTGACCAAACTCCTGCTGTGTTCAGGGAGAACTGGGCTGGCCCATATGGTAAATTTCTGGCTGTGCCAGAAAACTTCTTTAAGTGTCTGCTGGAAAAACTTTCCAAGTGTTAGCTTCATACTGAAGTTATTGTCTGAGAAAGCACAGTTACTGAGAAAGCAGTCTGAAGAAATACAAACCTAGCTCAATGTTCACATTCTCTTTTCACCCCAGCTTTCAATTGTGCTTGTTTTTTTAGGAATACGTTAGTTCACTGTGCTTTTCTGAAACACAGTCTGCTTCTCCATTGGAGTGTTACTAAGCAGAGAGCTGGGAGCTTCATATCAGAGCTCACTTTGTTCTGTTCTGCAGACATGACACAACATTAATACTGAATTTCGCTGTATGCTCTCATGGGGAATAATATGAAAAATAAAAGGAGCTGGCTTCAGAGCAGATCCAAGAGCCAAAAAGTACTGTATTCACAAACTGCTGAATGCTCCAGAAAATTGTCAGTCTTTTTTTATCATTACAGAGAAAGTAGGTGGATTATTTTTGGCCAATTCATAAGCTAATCACGTTTGAAAATAAGGCCTCAGGATGTTCACGTGCATTTGACTCTGGAAGAATTTTACTGTAAATGTATCAAAGATGAAGACTAAGACTTCATTTTTCCAGGGCTATTCAGAAACAAATGTAATTCTCTTTCCATGTGACAATGCTGGTCTCCATGGCTATACTTATATCCAACAGAATTAAGGTTGTTTTGATCCTTCCCTGGTTTTTGGAAGTCTTCTAGAAATGTCACTCTGGGCCATCATTAATGTCTTGGGTTTGCAGTGTTGTCAATGATTTAAGTGGCATCACCCCCGAACCACTGTTTACTCCTCTCTGTGCCACATCCGCTGGTTGGCCCCGTGTGCCATCTGTGAATGCAACTCCTGCTGTTGGTTGATGGGAGAGGCTTTTTAGTAGTATGGGCTGAACATACATTTGGTCCAGCAAAAGAATTGACATTCTTGCTTCACTTTAAGAACATCCTTGTATGCTTAAATCCTTTGCTGAAGTGGGATGGTGAAGAGCAGCAGGCACTTTTAGACCCAAATCTGCTCTTTGCACATGGGAAGAATTTCAGGTCTCCATGAGTGGAAATGGGGGAGCTCTTACCTCCTGAGTGAGTGTGTGAATGTCTTCCCTGTCTGGCAGCCGATTTATCCTTTTTGAACACTGCCTGTGATGTCTAGTAGTTACTTCTTTTTCATAAGGAAGTCAAGCTGATAATATTCCTAGTTACTAAAATGAGGTGAATAACTGTTATGCCAACTAACAGAGTTAGAAAATTTAAGGCTATTGGATCCTTTTCTTTCATACCTTTTTGAGACAGAATGTGTACATGTCCACATGTAATTATACGGCAATTTCTAATTTTTATTCAAATTTTGTTACTGCTTAAATTGTATATTTTTGTATTTTATGCTCATCTATACTTTCATTCACAAAAGAAATTAGTGCATGGTAGTAGCATGGGAAGAGGCCTGAACTTCCTGACCGGTGCCTTCTAATACTGATGCATAGGTTTTTAAATGCAAAACTAGTTTAGGTGGTGTTATTTGTTTTACTTTAGCTGTGTTTAGAATTTACAGTGTTTTTCACAAACTTGGGGTTCTGTTCTGTCTCTCTGGCAGAGCTTAGGCCTGGTTCTTTGTAGTAAGTTCATGCTTTTCACTTGTCTTCGGCACACTTTATCTCTCACCCCTTGAATAATTGATTAGTGCCTTAACATGAGTGCCTGTGCTGCTCTCTGACCCACATAAACTAATATTATATTTACTGAAATCCAAAGCACTGCTTAGTCAATAGGATGCAGGATCTGACCCTCTGTAAGTCATCTCCTTGGTTTCATGGGTTTAGAGCTAATAGAAACCAAAATATAACCCAAAATATATCTTTGCATCTCAAATCCTTTGCTCGTATGTGGGAGCATAGATTGAATTGTGCCAAGTGTAAGATCTGGAAGACATTCACACTCTGAACTGAGATATGTTTTGCTGCAGTGGAACTATGAAAGCAAAAAAGTTCATCTTTTGCTTTTGGAGACAGCAGCCTTGACATGTCATTTGCCTCCATTTACTGTAATGTCAAGAATCTGAAGTTCACATACTTTCAGTTTTTACTATATGTATAATACCTAAGAGGGATATTAATGTTAGGGTAAAGAGGCTTATTTTCTAGACAAGATAGAGTGGAGATAAACTGCTCATTTGCAGTACATAGTAGGAATAAGTGAGTTTTATTTCACAAGCAATCCCAGCTTCCTGAATATCCTCAAGAAAAATGGAATTAAATTGCTCCTCCTAATTTCAGAAAGTACAGGTTTTAATAGTATTCCCTTACATTTGATTTTGAGACAAACAACACATGGTTTTTAAATGACTTTTGGCTGCCTTGTACACCCTACTAAGAAGCATCAGTCACCATGTGATGGAAATTGTTGGAGTCAGTGAACAAACATTCTCTTTTATTTTACCTTTTTCTACACAGCAGGCATATTGTTACAGCTATCCAAATCTGTACTAAGCTGTTTTAAAGAAACAGTGTACAGCATATGAATTTAAGCAATTGTTTACACCAGGTGGCCTTTAACTTTCCTACATTGATGCCTTCAGTCACTTTACAGTTGCGGCTAGCCTTTGAATGAGTTGCAGAGGATAAAGTTTGTATTCTGTATTGGCAGTGAGTGGAACAAGGGAGGGGGAATATTATATTGCAGAGTGACTTTTCTTGTTTTCCTTGTTGTGTAGGAACCTTTACACAAATGTTCAGCATATACATTTTTTCCATTGCTCTCTATAATCAGTTTTTGATTTTACAGGGGCCATGTTCCCAATAAAGTTATAAGGACATATTTTTTAGCAAAAAAAAAATCTTTAGGAACTCTTCAGAAACAAGATCTTTAAGGAGTGGTGCTGAAAGCAGTCGGGAAAAGGTATTTTGTGATGGAGTCTTCATGTTGCGTTGCCGGAACATTTCTGTGTTGTTACTGCTTCTTTGAAATCTGAGTATTCTCTGATACTTCCCATGCCTTTTTCATCCATGTGCTGTCAATGGACATGGTCTGCGCAGGGCCATCAATATGCTCTTGAATCAGTAAGAAAGAGTCATTTATTTAGGATTGAATTTAAAAGAAAAACATAATGGATTTTAAAGGATCTTCTTCCCCAAATTCTACCTTTGCTGTTGTTCATGATCTTAGCCAAGGTTTTCTCGACAGGTTTGTCTGTGGGTGTCATCTAGAAACCTTCTATACCAAACAGAACAGGGAACACTCATCCTGTGACAAGTGCTTTCTAACAGGTTGACAGCACCTTGGAGTCTGCATGCTGGTTTGGTTCCCAGTATGGCACCACCACGCTCCCATTTACTTCACAAGTAGGAGCGTGTGGCTTGTGCACATCAGTGGTGTGTGATAAAAGGGTCGAGTGGCTGAACTGGAGCAGGAGAAACAGAAGAGCTAAGGTCCAACATGACATGCCTTTCTTTTGTCTTGAAAGTCACTGCTGAAAACCAGACCTATGATTAAAAAATTGTGTTTATTCAGTTTTCAAAATATTATCCTAGCAATGTTTCTCCAAATGTGTTGTTCAAGAATATTGATAGGATTTGGTTTAAGCAGATCCCTGTAAAACGTATAGGTATAATCACTATATAGGCTCCAGTGCACCACAGTGTGAAAAGTGTGCGCAATTAAAAACATGCAAAATCTTCACAAAGTACCCAAAGGGAAAACACTGTGTGATGTTCTGTTTTTTCAAAATATATGGTTAAGTTTTTAGAGAAGATTATATGGTCCCTAATGGCATGATTTTTCTGTCTCAGACACTCAGAAAGATTATTCAATTTAAATTTTAATTCTATTATATTTCTATTATTGCCTTTCTTCTTCTACCATAAATCTTCATGCAGAACCATCTTTACGTATTTAACCTCTAAATACATTGAAGATTTTTGAATTAGATGTTATCACTAGTAATTTATCCATAAAGTATAAAAGCAATTATGTGATGAGGTCTTTTGAGTTATTATTAGATTCTCCTTCTTCCTGTGTCAAAATATTTGATTTCAGTGCTGGTTTTTATTAAGTTTATTGTATTTTTGTGTGCCACTTGGAAATATCATTGCACTAATGCTACTTTATGCAATAAAGTCTGACAGCGTGCTGTGTGAGATCAATCCAGTAATTATATTTTCTAATGGATAAGTCTTTCTTTTCAGATATGCATGAGCATTAATTGCTTATGTACTACATTTGAGTCACCAGAACTCCAGTGTTAAGATTTCCTTTTAATTTCAAGACAGACATTTTATTTCTGTATTTCTTAGTGATTGCCCAAAAACTTCATAAGCCTTGCTCAGATCTTATGATGTTATATTATAAATTGACTTTTTTGTTGTGGTTTTTATTGTTCTTAGGTTGAGTGGGATGCTAATATGAGGAAGAAAATATAAAAAATGCTGGCTTAAAGGAAGTGTGATATAAGCAAGTGTAATGTATCATACATTAGCTGTCCTTCTGGCTACTGCATTTCTTCTTTTTCCATATCAGGCCTTAAGCATTTTGAACTAAAATGAGATGTAGTCAGATACCACTTTGATCTAGTTTAGGATCACTGTATGCATTTCCACTTTTGATGAAATCAGAAATGGTGGAAGAAGAATACTTTTAAGAGCTGTTTTGAGCAAATGCAAGTGAACTAACCTGCCAGCTATGAAAATTGCTTCTGTCTTTTCAAATAATAAATATTAAAGAACTAGACTGTTTCACAGGATTTTGGAAGATTGTCAATGATTTCTTTTTCCTCAAATAAAGTTTGCAATAGCTGTTTTTGAATTCTATTAAAGATGACTTTTAATACTATCTGTCTAGTGTTTCCTTATTTAGCAATACCGCTAGCTGGAGTAGGTGACAGTTTCTCTGCATTGTCGACCACAATCCATCCTCAGCACGTCTTAGAGGCTGCCCCCCCCCCCGTTTGAAGCACATACTGTGAAGCCGTGCAGTGCTGGTTTCCAGCTGAACATGGGCCAGCAGTGTGCTCAGGTGGCCAAGAAGGCCAATGGCATCTTGGCTTGTATCAGAAACTGCGTGACCAGCAGGTCCATGGAAGTGATTCTGCCTCTGTACTCGGCACTGGTGAGACTGCACCTCGAATACTGTATTCAGTTTTAGGCCCTCGCTCCAAGAAGGGGTTCTTCTGTGTGTCCAGAGAAGAGCAATGAAGCTGGCGAAGGGCTGGAGAACCAAGTCTTATGACTTTCTTTCATAACATCCTCATTGATAAATTGATCAAGTATGGGCTAAAAGGGCTGGCACTGAGGTGGGCTGAAAACTTACAGAACATCTGGGCTGATCAGCAGCACAAAGTCCAGCTGGAGAGCAGTCACTGTTAACGTACCCTAAGGGTCCATACATACATAAAAACATAGAAACATAAAAGGCTTTAGGTTGGAAATGACCTGAAGTTCATCCAGTTCCAACCTTTCTGCCATATACACCTTCCACTGGATCAGGTTGCTCAAAGCCTCATCTAACCTGGCCTTGAACACCTCCACGACTTCTCTGGGCAACCTGTTCTAGTGCCTCACCACCCTCACAGTAAAGAACTCTTTTCCTAGTATCTGATTTAAATCTCCACTCTTTCAGCTTAAACCCATTACTTCTCATCCTACCAGCCCACTCCCTGATAAAATAGTCCATTTCCATCTTCCCTGTAGGTCCCCTTTAAGTACTGGAAGGCTGCTGGCTTTTATATGCTCGTATGTAGCTGTATCACTGCTTTCCTGCTGTGGTGGGTTGACATCAGCAGGCGACAAAGCACCTACCAGCCGCTCAATCATCTCCCACCCCGAGTGGGATGGGGGAAGAGAATTGGGAGAGCAAAGAGAGAACAACTCTTGGGTTGAGGTAAAGAGAGAAACAGGAAGCAATGCAGAGATGATCACCGACCACCTCCCATCAACAGATCAATGCCCACCCAGTCTCTGAGCGACAGTTGCTTTGGAAAGTACCTCGAGTTTTATTGTTGAGCATGACATTACCCAGTATGGAACACCCCTCGGGTTAGTTTAGCTCAGCTGTCCTGGCTGTGCCCTCCCCAGCCTCTTGTCCATCCTCAGCCTACGTGGTAGGAGAGCAGCATGAGAAATGAGAAAGCCTTGACACAACTGAAACATCAATGTGTTACCAAACTTCTGGTCACAAATCTGAAGCGCAGCACCATGTAGACTACTATGAGAAAAATAAACTCCATCCCAGCCAGATCGGTATACCTGCAAACCCCTCCAGCAGGTCTCCTTTCCTGTGATTTTTCATGTGATGACGTCTGTGAGCACCGACAAGCCAATGCTGTGGAGCTGAGAGCTATTGCAGTGACCAGCAACTCATCACTGTTTCTTTTGTCCTCTGCCTGTGTGTATCTGCTGCTGCCTCTCCCCTCCTGGTGAGATTGCAAGCCTCTTGCCATCTAAGTAAACCCTGCCTTTCCCTGTGTCGGTAAAGTTTTGTTGCAATAGGGTCTCTCACTATATGTTCCAATAATATAGTTTTATGATGAAATACAGTGAAGTCTAGGAGTATAAATTTAGAAATATTTTATTTTGATGGGATTTAAAATATCTTAGTTGTACAGATCAAGAATCCACTGAAGTAGAATTACCGTAGTTTTGAAAAAAATTCACATTCTAGCATTTGTTTTACCTACCTAGAGCTCTCCCCGCAATCCTCAGACCTTGTAGAAAATACACCTATTTCCAGATGGCAGCAGATGATAAAAGATAGAGAATGTCTCAGCCTTGTTTCTTGATTTTTTTCCTCCCATATCTGTAACTGTTTTAAGAGCTGCAAGTTTGTGGGTTTATATATTTTAGCCCAGTATGAGAAGATAATAACGCAATAAAAATGCTCTGCTTAATCTCGTTGCCATATGTTTTATTTGTGTGTTCTTATCCTTAACACATAACTTATGTTGATGTTCCTTTAATAGAAAAGCACTTCCCAAAGTGGAAGATGGTTTCATGGTTTTTCTGGTTTCTAAAAATATTTTCCCTTATGCTCAAGACAATATTTGCCTGATGTCTGCCGTTTGTTCTTCTCCCTTTCTGCCTCCTTTCTCCCCATTATTAGCACATTAGGGGCTGAGAAGTGGTAATCTTTAACAGCAACGAGAACCGCAGTGGGCTGTAACTGCTAAGTGGGGAGTACATAAATTTCTAATAATAGAAAAATATGGATGCTGTTTGCAGGCTTTGCATGCTCTGCAAATCATCCTTTTCTCGTTTTCCCTTTGATTCTTTTTGTTTGAGTTTACCCCTTGTTGCTGGAGTGTTGCTGCAGTCCTGAGAGGTGACAGGACTGTGACCTCAGAGGAGTAACTGAGGAGGCAAATCTCCCTATACTGTCTAAATAATTGATGGAAGGAGATGGGTTTCTGAAAAGGATAGGTCAAAACACCTAAACTATTTTCTGATTTATTTATTTACTTATTTATTGTGCTTCTGCTTTACAGGGAGCCTAAGGAGACTGATATCCTAGTGAAAGTATCTTAAGATTATCATCAAGCTCAATAAATTTGGGGGAGAATTGAGGTATACATACAAGGGTGAGAAATGTTTAGTTATGAATCGCCAGTGCACCCTTCGGCTTCTCTTGGGAATGACCCAAGTGCCCAGTATGATATAGAAGGTCCTGGGACTTTGTCAGAGCTAGAGCAGCCCCTGAGCAAGACGTGCCCTGTGCGACATGGAGCTGCCTCATACAGTGACCCCTGTTTTGGTAAGATTTTTCCATGTGAAAAAAAATACAACCTAACACAGCCATGGCTTCCAGGGTTGATTTTACCTCTGAGCATACTTGTGCCAATACAGCTGTGGTCACCTGGGAAAAGGAGAAGTTAAAACCTCATGCATCGGAGTTTAAGCTAGCCTTGAACTGTGAGAGATTAGGAATTAATCTGATGCATCTAATGTGTAGCTAAATTTTCTTGCCTTTGGAAGCTTCCTCTGCTGGTTTCACAACTGGGCTGGATGTGTTTCTACTGTTATACCTTACAACACAATTCCTAAGTCCTTCCAGTGCAAGAATTCCTGGATGGAACTGCCAATCTCTTATCATCCTCTTCTGGGTTTTGAAAACCTTATAATAATTAACCTTATAATAATTAAGTGACTGGTACAGTGGAGGAGGGATCATCTTCTGAAGGCCCAGAAAGGAGAGCTACGTTGAGTCGAGTTGTGTTTGGGTCCTGCTTGGAAAACTGGAAAGGAGCCTTATTAAATTTGCAGGGAGAAATAGACTGAGGGGACTACCAGTACTGCGGAGAAAAGAATTCAAGTGGAAATGTGGAAATGCTCTAAAAACTTTGGTTCTACTTTAACAGAGATAAGAGCAAAGCTCTGTGCTCGGGAAGGACAATACTTAGCTGCACAGATGCTGAGTGGGGAATGACCAACGAGGTAGAAATTCTGCTGAAGAAAAGCTGGGATGCAAATGGATCATTCGCTGAATGCATCTGACATAATTTATCAAGCTGTTGCAAGAGAAGAAAATGTGATATGTTAGGTAAAAATTAGCTAGGAATGCCTGTACTGCATTGGGAGAATAATAAAGGCCAATAAAAGACAATGTGGGAGTTTATGGAGAAGCTGTTGTAAATCCTGCCTGGGTCACGGACGTGTTTTCTCAGTGTCCCTGACATTTTGTTTGTCTGGGTCCAGAAACCTATCACTGGCTCTACATTTAAAAGGTCATAGCAATCATGGATAAACAATCGCATAGCAATATAGGCTTATTTAGACACAGACCTGGCTTTGTGTTTATATTCCTACTGGCAATTTACATTTAGTTTTAGTCTTATATTTTAGGCTCTGTTTGTTGCATGTGGTATCCTGTTTTATTTTCTTCATTTGCCATTAATTTAAGTCTTTTATGAAATCCATACTACTCATTCATTCCAAGCTGACTACAAGGATTGCTTTGTAGTTTTACCTTTTAATATATTTCACGTAGTTTTATGAACTCTGGTCTGCCATAATCTCCCAGTTGATATATGAACAGATGAATGAACCTAGAAGTGTATCTTCTAGGACAACACTTTTATTACGGTCATTGAGAATGCAATAAAACTGATTCACTGTTCATGAAATCTGTAAGAAAAGGACAACCCACTGATTTTATTACAATGCCATTCAATATATTTTATTATTAGAAGAAATTATCATACAGTTAAATTTACAGAGAGTTTAAAATTTGTAGGGTGGTATTAATACAGGATATTAATTTTGGAATCTGAGTGGAAATAGTTGGCACCGTGGTAGCTGGACTGAGTCACTTACATGGAAATTTGCATTTCAATTTTGTCAATAATTGTTTAATTAAAAAATATTCTTGTATTAAATATGAACAAAAAGCTTATAGAAATGTAACATGAAACAATATCTTAAATCAACTTTGGATGTCCATTAAAGTATTAGATTTACTATTTTTTATTTCAATAGTGATGTTAACCCTAAATAAAACAAAGCAGGAAGATGAGACATGTAGACTACAGACCAGTTCTTAACAAGGTGGTTTTGGTGCAGGCTGCAAGGTAAAATGTAGACTCAACCAGAGCTTGAGTTAAAGTGTGAATATTCGTCCTGGGAGTGTCAGGCAGATGCGTGCCTAAATGGTACAGAAGTGTTTACTTCTTTCTTCTTCTCTGACCTGCGGACACCTTTAAAATACCCGTGACCACTTGCAAAGAAGAGCAAGATGGTGGTGGTCGTTTTCAGACCTCAGGAACCCGTTCCCTGTGCTGTGGTAGCACACGACTGCTCAGCCCTAGCAGGGTGTTCATGTCTTAAAACCAGCTGAGACCTTAGGCACTACTGCATAGGCAAGAGAGGATTTTAATATGTCTGGAGTAAAGAATGAGAAATCCTATCTGTAATAAATACAAAATTATATTAAAAAAGAACCTCTAGGTCTGATTCACAAAAGCCGCCTACCAGGGAGACTCGATGGATTTCCCTAGGGACTCTTCTGGCTCATGTTAATGGAAAGGGAGAACTGGGCTCAGGGATACTTTAGGTAAGTGGATAGACATTTCTTTATATTTTTTTTAGAGATGAATGCTTATTAAAATGCTGGATCAAGTGACGGGAATAGTAATATAAGCACATGTGGAAATAATGTACTGAGAAAACTCTGTGGTTTCATATGGAGAAAAAAGATAGCAGCCAGTGCTATCTCAGTGAGCAACTAATTAAGCCAGAGATCTCTCTGTACATTTTATTCTAAGTTCAGTACAAGATCATATATCAGCAAGGTGCCATATGATTTTTCCTTTGTTGTTTGCAGTTTGATTTCAGGAATGGACTATGTATCATCACCATAGTGATCACTGAAAGATGAATGGGTTGGCTGGATGTTAGATGACAGTTAATATGATTAATGTGCCTTGTTCCTGTGCATGATCATTTTCCTTGGTCAATTGTACACGTGCAGCTTAGGTCAGTTGTTTCCCCCTATCTGGTTTTAACTGAGTCTTAATTAGAATAGTAAACATATGAACGCTTATACTGAGATAGTTGCCGGGAGTGAGTTTGCCATTGTTACATATTCAGCTCACTCCATTCAAAACAGAATACCGCAGCTTTCCTGGTTGCTTCCCTGACTCCATCCTCCATTTTTCCAATACACGGACACCAATCACAGTCTAGAAGACTTTTATTACAGGATATAGGAGAAGTAAAGAGAAAAAAAGGTGTGAATTCTTCATGAGGAAGCAGTGTGTGGTCTCAAAACAGCAGCTCTCACTGAAAGAGTGTGAGACATTGAACAGTGCATTATACAGAAAAAAAAAAGCCTAGCGTGACCTATCCAGCTCTGCCTCATCTGCTTCTCTGGTTTCACTATTTTTTTCACTTATTCATGACTTTATTCTTCTACATTTGCAGTGAATAGGACCGGGATAATGCTGCACAAGGTCAAATACAGGAATACTCTCAAACACAAACCTAAACCCCAAATCCCTCTGGATTAGCACATTTTGCCTGGCAGCTGGTGGGGCACATCTGGCTTTTAGGAGGTTTGTACCTAACCTTTTTCTTTGAAGTTAACTAAAAACAAGTGATGTGAACTGCAAGCAAAGCTGAGCGTCACCTTGTGCTCCGCAAGCCTGAGCAGCTGCAGACAGAGTGACAAGGAGGGAGGCAGTGAGCAAAGGTGGCTGCAAGGAGCAAGAACAGCCTGGCAGGCAGGGATTGCTGTTTGCACTATTTTGCCACAATGCCCAGGCGTGAGAGTGGCTGTCATCCACCTGGGGCGATTGCCACACTGTGCCTGCTCACTGACCAAAAATACCTTTGTCAAAGGGATGTGAGTCTGTCTGAGAGACATAGGGAAAGCTGGCTGTGTGGGAGAAGGAAAGCGAGAGTAAGAGAAGGAGAAAAAATTTAATCAGGCTAATGTTGAACTGCTGGTGCTATATCAGTATTTATTCTGTGCTAGTGGCAGCAAAACCGACTCTTCAGGCTGACATTATACGACCTGTTTTGCAGGTCATAGAACACATTCCTAAGCGTATTCATGATGTGTTTTCTTGGCCTGAACATTAATCTCTTGCTCTACATCACGCGCAGTGTACGTGTAATATAGATCACTCGGTGAAGGATGTCAAGGAACAGGACATGTTAGCATAAACAAGCCCAGCAGAAGTCAACAACATCAAGCTGCAGTGGGAAAAGGCAAACAACAGAGTCCAATGTATAAACAAAAGTATACTAGAGACACGTGATGCCCTTCCACTTCTGAGCTACTGGGAATGCCATGGCCATGTTTCGTTGAGGTCTGCAACAGGAAACCAGTGGTCTGGTTGTGAAACATTCAGGGACAGACAACAAAGGCTGTCTAGAAAGCACAGCCACTGTAGGAAGGTTAAACGAATTAGGGTTGTTTGAAGCCCCTGGAGGTAGGGGATGTTTCTCCATCAACTGTGTCCAGCTATGACAAATACTCTTGAAAAGCTGAAGAGAATAATTTGTCTGCTTTGACTATGAGAGGTAAGATTAGAAACAAATGATTAGACTGCAGAAAGAGTGTTTCAGATTAACTATCATGAAAAACCTTCCAAACAGCACAAACCTGCTGTGGGATAGGCTGTTGTGGGAGACAACCTGCTTCTTCAGCAAGACACTCTTTAACAGCAAATTAGACAAACATCTACTGATAATGACCTGGGGCCGTACGAGTCTGTCTAGGTGCTGGAAACGGAATAAGTAATCTCTTGATGTCCCTTATGGTGCTGTGTTGTTATAAGCTGATGTCTGTTAGCTCTGCTGTAACGACACAGCGTTGGATGGCTTTTAAGAGACATATCAAGATCTGCAAGATGTAACTTTCCGCTGATGCTAAGGTAAGCACTGAAAACCAGTTTTAAATTCATTGGAGGACAGTGGGAATACATAGAGTAAATGAAAATCTAGCCCACATTTCCCTTCACAGGTGGGATTCTTAAAAGCACAATGGGAGTGCCAAGACGTTGGACTTCTTATTTATAACAGGTTTTGCAGTATTTGCAGAATGAAAATCACTCTTGAAAACACTTGATTGGAAAGTATAGCATGAGGAATCCTGTAAAAAGGGGCATCAGATACAACGATCTGAATTTCTGAGTCTTGCAGGGATTGTCTATGCCTAAGAAATCTGAGCAGGCAACCTAACTACAGATCCAAGTTACATAAACATACACCAAGTACGTTTTTCCCAGGCTGTTCCTAAGGTGGGGACAAATTGTATCATATGTTTTATGGATTCCAAAGCCCAGCTCCTCATTATTATAAGAGATTGAAATGGCATCCTTGTAACTGTGCTGGTTACAGCTTTACATCAGATCACAGTGTGCAGATTCAGCTTTACAATGTATGAGCAAGCTACCAGGAGAGTGTTTTGATTAGTGGCTCTGATTCTGTGCCAAGCTTTGTCCTCCTTACCACATTTCTGCTGAACTTTCCTACCTTTTCACCATTTTCTTCCCAAAAGATAAAATTAAAATGCTAGTGGCTACAAAACCAGAAAAATGATACTAAAAATACCTTGGGCACATGATCACACTCACAGAAAGCAGCATTGTGATAACCAAGATAACAAGAATACTTCTGATTTTTAGTTATGCTTTTCCATGAAACCTGAGCTCCTATTTGCCTGTCCAAACAAATGTTGAACAAATAAACTGTTTGTCGCTGAATTAAGTGTGTGCTGAAGGCAGGCTGTCAGGCAGAACCTCAGCTCTATAACCAGTACCTTTAAAATATATCTAAAGATGAGGCCGGCATGGTCCCAATGTTCCTATTGTCATATTTCTTGCTATACTTACAGTTTTCCCACATTTTAATTGCTGTGTCTGGCTGTGCAAGAGTCTTAGGAGGCCAGAACTACACAACACCCAAGAGTCAGGGCCCTTCCAGGGTGTCTTCCGAGTCCTTTCTCAGCAAGTAGCTCTGCTCTTGCTGTTCCTTGGCACTGAGCTGGTGGGGAAAAAAAGGCTCATTATTTAAGTGACTAAATATCTATCACATGTAATATATTGTATATGTATTATAATGTATTCACTGGTGCTGGAAAGCACAGTATAATGTGTGTTTGTCTTTTATTTATCAACAAACAGCTTCTCCAGGAAAGATTGTTTTGGAGGTGGAACCTTGAGGGGGTCAACCATGCTACAAATTACTGCAGGGCATCCATCTGTGAAAGAGACACTGGTTGCTGGACATGGCTGTTGGCAATGACAGCTGACAATTGTTGGCCTGATTATCCAAACCAGAAAAAAACTCCTGTTTCTTGGGACGCCAACACAATTGGATGGAATTAGACAACATGAGTAATAAAACTTATAGTGATTTTCTCTCTTCCAAGTGAGAATACAAACTACTTCCATAAAGGGAACTTGGAGGGAAAATGAGCAAAGATCTAGAGATGCCTCGACACCTTCAAAATTTTAGCTCTTGAAAAATTCTTTGGCATTGCTCTGCATCTTTCCAAATATCCCATAGTATTTACAGAAGGAAGTCTAATCAGATTGTTTAGCAGCACTGCTTGTTAGAGCTGCTAATCACCATTTCAAGTGCCTGAGAGAATGACAGAGAATGTAGTTGGTAGCACACACTGGTTGAATATAAGTCAACCAATCCAGCCTGTAGCATTACACGGGAGCAGTGATGAATGCAGGGACACCTTTTTGACATCTGCAAGTTACTAGTTTTGCATATCCACATGTGTATGACTTGAAGAGAAGAACAGCAGTTTGTTATTTTCTGTTCCACAGCTTGCAGTTGTATGTATAAACACTTAACCTTTGAAAACCTCCCAAATCTGTGAAATATCCAATAATTTAGGTCCTTTATCCTGGCAGGAGTTCAACCCAACATTTCCAAATGAGTGTTGATGAATTATGTACACTTATCAGATACTTTCTGCATTTCCATTCTTCTGGTGTGCAGATGCCCATGAAAGAAGCCACAATGCTCGGTCAGAGCAAATACCAGAATTTCTGCCAGTGAGCTATTGTAGATTTACCATCTGGGAAACAATGGATTGCATGCATCTTAAAAATTAACTGCTCTGTCATTAAGTTTTAAAAAATTATTATTTCTCGGTGAGTGCAGTAATCTATACATCAGCACAAATCTGTGCATGCCTTGCTGCACTGAAGCACAGACAGAGCCAGGCGAGGAATTTTCTTTGGAGGCCATCAATGAATCTCAGCTGAGGAGCCCTCTTGAAGTGTGAATGCAATGCTCAGCCACCATCTGCATGTATTCTGATTTTTTTTAGGCCGTCTTCAAGTACTTAAATTGAATGTTTCGGAATCAGAAATGGAGATGAAGTTCAGTTCATCTGAAAAATCCCTTCTGAAAATCCCAGAGTCCCAGGGAGCTGTAAGTGATCTGCTGCTCTGAAAACGCGCTCACTGCTGTCCAGTGACCTGACTATAAGAGATCACTGGTAGGTTCACAATGGGAAAACATTGCTGATAGTCAAAATGAAAAGATCTGCACATACAGTATTATTGTAACTAGGGTAATGCTCAGTGATTGAGACTGTCAGTGTCTAAGAACCAGGTGACAAAATTTTTTTTAATACTCTTTCTCCTGGTGAGAACAAACAGCCCAATGCAACTCTAGTTGTGTTCCTCAGCATTCTGTATTGGATTTTATCTGGATTTAGGAGAGTAGTCAGTTTGTGTGCAAGTCTTTCCATGCACAAAGTTAAACAGAGGAAATAAAGGAGGTAGAAAGATCAAACGACTATGCTGTTTATTATTTTCCCCTTTCATTACCTACAGCAGAGCATAAAAAACTTATGTATCATCATGGTTTATGAAGCAGGGTGATGTTCAGGAAGATCAGGTTTGTAAATGTAATTCGTGATTGAAAAATCCCATTTTTTTTAGCTTACTTGGGAAATGCCACTAGTTTGGCAAAAATAGACATTCAGCCAGTCTGTTTTCACTGGATCTTATAGCCAAACCATTCTGTTATAGAGTCCCAGAGCCACAGGAACTTGCCAAGTTTCCTTTCAATTTTCTGGATGATCCACAAGTATTTTGGTAAGTTTTGCATAGATCTCTGATGCAAAATTAGATCCCTTAATTAAAGGAAGAATGTGCAGTTCAGTTTTTTAAACAGGATTTTCTTTTAAATGTAATTACAGAAAGAATTTATAGCTGGTTTTATTAAAGTAAATGAAATAATTTCAGATATATTCACTAAGAGATTTCGCAAAAGAAGAGAAGATTTTTTAAAATGATGAAGAACCCGTTTAGTCCCCAGCTGCTGTGTGCAGCCAATTCCCATTTTGACAACCTCTCTGTAACTGATTGTAAACGATACACTGATGTCCTAAACAGATTTTCTGAAACCATGTTTTCCTCAGATCAACCATCTGGACATCCTTCCAAGTGCTAAACTAATGGAATATGGTGTCCAGTCTCAGCTGAGCATAACCTAGGTGAAAATATGTCAATCAAAAATGTTCTAGTCAGATCATAAACCAGCTGCTTCGTGGTTTTTTTTCCTGAAGTATGTGAAAATTCAGGCATGCACAGGATATCCAGTTTTAAAATATGCAGTAGAGTAGCAGTTGTCACTTCAACATACTCAGGTAGGTCAGGACTTGATGTCCATGCAGTTGCCACTGGCTTTGGTCCTTCTCAGTGTCCATGACCCACCTGTGCCAGGCATGGTACAATCATGGAGCTAAAATATGGAACACGAGGAAATAGTGAGATAAGTAGGAAGCAGCAGTTTCGAGCAGACTTGATTCATAGTACGTGTCTGGAAGAGCCCTGGTGTAGGACCTCTGGACCAGATCCTCTAATCTTCTCTTTGAATCACATTAAAGCTACAAAGCATCAACAACTATAAACTGTGTAATTAACTGGGGCTTACGGTGCCTTGCGTGATCGGTACTTTAAGGGCACATCAAGATCATTAAGATTGCTTTGAGTAGGGCCCTTAGTGGCATCATGACCAATTTTAAGGGTCAGAGGAGGAACGGTGGTGGGATTTGAGTTCAACTATAAACTTTTGAAGTGATTGCAGATTTGGGGGTGACAGGTGGCTTGGTTTAAATATTAAAAAAAAAAAGCCTTCCATTGTACACCCCCATGTGACTAAATAGTTATTCTTGAAATATCATCAAAATGGATTAAAAAGAAATGTTAACCATAAGCGCAGTTTCATTAATGCATTCAATTTTCTCCACGGAAAACAGGAAGTTTTTAATGTAATTCAATGTCAAAGCCCTGCAGATGTAACTGTTGTACTTTTTGAAAGAAAAAGTTAAATAGAAGAGACAATCCTATGATTAGCTTTTTTTTGCCATTTTGACTGATGCTTCACCTCTGTATGCAAAACTGGTGAGTGGAAAAAATCACTCAAGAAACTGAGAAATGAAAGAAATTAAAAGCACCTCAAAATCACTCTCTCTGTCTCCTGTTCAGCAAATAGAAAGGATGACCACAGTATTCTGGAACTGCTTTGCCATGCAGAAGGTGATTCAGAAATGGAGGAGGTCCAGGAGAACAATGGGAGCGGTGAGGAGTGAGGGAGGATTCCAGATTTAATAACATTGGAATATTGAATCAAGCCTAAATTTCATTAAAGTTTTTGAGTTTCTTTCCTGAAATTTGGAAATATCAGAACAAAGCTTTGGATTCTGGTGAAAAGGCAATATTAAGATAGTTGCTTCAGAAGAAATAGCTACTGAAAAACAAAGCCGCAAGTCCAAAACCTCACAAGGAGAAACAGCTGGGTTTGGCCTGGTATGTGTTTATCGGTTCTTAAAATTCCAGCTTCATGGCTCCAAACACATAAAACAATGAAAAACATCTTTAATATTAGCAGATGAATACATTGCAATCAATAGGCAGCTCCAGTCAGACTGTTGAATCATATAATCATGGAATAGTTTAGGTTGCAAAAGACCTCTAAGATCAAGTCCAACTCTTAACCTAGCACTGCCAAGCCACCACTAAACCACATCCCTAAGCATCACATCTACACATCTTTTAAATACCTCCAGCGGTGGTGACTCTACCACTTCCCTGGCCAGCCTGTTCCAATGCTTGACATTTCAGTGAAGAAATTTTTCCTAATATCCAGTCTAAACCTCCACTGGTGCAACCTGATGCTATTTCCTCTTGTCCCATTGCTTGTTACTTGAGAACAGAGACCAACACCAGCCATGCTACGATCTCTTTTCAGGTAATTGTAGACAGTGAAAATGTCTCCCCTCAGCCTTCTTTTCTTCAGAGTAAACAACCTCACCTCCCCCAGCCACTCCTCAGGACTTGTGCTCTAGATCCTTCACCAGCTTTGTTGCTCTTCTTTGGACACGCTCCAGCAGTTCAAAGTCTTTCTTGTAGTGTATCTCTCAAAAGGGAACACAGTATTTGATGTGTGGCCTCACCTATGCTGAGTACACGGGGACGATCGTTTCACTATTCTTGTGGTAGTTTCTATAGGAGAAACGGTGTCAAAGGCTTTACTAAAGTCTAGGTAGACAACATCCACAGCCTTTCTCTCATCCTCTAAGTTGGTCACCTTGTCATAGAAAGAGATCAGGTTAGTCAAGAAGGACCTGTCTTTCCTAAATCCATCCTGATTGTACCTGATCGTCTGGTTCTCCTGTACATGCCATATGATGACATTCAAGAGGATCTGCTCCATAACCTTTCCTTGTACTGAGGTCAGGCTGACATGCCTGTAGTTCCCTAGATCCTCCTTGCAGAAATTCTTGCAGATGGGCATCACATTTGCTAAACTTCAGTCAATTGGAAGCTCCCTGGTCAGCCAGGACTGTTGATAAATCATGGAAAGTGGGTTGGAAAACGCTCTTGCTGGGCCCCTCAGTAATCCTGGGTGGATCCCATCCACCGCAATAGACCTATGTGTGTTTAAGTGGTGTAGCAGATTGCTAACTACTCTTGGATTATGGGGTTTCTATTCTGCTCCCTGCCTCTGCCTTCCAGCTCAGAGGACTGGGAACACAGAGAACAACTGATCTTCCTATTAAAGAATGAGAAAAAGAAGGCATTAAATACCTCGGCCTTTTTGTCACCCTGCGTTTTGTCACTAATGTATTTATAGAAACACTTTTTTGTTGCCTTTTATGCAGTAACCAGATTAAGTTCTAGTTGGGTTTTGGCACTTCTAGTTGTCTCCCTCCACAACCTCACAACATCTTTATAGTCCTCCCGAGTTTTCTGCGTCCCTTCCAAAGGTTGTAAACTCTTCTTTTTTTCCCTGAGTTTCAGCCAAAGCTCTCTGTTCAGCCAGGTCAGTCTTCTTCCCTGCTTGCTTGTCGTTTGGCAAACGATCTGCTTCTGTGCCTTGAAGATTTCCTTCAAGTATGTCCTGCCTCTCTGGATTCCATCAGCCTTCAGGACTGCCTCCCAAGGAATTCTCTCAATCAGGCTCCTAAGCAGTCCAAAGTCTGCCCTCTGGAAGTCCAAGGTGGCAGTTCTGCTAATGTCCTCATTTCTCCAAGAATCAGGAACTCTGTTATTTAATGATCACCATGCCCAAGATGGCCTTCAACCATGACATCACCCTCAAGTCCTCCTCTGTTTGCACACAGCAGACCCAGTGGAGTGTCTTACCTATTTGGATCAGTCACCAGCTGTGTCAGGAAGTTTTTTTCCACACGCTCCAGGAACCTCCTAGATTGTGTCTTCTCTGCTGTATTGTATCTCCAGCAGACAGTTGGTAGGTGGCAGTCCCCCATAACAACAAGAGGTAGTGATTCTAGACTTCTCCCAGCTGCGCATTACAATATTTTGTCTGCTTCCTCCCCCTGATTAAGTGATCTATAACAGATTACAACCATATCTGCCTTCTTGACCTTCCCCCTGATTCCTACCCATGAACAATCAACCACATTATCACTGTCATTAAGCTCTAGACAGCCAAAACACTCCCTAACACGCAGGGGTATGTGACTGCTACCCCACAGCCTCTCCTTCCTTGCTTATCCCTTCTGAAGAGTTTGTAGCGGTACTTTGCAGCACTTCAGTTGTGAGAGTCATCCCACCATGTTTCTGTGATGACAAATATATCACAGTTTTCCAGCTGCACAATGGCTTCCAGCTCCTCCTGTTGGTTGTCCATGCTGTGCACTTTGGTGTGGATTCACCTCAGCTGGGCTAATGATCTCACTGCTATTTTGGGGTGAGAAGAACTAATTCCTATGTGACAATTCTCAGGCATTTCTATGGTTCCTAATGCATTGATAAACCCTTGTGTCTTTGCTGCCATGTGGATCTCCATTCACTGAACTGTATGTTGGGAATTGGTATCAATTCCTTTGTTGCATCAACATCACATAACGTCATGATCTGACTTCTCAAGAACATTAATGATGTAGCATTAAATTAAAACTTCTAACTCAAGTTATTCTCTACAGGAGAAAATGTTTCCATCCACACTAGGAATCACAGGATTGCATTTCAGGATTAATTCATATTAATCCAAAGGAAAGAGCCTATATTTCCCTGCGCAAAGAAGATTTTCTCACCAGATCCCACAGTATGAATAATCTCAAAATGTGCTGAAAACGGGCTTGGCGCTGTGCACACTGGTAAAGCAGCCCCTCCCTTCAGCTGCCTACAGGCTGAAAAACAGACTGAGGAGGCTAACTATTGAGAAGGCAGACAGCAAAGGAAACTTGAACACATTAGAAAAACTTAGCTACAAGTCTTGCGATGAATGACAACTACTTTTTCTTTTTTTCCAGGAATCACTGTGTCTATTGGTTATACCAATGACCCATCACTGAGAATTTATAAACTGAATTTATAGACTAACATTACAGGATTTCTTTCTTCCTTCCTGAACTTATATGAAGTATCATCACTTATTTTGAACAACAGTGTGTTTACATCATAGCATATCAAATGACTAAGCCTATTATTTTTTTCTGATTTTAAAGAATGTCTAGCAATAAAACTTACTTAATATACTATGAGGTCCCAGTGAACCAAATATGAGCCTTTGTCATTCAGTGAGAAAAGTCGTGTGTTCTCCAGATGTCAATGGATCAAATTGTCATTGTGTGCTGATTTTGGCTGGGATGGAGTAAACTCTTTTTAGTAATTGGTATTGTTCTGTGGTTTCAATTCAGTGTAAGAATAATGTTGATAAAACATTGATGTTTTAGTTGTTGCTAAGTAGTGCTTACACCAAGCTGAGGACTTTTCAGTTCCTCGGTCTCTGCCTGCAGAATGATAGTGTACAGGAAGCTGGGAGGGGACACAGCCAGGACAGGTGTTCCAAACTGATCAAAGGAATATTCCATATCATTTGACATCAAATACATAGCATACAAAGCTGAGGGAAGAAGAAGAAGGAAGGAGATGACATTTTGGTGTGTCTCTTCCTAAGTAACCATTACTTGTGATGGAGCCCTTCTTTCCTGGAGATAGCTGAACACCTATCTGCCAATAGGAAGCAGTGAATGAATTTCTTGGTTTCTTTTGCTTGTGCATGTAGATTTTGCTTTACCCGTTAAACTGTCTTTATCTCAACCCATGAGTTTCCTCACTTTTAGCCTTCTGATTCTCTCCTCCATACCACTGGGGGAGGGTGAGTGAGTGGTTGTGTGGGGTGTAGCTCTTGGCTGGGGTTAAACCACAATGCATGATACTTAGAGATTCATTCAACAGTGCTGGGCAGCCTTAACTCCCAGGCATGTCAGAGAGGCTTAGGAGCTCTCAGAAACTTCTAACTTTGGGAGCTGCTAGTTGAGATGCTGGCATAGTGCTTATTCGGACTGGTGAGTTCACTTCATGGGCTCATTTCCTTTCAGGGACAGATTAAACCTGCCATCTAGCTCATGAAGCATGCTTTCCTTTTTCTCCTGGGCAACATGTTGTTGCTTATAATTCCAGAGCAACGTTAAACATAATCGTTTAGTAAATTAAAATATGAAGAAATTGTGTTTTCACCTTCAAAGTGAGTGATGCTTTCCCCAATGTACTGATCAGGTTCCAGCACAACTTGAGGGTGCCTGGAGAAGAAGTTGGCCTGGAAGTCTGGAACAGAACCAGAAGGGGTAAAACTTTTGTGTCTGTAGCAGCCCTTAGTTCATTAAATGCTGCTAGAGATATCCTGAACATTTTTCAAAACTGAAAATTTACAAATTTTGTATTGTGGGTCACAGACTAGGTTACAACATTTTAGCGTGCCTTCACCCTGATGAAAATCTCATATTATTCAAACAAAAACCCAATAATACTCTGTCAGCCTTTTCTTTTTGTCACCATGATGATACTACTGTAATCTAACCTGAGATGTTTTCTAGGAAGTACATATCTGGTTTCAAATTCTCTTTTTTTTAGCAGATCTTTACCTAGACAACAGCTGGTCTCTGCCAGGCTTTTATGTACCTCTTCCCTTCCAGTAGCAGCTCACACCCTGAGTACTTCTGTGCAGATTTCCTCCACCTCTTCCTCTGCCTAGCTTTCATTGACCTCATTGTTGGGCTTCTGCTTTCCTTGAGAAAGTTTATGACCATCTAGAAATTACCTCTGCTAGGAAATTATTCTTTTCCTAAAGGAGTGTGTTCTTAAAAATAGCAATAACCTTTCAGGATAGACTCATGGATGACTAATATTTTGGCGTACCTTCAGCTTTTCATATTCTCTCCTTCTCTCTCTTTCCTTTCAGTTCCATTGTGTGGATTTTCCAGCTCCCTTTAGAATATAATTGGAAAGCATATCTTTGTTTGTCTCTTCCATGGCACTCTTTATTTTTTTTTTTCCTCTGTAGCTCATAGAATTATAGGATAGTTAAGGCTGGAAGGGACCTTAAACATCTAGCTCCAACTCACCTGCCATGGGCAGGGATGCTTTGGACTAGACCCAGCTGCACAAAGCCCCATCCAGCCTGGCTTTGAACAGTTCCAGGGATGGGTCATCCACAACTTCCCTGGACAACCTGTGCCAGTGCCTCACCAGCCTGACAGTGAAGATTTTTTTTCTTTATATCTAATCTAAACCTACCCTTATTCAGTTTAAAGTCATTACTCGTTGTCCCACCACTTCATGACCTGGTAAAAATTCTTTCTCCAGCTTTATTGCAGGACCCTTCTAGATACCGAAAGGCTGTTATAAGGTCTCACTGGAGCCTTCTCTTCCCCAGGCTGAACAACCACAATTCTCTCAGACTGTCTTCAAATAAGAGGTTCTCCAGCTCTCTGATCATCTTTTGACTTCCTCTGGACCCTCTCCAACAGGTCCATGTCCTTCTTATGCTGGGAACCCCAGAGCTGGATACAGTACTCCACGTGGGGTCTCCCAAGAAAAATAGAGGGGGAGGGAATCATCTCCCTCAACCTGCTTTTGATGCAGCCCAGGATATGGTTGGCTTTCTGAGCTGCAATTGCATATTCCCAGCTTATGTTAAGCTTCTCATTAAACATCCTCAAGTCCCTCTCTTCAGGGATGCTCTCAATCCATTCTCTGCCCTGCCTATATTTGTGCTTGGGATTGTCCCAACCCTTGTGCAGGACCTTGCACTGGGTCTTGTAGAAATTTATGAGGTTCACACAGGCCCACCTGTCAAGCCTGTCTAGATCCCTCTGGATGACATCCCTTACCTCCTGTGTGTTGACCGCATCACTCAGCTTGGTGTCATTGGCAAACTTGCTGAGGGTGCGCTCAATCTCACTGTCCATGTCGCCGACAAAGATGATAAGCAATGCCCGTACCAATACTGATCCTCAGGAATGCCACTCCCCATTTTGCTACTCTGGAAACATGAAGGACTGAACAAATAGCAATTGGGTAACCAGTTCTTTGACAGCCAGTGTCCTTATTTTCCCTAGGTTATATGATTTTTGTTTTCCTCATTTTTTGCCATCCATGATGAAGACAATGCAAACCTTAGCCTTTTGGAATAGACATATGTAATAATTCTCCACTTCTTTTATCTACAGCAATCGATGTCAGTCTGTTCTCTTTAGATTTGAAGTGTAAATCTCTGTTCCTTTTCTCTCATCTAGCTGAAACAGTGTGGGTTTTTTTTCTTGTTTTTATGAAGAGAACCAGATAATTACTGTGCTATCACCAGCATCCTCTCCTAAGCTGCATAACTGCCAACGTGAAAATTGGATTCCTCTTCCTGGATTCCTATCTTTCCCAGCACACACTGTTCTACTGTTCACACCATTTATTCTAATACTCGCCAGCTATTCAGTGCCTTTTTTTTTTTTTTTTTTTGGTACGAATCAGTCTGAAGTTCCCACATGGATAAGCATTAGTCCCTCTTCAAGGAAGACATAATCAGAACAATTAATTTCTGAAGGAGAAAGGAGTGAAAGCCATCGAACTTGCTGGCTTCCACGGCAGTTAAAGTCACAGAGGTGACTTCCAGGCCAGGTTTCCAGGCAGATTGAACTGCAGTAGCTCCTGCTGCCTTTGTTTGGAGTGGGAAGAGGCTATGGCTCAATCCATGTCTGCTCGGGGAGGGGCATGTGGAGTATTGCAGCAGCTTGAGGCCTTCTTGCGATCCTTTTGAGACCAAGAGAATGCTGGGGACTGAGGCCTGCAGGAGGCACTCCAGATCATTGATCTGAGGCCAACTTCATTTGATAATCCCTTCCAGGACCTGACTGGACTCCTCCAACAACACTACGGAAGCCTACTTCATTTTCTGTCCCCCACTCCATTTAGTCCTAGTGTTGGGATTCTCATTTGCATCTGCATTGTTCTGCTTGTTAGAAACCTAATACTCAGACTAAGATTTTCATTTATATTTATGGGCTGTGCTGCAGAAAGCAGACAGAAGAGACAACTCCAAGAAGAGGTGATTCAACAACGGTGTGTTTTACTGGCTTTTTCTATGGGACTTTGACACTTAGATATTTTCTAAACAATTAAACAATGCTGTCTTCCATGATCACTTATTTTCTTTTGATTTTCAACAAAAGTGAATCTTCTCTTAGGACGATCACCTCAATGTCATCAAGCGTGTGCAGTGCTACACACTCCTTGTGGGACAGCTGCCTCTAGGAACATGGAAGCGTGCTTGCAACAGAAAGGGGCTCAGAGGCAGAGACATGTGTAATGGAAATTCCATTAACCACACTTTAGACACAGCAGGGGGGTAATAACTGAGCTCCAGAAAAGCCCAGGTAGCTTGTAGTCATTCAGTGATTCCACCTAAAATACCATTGCCCCATTGACTGCTATGCATTTGGAACTTAAACAACAAAGGTAGGTGGATAGGAGCCCCATAAAAAGGAAAGGAATTTTTGATCAAGACCTTTTGACTGTGCAGTTTTTTGTGGTCCAAGATCAGCAAAGACAAACCTTCAGGGCACACAGCAGTGTGCTCTGTAACTGAAAGAAGGGATCAGTACTGTACTCTGCTGTTTGTTCTTCACCTGTTCTGCATGCCTTTCTGTTTGGCTCATTCTCCCTTTCCTAGGTGTGATGTAGATTTTACGTATGAGGCATACACAGAAAGATTCCAACAGACCTCTCATAGCTTTTTCCATTGACATAATGCTTTATGCATTTTAAACCGTTTCAAATAAATATGATAATTAGTAGAGATAGTCAACAAATTAGGAACATAAGGCATTTTTGGAGAATGAGCAAAGACCACCCAGCATATCACATATTTCCCTTACACACATATCTTGCCAGCTCTACTCTAGCCAACTGCTACACAAACAGCTCTAATATTTCAATCCTGTTTTATTGGTTGTGTCTACATTTGCCAGAATCATAATTAAAAAGTGTGCTATAAGCCTGACCAAAGAATCACAGAGCATCCCAGAAATGACAGAAAACAGGGCTACTAGGAATTTCAGCTGATCATTGTTTCCATTGCTTCCATGACCACTTGTCATGCTCGAGATGTATTTGTCTAACCTCTTTTTAAAGATTTCACATCAGCCATCGTACTGCTTTGGTCTCACAGCTAAACCAACGCTGTGTTCAATACCCACCCTCCTACCACCTCTGCTCCCTAACAACAGTTCTTACTCCTCAAAATTCCCATCCTGTGTCCCTAATGAAACTGATGTTGGGATGACAATTCAAATTGGTAATATCTTTAGCTGTTCCTGGGTAAAAAATACCTCCTGAGAGTCTCATTCAATATAGCTGACCGGCACAAATAAAAGCTACAATTTCTCACCTGGTCATTTGGAAGCATGCTGGTTTTTGGCCAGTCGCAGTAGTAGCAAGTGTAGAAACCTGCTTTTCAAAAGTCTTTAGAATCTGCTTCTCATCTCTTTTCATGTAGGATTTTTATTTCTATAGATGTTCAAAAGAGAAAGGGCTTCCAATGTTCTTGCACCTTTGGCAGGCTACGAAGCATATTAAAATGATCACTTTGCATTTCCTTGAACGTAGCCCCAGAACAAACCTAGATCAGAAGGAGGGAAATGAGTTCACCCCTCTGCTATCTGCAGAGTTTTATGCCTCTGTGTTTCTCACCCACCTCCTCGTAGGCGAGGAATACAATTCTTTCTCAGAGACTAATAACTACATGGAGCTCAAGGGGGAAATAATTTCCTGGACGTTGAACCATAATAGAGAATTTCCTGCTCTGCTCCTGCTCCTGCGGCAGTGGGGCTCAGCAAAAGCACATTGCTAAGACAGCTCCGGCCAGCCACTACGGGGAAGAGACGACATTTCTTAGGAAAGACCTGGCTTCCTAAGATTATTTTTAAAAGCCCAGTCTGACAGACAGCACATTGAAGACCCCACATTTTGTGTCTTCATGATGGGAAATGCCTCATCAGAAGTGGGAAATAGAGCTGATTAGCTACAGCCTCCAAACAGAGCCAAACCATTGCATTGTGCAGAGCACAGCACTATAATCTCATTTCCAGCTGACATAGGCTTAAAAGACAGGTGCTTCTTGGGTACACAATTTGTAGACAAGTCCCAACCCCTTATTATTACATGAGGTGCACAGAGGACGGGTCTTGCCATACCTGTGCAGTGTTATTGCTGGAAAGTTCTAGAACTGGTGCATGCATGAAAGCCTCTTCTGGAAGGTTCCAGAATTGAGTTGGATTGTTTCCAGCGGTTGCTCACAGCTCAAAAGACCTAGACCCAGGGTGACCACTGTGTGAACTCTCTGGGTGTGCATGCACAGTTCAGGTACTCACTCCTTCTCCCTCCCAACCAGAGAAATTCAGCTGGTTTTGGTCACTCCTCCACCACAACGCCGTCCCTTCTTCAATCATGCCTTCCTGCTATCGGGCAGCAGGATGTTAATCAGTCCAAGGCTTCAAGTGCATGTGGTTCACAATGAGGTGAAAGTAAGACATACAAAATAAATCATCTGAAACAATTAAAGAAATTGGCCCTTCCACCCAATCAGCACTGGGGTTTTTTTTTAAGCTCCTGCAAAGTCATCTTGTGTATTGCATGGTGAATTGAAGCGAGACACCTAAAACTTAGATTTTGTGAGTCTCAGAACACCCTAGACCCTCTCTGGACTTGGTCCTAATGTATATCCAGTTCATATCTGATGAAAGTTGGATAGTCTGGCCTGCCTGAGAGCAAATCCCATTAGTGGACCATGCCATCAATAAGAAACCGATGCTAGGCTGATTCCAGTCAAGGGTAAGAGCAACCCAGCCTGTCTAAAAGTCCTCTGAGAAATAAGTATGCCTTTTAAACACGGCTAGTCGGTGAGAGCTCTGGGATCTCCTTGGCTTTCCTTGCAACTCAGAGATGATAGCAGAGCTCTGCCAAGCCCCCTAATGCAGGGTCTGGGCAGATCCCAGTGCTGCACACCAGGGGTTGGTGCTGCCCTTGGCTGATGGATCTGCCCTCTGGAGCTGCATCCTACTGGAGAGTAGCCCAGGAAGAGTTGTGCAGAAAATGAGACTCAGCATCCTAGCCCCAGTGTTTAATCACGAGGGGATCAGGAAGGGATATGTGTCCACAAGCAAAGGAGATGTCAGTCTTGGTTGCCAGAAATAGGTGCCTAATGTAAGTCCAGGTTGTATGGGGTGGGTTTTTTTAATATCAGTAGTTAAATGCACTGAAGGCAAAAAAAAAAGTGGGATAAATCCTGTTTATAGTCCCTTTAACAAAGAAAAGTAAATTTGCTTTTCCTGCTTTTTTGCTTCTTACGTATCTTTCTAAATGGGGATTCTGTCTGTAGCATTTTACAGTAATGGAGGATGGAGTAACATTGCAAAAACTGGCATTACATTCCACTTATTTCCCATCCCATTCCTATGGGGATTTAGGGAGGAACTGCACCAGACACTGCATTTGGCACGGCTTTGGTCTTCGTTTTTTTTCTGAGCCCAGAAATCTCGGTTTCTGTTTGATCATGATGAGACTGGTGTTGAGGAATTTGCCACCAGTGAAAGAGCCACTGATCTTTCAGGGAGGATGAGACTGCAAACGTTTACTGTTACTCCTGGATTAGAAAGGAAAACAGCATGAACAGTAGCCTTATTTAACCTGTGTGCTGCCCTTCAGACAGCCTGACATCAGGTCTGTTGCAATGGCAAAACAGCGCTGCTCTGAGTCTGCAAAAATAATTAGGATATTCTGCTGCTGCAGGGACGGGGGCCAAGCAGCAAAGACAATCTGCCTTTGAATGCAATCAAATAGGAGTTTCTGCTAGAATGCTGGGGGAGGGAAATACCAGAAGGACAATTTGAGAGCTAGCAGGACGTCTGGCCCGGTGGCCAGGCAGTGCGCCAGCCTGTGCCGAGTCACTCGGCCACCACCAGCTGCCTCCATTTGAGAAAATGCTGACCCATTTTAAGAAGGTTTGTCAGCCAAGATGTTGGGCCTTCCAGTATTTAAAGGACACCTGAACTGTTATCACAGCTACTACTGCTAATGGTGAAAATGAGTACAAGCATACAAATTCTAATGAATGCTCTCAATTATCAGGACCAAAAAGTAACACGAAAATGGCAGTGTTCCAGTATCATCGTGTTTGTTTATGGTTTAAAATACATTCAGGACAGATTCGGTTTCTTTTTCAGGCTGGAGAAAAGAAGGTTTACAAATACTGTGGCTGAGTACCTGACAGACCTCTTGCCGGTCTCTGTCCAAGCTTAGATCCAACTGCTTTCCACCATTAAGGTGAAATTCCCAGCTGCAGCAGTGCTGGAAATTTACTCCTCATTCATTTTTCCTCTAGTTCCAGGAATGAAATAACGCTATAAAAAATGCATCAAAACAAGCCTGGAAAAATATTTGCTGTAGTACAGAAAACAGGACATAAGAAGACTGTGAATCACAGCAGTTTTTGTACGTCTGTACTCAAATAAAATAAAAATTTCATTTGCAATGTATATATTATTCTTCCAGACTCATTTTTCTGAAACAGTTAAAATATGACATCATTTTGTAGAATGTCTGTGTGCTTTTTTTCTAAGACAGGTCTTTTTTGTACTCTCCTCTATAGCAGGGAATACTAACTCTTATAGATGATGTGATTTATTGTCCCAGCTGCTCTTAAACAACACAGTCTTATAGTTAAATCAATTTCCTGAATAAAATTATTGGTTTTATAATTTATAGATTATAATCCGAGGAGTGAAAGCAACTCAGTGAAACTTCTCACCAATGTGTCACTATCTCGTATCTGAGTAAAGCTGTATTGCTCAGATTTTGTGAACAGCTGAGTCCATAGAATATATATTTTACAACATCAGCATTAACTATATTATTTCTTTCAAACAGAGATCATGATGAGGCAAAGGCAATTGAATACTGGGTTGCTGGCATTTGTAGACGGAAAATAGTAAAGCAGCTGGTAAGAGCCGTCCCACGAGTTTTTGTCTCAAGGAGCAGTGCAGCCCTTGCTGCAGCTGTGCCCAGGAATCACTGCCTGCTCCTCTGGTGTGAGGGATGGCAGGCAGCTCTCAGCCTTCCTCCAAATATACCCAGGCACTCGGCACTTCTAGTTCATGGCCTGTACTGCTGGAAACTCAGTTACTGAGCCACAACAAGAGCTGGATGTCATTGCTGGTGTTATTTCCCTGGTACGGAGGGGTACTTGCTGACTTTTCAGTCTTTCAGATATGACCATTACTAGTCTGCTCTTCTGTCAGGCACAAAGCTATCTCACTAGCACAACAGGTCAAGCCAATAGACAGCTGGCAGCCAGATATAGTCCCTGTTTTAGAACTGAGGATGGAGACAAGTCGGGTTTTTCTGCCATTCCACACCGAATACACTCCTATTGCCAGTGACAGACCTACCTCCAAGACCTTTACCTAGCAGCCCCGCTGGGTCCTCTATCTTTCCCTTACCTTCTTTCTCTTTTGGTTTAAAGCAGCAAAGTGCTTGCTGGAAAACAGGAAACCTCAAGCCATTCCTGTTCACAGATGCCAGGGAAACCAGGCTTCACCTTCATGGCTGCATTGGGCTCCTCTCCAGAGGCAACTCCATGGGGTTGGTCCAGCCTTGCTGGTGGGATGGCTGCAGGGTTCAACCAAGCCCCCCACCATGCCACAGAAGAGGGCTTAAGTAAAGACAATTATCCCATACGGATAGGAATGCCAGATCAGAAGTGCAGAACAATGGGAAAAGAAGGTTTTGATATAATCAACAGGGCATTCATAAAGCCATCAGCTTGAGAGAAACCCATAATCTGGGGAAGGGTCATATCGCTCGGAGGGGGAAGGCAACAGGTGCTTTAATTTTCATGTATTTTTCTTGGGCCACAAAGCAGAGGTCACACAGGGGATGTTGTGCCCCAGCACCACTCCTTCATGCACCAGATGCTAAGAAATGAGCTTTGTCCACGAACCTCTCCCTGGGGGATAAATCCTCACTATTTTCACAGGCATCTTTACTAGGAGTTATGCCCTTGGTCCAAACTGAAATGCTGTTAACCAAGATTGATTGTTGGTGTAAGCAAAGGCAAATGATCGGTTGTACAACTGTGACTCCTCTGTGTGGAGACAGACCTTTGCTCTGTTTCTCTGAACTCTCGAAGTGGCAAGGAGGATTTACATTGAGAAACAGTAATGGATATCTCACGTGGACAGACAACAGGGATGTAGCTGCTTGGAAAATTTCAATGTGAAACTGAAAAAAATAGCATTTCATCCAAAAAAAGAAGAAAAATTCAGGTTAAGTTTCAGCCAAAAATGTCAAATGTTGGTGGGAATTGCTTCAAAAAGCAAATGATGAAAGAATTGTGGTTTCCTATGAAAAAGCAAGAGAAAAACTTCCAGGAAAGTTTTTGCCTAGTCAAAAATGTACTTTTCCATTAAAAAATAAAAAAAGATTAGATCATACAATGTCTCCCCAGTCCTGGTTAGGCCCAGCATTCCTGAGAGGACCCTATCCACTAGATGTCAGTCTATTGCCATGCAATAAAAGCAATGAGCCAGAAATGTCATCAGAAGTTTTTCAGGATGAGTATATTTCCACTGGACTGTCTTCTGTCAAAAATGTTGCCAATAACTCCTTAATTTCCATAAAATTCCTCAGTTTTGGATTTCCAGAGGTTTTCAAAGTGATTGCAACACATTCCATGGACTATGCCAGCCAGATATTTTTCCACTACCACATCTAACCCCTGACTGACCTTTGATTCACTAGACCTTTAAAAACTTTTAAGCAACATCTGATTATCATATAAAAAGAGTTTAATCTCCCCTAACTCCTCCGCCCCTCACACCTCCTCCCAGTTCATGGTGTTACTGATTTTCTAGAGACAGAGAAATAAGCACCTTATTTAGCTGAGGAATGAGTACACAGCAAAAAAAAAATAAAAATTCAGCAATATTTTACATAGCTGAAGTACACATCTTTCTTCCGGATACCAACACATGAAGAAAAATGGGGTGTATTACATGAAACATGGCTTTTAACATTTTTTTTTGTGATTGTCCTGATCTCAGCAGTCTTTCATTTTGGGCTGCAGCTGTTCCAAATAAAGGCAAAAAGAACCACTGAAGGTAATGACTACAAAAAAGGATATTCTTCCCACTACACGTGACAAATGCCGTGATATTGTAAACCGTTCCCACAGTCCTGTATTGATTTCTGTGGAATTTATGGCAGTTGTATCATAAGAAATTGTGGCCGTCAGTTTCTAGAAGTTGTGGTCTGGGTGGAGGGCTGTTTCAGTGTATTCTGCTGCTTGTGCCTTCATCAGTATTGTTTGCACCTTCTTCAGTATTGATCCTGTTCCAAGTGAAATATAGGGGATTTAGATCTGGCATGAAATGCAATAGGAGAAATTAGACTCCAGATCAGAGCGGCATTTTCTTTCCTGGCTGCAAAACTATAATTTTATGAGGCTTGTTCAGATACTTCCCCTGCTGAATTAGAACCTGAATTTTGAGAAGATTGAGACTCCCTTTCACATACAAGTTTAACAACAAGGGCAGTTCAGATTTGGAGGGGTTTGTACATGGTAAGCTGTCTTTCCTTGCACACGGAGGCAAGTGAGCAATACTTTAAGTATGAAACCTTCTAGGGCATCTGGGTTCAAGCTTTTTCTTGATGATCAGGTACGATTCCTTCATGCTCAGAAGAAACTCTGTGTCTTCAGAGAATGTATAAAAATTTTTCTGAAGGAGTCTTTTTTTCCAGGTACAATTAAATTACATCCACCTCTTGCAGATTAATTTTGTGGACTTTCTCCTGCACTTTTTAATACAGGATTATTAAGAGATAGATAATCAGTTGGCAAAAGTAGTATGTGCATCAGATTTGTGTTTGCAGAATAGGAAAGAGAAAAAAGATCCTAGTCTGTCATAAAACTCCAAAGCCTCATCTTGCTTTCAGAATACGAGTGAAGATTGAGAAAGGTACCTCCTCATATTAAATACCCTCCTGTTTGCCTAGGTGGTGGGCATCAAGCCATTCTTCATAGTAATGGTCTTGGTAGAAACTAGGACAGTTTCAGCTGACTGCTGGTCTTATGCAGGTAATGAGAGGTACACATTCGATTGCAAATACTGAAGCCTCAGCTACCTCCTAGAAGTTGCTGTGACTGGGTTTTACAAATTAAATTTGAGTGGTTTTTTTCCATTTTTTTTTTTTCATTTATGAGAGAAGTGGCTGGCATAATAGAGAGGTAAAAATAAGTAGTTGATAAACTGAGTATCTTGGTGATGTCCAGAGTTCAGTGACAAGAAAATTGTCAATAGTGAGACCTGAGAAGCAATACACACATAACTTGCTTAAAAGGAGCCTAAAGCAGCAAAAGCCTGGGAGAAAGGACTAGTTAAATATATGTTATGACTTGCAAGCACTATTTCCATCCACATTTGGCTTTCATTTACAAGTCGTGCTTTGCACATGGGGTCTGTCTCACAGGTATAGTGTGTTCCAGACAGCAGAGATCAAAGGAAATTGGATAAATCTGACTATTGAGACTTAACACATAATGTATGCTGGAATATATGATTCAACACCTTTGGTCCTTTGTAGTTATTCATAAGCTGGAACACACATATTTAAAGAGGTTCGCTGGAAAACTGTTGTTTAATTTGTTGTAGCCTAACGCTTACCTTCAAACCATTAGTGGGATTTTCCCTGTAACAACAGTTTATATTAACTGTGACCTCTCAGGTGGGTCTTCTTTGTTTTTCGGTGGTCCAGGATCATTAGCCTGTCTGTAGGTGATAATTATTTCTCCAGTGACTTTGAGAACATACAGTGATCAAGCAGTTAAAATAACAAAGAAGACAACCCAACCCACTCTAACCCTGTGCAATTTCACTATAATGAGTCTTTAGATCTTCTCACATAACAGTCCAGATCTCTATAGCAGATGGGAAATAATAGTGCTTTCGGCTTCAAAGTTTGTTCAACACACTGGAAAGCCACATTTCCTTTTTAGCTAGCCAGCAAGGCTGAGTTTGCATGTGAAATCATCTGGTAGCAGACTTTCTCAAGACAAGTGCTCTGGACTCTTCCTTTGACCAAAACTGTATAGCTTCCTTTTACACAATATTTTTAAGATTTGGTTCTGGGGGTAGGTAGTCAAAGTTTAATTTATTCTGAAAACAGTTTTCAATGATAACAACAGAAAAAAGCACCAAGGCTTTTTTTTAGATATTTTTTGACCACTCACATGGAAAAAATCTGCTAGAAAATGTGTTGCTAATAATCTTTCCATGTAAGCCATCTTTAGGATTTGCTTCGATATCCCTTCCTCTGAAGAGTGTGTTTGGAATAATTGGAAGATTCACATTTTCCCACAGTCCTAGAAAATATGTACTGTGGGTTTTGACTTGTGCTTTAAGGCCACCCCCACTTAGATAGTTGAAAGAGTGAGGTCAGGCAAACATCCTTCGTTGGAGGTTCCAGTGGTCCTTCAAACTGCAAATAGAAAGATGAACCAGCGCAGTGTTCTTGTACAGAAGTCCAAGTAATGTCTCCGCCCAGGGATGCAGTCTTCCCAGCTAGATGTTTATTTAAAACTTACTTTGTTGTGGAGGGATTCTTTGGGACAGGCACTGGGAAGTAAGGGAAAGACTGAGAATTTTAAGATGAACCAAAGTATTGCAAATGAGAGGAGTTGGTCTCCAAAATGTTAGTATAAAGCCTGCAAAGACAAAAATGGTCCAGAAATCAAAACTGAGATATAGTATTTCCCCTGCACTGAGGAAAAGTGGCTGTTTGGAAGGTGATTAAAAAATGACTAAAAGAAAAGGAAGAACCTGCACTGAACCATCCATGGAGAGGAGCATTAATTACATCTCCTCAAAAAGAGATGCCCCTTCTGTAGAGGAAGTCAATTAGCAGCTTTCCATTCTCTTTCTCTCCTATGTTGAAACCATTGTTGAGAAAGACAATTAGGAAATGTTACACACACACAGACAATGTGAATTAAGTGACTAGATCAGCAGTTAAAATACCGATTTATAGAGCCCCCAAACCAGTATCTGGCCATAAGAGAAGATGAGGAGGAACTCCACTACCCTGAGATGAATCATCTTGTCTTGGTGTGATGAACAGGGAGACCAAGAGCAGTCAAGAGGCTACAGAAGCTGCTGGCCATCTGGCTGTCTTTTGAGGCCAGTAAAGCCTGAGTCAGAGCTATCTCCGAAACACGCAGAGATGACTGGGTCCCATCCTGAACTGGGACACATAATCTTCACTGCCTCATGACGTATTTTTGAGGAACTGTAAAATTCGTTTGGGCACTCTAACAGATTCTGCCACAGTGTCAAGACCACACCTCAAGGCTCTCTGAAATGACATGATAAGTCATCTGGGGACAGCAATTCAAATGCATAGACCCCTAAGGACTGGTTGGATATTGCTACACTGCTGCCGTAGATATTGCCAGTCCCCAGATGATCAAATCTAGAGTGCAAATAGACAAAGTGGTGCATAAGTGTGTGAGAAAGAAAATTGGCCATAATAAGCAGTAGCTCCTCAGATCAACAGAAAGAAGAGCAGGAGGAAGTTTGCATGAAACAAAGGCCATAGTAAAAAGATGAGAGATAGGTGGAAACACAGAGAAGGTATCAGTGGAGAGCTGAAGCAGCTGCTGAAAGACAGATGTCAAAACACTTGATCAGCTCAAGTAGGATCTGAGTGTTGTGCTTGCACTGCTTGGCTTGTTCATGGTATCAGAAGGAGACTGGAAAGCAAGGAAGATGGGGGAATGTGATGGCAGAGCAGCCTTCAGAGGTGCTGTACACACTAATACTACAAATTGCAGCTGCCTGAGGTTAGGGAAACGCCACGTACCTGCAGGCAGACACTGTGATACAGCAGACTGCAGAGACATAAAGGAGAGGTGGGGGAGTGGAGTGGAACATTTTATGCAAAAGATGCAATACACTGCTAAGATAACAAAAATACTCCTTTGAATCAACTTACTGAAAGTAAGAAGTGGAAATATCTGGATAGATGTTTAAGAACGAAGCAAGTTTCTCTGCCAGGACAATGTGCCTTTAGACAGCTGGAAAGAAACATGAGAGGGGCTGGCTAGTAGTAACTTTCTGCTGAAGTCAGGCTGAGAGGGAAAGCTTTTGTGTCTGTGCATCAAAGATGCCTAAGAGATGTAAGACAAAGCTGACAGACTTCTTCAAATGCTGTTTTTGCCCAAGCAAAAATTTTAGCACACGAAATATGATTCTTCTTCAATGTGTGAATTTAAGTAGCATTCAGATCCAGGATATGATAAAACATATAGTAACTGTATTACTGATTCTCCGTATTAATTATCATTAATAAGAATATCTTCTCATTTAATAATAGTAGTCCAGAGTAATAAAGAGTTTTATTAGGTTAATTAGGTTGAGTTTTTCACTCCTGGGGCAAAGTTTAGCAAGATTGTCTCTTCCAAACAATAATCCAGCAATCAACTGTTCCTTCTGAGATATTTCAGAATTGGAGATTGTGACATAAGCACTAAGAAAGTCACAAAAGGAAATGAGTGGGGTTGTTCTGCCTCTCCAAAAATAACAGGGAAATATTAAAATTCATCATTATTGGCAGCCTCAGGGCACATTGCTGCAAAGTCAGTGTTGCTGGGACAGTGCAGGGAAGTTTGGACAATATTTGCTTGCACTTTGCTGAGTTCTCATCATTGCTTATTCATTTCTCACTTTTCAGTATAAAAAAGCCAAAATTTTTCCTATTTGGATGGCAAAATCCGTCTGAATAAATTAAATTAGAAGTGAGCAGATACCAAGTGATTTCATAGAGTACGACAGTTGTAGGTTTTGTGCAGGGGATTTTCTCAGTATGCGCAGTTTGGAACAAAATTCACGACATTGTTGTTTCTCCCCTTCAATTCTTAGTGTTTATTGAGTCATGCCATTCCTACTGGGACATCTTTGTCAGAAGAGATGTGGCAGCTCCTCACAAGCTCTGTGCCTGACTAGATAAGTCACAGCAGAGCAACCCTAGGGTTCAGACAAGCAACCAAACTGATAAGTTATGAGTTTGATAAGTTATTACAAGTCAGAGGAGCCACAGTAATTCTGTGGATGTGCTGTAACTGTGTGGCAAATCTGTTACTGTGTAAAGCTTCAAACCTCTTTCATTGCAGACTAAGAGATTTGCAGCATCCAGATTAGGAGTTATCTCTTGTGCTTACTTTGCTGGCAGAGTTAAAATACAAAGACTATGGGTATTTTGCATCAGGGCTATTCACATGACAGGGCTGTGCAGTGGTTAGGAAATAAACCCTCTACTGTTCAAGACTAAATAGTAGGTCAAGCTTCATCATCAGTATGTTTCGATCTTGCCCAGAGAGCTGAATGGCCCAGTTTGTGGCTTTAAGTAGTCCTCCTTTCAGCTTCCAATTGTTGAGGCTGCTTTCCTCTCTCACACCTCAGTATAACCTTGCTTAGTCAAATTTCAGATTTGATTATGTGAGGATGGGCTGCAGCTGGTAAATAACTGTGCAAAAGTTGATGTGTTTCACAAAGGCTGTTAGCAGAACCAAGAAAGGATGAATTTGTTTGCTCTGTACAGAGGTAGCAGGATTTGAACCCAACAAATGTAAATTTGCTCTACTTTTTTTTTGTTTGTTTGTTTGTTTTTGTTAACAGCTTTTTCTTGTCAAGTCAAAGTGACATTATTTAGTGAATTGTATTGTATAAGGAATGAAAAACACTTCAGGCTTTTATCTGAGCTGGTGAAATACACAGCTTGACAAAACTGAAATTTCTTTTTCTTACCGTGAGAGAAATAGTGAAGTTATTTTAAAGCCCTGTGATCTCATTAGTTTTTGCATGTTGTTATTCATCAGCAAACATATAGTACAAGCCATTCCCGTTAGTGTGTTAGCGGTGTTAAAGTTTCAGGCGCTCGCAGTATAACTGCATGAGAAACCAATGAGGTCAAAACATAGTAGGCAGCTAACTCATTCCCTCAGGTAGCATTAATGGAGAGGAAATGCAGCTGCCCACACGCACAAGACCATTTTCCATGGATTTCCATCCAATGTTCTGTGCTTGCTGAAGTTTTCCTTACTTGTTTAAAGCAGCCAAACTAATGTTACAGAAAAGAAGAATTAGTCAGATGAGAGAATAATACTCTGGGAGTTTCCTCCAGATTTGGGAGTTTCTCCTTCATTATTTTCCATTTTCCCAGGCAACCACAAGATAAACTGATACCTGTCTCTGTGCTACACGGAGTGCTGTAATGTCTTGCAGTACCAGGAGAATTGTTTTTGTGACGTGCTGAAAGATTCTTTTGGTGTTCTCTCTTGCTGTCTTAAATCTGTATTGTAAATATTGCTGGAGGAATGAAGTTGGAGCTGGATCAGTTTAGAGAATGGTTGCTACTGGTATGAATACAAAGCATCAACAAAAAGTAAGAATGAATGGGATGTCTGAATTTCCCCAAGGGAAATCCTTAAATATACACTGCAATTATGTTTAAAGTACACTTTTAATCTGCAGTCACTTGGTGATGCTCTTGAGTTGTGTTTCAGGTTTGGAATATATAGATTGCAGAAGGGAATATATTGCTTAATTGTTATTCTATTTTCACTTCTCTCTCTCAGCTGAATCCTGAATTTAGGACAGGGTCCCATCATACATTCCTGAGCCCCCTCCTAGATCTCTTCTGCAAAGACTCAGTGAACAAAGTTAGGCTTATTATGAACTCTTCAGTGCAGGAAATGATTAGCCTAGGAGGTGGGATTCGTCTCACTATTTCCAGTCGCCTAAAAATATCTACTGAAAATTAGTTATTCAGACTCTGCATTGTTGCTAGAGAGACGGAGGCCCTTCCAGAGAGTACTTCATCTCAACTCACCAGCTAGCCAGCTCTCCTTTGATAACAGAAGAAGCATAAATGAGTATCATATACTGGATTTTTTTTTTAGTCCCCTCTCTTAAATTCCCTTTCTCTTTTTTTGCCCCATGGGCTAATCCAGTGCTATGTTACATTCACATTACAGCACAGCCAGAATCTACCTGAGATACAGCAGAGAGCACATCATGCAGCAGAAACCAGCATAACACATATGACCAAATATTCGGAGATTTCTTCAGTATTTCAGCTGTAATAGGAATATAAGGAGCAAAACCATATCTTAAAACAATGCTAATAGCTAATGGCTGCATCAGCTCTGCCATGGTATTTCCAAGACTCCTGTTCATGCCAGACTCCTGTGAATGCACTGTCTTCTGCAACTGTAGCTGCTGAAGATCTGGTTCTAGGACTATTCTGACACAGTGCTGCTTATCTGAAACACTTAAATATGGTTATTAGAGTGATAAAATGAACTAGTCAATTCTGACTTGTATATAAGGCCAAAGAATCCAGCCATATTTTATTTTTGAGCACATATATTTCCCTGTATACCTTTTGCCTCAGATGATTATGTTTAATATGTTAAGCCCTTGGATGAAAAATTATTGTAAAGCATAAAGACTTACAAGTGCTTTATGTTTTGTGTTTTAACAGTGTGTAACAGAGGAAGCTACCTTTATGATGCCAGAAAATATCCCTTAAATATCTGGTGTTCATGGGAAAATAGCTGCAAGTTACACAACTAAAAAGCTTGTACTTATGGCAACTCAGTGGCAAATGGACGACTTTTAAACCAAACTCCAATACGGAGGTCTTTTTATTGGCAATGTCCTTTCTTTGCAAAGCAGTGAGCTAGATGTAGTTTGTTTCTTTGGCCTCATGGTCTGATTAAGGGTGGTTGTATTGGAAATAGTGTGGCCAGAGGGACTAGGGATATTTAAAAGATGTGTAGGTGTGGCACTCAGGGACACGATTTAGTGGCGGACTTGGCAGTGCTAGGTTTATAGTTGGACTTGATCAAAATCAAACGTTTCTGTGATTCTCTCAATCTGTAATCAGGGAGCCTGAGAATTTATGGATGTTGAATCGGCACCAGTTTTCCTTAAATTCTGAGTACATTTATGTGCCATTTGTCTAGGCATGATTTCTCAGAGTTTGTTCTGGGTCAACCGCAATTTAAATGTGATGTAGCAAACCCCATCTGGACTGGACACTGCATTTACATGGCTATGAGATCTCAAAAAAAGATCTTAGAAGGCTTTATTATCTGCTGTGAATAGTGCAAATACCAAGAAAGGAAGTTGATTAATTTCAAACGTTATTTTCACACTGCTGCATTCTGAGGGTTGCTTAAACGTGGTTAACTGTATAGGGATGTAATGGAAATAGGGTGCAGAAACAAAGTCAAAAAACCTACTGAAGAATTACTGACATTCCTTTACCAGTATCCAAAGAATTTAAGCAAAAAGTTGCCCTAATGGCAGCTTGGCAAGTCAAGCGCAGCCTCCTGTGGCTTAGGACATCATTGTCTGAGGCATTCCTACCCTTGAGCTGCCAGGGAGGCTGACCTTAACTTGGACTTCTTTTTTTTGTTTTCTTTCCAGTGCACAGTGTATTGATCGATGTTGCTGGCAGATTTGCCACTGAGGTATTTTCCAAACCCAGTGCCTGGAGGCCCTACGCTGCTCGTGTAGAACAGATTGTCCTGTCACTGCAATGCAAGGGCTGTGGCAGCTTTATCCCTCACTCTAGGAACAAAATGAAGGATCCAATGAGAAATGTTCCTAAGCTTTCATAAACAGAATGCATATGGGTCAGAGTCCTCAGCCTGTGTGCTCCATCTATGGAAAGAAATAATTAACTGCTGAATCAGTAAATTCCTCTCCAGCAGATTTCTCAAGCACTGTAAAAGAGTCTGATACATTGAATGAGACATCTGTGTTGAAGAGTGGAAGAAATGCTTATTCCTGTTTTGTCTTAATCTGTTTTGTTCTTTCTATTTATTTTTCAGTAAAAGAAAACATTCTCAGTATTTGTCATCCTTATGTACATCCATATGTACAATATCTGCTACTTTTCCGGAATGACCACAGGAAACAGTCTAAAGTTGTATGTTTACTGGAAATTGCACGAATTAAATGAATACAAAATTCATACAAAAAATTCATTCAAAATTCATTCATACAAAAATATTATTTTTATTAAACAAGGAAGAACATATGTTTCATGTAAAATACATTTGTCATGCAAAGAGAATGACAAATGGCACATAAACACACCTAGAATTTAAGGAAAACTGGTGCTGATTCAACGTCCACAAATTCTGCTTGTTTTTCATTGGTACTGGTGGCTTGGTAGGAGCTATGGGTGACCAGGACTATAAGGTATTGATGCATGCTAAATATAGTAGGACTGGACCCCAGACAACTCAATTATCTACTCAAATGTGTCAATAAACTGCATTCTTTGAGCTTTGAGCTGCTATTTAATAATTGTTAATGACAGATCTGCTAAAAGCTCAGAATATACTGTGTAGCCACTGAAATGTGTAATTTTGTGGCATAACAGGACCTAGTGGTGCCTCCCTCTGCCAGCAACTATTGGTGCAGAAGATCAGAAATAGTCTGTAGTTACTTATGCTTCACTTTCCATCTCTTTTATTCATATCTGTGGTGTCTTAGAGCCATCTGGGTCTAGCAGAACCACGAAGCTGCTGCACATTGAGGATGGCCTGGGAAAGGGACGTAAGGTACTGGCTCAAAAGCACAGATGCCCAAAATGTTTTAAAGGCAACAAAGAACAGCGGGCAATAGGAAATAACTGCCTTGAAAATGTAAGTATGTCGAGAACAAATGTGGCACAGAGGGTTTCTACCCAGCAGAGGGAGATAAGGTCTGAGTACCTCAGCCATCCTGGTAGCGTCACCTTATGTTGCACTGGGTCAATTTTGCCACAAGACCCCTTGCCCTGGAGCATCAGGGCACAGTGGCTACAGTGATGAGGATTCAGTTATATTTCCATAAGTTTGACCCTGTCTTTTACAATTACTGGTTTGATTATGCTTAATACAAATTTGCAATAATTAGTGGGTCATTTTAACCTTCAGTTTGTTTTCTGTAGAACCACCATCTAGCTGAGCTTTCATGCAGCTGATTATGACCAAGCAAGTGCATAACTCTTTTCCTACTGAGGTGCAACTTATTTTCCTAAGATCAGTTCTTAATTTTGTGAAGATCAATAAGAATTCCCATTCTACCCACTCCAAACTAGACTCTAGCATTTTTTATGCCCTCCTGGCTGTTTCCCACTCCAGCATCACCTGCAGTTTCAGTGGCAGTGCTCTGTCTGTCATTGAGATCATAGGGGCAATGGCTGTAGATCCAGCAGATTCCTCTGGAACGCTGATTGAGATTTCCTGTTTGGCAATTAATTGCTAATAATTAGTCTCCAGGCACATTTACACCAAATAATTAAGCATGCCAAGGAATGGTCTTGGGACTGAGACTCCATCATTTTTACTATTTATAAACTGCTAGAACAGGTATAGTTGTGATTTTAGTCCGAGCCAGCCACTGCTTTCTCAAGCAATATTCGAGTATGACGTGGTTGTCATGGACAGGCTGCCCAGGGAGGTGGTGGAGTCACCTTCCCTGGAGGTGTTTAAGGGACCGGTGGACGAGGTGCTGAGGGGCACGGTTTAGGGATTGTCAGGAATGGTTGGATTCGATGATCCAGTGGGTCGTTTCTAACCTAGTGATTCTATGATTCTATGATTCTACGACTAGAAGACATTGATTGCTTAAGCTGGGCAACAGGCACCTTATGTGTGGTCACCACGTTATGGAGGGGAAATTAAACAATGTGGACATAGGAAGTTCTGTGCCAGGAAATGGGTCTAAACATGTTTAATTTACTTGTAGATTTGTATTGTCTGGATACATTTTTTTTGATAGCAGTGGCAATATTTATTTGCAATTTGTACATTATTTATTCATTTCTAAGTTATTCCTGAAAATGTGATGTAGGACAGTGCCAGAAAGTATGTGACTATTAAGATTCACAACACTGACTATGTTTCCCTTATCTGCGAGACCTAAACTCCTTTTGTAGGAGGAAATTACATGGATTTGTCAAAACTGCATTGTGAATCATCTCCTTTCTATTTCCTAAATGTTTGCAAATAATGTGGATTTTCATTCTGGTACTGATCTGAGTTTAGGCTGACTGACTTCTAGTCCTCTGACTCCCATTTTCCTCTTTTTCCAAAGGAAGACCCTTGATTTACTTTAGCCTTCTGGACCCTCAACTATCCTCTATGAACTCTTCAAGATTATGGTTTTGAAATGATATCAGAGTAAATTTTATCAAAGCAGCTTTTATCACTGCTTTTTCATTTGCTTTTTCCCCGCTCTAGACAGGATTTTCATTCTCTTTGCAGTAATACCATTATCTCCTTTAAACTTTTAAATGTTATTGTAAGCTTTTTTTTTTTTTTTTTCTATCTATCAAGGAGGAAACTATTCTTTGAAAGGTCTTCAGATATTACCTTGAGATGAGGTATAATTTTTGAATATATACATTTGAATATTCCAGTGCATTGTAGGAAAGTAAGGCATTCATGGGTTTGTTATCCCCGAATAAAACCTGCATTTTTTCAGTTGTTAAATACACTTGTGTGAGACTTTTGAGAAAAGGTGGGAATGAGTCGTGTCAAAAGCTTAAGGACTAATTTGTTTACCTCAGTGATTCCTTTACCTTTACCAGTTGTTACACTGTTTAACTTGGGAAAGAACGGCTTATGCATGCACACATGGGAAAGCAAATAGAAAATCACTTTATCATTTGTCAAACCTGTGCTGAACTGTTTGAAACAGTGTTATGCAGACTTTCTCTTTTGGGGAGTGACATGAGTGACTAACTTGGTAATGGAATTGGCAGGGAACATGTTGGCTAAGTGCTTGGAGCAAGAGGTTTGATGTAATAAAGCTGTGCTCTCAAGGCCTTTTCTGCATTCTTATAGACAATCAGGAGATCCAGTGGTTATTGTTCCATTTTATCAGTCCCAGTGTGTATTACATGCCGATCCTCACGAAGACGCATTAACTTCTGAAAACTTATAGTTTAATTAATACATTTCTTTTTCATTCTGTATTAGATGTATCAATTGTTTTTGCATCAATTTAGAGATTTCATTTATTTCATGTTTATTCATGGTAGGAATGTGAGTCTGCTTCTGAGTGTTAATGGAAGTGGAAAAGCCACCTAATGTCTTCTGCATCAATTTAATTTCCATTTCCAAAACCCTTGTTTTCACATGGACTGTAATTAGGAGCATTCTTAATAACATGCTTACTGGCAGAAGCATTTCAAGATTTTATCGCTGTGCCTGGCCCAGTCTGCCCATTGAGACATGACGTATTTATCATCTGTTCTCATCTGTAGAATATCTTTGATTATAATCTGACATTTCCTCATTTTTCAGACCTGATATTCTGCAATACCGTATTTTTTTGTAGAATTAGAATAGTGTTACTGAAAAATAACTACCACATTTTCTAGCAAAACCCAGGAGTTCCTCTTAGATATTGGATACTTAGAATATATTGTTGTGTTACTGATTCTTCCATTCTTCCAGAAGTGTGTTTAGCAATTTACTGTCTTCTGTTATTAACATACGGTAAAAATGGTATAAGATTTTATCAAAACGTTGGTCAGTGGTATTTAAGAGACTGAAAAATCTCTCAGGGTAGGATTCATTTGAGAATAAGAGACATAAATATAGATCCATAAATATACATGCTTGGGAGTTCTTGTTATGGCATTGATGCTTGGAGACTAGTAGTTTACATGTTAATTTGATTGCCCTAACTTAAGGTGTCTACCATTACTTCAGATGCATCACTCTCTACGAGACATGCATGGGACAACACCCCTATGGAAGACCTTGGTCCTTCTGCAGTAAAGATTAAGGTGACCCAGGATGCCCTGTTTGACATTATAGAAAAGGCAGTGAGTGTTTATCTTCAGGCAAATGTATCAAGCCCTGGACATTTATTTTGGGTTGTGATGAACTGCTCTGCAGGCTCCACTGACTGCACTGACCAGAACGTTGCTCTCTGTGGAAAGCTTACATAGCTAGTTCACACGTAAATGCCTACATGTAGACATTTCAATTTAGATATTTGAATTTGGAGTTCAAGTTCCACTCTGGTAGAACCAAGTTCCACTTTGGAACAAAGTTCCACTCTGGTACAGGAACTGAGAGCTTGCAAAGAACTTGGAATATTATGAATATAAAATCCTTGTAGATGGAACAAAGAGAAACAATTCCATGTTTAGAAAAAAATAATTTCTCCGAAGCTCATGGAATACTGTCAGGAAAAGAATTTTTTTCTGATTCTTTATCTTACATCTTCTATAATATTCATATTTTCTCCAATGGCTATAAACATACTCTCTTACCTATCAGAGCCACTTTTAAGCTTCTGTAAATTAATGTTTTGCTGCAGGTAGCATTTGGGCTTGCACATATCTTTCAAATCTGTTCTTAACATGAATAGGTGAAATCAAGCATAAAATCTCTTCTGGCGCTCAAGACTTACCCTTGAAATATCTTTAGAGACAAGAACGTTATGTAATACAGTGTTGAATGCTTTGCACAAGCCCAGTACATGATGACAGTTACTCTTCCCTTATCCACCAATGCTGTAGCTCCATCATAGAAGACCACCAAATTGTCAGCCATGATTTGTCCTTAGTGAAGCCATGTTGGCTGTCACCCATCACCTCCTTATTTCCCATGTGCCTCAGCAGAATTTCCAGGAGGATCTTCTCCATGATCTGTGGGGCACAGAGGTGAGACTTACCAGGCTGTAAATCCCCACATCTTCTTTTTTTCCTGTTTTAAAAATGTAGGTTATGCTTGCCCTTTTCCAGTCGGTGGAAACTTCACTGAACACCCACGACTTCTCAAGCGTGAGAATAATGCTGTTCCTTTCCTTGTCATGCAAAAGATATGAAACAAGCTTCGTGTAAGGGAAATACTGAATCATATATTTTGCCAGTCACGTATACTTTAAAAGATTAGGGCTTAATTCTCAATTCACTCAAGGCAATTTATATGACTAATCAGTAAAAAATATCTTTTAACTGCATTATAAGTGAATCTTCCTCCTTACGTGGGGGAACTGAGCTGCTAGAATGTCTGCAGGATCAGCCTCCAATTTCCAATAGCAGCTCCCCTGTTACTTGCAGTAATGGAAAGTAGATGTCCTTATCCATGATGGAGCATCACAGAACCGTGACAGGCCCTTCCCTGCTTGCTTTTCTTTTTGAGCAAAAGTTTGCTGGAATGAGGTAAAGACTTAAAAACATGAAGCCTGAGACAATCCCTTTGTCAGTGGTGGGACAATGTCAAACAAAGCCTCTGAAGAAAGTTCAGTGTAGGGGCTCTTTACACTGTGACGCACTCGCATTAGATATTGCTGTATTGTTTATTCAACATTGCTATAAAACTGTATGCTAAACGGATTACAAATCCCATCTAGCTTGTTATTAGTTACAGACTAGTAATCCTGTTTAAGGCTTTCAGCTGATGTCATGACACATACCTGGATTGAAGAAAGTAAAAATTTTCAATAACGCTGGTCTTGTTTTCTGACATAGGCTTCATTTAAACAGCTTTTGAGATGTGTCACGTTTTAGTAAAATGGAAATTCAGAACTCCTTCAAAAAGCAGAGAGATGCTTGATAGCATTAGCCACAACAGAATCCGGTGTTTCTAAGAGAAGAAACTGCTAACAGGCATTCTACTCATTGTAGTGAGGCAGAGGATACAGGTAAGGCAGCACAGTTCATAAGTCAAGGTTTTGCTCTGAGGAAACCTCTGTCTGACATTCATTATGGCACCGGTGCTCAGTTTCAGCATGAGCTTTTACTCCTTTACCTCTGGAGAAGACTATTTGTTCATTCTAACACCTAGCACACAATTAAATTGATGAGGTTGTGAGTTAGGGCTGTTTTAGGAATAAGGTGGAATTTAGTTGAAACAAAGTTCTCAAGGCAAAGGATATATTTATAATAGCACTGGGCACCTTCAAGTGGAATTTGTGGCAATAGCTTTGAGTTCTTCCTGGAAAGGGAGGAACATCTTGCAGGAGGCGTCAGTCTCTCTGGGCTGCGTCAGGAGCGATAGAGTTCCACTGCAAATTGCAATTAATTCGCTCTAGAATATTTGCCTGGAAAAGTGTTTTTTTACTAGCTTAAGTCCAAATAAACGACACGTCTCATCTCGTGCAAGAGCTCATCAGGGTTTGGAGAAGAAGCACACAATTTTCTCGAGCAAGTAACTTTCTTACCACATTACTGAAATCTGAAATTCTTACTACGTTGTTAATACCACCTGCATTTTAAGAAAAAAAGTATGAAAATGCAAGTTGATAGTATCCACAAGGAACACAGAGTTCTATTATTTTACACTTTCCAGTTTTACATGTCAGATTTTTCTTTCTTGTCCTTTGAGCTGTTCTTCACTTGATTTCCATGTCTCTACTTAATTCTTTCAAATTTGCCATGTAAGTGGTTTGTTTTTCTATGTCACGGTATTCAGAGGCTTTTCACCCCTAGATATTCCCCTATGTTACATCTTGCTGTCACTTTCAAACTGTCTCTGGTTACAGCTATATCCCTTATATTTTCATGTACTTCTGCTACAGCACTACAGATAATCTTGGAAAAGCCACGCTGCTGAGAATAGGATATCTGTAGCACAGAGTCATCGAACTGTGAGATCTCCTGGTTGAACAACGTAGTTTTCAAGGTTCTCTGTGGTCTGTATTGTGTGACTTTTTATTTCTTTTTGGACAAAGCCTTTCTTATATTGCAGTTAATGGCAAAACTGTAATTTAATCACAAATGTTCCTCTGATATCCATGATGCTCTGTGAAGAATTTACAAAATCTTGTTGAGGGTGATTGTCCTGACCCATTGTGCCATGTCATATCAGTGAAATTTGACTCAGATGATCTTGGAAGGACAGGCTGAGGGAGTTGAGCTTGTTCAGCCTAGAGGAGAGAAGACTCCAGGGAGACCCTATAGCAGCCTTCAGTACTTAAAGGGGCCCACAGAAAAGCTGGGAAGGGGCTCTTTATGAGAGAATGCAGTGATAGGACAAGGCTTAACAGTTTTAAATTGAAAGAGATTTAGATTAGATTAGGAAGAAATTTTTGGCTGTGAGGGTGGTGAAGCACTTGAAGAAGTTACCCAAAGAAGCTGTGACTGCCCCATCCCTGGAGGCGTTCAAGACCAGGTTGCATGAAGCTATGAGCAGCCTGATCTAGTGGAAGATGTCCCTGCCCATGGCAGGGCATTTGGAACTAGACGATCTTTAAGGTCTCTTCCAACACACACCATTCTGTTATTGTATGATTTCTTCCTGGAAACATCCTTCTGTCTTCACTGACAGATAGAATCCAATTGTACTGTTTTCATGCACATGGCCAAAGTCATACCTTTATGAGAGAAAATGGCTTTTCATGCTAACTACTAGAGTCCATTTTCTTAGCTGATATTCATAGTCAACCTGACATTCTGGCAGTAGCCTGGCAGTACCCTAGCAAGTTATTAATAGCTGAAGAGAAAACTTGATCAGCAGCAGAGTTTACATGTTCTAAATGGAGACAGAATCTTGAAGAATATTCAGAGTTGATCCAATCATTTTTCCACTGTGCAGAATGGCAATACTGCCAAGATTCAGTCTAGGAGGCTATACAGCATATTTAGCAAAACATAGAAGTATCATAGTATTTATTAGTCTTTCCCTCCTTCAGTATCTTTGATAAACTGATGGGTTTACTACTCAGATATATGGCCAGATGTACGAAAAGTGTTAATGCAAATTATTTCATTGTCACGAGCTAGAAAATACTGGAATCTAGGTGGTATTTATGGGAGTATCAGCAGTTAATAACTACAATTTCAGAAGGAAGCTGCTGTCCTGTCTCTGATGACCATGAAACCCAAATTTAAATTTCATGTTGCATTTCTACAGAAGATCTGTTACTTTAAAACTGTTTGCATCATATTGTGTGTGTATGTGTGTGAGTTTGGAATGTGTACATGGGACAGCCAGGGGACAATAAGCATGTCTGTGTTAGCTTGGACACTGTTTCCATTCCTCAGTTATGATCGAATGAAAATATTTAGAAGTTTAATTTAAAAAGTGCCATTAAATTGTAAGACATAGTAGTGCTGGACCACAAGCTGTGTAAAAACCACATGGGAAACTGATGATTACAATTCTTGTGGACTCTGTTGGGTTCATGTGACGTGCGCTACCAAAGAATGTGTGTTCTCCTTTCCTTTTCTCAGTGGAACAAAAGTCTTGTAATTGCTGTTTTCTTCTGCATTAACCATAGTGTTTTATTTTACTCTGTGGACGTGCTGTCAGTCCTGTCATTTAGTTCTGTTTCAGTGCAATATTTCGGTTCATGGATTGTTTCCATCAAGACAAGCAGGACTCCAGCTCCTGCTGTGTAGCACGCTGACTAGCAAAGGTGACACAGTGGATCTCAACGAGTTCATTCTGTGTGAGAGGTAAAAGCACTTCCCTGCATGATTTATTATGGATGATAACTGATAGAGGCTGGACTGCGTAATGGAATAGATTACTTGCTCTTTTGTAAACAATATCCTGTTTCTTAACAGAAAGCATTGAAGAATTATAGGTTACCATTTGTAACGTCACGAATTGTTTCAGCAGTTTTGCTCAACTCATAAAGTTGACAGCTTCCAGGGGCAGCACAAGCAGCACCTTCTACTTTACAGCATTTCTCCCAGTGTGCTACAACTATAAAGAAAAGCTGTGAATGGTTTTATTATGAATCACTGAGCTGATGCCAAGTAAAGATAGACCAAAGCTTTCTTCCACCAAAGATCCTAAGGGCTTGCTCAGGACCCTGTAATTCTGGCCCCTTACAGGCTTGGCAATAGTCAAAGTGATCTCTCTCACTAGTAAAGGGTGGGAAAGTGGTGAGACGTATAAAATGAGATATTTCAGCACCCAATTAACTCATCTGACAAATTGAATTAAGCTCTTTTGGGGGTTATCTGAAGTCTTTATTCGGGATGCTCACAGCATTTCTCCTGACTGAGCTCCAGGATGAATCGAGGTCTAAATCCTGAATGGCAGAGAAGAGAGTTGAAGTCTTGGATTGTCAGCGAGAGCCCAAGCATGAGGAGCGTGTCTCCTGCTAGGTTGTGTTAAAAGCATCATTAATGGCTACATTGGAATGTGAAGAGACCACCACTCAGGTGGCAAAAGTTAGGGCTCTGATGGCTTGTTAAAAGGGTAGTAGGACACCTGGACACCTGTCTCAGAAGGAGGAGGTCTTCCAGTATTTTTCTTGCTACCAAACAAACATCCTTTCTCTTTTGAGATCCAGTCTGTGATGACCTGTTCTCCCCTACACATGGGAGATGGAGGGGGCTCACTTGTTTCTGGGCATCGCTTCAGCTTCCCTAAAGCCTTCACCATGGGTGCCTTCTGGGGGAGCTTCTAGACCTGCAGACCACCAAAATGTATTTTAATGCCAGCCCCGTCTCTGTTGGTAAAAAATTATAACTCATGGAAAAAAAAATAATCCGTGTATGCTGACATAAACTCATGCACTGTAATTTAGATTTCTAAATTATGTGATGCAGCTATCACATTGATTACCCTGCAGTTATACTGTGTAGTTATTAGCTGTCTCTCAGTAGGATGCACTTTGTTATAGTAAAGTCTGCAGGAAAAAAACGGATCTGCATTGCCTAATTTTCAAGATTACTGGTGCATTTCACCAGGACCCTAAAAATTATTAGTGTGTTAAACAGAATATCTACAATACATGAAACTTTCTAATAGATTTTTTATTTTACAAACTAACTACAAACTAAATTGGGAAACACCAATCAACCTAAAAATTTGTCTGTAATTGAAGGACTGCATTTCACCCTGTTATACACACTTAAATTCAGAGGTCCAAGTCCAGGAACTACTTCAGTATGTATCAATGTTGCAACTAGAGACATTGTTTCTGTCCTATGAATAGAAATATTATGATATTAATTAAAAAAAATTCAGCTTTCTCATAGGAAGGATTTCTAGCCACAGGAAGAAATGATAATTAGAACAGTACTCACATGATTTTTTCTTTCATGTTTGATAAAAATGAAGAAGGGAAAATCATGTATACACTTGTTTCACAGAAAAGAACAATCTTCTACAGCTTTTAGACAGCGGTGTAGATACTAATTTTTGTAGTTGTTCACATGCATATCTTACCTCCAGTTAATTGGTGAGGTGAAAACTTATTAATTTTCACACCTTATCACAATTATACAGAAAAAAACCCCAACCAACAACCCTCAATTCTTTGCTGTATTTAAGCATCACAAATTCCAAAGCTTAGTGAAGTACAAAATTACAACCAAAATAAAGTTCACAATAAGGTCTTAGAGAAAGAGATATCATAAATGAAAGTTTAAACCTTTGAGAAATTGCTATTATAATTTATAGAAAAAATGTTGTTATTTCTTTTGCGGAACAAACAAGAAAAGAAATTTCTCTAGTATGTCTTGACTGTAGAAAAGCTGCTTCAGCTGTGCTCTGCTTATGCCATGTGTCCTAGACTTGCTTTGTAGAGAACAGGAGGTTTGAAAGAAAATAATTCATCTATGGGCATGTGAGAAGATTGAACGACAGGCAAGATCTCATCTCAGCAGGTCTTTGATTTTTTAATGTATCAGAAGGTTCTAAAAGAGACTTTGAGCCGTTATTTAATCCATCTGCTTGGCTAACGACAGGATCAATCAGCTTTGATTCGGATGTTTTGCATGATTTTACCTCTTCAGAGGCAGAGATTCCCTGACCATTGAGATACTCTTGTTCAGCACTTTTTTAACTCATAGATTAATTTCTTTCTCCTTTTCTGTAGTTTCAAATCAATGACCTACTCTCTTGGTCACAATAAAGAACAATTTGTTTCTTCCTTCTCTGTAGTAGACTTATGTATATGAAGACTGTTGCCATGTCTCCCTTGTAGACTAAATATGTTCTTTATCTGTATTTTCTGAAAATAATCCTGTTTTAGTGTTTTGGAAGGGACCAATAAGGATCATCGAGTCCTTGTGTCTATGGGTGTTGTCCAAATGCTTCTTGAATATTGTTAGGCAGCCATTTCTCCTTCCCCACAGAGCTGTTCCAGTGCTCCATCACTCTCCGAGTGAAGAACCTTAGCCTATTATCCAATCTAAACCTCCCCTGGCACATCTTTCTGCCATTTCCTTGGGGACAATCATTGGTCACCAGAAAGAAGAGATCAGTGACTGCTCTGCCTTCTTCCCTTGTGAGGAAGCAGTAAACTGCTTTGAGGTTTTGCTCCAGTCTCCTCTTCTCCAGGCTGAATAGACCAAATGACTTTACCTGCTCCCCATAAGGCTTCCTCTCTAAACCCTTCACCAATGTTGTGGCCCTCCCCTGGACACTCTTCTTTTTCTACTGCAAGGTAGGGACACACCAATGCAGAGTAGAGCAGGGCAATCACCTCATTTGACTCGTTAGCAATGCCCTTCGTGATGCACCTCAGGATACAGTTGGCCCTCTTGGCTACCAGGGCACACTGTTGGCTCATATTCAACTTGATGTCAACCAGAACCCCTAGATCCCTTTGTGCAAAGCTGCTCTCCAGTCTTTCGTCCGCAGTCTGTATGGACATCCAGGCTTGCTATGTTTCACATGCAAAATCCAGCACTTGCCCTCGGTCAACTTCATGCAGTTGGTGACTGCCCAGCAATCCAATTTGTCCAGATCCCTCTGCAGGGCGTTTTTGTCCTCAAGAGTGTCAATAACTCCTGCCAATTTCATGTCATCTGCAACCTTAGTTATGCAACCCTCAAATCATGCTTGAATGAAATTCCCTAAATTGCACAGTATTGTGCCTAGAACAAAAGGTATTTAGGAATAGTTAATTTTAGCTAGTAACAGAGGTGAGAAAAACCCATTATTTTTTTGTTTTCAGTAAGAGTTTCCCTAAAATATGGTTAAAACAAGATTCTCTCTCTCACTCTGTTTCATATTACATTTTACCTTCCAGGCAATCATACAAGTTTGCATCTGGGAGGCTGTACTTGAGTAACCATAAAATAAAATATATGATGTCAGCATTAAGATAAACAAGCTGAAGACAATCTGGCAATATGATAAAGGACTGTTATACTGCATGAAATGGCCAAACAGAAAAAAGAGTAAGGATAAACGCAGATGAAAGCCCTAGTAATGGAGTTTTTGTTAACTTTTTTACCAGAATAATCCTTAGCTATGACGTAGATATTTTTTATGGTGTTTTTGAGAAAACACAATACAGAAGTCTCTGTAAATCATTAGGTGATCAAATCGTCACTGTAGAAATATAAATTCCCATTTAGTCCATATTCAGTTTTTACAGAGAATGCAGGTTAAGTCATGTCATTAACTTTTTATTTTTACTTATTCCTGAAGAAATAACTTAAAGTCCACACAGTTCAGAGAAAAATACATGTAGTGATAAGTTTAATGTGTTCTAGATACTCTGTTGAGGAGTACATACCCATTTCTAGATAGTTCTTGGACAAATAGTGTTCCTTTCAGCTTTTATGGAAAATAGAATGATAGAATGTTTTAGATTGGAAGGAACCCTAAAGATCATCTACTTGTAACCTGCTGGCATGGACAGGGACACCTTCCACTAGACCAGGTTGCTCAAAGACCCACCCAGTGTCGCCTTGAACACTCCCATCTAGAACTTCTTTGGACTGCCTGGTCCAGTGCCTCACCATACTCATGATGTAGAATTTCTTCCTTATATCTAATTTAAATTTCCCCTCTTTCAGCTTAAAGCCATTACTCGTTGTTCTATTACTACACACCCTTGTAAAACAGGCTCCTTATAAATATCGAAATGACACAATAAGGTTTCCCTGGAGCCTTCTCTTCTCTAGGTTGAACAACTCAAACTCTCTCAGCCTTTCTTCATAGGAGAGGTGGTCCATCAATTTGATACCTCTTTGTGGTCCTCCTTTGGGCCAGCTTGAACAAGCCCATGTCTTTCTTGTACTGAGAGCTCCAGACATGGATGCGGTTCTCCAGGTGGGGTCTCCCGAGATGTTAGTAGAGGGGAGAATCACCTCCCTCAACCTGCTGACCACACTTCTTTTGATATAGCTCAGGATACAGATGGCTTTCTGGGCTGCAAGCACACATTGCTGGCTAATGTTGAGCTTCTCATCAAACAGCACCCCCACATATGTGCTTGAGATTGCCCAATTCTTAAAAACCTCTTCAGCTAGAAATCATGAGAAAAATTACTTCATTAAGGGTTTCTGCTGAGATCGGGAATTATGGTAATAGCAGATCTGTACTCTATTTTGACTTTGCCCTTACATTAGATAAATGACTGCTATTACTGCTCTGGTGGTTGTTTACTCAGAAAATGAACTGAATTCCAATTCACTTTATTGTACTTCATGATTTATTTGCTTAGTGTTGTTTACAGTGTGCCTTAGCTGGCTGAGACTTTATCACGTTTGCATTGAGAACGTTGTGAAGAAAGTTAGACTGATTGGTGTGTGTTGCATGCATAAGGAATGCTCCTCTGTGGCGAGTCACTAGCAACTTGATACGTGTTTATACTTAGGAAAAAAAACCACTAGTAAAAACTGATAACACTGTAAACCCACAGTTTTTATTTTCTCAAAAGAAACCTTGTAATCACACCTTCCATCTGTGGAAGAACTTTTGCCATCGCTAGATGAGTTAGTATATTCTTATGACTCAGCATGCTTAGTGCCTGAAGGAGACGTACATGAAAGCTGGGGAGGGATGTTTTATAAAGGTGTGTAGTGATAGGATGAGGGGGAGAGGCGCAGATTTAGACTGGACATAAGGAGGAATTTCTTCACAATGAGAGTGGTGAGGCATTGGAGCAGGTTGCCCAAGGAATGTGGATGCCCTATCCCTGGAACTGTTCAAGGCCAGGTTGGATGGGGCCTTAGGCAGCCTGATTTAGTGTCAGGAGTCCATGCCTGTGGCAGGATGATTGGAACTAGATGACCTTTTCGGTCCCTTTGAACTCAAACCATTCCATGATTCTATGCTCCCAGGTCCGGGATGACTCCACTCTTTTCTCATACAACTCTGCACCTCTCTGTGCCATTAACTTTCTCTCCTCTCTAAGCACAGGTCTTGATCATACAAGCCTTCTGGTAAGTTGTATGCAGCAAGTGATGCAGTGTTGAATTCTTCAGGCTCTGCTGTTTTGCAAGTTCATATCCACATACTGTGACTTTTCCAGCCTGTTATGATTTGGGAGAAGAATCAATCTGTACTAATCAGAAAGAGAGTTTTGCACTCTTAAAGCCAGCTAAAGCAAAGAGCAGCATAAAGTTTCACTTTAGTCATCTGGTAAAGCAACTACCTGCCTCTCACCAAGTCATCATTGTCTGAAATAAGCATATATTCCAGAATAAATACTTAGAGGTGACGTTTTCAAGGTTCAAACAGAATTTCATACTGGTGGTAGTATAGTTGGCTGTTGGCTTAATTAGTGCCATAGATGCCTCTGTTAGGCTGGAGAACATCTGTCAAACAATTTATTTTGGGTCTGGGAGTGTCTGTTCTTATTTGACTTTTCACTCACTAAACTCTCATTCTGCTGTAATGATGAATGCAGAACACATTGGAGCTGATGAGAGAACACAACCTGCAAGAGAAAACAAAAAATAATATACAGCAGTTACCAGAAAATTTCAAACCATTTTTATGGGGAATCTTTTGGATGAATTTGGTGGCTGTTTGGAGAACTGAGCCAGTGTTGGAGCCAGAGGACAGGGACATGTACACATTCAGGATTAATCGTGAATCAAAATGCCTGAAAAATAAACAATGGACGGGATGTACATACTATGGAGCAGCATCATTATGGGCCTCATTAGTCTGGGCAACCTGGTTAGCTGAATGCTATCCTGTTGACACCTCTTTGGCTCCTGCTGACCTCATTTTCACAAGAACTGTGTTTATAAATTCTATGTGCTTTACTGTTTTTTAATACCATGCCTGAATCTGATATTACATAGCTGGAGAAAATGCACTTGTCAGATTTGTATTCCTATGTGACTGTTCTCAGGCACTTTTGTGGTCTCTAATATATCAACAACCCTTGTGTCTTTGCTGCCATGTGGATCTCTATGCCCTGCCTCCGGCGAGATGGCAGACTGAAGGACCTGGCTAGTGCATCATCCCTGGAACACTGGTGTTCCACCTCCAGGCTTATTTCTAGCAGGCCTGGGACAAAGAAACACTATGAGCTATACAATACAACTGGTTACGGTAATAGAACCATATTTAGAGACAAAACTGTCTCAGTGGAATTATTTTATTGATAAATTAAACTAGGACATGAATAATTTTGCTGTTTTAAGACTGATAGTTAGGGTTTTCTGATTTTCCTTTTATTCTGTCCACTCATTTTTATGTTTCTCGTATTTTTAGAGTTTTAATGACCACATTTCTGACCATAACGGGTAAATTATAGATTCAGGTTGATACAACATTGTGAACTTTCTGTACTGTGTTTATGACAGATATGAAAGATCTTTAATTTTGGAGAGGGTAAACAGAGCAGCACAATTATACATTTTTTAAAATCCCTTCATTTAACCCAAGAAATGTGCTAATGAATTACTGAACAAATGAACTGCATACATCAGTGCCTGAGACTCACGGGAACAGATTTGCTAACTTGCATCTGTTGCTGTTGTTAGCATGTTTTTGGTTTGTCTTGTGTACGGAACAATCCCACAGCAAATATGGCCTGTAACTTATTTACCCATGTTAATGTTAATGAGTGTATGTGCATAGCTACACATTACTTCTGCGTGGCTATTTCTGGAAGAAAATAAATTTCCCCTTTGCTAAACCAACAAGAGGAATGCATGTATAGTTTTCTGCAGCAAAAGACCATTAGCACTATATTTCAATTTCCTTGCTCTTTTCACTATGATAAGATATTATAATATTTTAAAAATAATGCAGTATATTTATATTCTAGTTCATAAATCACTCTTGAATTGTTTCTCAAACATTTCCTTATAAAGATGCATAAGTCTTGGGTTAAAATCTGTCCAATAATATTTTGGGCTTGTATCAGTGATGCAAAATAGTTACAATAGAAATTAAATTTCAGCTATTGTTCCTTGTGAAGAAAGGTAGTCTTTGCCACATGCAAATCCTTCTGTGACCACAATCCATGTGCTGATTATAAATGGCTTGACGTGCTCAACATTATGATTCCGGTTCTTCAAGAGATCCATATTTTTCTGCTAGTGCATGATGTTTTCCACAGCCCAAATAACTGAAAGGATAGTGACATGTTTACAATAAGAAGCACCTGCTCTCCAACAGCCAGCAGAGACTTGGGAGTTGCTGATTTGCATGGACTGTCAGTGCATCCTGAAAAAAAATGCATAGCAGCAATGGAATGTTTGGTGTCTGGCACCTCAGTGGAGACAGAAACTGGCCTGATGATGTTGGCTATGCTGATGTGGGTAGGGGTGACAGCAACCCAGCCACTCTCAGACTACTCTTCTATGAGCTTTTACAGATGAGAACACTCCAGCTCTGGTACAGTCCTAGCAAAGGTGAGCTGGCTTTTTCATCCGGTTGTCTCTGAGTACAGGACTGTCCAGCCCACATGCGCTTACAAAAGCTGGTGTCAATAAACCATTCATTTCACTGTCCTTGAAAAATTCACACACGTGATTATGCTAAGGATAAGTGAAGCCTTCAGGCAGAAGGAATTGGGAAGTTAAAGCCAACTGTTAGGTCCCAGTGTGGGTTTAGTATGTGATGGAAAAATGAACTATCAAGTACTCTCAAGATCAGCTTTATCTGCCGTTCCCGGTGTAAATATTTGAACACGCACACACACACACACACGCTAAAACAGCCTAAAGCAAGGACTTGACAGCTTGAGAAGGAGAATCCAGCATACATGATAACACATTTCCAGCCTAAGTGCTCACTCAGGTGGTCTGGATGCACTGGGTGCAAGGCAAGGTTACTGCAGTACAGTCTGTCAGCAGGTGTCCTGTACGTGACTCTTCTTATGCACTTGATAGATGTTTCTGATGCTGGAGCCAAGATACAGCTGAGTTTCAGACATCATAATGTTTGGCAGGTATGAGCTGTAGCTTTGCAAGACAGACATGACCTAAGGATGCTCAAGTTGACAAGAATCCTAAAAACCTCTGGGAAACATGGGAAGAAAAGAAACAGAACAAGTCCAAGTAACCTTTGAGAAGCCACTGTGAAAAGTGAATTCATTTCTTTATTGCCTTCTTATTGTGCATCAGTAAATTTCTCTTTCGGAGATGAAAGATTAATTAAAATGTACTGGATTTTCCAAAATGCCTCAATGACTGTTTGTGTATACTTTGAAGTCAGAACATAAATGAATATCTCCTTTGGACAAATGTGAGACTACTCAAACTTGAACATGTTTGAATCCAGGGCCCAGCTTTGCATTTAGTACATATTTCTAAGGAAAACACAGTCTCCAAGGCACATTTGTGACACAGGGGCTGAAGCCAGTATCTGTGTGGTTCCTGTGAAACGCTCTGAGGAGCTGTGTCTCATGGTCATCCTCAAGTCAGAGGGCAGAAGACATGCAGAACAGCCAGTATAAACCTATGCTATGGTCCGGAGACAGTTTACCTCAAAGCATTTGAAATAGCAAACACATCTGGGGATCATTTCCTTTTCCAAACGAACATCACAACCTGATCTGGCTCTTCAGACAGTTTAAAATTCCATTTTCTTCAAAAATTCATACAAAGTAATATATTAGAGAAAAGATCTTAAAAGAACTGAGACAAAAATGGCTCTAGGGAAACAAGATGAACTGATTAGACATTTTTGTGTAGTTTGATCATCCTGCAATTCTTATTATTATTTTTTTTGGTACATTTAAAAGTGAAGTATTTATTACCTTAAATAGCTTGCTGACTAGAGAAGCAGAGTGACAAATCATATATTATTTGGTTGCTTTGATTTAAAGTATGTTCTCTATTGTAACTCCTATGGGTTATTCATGTGCATGGGTAGCTTTTGAAGGAAGGTCTAGTGGCTGCCTCTGTCTTTTGTTTATCTCAGGATCCCCAAAACAACAATTTTTATCCTTATGATGGAATAGCTCACAGAAGGATGTGATGGGGACTGGCAGAAAAAAATCTAAATCAATATTCTGTGTTTTATGCTGAGTCTGGAATGAATCTATAGAGAGACAGCAAGGGTGATCTATGAAGAATGATAATTATGAGGTCAATAAGCCTTTGAAAGACAACCATTGTTAAAGAACATTGTTAAAAATTATTTGCATCCTTAATGCCCCACTGCCATTCAGAAAACTGTGAAACAAAGTCCTGCTGCAGTACTACTGAACTTGAGGTTTTCATAGCTGAGCTCTACAAACTGTAAGTAGGGATGGTATGTAGTCTGTACAGGTCAGAGTTCTTCCACCCATTTCTCAGTCGAAGATCATATGGATGGATGTGTTTTCTTAGAGAAGTGAATTGGTCTCAGGATGTACTAGATAAAAACTATGAGAAGACATTGATTTTCAGTGGATTTGAACTCAAATTCAAACATTTCTGAGAATGTTTCCCTTAGTTTTGTTGTCCTCTTTAAGATTGTTCAACAACTGAGAATATCTCTGAGCCACCATCAGCTGCTGTGATTTTTGGAGTTCGTTAACAAATGTTTTTGTGCTACTTGACTTTTGTAAGTCTATGGCATCTTTTCCTCCCAGCCTATCTGCTTCCAGACTGTCTGTCTGATTTAATGCCTCTCCAAACCAAAAGGTTGTGGTCTTCGGTCTCCTCCAGATGCTTGCTGCCTTTATTTCTCATAAGCCCTTTCATATGTACTGCATAAACTCAGATTCAGTAGAGTTTTATTATTCTATAGCAATTATAAGACTTCTATAGCTTGAAAAAATCAAACATTCTGCCATGGCATGCTCTCCATGAAGAAAAGCTCTTCTAGTAAGTGATATATACTGATTCTGCTACAAAGTTTAGAAGTGCAAAATAAATGAACTGTTTTTTAAACTGCTAACCTTGTTTAAGTGTTGCCTTCTGGGCAGAAAGTTTGCTCAGGTACAAACATTGCTTTCGGTTCCAGTAACATATATGTACATGGAATCATAGAACAGTTTGCTTTGGAAGGGACTTTAAAGATCATCCAGTTCCAACCCCCCTGCCATGGGAAAGGACAGCCCACCAGCCCAGGCTGCCCAAGGCTCCATCCAACGTGGCCTTGAACACCTCCAGGGATGGGGCAGCCACAGCTTCCCTGGCCAACCTGTGCCAGTGCCTCACCACTCTCATGGTGAAGAAATTCTTCCTAATGTCCATTCTAAATCTGCCCCTCTCCAGTTTATACCCGTTCCCCTTGTCCTATCCCCAGGAGCCTTTGTAAATAGCCCCTCTCCAGCTTTCCTGTAGGCCCCCTTCAGCTATAAGATCTCCATGTACATCATGTACTCTGAAAACCAGCCTCTAGATATTATACACACAATTTTAAGACAAGAGTTTTATATGAACATAAGGCCTGTGATACTGCATACGGTTTGTATTTGGATACCTTGGCACCTTTTTTAGAAACGATGTACACAATTATATGTGTGGCAGCCAAAGTGGGACGTTGGACTGTGCAGCCTGTGAAAGTGGACTTTTAAATGAGGGTGAACCTAATTGACTTTTTTGCTGGAAAGAGATAGATGCATGTAAAACATGTAAGGTAGATGCTAAATCTGATAGTCTGACAGAGGTGAGGCTCTGCTGCTCCATATATTGGGCCCAACCAGTGCTGAGTATGAGCATGTATTCCCAGTAGGCACACAATGCAGTACAGTCTATCACATGGATAGACACACACAGAAGCACTCAGCACTTGCACAAACACAAAATCATCAGTGTCGCCATCTTTTTCTCCTCTCTGGCTGATCAGGAAGAAGGTTTGTTAGTGGGAAATAGGTATGTACATACATACTGTATGGGTACCCCCAGCAGCTGGGCTTAGCACCTGGTCTGTGTGCCTGTGGTGGGCCTGGGAAAAGCTGGGACTGGGTACTGTCTGAGTTCCCTCATCTGCCATTGCTCCTCTACACTCCTTTCCGTGTCCGTGGAGATAAGCTTTTCATTGCTGACACGTGCAGTACAGAATTAAAAATTATCTACTTTGAAATAGTGGGTAGCGTTGGAGTGAACAGGCATCTGAAGAAGTCAATAACAATCGAGGGACAACACTTGCTACACCATACTTCTAAGCAACCTGCAGCAAATATTAAACTTTCACAGCTAGCATGCAAGCTGCAAGCTAATGTCCCCTCCACATAATGAAATGAGTGTGCCCAATAAACTGTACTTGTTTTTGCCTTTGCAAGCCTTTTGCTTCTTTTAATTCTCAGCAGAGAAATGATGTGAGTTCTGAATGTCCACTTGTCATCACTTGTCATCTTGCATCACAATGCTTCTGTTTAAAAGAAGCTTCAGGATTCAAAATACTGAGCAGAAAATTCTCATAAAATGGAATAAACTGAAAGCTTTTATGCAGACATTCTAGAAAAAACCCAAATTTGGCAAAATTACATCCCCAGATTTGACCTTTATATCTTCCTGTTTCCTGTTCTGAATGTTAAGGATGGATGATGATGATGATTATTATTATTAATAACAACAGTAGTAATAATGTAGGGTGTGGTCTCTGATGAAATAGGCATATTCGTACAGAATAGGGGCTGTCTGAACGGTTTTCCAACAGGGTGAATGCTTAGATAATGCTTGGCAGTGTTTTTTCCACTGGTTCCTCACATAAGGTTTTGTGAACTTGGGCTTGGAGTTGTTTGGAGACTTGAAAATAACAGAAATTCCATTAGATTTCACATAATTTTTCACTTTCTTCCAACAAATGAGCGAGATGCGAAAGTTTAATGCATGCAGCTGATGTTTTCTAAGCCTAAAAAGATGGCTTTCCAGAACCTCTGTACTTTTGGTCTCAGGAACACAGTCATAAGCAGTGGAAGGTCATGGCTGATGCTGAGCAGCTGGGCCTGTTTTGAAAGTTCGTGGTGTGGGAGCAGTAAGATAAACAGCAGCTCAGCAGAGTCCTACTAAAAAATAAATAAAGCATGTTATCCCCAACTTTTGTACAATTAGGAAAAAATACCATCATGATGAGCGTGGACTGTATTAGTTAAAGATTTAAAAAAATTTCCAGAAGGCCCTGACTTCTGGGAACTTGGTTTTGATCTGGAGGAGTAGAACAGTGCTGTCCATAGCAGTTAGGTTACATATCCCACAATCATTGTGAAAATCACATATTGGTTTTCACATGAATCGGCTTCCTTTTTATACAGTTAGAATCATAGGATCGTTTGAGTTGAAAGGGACATTAAAGCTCATTCAGTTCCATCCCTCTGCCACGGGCAGGGACACCTCGCACCAGCCCAGGCTGCCCAAGGCCCCACCCAACCTGGCCTTGAACACCTCCAGGGATGGGGCAGCCACTACTTCCCTGGCCAACCTGTGCCAGTGCCTCACACCCCTCATGGTGAAAAAATTCTTCCTAATGTCTAAGTTTAAATCTGCCCCTCTCCAGTTTATATCTTTTTATACAGCTTTTTTGTAGCCCCTTCTGGCACTGAAAGGTTGCTTTAAAATCTCCTCTGAGCCTTCTCTTTTCCAGGCTGAAAAAGCCCAACTCTCTCAGTCTGTCTTCATAGCAGACGTTCTCCAGCCCTCTGATCATCTTCGTAGCCCTCCTCTGGAGCCGTTCCAACAGGTCCACATCCTTCTTATGTTAAGGATTCCAGAAATGGACACAGTGTTCCAGATGAGGTCTCACAACAGAGGAACAGAGGGGCAGAATCACTTCCCTCAACAGTCAGTTCCCTCGACAGTTGATACCCAAATTTCATTTAATGGATCTGACTCTCTATTCCAGCTAATTGTGCTTAAAGATCCATTATGTTCAAATGTAAAGGTTTATTATGCATTTTTTGGCCTTTTGTTTATATCTTCATACAAAAATGGCATCCACAGAGTGCTCGTCTCAGAGCTGAATGTGAAACTGGTGGTCCTGAACTAGTTTCTTATGATTTACCATGTACTTGGCCCCTCTGCTCTTTTCTAAAAACAAATGATGATAACATCTATTGTTTTTTATTTTAATACACTAGAATTAACTGTAATTTAAGTTTTCCAAACATTGTAAGCAGAAGTATATAAAGTTGTGCCAAAAAGACTATGAATAATAGATCTGAAGAATATCCTGGAAATGCATGGTTCCACTATAGACTGCATTAGGCAGAACTCCTCTGGCAAATTTACTAGGTTGTAGGGACTATATATTTTTATTTTTCTTTGCTCCATTTTTTTCTCTGTTGAAGCAGAAAACTACACACTATATCTCAGCCATTGGATGGGAAATTTATAGTATTTTACAGAAGAAAATAGATTAAAAATACCATTTCAAAAAAATCTAATAACAACTTGCTGGGTGCTTTGTTGAACATGAAAGAAATACCTGGAAAAAATTATAGGCCTTTGCTGGTTTGTTCTACCACACTTTATAAATGTCCATAGCTGCAGATCTTCTCCACAAATAGCTCCAAACCCTCAAACAGTTTCAGAGCTGTGTTATTGCAATCAGGAGGTCTATTAAAACTTAACCTTATTCTGTATTTCATATCTTGAGTTATTTGGCAAAATGAGGATTGAAGAGATGAAAATAATAAAAAATGAAGTGAATTTACTGGCCCTTCCCAAGCAAGGTGCCTGTTTGTTTTTTCAAGTCTAGGATTTGTCTTGACAGTGAAGTATCACTAATGTTTGTGTAAGGGGATAAAAGAGAAGAGGTATAAAGATCTAATAACAGCTGCAGTAGGAGCATACAAATGGAAAGACTGAATTCTCTGACTTATGGTGGGATGGAAGATATGTGTTTGCAGTTCGGAAATGTTAAATAGTAAATGCTCCAAGGTCTGACACAGTTTTGGTTTGGTTACTGCTTCATTGCTGTGACAGGATCTGATGTTTGAGAAGAGATAATATGTGTTTTACTGTTAATTTGTTACTTTTAAATAGCTTATGCAAATAGGTAGCTTTAGAATTTGTCAACATCTGAAGTAAAAGATCACAGAATCCACCACTGGCAAGGTGTAAAACAACCACAAATGGCTGTAATACCAGTAAGAACAGAAGCCAAGAAATCACTGACTACCCTGACCAATTTTCCTTAGTCTTCTTTTTGCAACTGACACGTTGGTAGAAGCTCTTCTCCTTTCCTTTCTTGTCCATCACCAGGTTCAACTCTAGATGGGCTTTGGCTTTCCGAAACCCATCCTGACAGGCTCAGTATGCCTAAATTTCTCCTGGGTCACCTGTCCCTCCTTCTACCTCCTATCTTCTTATTTTTTAGGCTGGACTTTCATTTATTTGTTAGTATGAGGTCCAGAAGACTGTCTCCCCTCATCAATTCCTCAACCACCTATAACAGACAGCTGCCACCAATGCACTTCATAAAATCCTTTGTTGCTTGTGCTCTGCTATATTGGCTGTGCATGCTGATCGTTGAACCCAGTTATGCAGTCAAATTTGATGTGATTCAGCAGTCACCTTGGCAGCATTGTTGGTGCCTCCGCAGAAGAGCAGCATGGGATGGCAGTCTTAAGGTCAGACAAGCCTTAGCAGCCTCTCCACAGTATCCTTGATCCAAGCCCTTGGCAAGCAGCAAGACCACCTCACTAGATGATGGGTCAAGTTTGGTAGGTGAGACCTCTCATGCTTGTATGAGAGTATCGTACAAGCACACTTACTTTCCAGCACTGCTGTGGTGTACAGCCACTACTGGCTTGGAGGTTTTGTGGACACACAGCCCAGTGCCTCCTCTACTACCAGACCACTGACCCCATTCTGGAACTGCAAATGGGATAGGAGCCATCCTGTCAGACATTTCCTTCAGAATTGCACTTTGACTTTATTCTGCTTGACATATTTTTAAGAACAGCTTAATGCCCTAGACCACTTAAAGGTTTTGTCCTCTAGCTGCAGTGAATGATTTGGAAATAGGCTGACTTTGTAAAATAGGGATATATTTTGCCAGTTACACTTGGTTTGCACATAATTTTACGCTTAGAGTTCTGCCTGGTTCTGTGCATATTTCAGTAAGATCCACCTCATGTTACTCTATCTGAACTTGGCAAAACCACATCAAATAAGGTATTATTTTTTATCAGTGAATGCATGTCTTCTACTGATAAGGTATTTTTTTTCCCTGAGGTGCTTAAGATACATCACTTCATATACTGAAACTGACTGCATCAGAGACAACAATAAAGAGACACATTTGAGAAGTTTATACAACCTTCAGGGTAAATCACCAACATAACTTTACCCGAAAGCATGTTCTTGACTCAGGTATGTTTTATCACAACAGATATCCGAAACATGTTCATAAACAGTAAGATACTTTGCATTGTCTAAACTTTAATGACAGAGTAGATGATTTTCCAGAATGTCTTTGCCAACTGCCTCAAGCAGGCAATTCCAGTATAAAATACATATATACTCAGAGTTGTTCAAGTTGCCTCTGCATGGTCATGCTGACTTTCAAGTTGGTTAACAGTAAGTGTATGGGGAACTGATATAAATAGCAGACTATCCCATACTCTTTACAGCTTCTCCACTCTGAGGCTGCGCTTTAGTGATGGGCTTACACCAGTCTCAGCTGGCATGACTGCTGAAAAGTGACATTCAGGAATGGGTTCCTGGGGTGGTTGAAAGAGGAGAGTGCACCGCCCTTCCCAGTGGAGTCATGATTGTAGTTCTTAAACCAACTTTGAAACCACCCCCTGAGGGAACTAGAGTGGGTAGGAGAGAGGGTGCACGTGACTTTAAAGTGAATACAGAGTCCAGCCTTTAAAATCCCATCACAGAGCAGATTACTGGTAATGCAGACACAACGTCATTTTCAGACCAGGAATGTTTTGTGTAAGCATTGTAATTTCCATCTCCCCTCTTTTATTTCAAAACTTCTAGAAAGTATTAGATTAATTCCAGATGATCAGGAGATAGAACTGATTTACAGCTCTGTTCCACAATATACGAAGTGGAAAAGAGTTATGTCAGGTTGAATCAAAGTTGTAGTCATTTTTTTATTCGTCCTTGTAAGTGTCCACTTTTTGTACTTTCAATATGTTGAACAATATGTTTGCTCAATATATTACAAATGCGATTGACTAGATGTTTCTGATATGAAATAACTTCTGGAAAACGTACACTGCTTAGTTTCCATGATACATTTTGTATTGCTGTTCTCCTGAAGTAGCTGTCAGGAGGGAAACCATCATTTAAGTCATTTGTCCAATCTGGCAATAAACCAGTAGAGACGACACTGCAGAAAATATTCCCTCATTGGCAGGCGTTTCGATGGGATGATCTAATAATTTTTTCCACCTGTAGTATGGAGGTGTCTAAGATTTATTACAATCTTAATATAAATTCAAGACTATGGATATGTTTTTACGACATTGTTATGACAATGACAAAAAAAGGCTAATATAAGTACAAGATAGCTTTATAGTATCAGTATATTAAAATATGTCAATACAAATTTGTGATGAAATTTAAGTAAGAAGCATGTAAAAATGGGTAATTTTCGCATCTCCATTATTTTCTAATTAAATTTCTATTAAATCAATTAATTCTATTATAGAGCAACAATGTTTTTCATACCAATTCAATACATGGCTTAAAAAGAAAACTTCAGTTTCAGGATGATTTGAAAACAATGTCATTGCTAATATTTCTGGATCTGATTCCATATAATATTTCTGGATCTGATTCCATATAACTATGGCCCATATTGTGACAAAGGATTAAGAGTAGGAGCCAGATCTGAAAAAAGAGTACAGGCCTGAATAAGAAGATATATATGTATAGACTTCTGTTGCCTTGTTCAAAGATGCACTCTGACTTCTTCTTACCTAATAGTTTTCTCCTCCAGAGGTTTCCATAAGAATGCTCTTTTCACCCTGAAAACTCCCAGCATTTAACCTAATGTCTAGATGCCTACTTCCCATCTAACCATCCCTGGAATCCAGATACAAGACTGGGAAGAATATAATATCCTGAATGACTTCTCTGATATTACAGGGCAAAGTAAACTCTGAGAAGTCTTTCAGAAATGCTGATGCTAGAGTAACTGGAGATATTACTGAAAGTTTACTACGATACTTAGAGAAAAGAGAAAATAAAGGCATGAGGGGACCCGCCTGCATAGGGAAAAGACATCAAAAGAACGCTCCTTAGGAGTGAGAGGAAGGCTGGGCAGGACCACAGAATAAAAGGTGATTCTAGACAATGCAGCAAAAAAAAGAGTCTGGAAGCCATTTACATAAAATGGGACTTGCAACACTATCTATATTCTATGGATCCTGCTAAAGATGACAAGGGGAAACAGCACTGGGGGAAGATAGTTCCCATGGAAAGTGCAGCTGTAGTTTTGCAACACTGATCTGTGAAGAAGACACAAACTGCGGGTACAAACAACTATCTGCTGTGTCCTTAGCTCACCCTTACTCCTACTATACATACAAATCTTGCAATGAATGTGAGTCAGGACTGATCTGGCTGTCTTGGAATCCAAATCTTTTCAGTGGGCGACAGATCAGACCAATGAAATTAGCCAGGCTCCTGTCTACAGGATGTTGGACCAGTTCCTGAGGTCATAACTTCTTCTGCATCTGACTTAATCGCATTTCCTGTAGGTCCTGCTGTGTAACAGGGCAATATGTCTTTTTGCCATACTTCTCCTTAAGGGTGAGATCTTGGGCACATTCTTATTTATATTCATCAGCAGATGTCATAGTTACACAATGAATGTGATGGTCATGGTACTTATTTGTATTTATATTTCGCTGCCCTGTTCTCTAGGAAGAGCATTCTCATGCCTTGAACACCTCCAGGGATGGGGCATCCTCAGCTTCCTTGGGCAACCTGTGCCACTGCCTCGCCACCCTCATTGTGAGGGAATTCCTCCTTACGTCTAGTCTAAATCTGCCCCTCTGCAATTTATAGGCATTCCCCCTCCTCCTATCACTACACAACTTTATAAAAAGTCCCTCCTCAGCTTTCTTGTAGCCCCTTTTAAGGTACTGGAAGGTCTCTTTAAGGTCTTCCCAGAGCCCTCTCTTCTCCAGACTGAGCAACCCCAACTCTCTCAGCCTGAATTGCTTGATTCATTTATTCTCCAAGATGTGTTTCACAGTAAAAGAGGAAAAGTATCAACTCCACAAACTAAAAGTTCAGTCATGGTTCACGTAATTGCTCCAAAGGAAACAGAATTGGTTTTGTATGTATGTATCTGTGTTACAGTTGTGTTAGTATCACCACTTTTAAGGCAGTGGTGAAAACACCAGCCTATGCTCATACACTGAAGACTGAGTCAGTCGTTTGATGCCTTGCTGCTGCCGACAGATTTCTGCTAAGATGTAGTTTCCTGCTAAGCATGGGAGAATCTTGTGTCTCCGTGAAGCTATAGCAGAACCTGTGGAATGTGGAAGGCAGTGGGCTGCAGAACTGGTGGGCTGCAGGGCTGCCCTGTCTGCATTTGTATAGTGATGGAAGTTTACGGAGTCCCTCTTGGATTTAAAGCTCCCACATCTTCCCTTCTCTCTCCAGGTCTCCAGGTTTGAAAGTCCCGCAGGTTACTTCATTAGCGGAAAAGTGTGTGTTTCCTCTCTGTGCTGTGCTTGGAATGTAGCTGGCAGCAGTGTAAACTGCAAAACTGTAATTAAATTGCCAGTGTTTTCCACTGTACATATTATGCCTTGCAGGATAGGTGTGTTTTTTTACAAATTCTCACGCGAAGACTTTTTCATTAATGCTATTGCCTATTTAAGGGCTGGGTGCCTTTTTTTAAAATTTTTAATTTTTTTTTTTAATTTTGGTAATGGAATATGTTTCTTCCTTGCAAATTTTGCTACTTCAAAGCAAGATTTCCCTCCCTGCTCTGATAACATGGCTCTGAATTCCACCTTCACCATGCCCATTGGGAAGACAATCTTTTTGAACAACATTCTTTAAGGATGTTTAAAGTTTTTTCATAGTCTTTCATCCAGTCCATATCCTTAGAGTGGGATCTTTAATGAGATCTCTCAAGCAAACTAAGAAAAAGGTTTATGAAGTGATAATAGCAACTTTCAACACTCCCAGATGACTAGTCATCCAAATGCATAGCACTGTACTTTGTAAAATTCTCTGTTTATAGTGTTTTGCACCTGGCCGTTAAGCTATGTCATTTAAATGCTATTTTCCTAGAGCATAACAGGAGGGAGAAAGTACTTTTCTGATCTGATAATTTTGTTTGACCTCTTGAGGAAGAGAGACCTACATGAGGTAAGTGAAAGATCATTTGCCAATAACCAGTCAGGTTTTCTCTTCTGCTGTGTTGGACATCCCCACACACTCCAGCAAACTTAACTAAGATTAGATGATACTTGTGAACCCAACAGAAGGCATGGACTAACTTGAGGTTAACATGTTAAAAAAGAGACTAAGTGCAGTATGTGTATAAAATTTATATCTGGTACTACAGACTGGTTAAATGATAAAAAGCCTTAAAGACTGGGTTCATGTATGAGAAGGCTTATGTATTGAGTAATGTACTCATAAGAAAGAATTATTGGAAGAGTCTTGTAACTCCAGACTTCCAAGTATGGCCTGATTTTTTCACACCTTGCTGGTTCACCAGCTTCCACACTTTCCACATAGAACATGATGTCATTGTTACGTCTAATGAATTTGAAGCCTTGACATGGATGCGCAGCTATCCACCTCAGTGGTGTTATCTGTGTATTCCTCAGTCAGAGAACTGACCTAAAGCAGAAGAAGACCAGGAGACCCTTAGGACAACAGTTCTTATGGCCAGTCTGGCTAAATGTTGTAATGAGTGCATTGAAATAAAACACTTAGTACTCTAGGGAAAGGGAGTTTAATTCTGGCAGATAAGTGAAAATATTTTAGGGTTATCCTTGGTTTTTTAAGTGGATTCTTGGTGACTGTAGACTTAACTGGCTTGTTAATGCAGCTAGCACTGCAGCTATATACATCTGCATCTCACTAGTCTCGACCCTGTAGCCCTAAGGGCAATAAAGGACAACTACAGATGGTAAGAATCAGCCTAGGAGCTTGCTTCCAAACAAGTTTTGCACTACCCTATAGTGGTTTCATCTAGGCTACATTCACCTGTTTCATTTCCAAGACAATTCTCCTATTTCACTTCAGGAAGGCAATGTCAAAATTCTTACTAAATTGAGATATATGTTATGTATTTTTTGTTCCAAGTGTCATTAGAGAATTTTTTTAGTTGATCTGAATTTTTCAAAATTCTTCAAAAAAGCCATATTATTAATGCAAGTGATGTATGAAGATAATCTCTTAAAATGACAATGTGTAATGCTACTTCAAGTGATCTCTGCATGACCTTTTAAAAATCATGTTACTATAGTGGTCTTCATCAGATTGTACTTAAGTATGGCTGTGAATTTTGTCTCTGGAAAGCACTTTCTTGTGACTACTATTTGAGTTTTTATGAGTCCTTTTTAATAAAAGGTGGTGTTCTCCCTGCATACTGGAGATAGTTTCCTCACACTTATTGCTCTATTTCATTTTTTGTGGCACTCCCAAATCCATCTAAATTATGGACCGGTTTCGAAAATCAATTTCTCTCTCTTTTCCTCTTGTCAAAAGAACAATGGAAATCACTAAAAAATTAGACCAGTGAGTTAGCCCCTCCAGGCCCCTATTTTTAAAGGACTTGATTTTAAATCAGTGAAGGCAAAGATGTATTGTACTTGGAAAATGCAGAGATAGTGGAAAAACATTTTCTTAAAAGTAGGTTTCCTGCATTTCAGTGCAGTCTTCCTTTCCATTGATTTGAATGGCAGTTTAGGAAAAATAAAGGAGTAATTAATCCACGATAATGTTTACCAAAATATCTCTGCAAATAAACAAGACCTCATGCAAACAAATGTGAAGAGTTGAATTATACAGGACTTGTTGCAACAGCTTTGTTGCCATACAACCTTTTTTTTTATTTCCAAAGTGTTTTGAGATACTTTAGATTTCTGAAGAAAATTAAGCTGTGCTGAAATGAAATGGAATAACGTATTTATTTTGAGCTTTTAAAAGAGATAAAAATCAAACGAACCCTGGTAATAAACCAGACAGCACTCTGAAAACACGTGTTGTAATATCTGCAATATGTGATTAAATCATTGCGGATGTTTTTGGTATATATTTTAGAAGCAGTACGGAATATTCCTCTGTATATGAAAAACACAATCTTGGCAAATCTTGGCTAATGCAAAAATTTTCTTGTTTCTTACCCAAGAATACCGTAGGAGTATGGGAAGTGGTAGCTGTTTTCGGGTTCCACAGAAAAGGTAGTTTTCCCTTAGTCCTGGAGGACAGTGAAGGCATGTTGCAGCAGAAAAAGTAATGAGTAGGCATTGGCAAGTCTGGTGTGAGGCATAAAACATGTTCTGATTTATTATAAATACAACAAGGTTTCTGAAATTCCATCTATGGGTAAGAGTATCTTAAACTTAATCCCTCTGATCTTAATTTTTCATATTTTATGTATGTACACATTTATCCATATGAAAGGGTAAATATTAGAGAAATATATAAGGAAAATAACATGTCTGATGTGAGACAAAGAAAGAAAAACTTTATTTGTGAAGCTGGGCTGTAGTTCCTCTGGCAGTTTGAGCTGTATACTTCAATGTCCTCTTCTACATCTCGGGGATCTTCACTGTCCTCTGTGAATTTGGAGCATAACAAGAATATTGACAGCAATACAGTGCAAATTGAGAAGAGAGAATACCTGAGGAGAAACGAGCTTCATGAATCCCTAATGACACAGAGAGAAACATTAGTATCTCTACAAACTGGAAATACAAGGTGGATAATCACAGAAAAAAAACATTTGAATGTGGCTGATCCAGAAGACGAGCTGTGAACCGGCTTTAGAGAAATGCCAGGCAATGACGAGCAGAATAACACTGTGAGTGCAAAGAAAATGGCCTTTGTAGTCTAAGAAGTCTGTGTAACATGCCTGGCTTGGGCTGCCTCACAAAGTGATGAAAAGGGAATAGGACACAGCAGTGTAATACCGACTTTCAATGTCGATGTGTGCATTTTCATTGCTCACTTAGGGCATCCTGTGATAATGTGAGTTAAAATATCTCAAATAGGGAAAATTTGCTATGCATACCTCTCACAAGTGATGCTTTGGGGTACATATTATGAACATTTCTCAATAATCCGCCCTCTCAGGTCTGCCAAAGAAGTCAGTGATAAATTGAAGACTGTGGTTTAAAGCAGAAGCATGCAGCTTCTTTGTATTTACAGTCTCCAGCTTCATGGACTTTTCGCAGTCTTTGATTCTCTAACTAGACAGGATTATCACATTTGATTTCCCTGTACTCTTCTAAAGATGAAAATGAGGTGATGGCATGATATTTGCTCAATTCATCTCAATTTTTAGATAGTCCAATAGTTTTGAACGTTTGTTCTAAAAGCAATGGTTCTTCGGGGCTTTTTTGTGGACTCTGCTCAGTTGCACTCGGGTTGATTTTGTTCTGTAATCCCTCTGACACTTCCTGTTGACTAGAAAAGGAAAAGTTCTGAAAAGCACACAAGAAATCTAAAGTAAGTTATATGCTCTTGAGACTTAGTTAGTGCTGCTTGACTTTGGATGAGAATCTGGCTCCGAGCCATTCTACAGCATTAGAGTTGCGTTATAATTCTATTTCAGACCCCTAGGAAATATGTAACATTTTAAAATACCCATTTCAAAGCATACTAATTTCCTTGAGCCAGCAGTTCTGTGTGAAGATTTTTAACCTTACAACATCAGTGAAGATGTGAGAATTATGTTCTCACTTTCCTGTTGTGTACTTTAGAAGTTACCATCTGGAAGAGCAAGAAGCTGCAGTAAAGGACAAGTCTTTTACCAGACGTGATGAGGAGAGGAGGGTGAGAAACATAGCTTGAAGTTAGTGTACTGCTTCCAGAGCTGAAAGCCAAAACTACTTCTGGCATGTCTTCGAAGAGCCTAGGGGATGCACTAAATAATTCTGGATTTATGCCTGCTAATGACTCATGTAAAGCATTCTTATCACAAAGGGACTTCAGTAGAAGCCAAGAATCAGACCTGATTTGTGTATCTGTGTGAGTGATAGCAGAAAGGAATGAAGCAATTCTTCATCTTCTTTTTCTATAGGCAAATGCTTGTCTTGTTATTAAAAGAAATGTCTTGCATGGGAAGAAACTAGGTATCAGCTATTCATTATTAAAATATTTATGAAATTGTAAACAACTTATAAGTGTAAGTTTTATGTCAATGAATCTGTGAGAATCGAGCAGAGCATGTCTTATTTTGAAAGAATGTGGATCTTTTCTAGATGGGAAGTATTATATCTCAAGCCAGAAACCCTTATAACTCCCTGACTTTAAAAGTTTTGTATATTACCATCCTTAAGGAATGGAAATTGAAAAAAATGTGCAGCTTTGCTCTACATATGTAACATTTTGTGTCATCACAGTGAGTATGAGAGACCTGGCACATCATCTGGAGCTGAGGAAATGTAGCAGTATGTACATCATACTTTAGTCCGTTCTCATGACTTCTGTACACAAGAAGGTAAGATGTTGTTTCCTAAAACATTAGTTTCAAAACTGGAAGGTAAGCTCAGAGCAATATCAGTTATGTGTAATGAACAAAATCTTGTTCTCATAGCCTATTAGCTAATACAGAAGGTTATTGATATAGCTCAAATACAGTGACTTTCTGATACTGTTACTCATGTGAAATACAAAACTAGAATCAAACAATTTGTTTCTAGATTGTCTCTATTCTTTTTTCTTTAAATGCTCTGTTCTAGACTGTAAGAGAATATATTTTTTTAGACAGGCCCCACATTTACTTTAAAATTCATTTTGCATTTTGGTTTAATCAGAATGAGCAGTCAAGTCAGGTTTTCCTGTTGCAATGAACTTTTTAGTATGACTGAGAGAACAGTTATCTTTAAATGCTCATTTTCTTTAAAGAAAGAGGGAATGCTGAAAGTGAATATAGGTTCGTGTTTCTTAATTTTAGTGATAAATGAGAATTGCTTGCTGTATAGATTTTTTCCAATCATAGCGTTACTATTTTTTTTCTCCCCACTCGCTGCATTCCAGAAGTGATGTTATATATCTGGAGTCTTATTATTTTTCTCTTTGGAAAATGAACATAAATTTCTATGTAATCCAAAATATAGCATATATTCTAGTTGCTATCTGAAGGAGAGCATTTCTTTTTATTTCTGTCCAACAATAATCTCTGACTGGAATAAGCTGCATGAATCCAAGGGAAGCCTTATGTTTACTTTTTTTCCAGAACCTTGAAGGAAGGTGTTGTGAGGCAGAATTAATACAAGTGTCAAGCTGTAAGAACAGAGGGAAAGCAATGCTATCCTGTCCTTCCAATCAAAAAATTGCACTGGGGGAGAAGGATATCATGAAGCCAAGGATGTGCAAAGCGAAAATCATTCCAGTCCCTGACAAAACTCTGAACTTCTTGGAAGCCAATGAAGGTGAATTTGGTTGCCAGCAGACAATTATGGCCTCACTCCAGATTATGGATCTACCACTATAGTGTGAGTTTCAGGCTTTTTTTTGTTGTTTGTTTTATTAGTCTTCAGGTGTTTAGATTTCTCTTCTCCTGCTTGACTTTTAAATTGCCCATAAAAAGCACTATATACAAATCTTCTCAGTTTTCTTCATGCTCAAGTAAATGCATAGCTGTGAGCATATATCAGATTTTATCCACAGAGAGGTGCCCTCATCTTTGCAGAGTCCTCTATATTGTGCCATTAAGAGAATAAAATTTTGTGTTAATCGTGAAAAGACCTAAACAGCAGAAGGCAGTAAAATGTAATTTGCAATAAATAAACAAATAATCATCAAATCTCCACTGACTAAGCAATTTGTTCAAGTATACTCTGTGTCCTCTGGAGGCAAAAGATGATCCCAAAACTATATCACATGAAAGAAATTTGAAGAAGAATATTTAAAATTTGATCCTAAGGTTAGGGAATAGACATTTGCTTTTAGGTTTTTAGCACAGAAGCAGCTTGAAATAACACCTTAAAAAGAAGAAAATCATTCTTTGTTGCTAATTTGCAGAAATTCTTAAACGGATTATTTGAATTGATACCTTAAACTTCTGTTCCACTTTGAGCCTAATACTCTTCACGTGTCATTTAGTTTTAGTCATATGTTTTACTATGTTTGCAGTTTAATTTTATTTTAGTGATAATGGGTTATAAAGAGTTTAATGAGAACGGAAGGCAAGAAGGAATTGGCAAAGCAAGGTTTGGGAAAGTAAAAGAAGGAAAAATATCACCTACAAGAAACAAATTAATATTTTTGTTTGTAGAGGGTATTTATCCACAGATAATATAAAAGTTGAAAACGGAGATGTGTGAAAATTATGTATGTTTGTAGTCCCTGCAGACATTTTACCTAAAAAAGGTTTGTCTTTCTAACTTCTCCACCAGTAAAGGTATTGTTATAAATCATAAACAAAAAGTGGGCAAAGTCAGGTCCCACTGAGATGGGATGACCATAGAGATTCAAAGGAAGTGTATGACTAGCTGGAGAATGCTTTTAAAGGACCAAACCAGAAAGATTCAGTGAGGCAATAAGAAAGACATCCTTTGTCCAGATGGAAGAAACATAAGAGACAAAAAAATCAAAATCTAGAGGAGTAAATTGCTAAGAAAAAGCAAATTAGAAGACATCAGTTTATTTTTAAATACATTGGAAGCAGGAGGCCTGGAAGAATCTGATGTATAAAACAGATGTCAAGGTGCATTGATTGCGGAAAAGTTGAATGAATAATTTGTGTGGTGATAACTACAGAGCATCAGGGGAAGGGTATTTTCCACTCTAAGGTCTTTAAAAACTTGTGAATTAGGTCAAATTCAAGGACCAGCGGAAGTGTTTTTGAAAAATTAGAAACAATTAAAATTGTATCCGATATGGGATGGTAGTCAATTATGTAGTTAAAATGGCATAAATCCTAGACTACTTCTAAACTATCTGACATTATGGGAGATTCTACTAGGAGAAAACTTACTTTGAACTCATTTTGTTTCTCACACTCTCCCTCAGGATGTGCTTCTAACTTCTGTTAGATATGGGATACTGAAACAGATGAAACTGTAATCTTAACTAAAAATGGTTGTGGCATTCTTCCGCATTTGCCGGAAAACACAGAAAATTTTTACAGTTACTTTAAATTTTTCATGTTATTAATATTATTTTTTTTATTAGGACAACAAAAAAATCTGAAAATCTCAACCTATCTATGCTGAAGCTTCTCACAAGGCAGTAAACCTGTCATTTATTGCAACAGCCCTTGTGGTGGTGGTTACAGTATTTTGTAACTAGAAAGAAGTAAAGACAAAGAAATAAGAGGAAAGGAATGAAAAGCTAACTGTTTTAGTAAGCTTTACGCAGCAGTGTGTACTTGTTTGGAAGACAGCTTTGTAAATTTTCTAACTGGGCAAAGCTCAAGGACACAGCTTTTATGATAGCAATTAGTCAGAAGATAGATATTTGCAAATTATATCTGAAATAATCCTAACTTTTACTTTTTGTTCCTTATATGAAACCCAAAGTTAAAAAGGGTGGAAAAGCTGTGACTGATAAATTAGGAGAAAATAAGTTTGTTGAAAGTAGAAGGAATTCACTATGTAATTTTAATGCCAATTTCCTAAATGCTTTAAGTTGTTTGTTCGGTAGTTCAGTGGTAGCTCAGTCTGCCTAATGTCATTAGCATTAAAGAAAAATATAAATATCCTGAAAGTCTTGTTTCCATTAGGCCAAAAGAAAATTACATATGAAAATACTGTCCTTGTTTTACACACATGACAAACCCTTTTCACGTCCCTGCATTGCTGCCTTTATTGTGGTGAAAGGGCAAGATCATTGTCTGACAATAGCAAAATGTGATTAAAATTTACCTACTGCTATTAACAGCACATATACATTTAAGAGGAACAATATGCAAGCTGAGAAGTGCTCTGGATGTGTAATGCATTATTTGATGACTCTTGTGTTCCTGACAACTTTGAAAATTGTGGAATGCCAGCAATTTTTACCTCACTACATGGTTAGCCCATGAGATTAAATGAATATTTTTTTTGAAAAGAAGCAACCCAGCTATTGTCAGTAATTGTTGGATACAACATAAAAAATACTAACAGTAACTTGGAATATGAACAAAGTAAATTTGCGATATTCATTGAAAAAACCCATCTGAACCTTGCTTCAGAAATGTCGAATCATTTTGTTCAAAAGGCAAAATAAGGCAGAATTTCACCTTTTCCCCATTAGCACTACCGATGCTCTACTAGTAGACACAAAACAGTGCAACAACTGGTAAAATGCTCTTAATGGAGGCACAGCTATGATATAAGTGGTAGCTTTTCTACTGTAAAATTAAGAACAACCTGCGAGCAGCCTACACAATCTGCATAAGCTGCAAACCTCATACTCCTGTTCTTTGCTGAGAATCTCCTGAGCTGCACTGGAAACCAGAAGCACTGACAGTCCTGCACATAGAATCATAGAATAGTTACGATTGGAAGGGATGTTAAAGATCACCCAGTTCCACCCCCTGTGCCATGGGCAGGGACATCCCACTGGATCAGGCTGCCCAAGGCCCCATCCAACTTGGCCTTGAGCACCTCCAGGGATGGGGCAGCCACAGCTTCTCTGGGCAACCTGGGTCAGTGTCTCACCACTCTCATGGTAAAGAAATTCTTCCTCATGTCATGGCCCTGATTGATTTGAAATGGGGGCAGAGATAAGGTTGTGTAGCCACCCTAATCTCGGCCCTACTCTACATAAGGGCTGTATCCACTCCTGCCTTTTCAACAATACAGTTTCTTACTTAAACACACAGCCGTAGCCTGCCCGCCCCCAGAGACATTTGAATTCCTGAGAAGTCCTGATTTTTTTGCTCTTTGTCAAAGGCAGAAAAAACTGAAATATCTTGTGTGTCTCTCTGCAGTTAAAGGAAGCAACTAAGCCTTCTAATTTATGGCAGTATACTGTACCAGCTTTGCCATTTTGCTGTAGAAAACACAGAACTCCATCATCTCTGGCAAGAAGAGGATGTTATTAGGAAGGTCTCTCATGAACACTGACCTTATCGTGAAAGGCTTTAATTGTGCTAACCTTGAAATGAAAAAGGAGTCTAATAGGGAAGCAAGACCAATAATTATTCTCCAGCCCAGGCAAGGTGTCCTCCCCTGACAGGGGATCAAGTTAAAAAGGAAGGAGGGAGGTTAGCAAAAGGATTGCAATAGGGGTTTCAGACAACTGAGATGGGATGCACGTTATGTGTGAAACAATGAAATATCTTAAAAAGAAGCAAAATGAGGATTAGCATACTGGATAAAACCCTAAACTAGAGGACGTAGTGTATATAAGGCTGCCCAGGAAGGATTCAGAAATGGCAGAAATATTAAATCTTTAACAAAGGTCTGCTACCTTCCAACTGCCCAGTTTCCAACTCCTAAATATGTTTCAAAAAAATGAACCAAAAATGGTTTGTAGGCAATTTAATTAAAATTTTCTGCTCTATAAAGCCGTTCTTCTTGACAGATCCTCTGTCCTTTGTTTCTGTTAAGCTCACCTTTCCTGGCTGTTGAGCAATTACAGTTTTCTCTCCTAGTTTAATGACCTATGGTATCATATATAAATTAAGTTTTAAGTGGAATATGAATCCTTCTGTCAAAGAAAGTCTAGGTATGGATAATATATGTTCTTAAAAAGTAATTATTTGGTACCTGCATTAGCTAAATAGTCTAGGAAAACGGGAACTGCTGACTTTTTTTGAAAATCACAAGGTGAAGTTGAACACAATACTGCTTATAAGAAAGTGTCCTATTAAATCAATATCTGAGACACTAGAAAGAAATTAAAGGCTCAGTCCTTGAAGGCAATGGGGTAATTTATAGCATACGATATGACGTTTTACTGAACCGGGTTGCAAAGCTCGGCAGTCAGCACTTTGAAGTACTTGCCCTGAAAACCATGCAGTAGACATAATTCAAAAAGTGAATTATTTTAGTTTCATTTTACCTTATGAAAAAAAGTTACATTTGGAGGTCTATTAACTTTCAACTTAATACCTTGGATGCTTTTTTATCCTTTGTTTCAGCTTTTCATATACAATTAATTGTAAGAATAAAAGCTGAAGAGAAAAGTGCATTCTGAGCAGTTTTTCTCAAAATATGTGGTCTACAGCACAGTAGAGTAGTGGCAATACATTTTAGTTAATGGATTAATTGCATTTTTCTTTTAAGATAAAAGGTAGGTAGTACCCCTCTGGATGATGCCAGCTAGGGGGCTCCGATGCTGTGCAGCATTGTGAGTATTTCTCCTGACCAGGTACCAAATGTCTGGTATGCCAATGCCTGTTTCTTCCTGGACTCAGCATCCATGTTCATTACTCCTTCAGTATTCACCCAGTTGATGGCTTCAGACCCTACTGATATCAAGCTCATTGACTTTTTCCTTAATTCACATTAATATTTTTTACAATATCTGGCTCAAGGTTTCTTTCCAATTTTGTTAGAATTCATTTTTTTAATCTACATTAAAATTTCAAAGATAAACTGAATGCTCTGTGACCCATTTACAGTGATCAAACCTGGCAAATTTCTTTGACCATAAAGTATTAGTGGGCCAGATTTTGTGTCTGCCTCCACTCCTTTTTCCCCTGTCTCTGCTAAAAGCTAAATGTTTTGGTGGATTTAGTCACCACCAAAGCAGCACATCCCTTCTGCCAACTTCATCTTCATATTAATTGAGCTCTTTGCCATATACCTGAGGGATCAAAAAAATGGGGACATCTGCAACACGTCATTCTACTTTTACTGCTGAGCTGGCACTGACCATGGACGTGACACTTTTAGTGTGAAACCCAAAGAACCTCTTGCAATCAAGACCATAATTTTTCTGTTTCCCCCAGTCTGGTTTCATCCAGTGATAAATAAGTGAAGTTTGTAAAATATGTCACCAAAACCTCAACCACTTCTGATACTGGTCAAATGGAAGTCTTTCTTTTGCCTTAATTGATTTCAGAAAAGGCTTTAAAGCAAATAAACAATTTGTTAATTTGAAGAATGTTCCAGTTTCTAAGCATGATTGATTTTTGCAGGGCTGATGTGGAGTAGTCACAGTAATAATAAACTCTGTCAGCTGCTATGGTGGTGTGACTCAAATGTTCTGCTGAGGAACTGAATGTCTGCGCTTTAAAAGGTTATCATTTTGCACAGTCCATAGCTTTTCTTCTTTTCAGGTAAGTTACTTAACTTATATAACTGTCAAAGGTTTAATATATCAGTTGTAAAAATGTGATATTTTCCACATTAATTAGACTAAAGCAGCCCCATTGTTAGCCATATTTCGACATAACTCAAAGCTTGAACAGTGTTCAAAGATTTTTGTTCTTTCCACTGCTGAGTAGAAGTACAACTATTTTAAAGAATCTCACATAAAATACATAGTAGTATTTCTTTGTCTCAGTGATTCAGTTTTTACTATTTTGGGTTTGGATGGGCAGTCCATGCACTCAAAAGTCTTTTGGCAAGAAAAGTACTAATCTATGTGTGGTACACCATAAAATATTACTGAATGGATGGATCTTTCTTTTGTATTACTGCAATGATTTCAATTATTATTCAAAATTATTGCTTGTTTTATAAACACAGAAATGGACAGCATTATTGTCACTTGAGTTCAATTAATTTATTCCTATTTTAAATTCTTCTTAAAACACCAAAAAGACCCAAATCAATGTAAATTCATCTGTAATGCTTTTATTTTTGAAATTAAATAGTGCATGTCATCTTGCTTTCTGTCATTTTTTTTCAGTTGTATAAGCAGCTAAGCTGCTCTGCAAAGAGCCAGGGTACTGTCTAAAATCCCCTCAAACCCAGTAATAACATCACATTTTAAAAGACATGAAATTTTAATGTAGATACTCAAAATGTTAAAACTAGATATAAAATGTAAATACTTTGGTTGTGCTTTCTACTGCACTGAGGTATGTACTGTAAGAATCATTCCAAGGTAAAGTTTCTGGATAAATCCAAGATACACAGGAACATAAGTTATACCTATATTGGTGACGGGGTCAAAGTGCTTAGTCTATTCTCTATGCAATTCCACAAGTGAAAAGGTAGCCCTGCTAAGCTGCAGTAATCAGACATAGGAGCACAGTAGGGTATCCACAAGGCTGCCAAAAGTAGACTTTGACAGGTCTTAACAAAATCTGTAGTTCTTGCTCAAAGCACTCTTGTAGTCCATTGCAAAATAAATTATGACTGAAATACTCACAAGGCAACTACAGTGATTCAGGTTTTGGAAAACTGGACTCACTGAAGGTAGAATCGGATATTCAGCTATTATAAGACACTTTGACCACACTAATGTCAATACTTTACAAAGGTTGGATAATCTCCGTTTGCTCAAAGAGAGTTCCCTAAAGATGTGGTCTAAAGATCAATGAAGTCATTGGGAAGTTTTCCATTAATTTCAGTGACTTTTATATCAGTCTGCAAGTGTTTAATGTTAATCTATTTTTAAAAATAAAACACAGGTAACCTTGGAAGCAAGTACAAACACTCATGCAGTTACAAAAAGACATTCAAAACATTAAACTTCAAATAACACTTCAAACGAGAAACAGATTCAGAATCTCTAACAACTTTAGGCAATGAATTCCACAGATTATCACCACTCTTACAAGTGCTGCTTTGCTCTCCCACTATACCTTTCCTCAGCTTTTATTTCCACTGTGAAATGCATGTGAACACATGCACCAATATGGCACAATACAATTGCGGTGTAGAGGGATGGGTTTATAGCAAAGAATTGGAACTGGTGTGCTCAGCTGAATCTACTGTGATCTATCCCATTTCCTTTTTTCTCCCCTCAGTGTTTTATTTACATAACAGAATAACAGGGATGAACGGTTATCGGAGGACAGGAGGAGAAAGGCCATCTATTTTAGCAAAAGGAGTTACGTTGTGCTAGAACAGACTTCTTGTGGAACTATAGTATAAAATAAAACATAGATATAGACACTACCCTCAAGAGAACAAATCCAGGTCATTAGGTCTTTGAGTAGAAAGACCTGATAAACACATGAGCAGTCTTGTCATTAGATTTCTGCCATATTTGGGGCTTCTTAATGCTCCCTCTTTTTTCTGATGAGCGTTATTTACAGTAACACGTCTAAGAAATCAAATCATCTTAACTATTACTGAAAAATAACTTTCTGTACTTGTCATAAAAATTGTCTTATGACCATTTTGAAAAATTATTCTTATAAAAATTGCAAAATATTTGTAAAGAATGTGCAAATTCATGAAAATCATGATCCAGATGTGGACATTTTATAGGCAGGAAAAAGCTACTCTTTCTTTTCATGAAAAATAGAGTCATAAGACAGGAAAAAGCAGTATTTTACTCACACATCGAATCACATATGAAGACTGAAATAGTATTGCTAGTACCCAGTTTCTAATGTCTTCAATATAAAAAATAGTTAACTGAAAATGCTTGACAAAGTTGTCTAGTCTTCGTTGAGAACAGGAGGAGAACCAGTATGTGTAAAACTATTACAATGCATGATTTAAGGAAAAAAGTGAGACTTGAGTTTTAAAGAGGTTCTCTGATTTTGAATTATTAGAGTTTCAGGTCTGGTTTTGGACATCATGAAAGAAAATGCAACTTTATTGAGTTTAATGATTGTAAAGAAGGATGGAACAGTCCATCCTCATCCCACATTATTATTTCTACTATTACTAAATAATGTCTTTGTTTTAGAAAAAGACCAAAATATTGTGGGTGTTTTTATTTGATTAATTCACACTTTTAATTATTTTGAACTGCCATTATTTTGAAGGAAAGATCTACAGAGTTAGCACAGGAAACTGATATGGTATAAACTTCTATAAAAGTACTCTTACTGTACCAAGTAATGTATTCTGCTACACTGAAGACAATATGGTCTTTTGGTAACAATTATTTGTTGTTCTGTAAACAAATTCACATTTTCAAGGGACCATTACCCTCTTGCTGGAGAGCAGTACTGCTTCCGGCACTTTCCCTCCTTTACATTCTTGTATTCAGCAGAGGTGTTAGGCTGACTCAGAAAACTGTGTGGGAAGCAGTTCCTCGGAAAAGATGTCTGGAAAATGGCAGGAGAAGACACTATTTACATTGTTGTGGCAGGCCAGCATGGTCTGTCACTTCCACAAAGATGATGCTCTTCTTTTTCTTTGCTGATGTCTTGAAGGCTGGTCATAAGCTTTTTTTCCTACACTTTCCCATGCTGCTCCTATATTGCCTCTTCACCTCCAACTCCCATCTCTCTTTTACTGAAAACAGAAAATGTTGTCATCCCAGTACACTTACTGAGATGTGAATCTGAAACCCTGCCTGTTGCATGTGAACCTTTTCCTGGACATCTCTGGCTTTAGAAGAGGTTCTTGACACGCTCAGAAAAAATGGTCTTCTAACCCTTTCTGCTGTAACATGAAAATATGCCTTTTTCTTGAGCTCCTATGCCTGTGGTCTCCAGAGATGTATCTTCCTGCCATTAATTCAAATTGGAGAATTCAATAAAATTCAGACATAGCATGTAACTAGAATTTGCAGTGTTTAATTGACATACATCTCTGCATTTATTCTGAGGAAGTAGGTGAAATTGTACCGAGAAGCAGTGGACCTTTGCTGTCTTGTTTGGAAAATGAAAATCATCAGCTCAGCCATAATTTTGTTACGCTATTTTTTCCAGGTTCCAGATGGCTCTGAGATATTGGTAAAATGATATATAGATTTAGACAAAATAAGCTATATTCCCAGTTGCCTTCTGCTATTGAGCTGTTTCCCTTGATTTAATACTCAGCAGTGTCATAGTAAATTGCTGAAATAAAGTTAATTTCTTTTTCTTCTTTACTGTGTATGTGTGGCATTGATTTCAGACGTTAACAAACCTTTTGATGTGGTTCTTACTGTCTACCAAAGGCACTGTCATAAAAATATGACTCAAGGTCATGTTAAATAGGATATTTATAACAGGAAATTCTGTCATGAACAAATGAATGCATAGATTACATCATCAGAGATATATATTCTGAAATATTTGATTTTTCACCTTGAAATTTTTGAACATGTTTTCAAAGATTTCAGTAGTCTGTGAAGAGAAAATCTCTATACTGAAGTTCTGGTTGCAAAAACATGCTTCCAAAACCTGTAAAAATGAACTTGAATTGGAAATAAATTATTCAAAACCTGTCTGGGAGCTGGAGTTACACTGTTAGTCTTTTTGGCATTAAATATCTATTCTTACCGGACTGCATCATAGTTTCTGTTAGAAAGCGTGAAAAACCTGACCAGATGATGTCAGCACAGACAAGGTGGCTCCTGGCAGCAGATGTTAAATAGTGGCTGAGCTTAAACACTGTGAAATGCATTTGGCTATCTGGCTGTGCTGTGTGACCTCTCCTTCTAGGCACATTAGCCTCAGCCAGCAGAGTCCCTGGCACAGAGACGTGAGCACGAGTTTGGAAACATGTCCGTATTTCAGGCAGAGGCACAGAGGCAGCTCCTTGCCCACTGCTGGCTCCTCTTTGCTCTCTTCTGGCTGAAAACACCCCCCTGAAGGTTGCTTCCTGAAGTGGTGAATGTTTTCCTCTGGAAGGAGCAAAACATACTATAATAGAGGTTTCCAAAGTTTTTATTTTCTGGAGACCTATGTGATAGTTGGGAAGACCATAATAAGAGCTCTCCAACTCCTAAAAGCCTCCCCGTTCCCTCTCTCTTCTTCTCCCCATGAAGCCGTATATGAAACCAGATGCCTGATCCTTTAGTTCTCTCAGCTGCTGTGACTAAGATGAACTATTACCCAGTCCTGACGATGTTTATGAAGAACTCGCTGAAGCTTCTAATGTAAAACATAAAACAAATCATGCACTGAAATATTCAGGATCCATTTGATGGGTCATTGCCAGCCTCTGACAACTCACATCTCCGTTCTAGAATGAGGATTTCAGCTGTCTTTTGGTAATCTCTCTAGAAGGGACCTGCCTTGAACCCTCAACTGGGACTGTCATGCTGTCATTCCCTTACCTGTTAAAGGGAACATTCCCTTACCTGCATCTCTACTTTTTTTTTTTTTGTGCAGCAAAAACCACAGTGTTGTAAAACAAGGAAGAAAAAAATCCACCTGCAAACCAACACACAAACCCAATAGGGCTTTGCCAACTAGGGAGCTGGGTCTGTCTTCTGAATTTACTCTTTGTAAGCCCCTTCAGGTACAGTTTGAACTCCTCACTTGACACACTTGCTGCTCCTGTAAGAACTGGCTCAACTTCCCTGCTGCTGGGGTGCGGACACAAGCCTCACTTTCTCCTTCTGAAGAGGAAAAGCAAATACTTATCCATGTTTCAGGTTTTTACATTATCCTGCTTCCACTTGCCTCACCTGGAACCAGACAGCATTGATACTTTCAGATATTTGACGTTTCTCTTTGGAATTATTCAATATTAACATCTTTCACATGTCTGAAAAAGAACTGGTTAAAACATTTTCCTTTCTTTGCTTTTCAGGTTTGCTTTTTAGGCACTGTGCCCCTGACAACCTGTGTGCAGTTCTGAAGAGCTTCTATTTGTACTGATGGTGTTATCTCTGCTCTGGTGACACCCCACCTGGAGTACTGCATCCAGCCCTGGAGCCCTCAGCACAAGAAAGACCGGTTGGAGCTTGTCCAGAGGAGGGACACAAAGATGATCAGAGGGATGCAACACTTCTCCTATGAAGAAAGTCTAAGAGAGTTGGGGATGTTCAGCCTGGAGAAGAGAAGGCTCCAGGGAGACCTTATTGCTGCCTTCCAGTACTTAAGCAGGGACCTATAAGAATAGCAGAGACAAGCTTTTTAGCCTATTGTGACAGGACTAGGGGTAATGTTTTTAAAGAAAAAGTCAGTAGTTTATAGCCGTATTCCTGCACAGCTCCTTCCAACAGTAGTGTGAAATACCTTTTAAAAATGCCCAGTCCTTCTTCTTTTTATTTTTTCATACAAAATGAAATCCTCTATGTTATGGAGAAGCAAGCTCTGATTCTCTGCTCTTTATTTCTACTGGCTGCATAGATTATTACTTTGTCTTGCTACCCTTATCATTACAAACGATACTCTGGGTGATCCAGATTTCTCTGTGCTGATGTCATACACTTTTCTATGGCACAGACCAACACACCTTTGGTGCGTGGTCTGATTGCTTTGCTGAATGTTACAAGTTTGTGATTCAGTACTGTATTCCAGTAACCCTTTGACCTGCTTTAGCATGAGGTAGTTTTGTTCTAGGCTAGACTACGTTGTCACATCCCACACTCACTGATTTTTTTCATGGCTGGATGTCTGATATGATTTTCTAAATCTCAGCAAGATTTTCCAATTTCTTATCTCTATGCAGGTATTTTGATACAAGGAGAAAAGACAGCAGGGAATTCTAGCTTCTCTATTCCGCAATTCTTCTGTCTAGTAAGAAGCATCTACTGATTATTCTTGCAAAGTTTACTTCCTAATTTTAGTGTTTTCCCTAGAAATTTTGATGAAGAGAAGGGAACGAAATGCCTCCTGGTCTTTTGGGGCTACCTATGTACCTAATGCACACATAGAATCAGGAAGAACAGTGATCATACTATAGGATTTTAGACACATAAAGCTCATTATTTTGGCAGAACAGGAGTGGAAGATTTAGAGGAACCACCCTTTATCTTCTCCATGCGAGTCAATTTCAAAGTACAAAAAAGAACACAAGTTGCTTGGGGAGTTGATAAAATAACAGTAAAGGAGGTATTTGGACAGAAAGACAGTTGTTAACACACTCTTATTTTCTGGCAACAGGAGTGTGGGGGCTGGAGACAATGTCATTTCATCTGTGCTCAGGAAAAGAACAAAAAAGAATCTGATTTCTTATTGTTAAGCTGGCAGCACACAGGCTCACAGTTTCTGGGTTCTGGAAAGCCAGACATTCTTCTTAATGGAAGAATATTAAAGCAATACAGCTTGAACTCTTCTTTAGGCCTAGGAGTGTAAATCTGGAACAAGTTCACTGGTTTTGATGAGGATACTTTGGATTTACACCAGTCACTGAGAATAGAACTTGGCTCCATATCTTACCCTTCTGGTGGTAGTGAAAAATAAGATCCTAATGCAGACATGCAAGTGATCACAGGAGTATTCTCATACTGATTCTACATTTCACTTTTAGATGAAGGATTTAAGACTGTGGAACAACATCTAACTTACACAAGAGTACCTTTGAGCAATCTGGTAAGGACCAGTAAGAAGAGTAGCAATCTAATGCTTGCCCTGCTCATACAGCTTTCCTGTATGGGTCTCTCTTGCCTCATAAGAGGAACTTCAGAAAATATTGCCATGGATTTCTTTTTATTGATTGATTTTCATAGATATAACACACAAAAATAGTTTATGCAGTAGTTGTTCAGAAAAAGGCTACATAGAGTTGGAAGAAGGGAAGAAGCTCTAATAGTTTTTTGTTGTAATGCCTTTACAGAATTGTCATGAAGTAGATCATTATTGACCCTGGCATTACCAGCATTTGAACTGCAGCATTATTCTTTCTAGCCCAAACTCATCTTATTGTAAGTAACTGGTTTGCAGATGAAAATGTTACACAGTAAAGCTATGTAATTCTCATGTGCTGTTTAGACAAGATCTTTTCTTTGGTGAGAGTGTGTGTGGAAAATTTTACAAGCATAAGGTAGAACCGGTTCTAACCTTCAAAGGTTAATTATTGGTTTTCTTTCAGATAATATTCCATGTCCTGCCATATCTTTCCAGCTGTTTACTTGCTATAGTGCAAAGATTTCCTAAGCCACTCTTCTTGGCATGATATATTCACAGATAAAGTTCTTTAAAATGATACTCAGATGGGAAAGTTTCTAACAGGCATCAAAGCCCTCAGATTCGTATTGCTTTCCCTATTGTTTAGTAATTTCTGAAAGGGAGTGGATCTGTCTGTGACCTGGCTAATTGAAATGTAAGTCACAGAGCATTAAAACCAAATGGGAAGATGGAAATGAAAGTTACTGAAGGATTTTCAAAGGAGTTTTCAATCTCATGGACATTCATTGTCACTCGAGTGTCCAACTGCCTCAGGCTGCATTGGAAGTCCCATCATGAGAGCTGGAAAAAACAAAACCGCAGCTAATCCATACCTCTAAACATTTTTTTTTTAAATTAAACTACAGTCACACACTAAATAGAGTATGATTTGAGGACATGCTGTGCTTCTGCCACAGGCTTTAATTGGGCAAATATGTTCATGTGCTTTGATTTCTCCTAGACATAGACAAGTATCAATAGAAGTGTCATCAAGCAGCATATTTTGCTCTTGATTCACTTTGATGATCCGGGCCCATTCTTAGCTGGAAACTGCTGCCAATGTTCTTAAAATGTAATGTCTTGACAACACGATCCTTTAAAGTTAACAAGATTATGGTCTTCAGAGTTTAAAGAAATGATATGAGAAAATGCAAACACTTTTGGTCTGGAACTTTCATGAAACAAAGCGTCTCTGGCTCTTCTCCCATTTCTGAATACTTAACATTTGAAACCAAGTGATGTTCCAGTCCAGTAAAGCACTTACTGTTTTCATAAGCACTGAGGGGCATCAACGACTTTATGAAATCAATTAAACAACTTATGAACAAAAATAGCTATATAATGCTTTCAGATGCATTCTGTCCTAGTTAACTCTGTTCCAACAAGTAGATAATCAAAATTGTTATTGTTCGGTACTTCTTTCAACCTTCAATTTCCATTATTCTCTCAATATATGAGAAATTGGAATAAACCAATAGACTGACTTCACTAGCTTCCTTTGAGGCAGAAAGCGATGTCTCAATGCTGTAAAAGAAGTGTCGGGTTTTTATTGATGTCATTAAAGATGATATATTTCATGATGTCTAGTTCCTAATGAAGAGGATGTTCAGTCACACAGATGGCACATCTGTTTTATATGATATTTCTTGTGAGTTATTTATATGAAAGTCCATTACTGTTCTGGATTCTGTTTATATTTGTTGAGACCTTCCCACATGGGATTGTTGGAGATACTTAATGCCTACAGAATCACCAGCACTGCACAGTTGCAGTAAAATACATACAATTTCCTTGGCAACCAAAGTGCGACGTGGGTGAAACCATAAATACAAACTAGCTCAACATGCCTGTCCAATTTTTCTGTCTTTCATTTTCTCTGTTCATCGAAAATATCCATGGAGTGCATCTGAGTGTTACCAAGACATTACTGTTTTGTTTTCATGTTCTAAATGTTTTTTTTTGGAACATTAAGAATTTTTACCAGTGGTTGCTATATTCAGCTATAAGGCAGAAATATTGCTAGAAGTTGGCAAACCTATTAGTAACTCTCCTTGATCCTTCTGCAATAATGACACGGGACTGAAAGTTTTTATCACTGCTATGTTAATTGACAACTGCATGGTTGCATACTATGAAATCTGAGATGCTCCAGTGGTGAAAGAGTCTTAGGTCTACATGGGAAAACTGTAATTCACTTTGTCACCTTCAAACCCAGATTTGAGCTTAAGCTGTGCCTTAGGTAACACTACTGCTTCCTTACTTATTGGGTAAGTGTTTAGTCAACACTTTTTCTATAAGTATAGACATTAAACATTGCATGGGGTAGCAGCTGGTTGGGCAATTAGTAGCATTGCTTGCAATACAAGTTTCAGTGCCCCTATATTCAGTCAAAGACCAATGCAATCAGAATATAATTGTCAGTAAAGATCATCGTGATAGCTGATCATTCATCAGTTAGTCAGAGGAACACAGCATCAGAAAAAATTGGGCATATATTCTACTTGCACCTAAAATACTACTTCTTAACATACAAAACTCATGGGTATTCTCCAAAATTCTTCTTCAGATAAAGCTTTGTCTCATTAGCCTGACAGAGTTCGCATTAAAATAAGATACCAACTTTCACTCTATATTCTGAAAGCACAAAATAGGATACAGTATGGAAAAGATGAACACCTTATTTCCTTGCCAGAGGTTCCACTGGCACAAAAAACTATTGGTAAGCCGATATTTATGAGAAAAACAAAAACCATACCAAATCCTTTTGTTTATAAATGACGTGCAAGAAGGGAATACCAAGTATAAATGTGGTGAATCTGTTTCCTTAAAAGACTATCTAGCCAGCTACTTTTAATTTTAAAAGATTTGTAACAGTCTAAGACATTTTGTAAATTCAGTGTTTAAACAACAATAACATAAAAAAGCCTGAACAGCACATGTAATTAAGTATACTCAGTTAATTTTACTGTTGATTTCTCAAGGTTTTAAATTGTCTAGAGAGACAGACAAAAATCTGAATCTACAGGATTATATAAATGATCGGGCAATTAATAAACCTGAAAGTGCAGATCTATTGCTATAGAAAAACTTATGCCTCTTCTGAGTTGATAGATTATTTATGGCAACTCAACCACTGACACAGCAGGAGTGCTTTTAATATTTCATTGCTGAAAAACATTCTTAATATGAAAGTCCAAATTTGTTATCTTTTCACAGTACACAGCTGGCACTACTCAGGGTGTTGAAATCCATGGTTTGACATGCGATGCTTTGAATGTCCTGGGAGCATGGAAAAAGCTACGATTTAATATTCGTCCTTTTTCAAACAAGGCTTTCAGGCACTTTTTTGGTGTTACATCAGCAAAGACTAGGCTGACAGTCATGATCAGGCTGGTAGGCTTCCTTCCTTCCTTCCTTCCTTCCTTCCTTCCTTCCTTCCTTCCTTCCTTCCTTCCTTCCTTCCTTCCTTCCTTCCTTCCTTCCTTCCTTCCTTCCTTCCTTCCCTGTTACATGCACAACCCCTTTGATTCATTCTTTTCTTCTGTCTCTCAAACATTCAAAACAAAACAAAGAAAAGAAACAAATCTTGTGACACATAACTAAGAAGGCTAGTTGGACTTCTAACCTCATTTATTTGTATTTTTGCTCGGTAAATCCTTCACAGCAGGAGCTCTCTCCTTCCCAAGCTTGTACAAAATGCAGTGCTGGAGGAAGCCTTTGGAAATGACTGCCATCAATTCTAAAATAACAAGAGCTGAGTTTGATCACAGAATGGGGTGTTTGCAGAGCATATGCACTGTATATTCTAAGTTCCAAACTTACTGCAGTTAATGAAACGAAAGGGGAAATATTTTCACCTCTTTCTTATATGACTAAACAGACATTTCTAAATGGCTTTTGTTAGAATCAGTAAGTAAATTTCATAGCTCTCGAGATATGATACAAAAACCTGAACTATGCTACAGCTTCAAATCTTCAGCTGCATTTCTATACAGATCCAAAAAGCCCACAGTTTCTTCATGGTCTGAACTGGTTTCTAACACCTAACTTGAAGATGTACATAGAGTAGATAGTTTTCAAAATGCTATAACTTGTTTTGAATTTTAAATTGAATGCAACAATAGAAGTTATTATATAAAACAGATAGATTGTGTGTAAGCTATATCAATATTCTGAAGCTTTTCTGCAAAATGCATTTTTTCTGCAGATCCTTCTCTTTCAAGCTTCTGAATGCCTCATTGATTTTGCAACTATTTTACCCACTTGTGACAAGTCGTGCCATTTTCAGACAATGGTAACTAGTAAGTAAAACTACCCAATGTGTCACCCAGGAAAAATGATGTGGTGGTGCGAGCTACAGCCCATTCCTTGTCACGTAGCAGCCAGAGTCTCTACCATAACTTGCTGAGAGCCATGAGGGGGGCTTGCAAGGGTTACTGCATGGGACAGACTCTTATGCGGGTGTGAGATCCACTGCTGAATGTCAAAGATGAGTGTTCACTACTTGGTTGCTGCCCATGGTGCAGCATGGGACATTCTGGTCTGTGTTCTCCAAATCTGCCTCCTGCTGTGCCTGTTTTTTCCAGCTTGATCTCTTGCCTGTGGTTATGCTTCCAGTTTCAGTTGCCTTTCTCTTGGTTTGGCTGCAATCACCAGGGTTTATGACCGTCTTACACAAGCCCTGAGAGACAGCTTTGTTGGTGTGAATAGTTCTCTCTCTAAGTCCCCTAATTACTGCTAATATTTGTTTTGTTTTCATAAAAGCTCCGAGCCAGTTTTTCCATGAGGTTACCAATAATGCTGCATATGCTGAGGAGTTCTTGTGCATGCTCTCCTGCTATGTCAATTCTTTACTCATTTTTGGTAAACAGTTCTTGTCTGGGACAAGTGTGGCCTGAAAGATGACATCTGGTGCACTGATGCTCATCTGGGTTTTAGTAGGTGCATGACCAGTTGAAGTCAGTCCTTTATCTGTTGTAGTATCAGATTCCCCTCACACACTGCCTCGTCTGTGTGAGCAGCCAAAGCTGAGCTGCTTCAAGGTACAGGCCAGATTACAGCAGAGCCGTTTGAATTCCTATCCAGCATTAAGCTCCCCACATTTTCCTTGTGGATTGCTCCACACTGCCAGTCCAGCCACGTGATCCTACGTGCAGCCAGCTGGCCTGAGTACAGTCAGAGCCTGGTCAATATTTGGAAAGAAGAACACATATTGCCTGATTTCATCTGAAATAATGGAATATCCATAAATACAACAGGATTTTTGAAGAGGTTGAGTAGCTAGTCATTTGCCAGATTGGTTAGCAATGCTCTAAGTCTACCCATCAAACAAATTAAATTGCTTCTACAAAAGCAAATCAGGAAATGAGGTAGTGAAAAACTGTCTCAAGCACCTTGTTCATGGTCCGAAACTTGAGCTTTGCCTCTCACAATTCAATTTCTCAACAGAAGCAGCAAAAGTTGAGAGACAAATAATTAATAAAAAGCATAAAATTTTAAAATTCTTCTACACTTACAAATACAAAACTGTTTAGTCCCCCTGCACCTTCACAGTCATCTTTACAAAAGGGCTGACAGAAAGACTGGAGCAGCAAAAAGAAAAAGTGACTTCCAAACAAAATTATGGGCTGCGTGGCCTACAGTTCTACTTTGGGTACCTCTTGTCCTGGTTTCATAATTTAAAAAGAGCTGAAAAGTGAGGCTGCAGATGTCAGATCTGACTGCTGAGCAGATGCTGGGCAGGAGAATAAGTAGCAGTTACTTATTTTCTTGTCCTAGGTATCTTATGCTTTCCATGCCACAGTGACTTGTCTTGACCTTTAACCTGTTTCTAAATCTATATCAACCAGCCTACTATGAGGTAAGAAATCCATTAATGAATTATTTAAGCACTGGATGAGATCTTGGCCCAACTCTCTTTGACCTCAATGTGAGGATTTTACCCCTCACATCTTGAAAAAGACAGTGACTTAGGTATCACTTGTTTCCTTAAATGCAAACAGATTATACTATTAAATTACCTCATAGCTTTTATATTAATGTGGGATTTATTTATTTATAGAGAAGAATACAAACATGAATGTTGTAACATAGCTGAGAAACAGTGAAAAATAAAAATGAGATGAATGTCATTCAGTAAATACATTTACTTTAATTCATGACTCAAGCCTAATTCTTGCCACGATTTTGTTATAATAAATTCTAAAGAAAATAAGATTACAGTGATAAAACAACATCTCTTAACAATGAGAACCTGGTGCACACATGTAAACAGTTAGGCTGTCTGCCTACTCTGCCAGTTAAAAAACACCTCAGCTTAATCTTTCACTGTTATTTCCAAAACTATGTTTGAAGTTTGATCTGAAACAGCTCATCCTCTGAACGAGGTCTCAGACTTCCCTGCCCAAAACAAAGAATTCAATTAGATGAAAACCAAACAATTCTGTTCTTCCCATGATAAATATTCACTTTTGCCTGAAACATCCTGAAAACATTGAGGAGATCTCTTCTGTCATAAATACTTTGTTGATATGCATCTGAGTGTCTTGAAGTAAGAGTTTTCTCAATTACAACAACACAGAGGTATTAAAAATGAAATGTTTTTGGTCAGAAAACATGATTTAATTGAAAGCAAGTTTTTTCTCAGAAAGGAACAGTTTAAACCAATATTTTGATCTAAAAATAAATATAATTCTGAAGTTTAGGTATTTTTTAAGTTATTTATTTTAAAAAAGGCTGTACAAGATAATATTCACAGTTACTTGTAAGTAACTGTTATTTAGGGTGTTGTCCAAATGTCTCTTAAACAGTGACAGACTTGAGGCATCAACCACTCCTCTAGGAAACCCACTCAGTACTTCACCACCCTCTTGCTAAAGAAATGCTTCCTAACACCTATCTAAATCCGCCTTGACATAGCTTTGTATGCTTCCCACACATCCTGGATGTCACTGGATACCAGAGAGAAGAGATCAGAATCTCCCTCTTTGCTTCCCCTCCTCAGGAAGCTGTAGCAGACAATGAGGTTGCCCCTCGGACTCCTTTATCTCCAAATGAGACAAACCCATGAAAATGTAGAGGTTAAGAAAGAAAATCAGAAAACTGAAGGGAAAAGAAAATGGAACTATTTGCTTTGTCTTTCCCTTGAGTTAGCAGATAATAATCAGATGACTCCACAAGTGAAAAAAAAAGTTCAAATATGATGTGCCTGTGGGTCCTTCTGCTCGCCTGTTGTTCCTAAATGTGTGCTGATCCTTTTCCATACTTGTGAAACTAGTTCTCTCCAAATCTTCTGCTATAATGTCAGACTTACTAAATTGCTGCTAATCATTTTACATTAACCCCAATGAAAACAAACATGTAGTCTGTTTTTTTTAGGATCTGAAAACCAGAGATTTCACAAGGCTCAGTTTGTCTAATAATTTTAGCCATCTTCTTAATCTAATAAGCAATATTCTAGAATAATATTTTCATTAAAAAGGGCAGTTTTCCCAACATTTTTCTTATGAAAAATGCAGTTTAAATGTATGAGTCAGATAGGTCTTGGCAAACAGTGCGTTTTCAGTTGTTTTCACTATAACGTGAAATCTCCTAAGGTATAAATTGTGACTAAAGCTGGTACTGTAACCGGCTGAGATGTCATGAGAATGAGGTTGCCTTAAGTCTAATTAGGAGATGAGGAGAAGCTAGAATGTGTAAGTGGCACTTTGTAGAGTCAAATGACTGATTCTTGACTATATATTGAAAATGCAATGCCCCCTTCCATGTCTCTCTGACATCAATAAAAATTGTATCATAAATCTTTCAAAGTTTACTGCTTAGGTGTGGCAATAGTAGGTCTCATAAATACATATGTCAGCCGAATAGATAAAATTGTAAGATACAGTGAGTTATTAATTTTTATGAATATTTGTAACTATCATTCAAAAATATAGCTTCATGCAAAGAAAGTACATATTCCAGACCTTTGATATTGATGAATTGCTGTTTACTACAGCCGCAGCAAAGAAACTTGCTTTGGTCTGTGATTTTGATTATCAGCTTATGCTTACATGGTCATTTCGGTGGGAGTATGGACTAATCAACTGCTGTTCATCAGTAGCAGGTAGAAATGGTAAACTGGAGATACTTATGATTGACTAGCATTTTTTTCAAAATTTTAATCTTATTTAGCCAAATAATAATCTGTAAAAATAATTCTATAGTTTGAAATACTTAGTAAATTTAGTATCATTTTGAGTTTCTAAAAATGTTGATTTTCTGCATTTGAAATATAAAACACAATTTGTAATTGTAGTATTCAAGGTTTATACATTGCTTTTTTCTGTTGTTATTTATTGCCTCAGCACTGCCAAGTATCTTTAGCATTGTCTGTTAGCCATGCACTCTCATATGCTAGTTTTTAAAAACCTGTGTTAAAAAACAAGTCACTGGGAAAACCAAACAGGTTAAAAGGTGGTGGATAACCAAATTGTCTTTCATACAAACCTCTGTGCTATAAGTCTAAATAAGAGAGTAGTGCTCTTCCTGCAGTGTTCTCGCCCATGAATTAATGCCAGTGATTCAGAATAGCATTGCCTGCTTCTTCCTTTGCTCTTTGTTGAAAATTTTGGAAGAAACTGTTTGAAACTACTTAAAGAATTGCATTCTTTTTTTGTAGTAGTTGTGTAGAACAAAAATAACCCTTTTTCACATTAATGGTCTACTTAAGCATAACAGAGACTGTCATAACCCAAACTGTAGTCTGTTTTTACCATGATTTGTCTTATACCAGTGTGATTTTTTTTCTTGGAAGCATAGTTTACAAGTAAATATTCTTTGTGGGCAAAGGTAATTGTTTGTTATGGTAAATAATAGGAAAATCATGGAGAAGCACCACAACAGTTGGCTTTTTTAAGAAGAGGAAAAACAACAATCCCCCGAACCCGAACAAAATTTTTAATTAAGGTATTTGTCCTGAAGATCAGAATAATCTAAACAAATAACGTTGATTGCAAAAGGAACATATTTCTACTCAAGTGTAGTAAACTAATAATTTTAAATAATCTTAAAAATTTTCAGTCTTTTCTGAACTATATCCTATATCTTATTGTTCTAATTATGCCCAGTTTACAGGTTCTTTGCTAGACTTCACTGAGCTACAAAGATCCTCTGCATTCCTGTACACCAGCTCTTTCATTACCTTATTTCTATCCGAGTTGACTCCCTTACCCCCTTTATTTCAGGCTATGCTCAGCTTTTTTCCCCACTGTCTAGTACGCTCTAAGGACCTGAGCACATGCTAAGGGTGTTGGATTAGAGCTGTTTTCCAGAATGCATTTGAATTTTCAAATATCTTGGGACATTTGCCCATTCATAGTATCAGATCCAGGAATTTAGCTGTTTGTTGTCATCCGAACCTGATTTAAGCACATTGAGGGCAGGGTACTCAGACTGCTCAGGTAGGTTTATATGTGAAGTTTAAGATTCTAAATTAAAATATACAGGTTATAGGTGGATACCTGCCTGTTTTTTAAAGATTGCAGGCAACCTGTTATTGCTCACATAAGTGTTATACGCCTGGCAGCACTTAAGATGAAAGGGTTATAAATTCTTTTTCCTGACTATGCAGGAAGCCAGATTCTAGGCAGGTGCAAGATTATTTGCCTACTCCTTTAAACTCAGACACAATACCAGGGACAATACCTAGACAGGATATGATATAAGGAGTTCTGAATATGTTTCTTGTACACCATAATATTACTTTTCCTATAAATGCCATAATAAATGATGGGACTACTCGTATCTCAGAACACTATGAAGGATTCTTCACCTGGATGATTGCAATATTATTACTGTTTTTGTGTAAGGCTTGTATAATTTAAAACAGGTATAACTCTGCAAACCTATTTGGAACTGTGATTTTTTATAACAGTTAAGTCATAGCAAAGAGTGTAATGTGGCTAGTTAGGTTTGAAATAACATCTGAGACAGGCAACGTAGCTTTTAAATTTTATAGCATTGAGAGTTCAGACTAGTAGGAAGTGGAACTGGCCTGGTAACCTCACTTACAAAACCCCTGTGATGTTGATGCTGCTGTTGTTTTAGCGAAAGTAAGTTAAGAAATTTGCTCATTTGTTTTTCTGGTTTTGTTAAAGAGTGTGATTATACTCTGTGATTGAAGTTGAGGAGGAATAGATGAGACACAGGGCAAGGAAAAATAAAGAACAGATGAAACTACATATCCTGAGTGTTCGTGTTACTATAGAGTATCTATTTATGTAAATGACTTACCATTAGTATTGGATTTTAAAAAATTGCACCTCGTCCCATGTTAAGTTCTACTGTGAAGATTTTTCTTCCCCTTACTAACAGTGTTATCTTAAAATAAATAAAAATAAAGAAGATACTTCTTTCAGTAAAATGAAACTCTTGTAACAGAGACAGATACTGGAGAGAGAAAATGTTAAAAAAAAGACCGTTAAAAGGAGATGAATGCACAGGTATACATAGGGCTGGACTACTAAGTGAATTTAGTACCAAGGTTAGATATATAATTAATTAGAGTCCTAAGTTCTACTGGGTGATTCAAACCTTCGGAGAACAAGAGAAAACTCACCTGAAGTTACTAATCAATACATAGCTCTTCATACATGAAAACCCCAGCAACTTTGAAAGACAGGAAGGTAGTGGTTCTTATAGTTTTGACTATCTAGAATCATAGAATCATAGAATCACTAGGTTGGAAGGGACCCACTGGGTCATCGAATCCAACCATTCCGAACACTCCCGAAACCATGCCCCTCAGCACCTTGTCCACCTGTCCCTTAAACACCTCCAGGGAAGGTGAAAGAAAGGAGAATGTGGTCTCACTGTCTCTCATCAGCACAACTCTAAACATGTTTAAATAATCTGTAGAGAATGACTATCATGTGAGTATGATGGAAGGCTATAAACACTGACAAAATACAGGATAATGGTCAATACTCACAAATGAGCAAGGTCATAGCCTGTTGTTTTGGCCTTTCGGATGTTAGATTTTGGACTTCACTACATTGCTGTTTTAGCAGAAATATGCCTGTATCTTATTGCTATCCAAGTTATCTAAATGAAGGCAGTGGAAAATAAAATTCATTTTGCTTACCATAGGAGGTTCACTACTCACTCTAGGTATCCTTTGTAGTCAATGAATAGAAAAAGCCCCTTTGAAGATGTAAATCCTCTGAAATATAATACTTTAGAGACCTGCCTTAGAATTAGAAGAATCAACTATTTCTATTAACTATACAGGGAATTCAGAAGCCAGCTTATAAATTGAGATGAAATTTGGTAGCATGGATCTTACCCTGAGGGCCGAATGAACTGCCATTTCATATTTTTGACTTTGGAATTGGTAAGGAAATTAGACTTTGGGGTCACCTGACTGGGACCAGGGACTTTGGAGGGATCTGTAAAGCCTTGTGTTGCTGCAAGAGTATAAAGGAAATGATTCCAGGAGAAACACCCAACAAAGAGACATTAGTGTTCATTCCCCTAACAAACACTTCACTTGAATAAGATGAATCCAGAGCTTAGTCTTCAAAGAGCTTTCTTTCATTAAAATACAAATAACCATATAGGTGATGCCTCCACAATGGGAGGCACTATGAAATGAGTATTTCCTGACTATTTTATCTTTGACTATATCATCACTATATGGTAAAATTCTCGTATCACTCTGGAAATTTAAAAAAAAAAAAAGAATTTTTCTGAGGTTGTAAAAAATCAAGTGGCATTCTCCAACTGGGGAAAAAAATCAGCCTTTGGAACCAATTTTAGGACTTTACAGAACTAATTTGTAATTGTTGAGCTATGGGAGTTGCTAAGATCTCATCATTTTTCATTTTTTTTCTGTGTTCTGTGGCAGATTATGTAGGGGTGCTTGTAAGTATTCTGGCTACCAAAAAATTCTGTGAGTCCTCTTTTAGGGTTTCATTGTGAGCCTGATGGAGAATATCTCAGGGTCTTCAGAAGCAGCGGAAATAATAGTGCTGTATGTTGGCATTCTCCTCTTCACATGCTTCTTTTCCATCAAGTATTTTTCTTTTCATAGACAAAACCAGACATTTAATAACTCAGTGCTCTGGACATTTGTAATGTTACCATTGTATAGTGAAAAAAGAACAACAATAGATACTATATGAATTATCAATGTATTTCTCAACAAGGCTGATCAGGAGAGATGAGATTGTGTTGGCAATTACTCGTCATAAATTTTGCATTTTGTACTTTCTGCATTGACAGTGTATTTCTATTTGCTTATCAACTGGTTACCTGTGTAATATTTATTGGTGATTACTATCTAGTTTCAGTTCTGTATCTGGTGCTGCTTCAATTAATTCAGCTGAAGTTGAAGACTTGAATGGTTGGGTAAAACGAGCTTCTTTCTTCCGCTAAAGCTAGTACCTCTCTATCAGAGATGAGTATTTTTGTGAAACCGGCTATTTATATCACCCTGAACAGATACGCTGACACACATGACCCGTCTGCAGTTCTAGTACTATAAACACGAACATATCATATGAACTTTATTTTGGACATGATTTTCCTGACAGCTAAAAGAGCAAGACTTATTGAAGCTTAACTATATCTACAGAAATATGAAGTTAATTTACCATTGACATGAATGCCAATAGAAATCTTACAGAATGAGTGAGTACAAGATGTACAGCAAAGAACCAAGAAGCTTTGTCAGTGAAAACAAAATGTTCTTCCTTTTGAGCATGCTGCTGGAAAACTGTTGATGTAAAGATATCACCAGCACAGAAGTGACCAAAGCCGTAGAGTGATTGTAGCAGCAGAATAACTAATTTTCTCCAGCTACTATAAAGCTTCTGGAGAGTTAAGGAAGAAATGCAGCCTTTGTGTGCACAAGACAAGGCATGCTTGCTAGCAAGGAGAATAAATGCACTTTTTTTTTCTGTGAGGAATGAAAACTATTTTGTAAGGTGTTTAAAAACTTACTGCTGAATGGAATGAAGTTCTCATTCTCCATGTATTAAGTTCATTCCTTTTGTGTTATTTCCTGAAAAAGAAAAGCAAGTGTTTCAAGGTTCATCTAGACACAGTTCTGAAATATTTGAAAGACAGAGACTCGGCCTTGATGCAGATGAGGTTAGCAGAAAAGAAATTTCATAATCATACAAATATGCTCTCTCAGAGAGAAAGATTCACAGTTTAATATATTTTACAGTAAAATTTCCATCAGGTGTATCATTCTATGCAGATATTAAAACACCCACTAAAAGATGAGCGGCTGCTGATGTATACATTGGTGGATATACATAAATCCCCTGTATTGTAACTTTCACTAGAAGATCTTTCTAGGGCTGATATGAAGGCAAAAAATATATCAGACTCTTTTTTCCCTTTACAAGGCCTGTACAGAAAAATGATATGAAGAAAATGGAAAAAAAAATGTTTTGTACATTTCTAAAATAATCTTGTCATGGGTATTCTCTTTCTCTTTTGGAATTCCTAGTAAACTTTCCAGGATGAAGTTAAAAACTAGCCTCCAAATACCTCCTCTTTTAGTTATTTAGTCAGGGCTGGTTCCTGTGAAGGTAAACTTACTACAAAACTTCCAGAAAGATTCCTAAAATCCCCAGAATCTATTCTTAATACTATCTTAATACTTATCTTAATGCTATCTGTGAGGTCATAGCATTTCTTCTTTATGGCCACATGGCAATTTCACTACAAGATTTTTGTTTGTCTTGTTAACCCTCCCTGCATGCAAACAGACAATATAGGACACCTGTGTCTCTAGTTGATGGGTTAGAGACATTCTCAGAGAGAAGGCATGGTTAGATGTAGGTATAATAATTCCAGGGTACAACAATGTAAGCACTGGATCATCTCAAACTGCTGTTAAAAATAATTTTTTAACTTGATTTTCCAGCTGGTTTAGATTGTTTTAGCCCTGTAGAAATCAGATTCATCTTGACCCTGAATGCATTGATGAGTTCCTGCTGCATTTGTTATTACAAATGGTTATTTTTTAGAGCAAAAACAGTGATAAGGAGAAACATCACAGAAATGTTGTCTTAGCTGTGGTAGACCATGGGAACTCCAGGTTTGAGTGAAACTTTAACCGTTTGATTTCACTGTGCGCTGGGAGAATTTATATTCTATAAATAGTCTATAAACATATATTTCACTCCTGTGAAATTCACATTTCTTTAAAAAGAGCCTCTGTTCTGTAATAAATTCTATGGGTCTCCAAAACCAGCTCTGTCAATGTGTGCTGTTTTTCCTAGTTTTTAATTAGGTTCATTATTAGCATTAGACATATCGAAGCCAAAATAAAGCAAACTGTAACAACTGTGGAGATACACATTTCTGTACACTGACAGGATAATTAGTGAATTGTACTTTTTAACTAAACTCATTAAAACTTGTCCTTTGGAAAAAAACAACCACATATATATGTTTTCCTCAAAGCATTTAAGCTTTTTTCTTCCCCTTCATTCCTGAAATGATGGAAACATGGTGCAAAATATCACAGGCCAAGAAATTACAATATAATTTTGAAAGGCAGCGGAAAGGTACTTGGGATATTTTAAAAAACTGTTTGAAGAACTGCAGCCATAGTTGTTCCCCCAGTACAAGAGAGCCATTGGGAACCTGGAGCAAACTCAAGAGGAAAATCTAGATGGTTGGGGTGCTAGAAAACATCGTGTGAGAGGACTAACAGTTTGTTCAGCCTGTAGGAAAGAAGGTAAATGGGCCTGAAAGCCTCCACTGCCTATGGGAGGTTGTAGGGAAGACAGGAGTAGACTGTCTCCAGACATGCACTGTGAAGAGATAGAAAAAAGAGGCCAAAAACAGCAAGAAAGGAAAATCCTTTCAGGTAAAGAAGGGGAGAAAAAAATGATAATGGGATGGAAGTAATTCAATGCCACCCTTTGCTCCCTGCAAGGTTATCTCAAACTTAGAGCAGGGTGCCATAACCAATCGTGTTTTGAAATTGTGAGGCATGGTATTGTGACAGTTTGTTAAATATTGTGTGAATAATGAAAATAATTCTTTAGATTTTGAATTATCTTAGAAAATAAGTGTAAATAGCACAATGGACAAAACTGGTAAAAATTAGTTGTCTTTTAAAATGCAGCTGTTGGTATAAAAATGTATTTTTTTGCAGTCAGATCTTTTCTGAGTCACAAGGACATTCAAGCTTTTGCTAGATCTGCTATGGTTTCTACTTACTTGCCCATGAACTAATAACTCTGAAAATTACGTAGGAGCATTTTCCCAAAGGCTTAGTATCTTGCACCATTTTGATGAAGGCTGAGCATGTTTTCTCATTGGGCAGTAAGGCTTAAATACTTAGACTTACCATGAAAAAAACCCCAAACAAACAGAAATATTTGAGGTGGGAACTGAAGAAGTTCTTTAAGTTGTGCAAATAAGGGTCACCATTTAAATGACTCATAATAAACAGACACTGGGATGTGAATCAAAACCCTGAGCAAGTTATCTAAGTACAGTTAGAAACTACATTTGGAAACTGCTGAATTTGAATTTTCACTCCAGTGGTCTCTGATATTAAGTGGGCTATTTTAAACTCTTCTGTGAATGTTCCCTATACTTCTCACTGCAGCTGAGTCTCTGGATCTATGGGGAGCTCAGAGGTGGAGGACAGTGAAACTTTTCCTGATCTGACCAGCTGCTTCATAGTCTTGGATTCTTTGCTAAACTTTCACATGACAGCATTTGTGAGTAATGTTTCACACCATCTCCATTTGGCCAGGAGAACATGCCCCATTCTGGTGAGTGATGACCCAGCTGATATTGTTCATGCCATCATCACCTCTTGGCTAAAGTATAGTTATGTCATAAATCTAGGCATGAAGCCTATACCTCTTAGGAAACTCCAACTAATAAAGAAGGCTGGAGCACATCTCTTCAGGGACTCTGGCTACCATGGGTCCACCAAGTCTCCCTACAGAGAGAGAGATTCCCATTTCAGCTTAAGTCCAAATTCCATTTCTACTAGCAAAACCCCCAGATTCTAACTCTCTGTTGAAGGCTGTGATTAAGGGATCTGTTCTTTTGCTATGGACAGTGCATTGTATATGAGTAAAGCTTATCTCTCAGAGTTGTCTTGTGGTTCAAACTGAGTCCTGGAGTTCCTGCAGGGACAAAAGAACATCACTAGTTTCTCTTTCTCAGCTCCTCTTGCACTTTGCCTTCTCTAATATAAACACATAATAGTTTTTGTAATCCTTATGCTTAAATCCTACTAGAACACCGTTCCTTCTGGAAAGCATGAGAAAACAGAAATCATGCCAGAAATGTAGTCCTGTAATTTACTGCAAAGAAGGATGTCAGGGAATAAGTGAGGATTGCACTCAGGAAGACCTATGTGATGGATCAGAATGATCAGGCTCAGTTAACAGGGAGTTCAGAGTCAAAGTTGTGGCTTTCTTTTGAACAAAGACTGTTAAAAGGCATAGTGGCTAAATTTAGTGATGGAAAATATTTTCTGAGTTTGCTGAAAAATTCCTATTGTTCACTACCACTAGAAACAGTTGATAAAATCAGAGAAATATTTTAAGGCTTTAATTCATTAGAGTATTTACCCAGACTTCTAAGCCCATTCCTATTTAGTGAAGTATGTCAGTATTTTAGTGTTTTTTTTCTCCACTTTTCTAATCATACTGGCCATGTGAGAAGTAGGCCTGGATATTAATCTAAGAAGGAAGCAAGTTTCAGAATTTGCTGTTGTGGAAGCAGAACAACCGACATGTTAATGCAAACTCAATGCAGAACTGGACAAACTAAGCATGTTTTGCTAGTCCTTTTGAAGTAAGCATCTAGTCCTTCTGAGACAACTAGTCCTCAGAGCAGAACTGAGGAAGCTTGCAATTTGTGCAGCTTGCATTCCTAATAAAGAGATTATGACTCTATGTATGGTTGATAGAGGGGTGCAATTCCTAGATCCACTACAGGCAGAAAAATTTAAAAGAGTGGTTAGGTAGAATTTCCAAAATTCTGCCTCCTGAATATAGTCTCTGGAAAAAAAAAAACCAGACACCCTAAAACCAGAAATAGCGTTCTAAATATTTAGGTGAAATCTCCCTAAATAACTATGGCTTGTCCTCTTGTCCTAGGGAACTCTGTAAACCTCCTCTTTAACTTATCCTTGTTTCATTCTTCTGTACATGATCCAGTGAAAGCAATCCCTTCTGTGAACCTCAGCCGACCTACTGTACCAACTCTGTTTGAGAGTAATGCAATAAAAAAGCTAAAGAATGTGCTGATTAGAACAGCTTTTGAGGGAAGTAGTCATGAGGTTTATAACACCTTCTTAGTTTGCTGCTGCCTAAGATCAGCTGAGCTAGGAAAACAGAGACCTACAGCTCTGGGAATCAAAGCCAGCTTTCATATGCAAGGGTTACTGATACTGTAGAGGAATACATCTGAAGAGGAAAGCAAGATATGCCTTGACAGCACCAAATAACTGTTCATCTTATTATTTTCTCTAAACCTAAGCATTTTGTGGTTCAACTGGGAAGGAATTTAAGGGAATACAGCAGTTAAAAGGGCAGGTAAATAGGTCTATATGTAGGCATATTTCAGGTTCAGAAGAACTATTCATTTTAGGAGCTGTATTAAATTCAGCGTGAAATGGCGGAATTAATCTGACTCCGGGCAATTCAAAGAAGCTCTGTGATGAATTTGTTGCTTTGTAGTGCACTGAAGTTGCATGTGCTTCTTTTGTCAACATTTGAATGAGGTCTTGCAGCTTACTAAAATAATTCCTCCACCTAAATTTTTTTTCCATGTAAGTTTCTAGTTAGTGCATCAACAGGGAAGTCCAGTCATAGTTCAAAAGGATGATGAACCAGTTATCTGACAAAGTAATTCTGGTTTTTTTTGCTTCACATGGGTCAAAAGGATGTTCAACAGTAAGTTTCACTTTTTCATGTCAGCATGAAAATCACACTGTCAGGAAGGTAAGTCACGTGCGGAAGCTTTGAAGATTGCTATCTGCAAGAAAATGCATTGATATAAACCAAATGCATTATGCAAATCCTGCTAATTTAGGAATTCAATAGTTTGTGCACTAATCAGGGCCACATACATAAATAATACAAACAATTGGTACAGCAAAAAGAAAGAAGAGGAATAAAGAAATTAAGACAGAAACAACAAAGAATTGGTGGGAACTTTCCTAGAACTGCTCAGAACTTTCCTAGTTATCCCATGGTATTTTTGAGATATCCTCTTAAAAAAGTTTCAGTTATGCAAAGAAAGAGCAAATAGAAAGAGGAGAAAAAGTATATCATGTTCTCTTTAGCCACATATATAGCAGATCACATAGATACCTACATCTCTGTTCATCAGCTTTGACAAATCGTCTTTGAGCTTTTAACCAAATTTTAACCAAAATTTGGTGGAGGTCAGTAATAATTTTGTCATTGGCTTTGCTCTGTTGAATAATGCTGTTATATACCAAGTGTATTATCTTCCTATTCCAGGCAAAAAAAAAGGGCTGTGAGTGCCTCAAGAATGCTTCGCACTGTTGCACTGATGAATGAAAAGATATTCATAACTGCAGATACAAAATGAGTTTGTTCATACTAATGCACACCAAGATAAATACTAACATGTAGACACTGTTTTCATTGTTACAATGCTTTCAACATTTCCTATAAAAACTATTTATCACTCAGTAACAAATTAAAATCCCCATGGTCACTTTTTTTTTCTTTCTTCATTATTTTTTAGCTATAACTTGATGCATAAACTACACAGGAATTTTGCAAACATGAAGAATGACAAAATCTATTTCTTCATACCCTTGAGCATCTAAAATAACAAAAATACTTGGAAACGCTCTCACTATACTCTCACTAAATCCCAGATGAAGGTATTAGCTCATTTCTATTGTGAATTCCTTCGTTTGTGTTCCTAAGTATAAATGATGTGAAGAGTATCATGATCACAATTAATATCATGATCATACACTACTTCATAATTGGCACAAGAACTGTAGGACTAAAGCTACATCAATATATTTCCCCTTGGATATCCTCCCTTTACTGAAGAGCAAGAACTTCTATGAGTAGATTTGTTAATGCAATTCCTTTCATGGTTTAACAAAAAAATTCCTTGTGAGATGTCCAAAACACTCTAAAAAGATATATCATAAACCTTCCCTAAAACGGGAGAAATGTGCCTAGAGCAAAGACTACACAGATGTTTTTTAGTGAGTTGAGGATATTTTACTATCTCCTTTCTGGTTTATGCAAAGAAGATATGGATGAACATGATGCCAAAGGTGCAACTTCAAGAACCAAAATGCAAAACTTTCTGCACAAGAAGTCGTAGCGCACCACTGGCCAACATGAGCTGTCATCACCTCCAGATGTTGTTGCAGACAATACTTGATTTAAAGACATTAGAGCGCTTTTGAAGAGCTCATTAGAACTCCAAATCTCATACACACCTCTGTTGTGTATAGTGACCTTTGCTTTAAATTATGCATTTCGTGTATTTCTGTATAGAACACATACACAAACAATGTTGCTGAACCACATCCACCTCTGTCTGCAGGATGCACTCACACGACAACCAGTGCCTATGTCCAAAACCACTCCCGGGCTTTCCAGAATGGTTGTGCTATTTCAGCTCACAACTACAAAGACAAGAAAGAGAAAAGGAAAAAAGCAAGGAAAGTAAGTATGATGGAGAAGAGATAAAATGGAGTAACAATAACACTTGCAGTGTGTGTGAAGGTGCTCAGTAAGAGAGAAGAGGAAACCATGAGGCATAAACCTGCACAAATGATCAAGTGAGAAAACAACAACATTAAATGTGAACAACAGCAGAGAAAATACAATTGGGGGAACAATGCTTAACTGAATTGAGTATTGAATCATCTGAAGGAAAACAATGGCCAAAAAGGCAAGTATTGTTTTTCTCACACAGCTCAGTGTGTCCATGGCAACGCTCACCATCAGACCAGGAGATACATTTTATAATTCTGAACACACTTTTTGGAGTAAGTTGTTTTGACATTGTAAATCCCAATGAATTTACAATTCTTTCTAGGCCTAAAAATGATAAACCTAACAACAGAAATGAGACTATTCTGAGGATCAAATAGCCTTCCTCTGCCCGTAAAATAAAAAAATAAGGAAACTAAAAGGTCATGATTTTTTTAAAGCATTAATCTTCCAAGAAATTTTATAGAAAAAGCAAAAAAAACCCAAAAACCCTGTAGTATGACAGGGAAAACAAGAGTAAAAAACTATATTTTTTTTCTCCAGATAGCTCCTGAGTTATAAATAGACTGTTTATTTGGCATTTAACGAAGAGTGCAAAGGATAATCATTCTACTTCACTCTATCTGGAACTTCATCTCATACAATGTACAATTTTTTTTAAAACATCTGACGTAATATGTTGATTATGGGAATTTAAACATTCTGAGTAAACAATATCATAAAACAAATGGGCACAGATTGTAAAAAAACCATATAAGTTATTAATCAGTTTAAGTATTTTCATCTCATTGCTATACCGGTTAGTATGTCTATGCTTCTTATATAAAAAGCTGGAATGGTAGAGTAAATCATTTATTTATGACTATTTCCAACCAAACTTAACCTAAAATCCAGAAAGAAGGCAGATTTTGATCTTACCCTGGCAGCAAACACACATAGGCTGTTTACTTGTAAGTTCTTTTTAATTTTCTTTTTGGTATGTAGCAGAGGAGCACTGGATGAAAAATAAGAGAAAATACTGAGCTGCAATTTTTCACTCATTTCCTTGGCTGAAATTGTGTTTCACTGTTAGGTGGCACACTGTCTCTATCAGAAATCTTTCAACCTCCCAGTGATTCTTCTGTGATGATCTGGTAAACGTAGCCATGTCCAGACTTGCAGGTGTGTTAGTCATTTAGTGAAATGAAATAGCTTTAGGATGTGTTCGTAGCTAGGAATGATCTAGGTTGGCATATGGGACTGGAAATGACTTTGTAGATCAAGTTAATTGTTTTGAAACTGCAAACAGCTATGTTTAATCTAGACGCCATTCACTGCCTCTGCCACAGGCAGTGGGTGGAACCATCCTTCCACAAAGCAAAAGTGAATGTTCTTGAAAAACACCAAATAACACAAGACTGACACCATGATCTGTTAAGCCAGAAATATCTTTCAAATGGCACTTCCAATGTTCTGAAAGAGACTTTGGCAGACCTGCACAGAAGCTAGTGACGAACGGATCCTGTTCATTCTAAAAGAAAAGGGGACAAATACAAATATAGAAATATCCTGTTTTGTGCCACAGCAGACTTGGGGACAATTCTTCCTTGAGCTCAGATCTGATACTGGGTATATCATAAGCAAGGTCCATTGATGTGGCATGGGAGATCTGTAGATGGTACAAGCCCTCACTAAGCAAAACTCAGTGAAGCTATTAATACATTCTTGCTAAATTTATACTTGTTAAGATGACAGTGGACCTGAGCAGGGACAGATTTACCATTGCTGGCACTGTACACTAGCTCTGTTCTGCATGCACAACATCCTACAAGAGGATTAAATTGGCTCATCACTGCATCTACTCAACGTCTAGGCAACAATAAACTTGACTACTGAGCGAAGACATCCATGTGACTCAAAATTTTCAAAGCATTTACAATGAAACAATTTGCTCCCAAGTGTGGACACCAAATAACTCTGTTTCCTTTGTGACAGCAGTATGCCTCATGATCCCAGAAACCTGGGATTTACGGTGTTTTTTAAAAAACAACATCACCTGGTTATGATGATTATACCTGAATAGAAAACCTCCTGAGCAATCTGCTGTATTGACTGGCTTTGAGCAGGGGTTTGACTAGATGGGCTCCACAGATCCATTCCAACCTCAACATTTCTCTGATGCTGTGATTCTATTTATTATGATGAATTGTGATAAATTTTAATTACATATGATGACTAATTATTATTAAGGAGTCATATGCAAACATTTGTTGCTCATGGGTGTCTAGATCTGTGTTTGTGCAGGTAGAGATTTGTTGTGCATGGAGCCGTGAGGAGACATCAGTCCGCATCATCTCCTGTTGGGCTACCATAGCGCTGGCATCCCTAGAAAGACAAACAGGGATATTGTCACAAAAGAGTGGGTTGCCAAAGAGGCTAATGGGGCTGGTGAGACATACTTGGAGGGGGAAACATCAAGGCTATGGGAACCTGTCGTTTCTGGCGTTGTGGGTTTAACCTGCCCCTTGCATGCCAAAAAGAATGAGTGCTTTGGTGCTAAGACAGTCTCATGTGTGTGAGGCATAGGCCAGCTTCCTCATTCATTCTGGGTATAATTCCTTCCTTCCTTCCTCCTCAATATGTGATGGTGGCGGAAACAATGAAACCACAGCTAAGAGCCAGAAGAATCTGTGTCCGCATCTAAATAAAAATTAACTTAATCTAACTGCTTCCTGGCTGTGTCCTGTTAAAAGTAAGCTGTATTGAACATTCAGAAATGTTTAGAAATGTCAAAATTTAATTACTGTTTAGAGGGAATGAAACTACAAATTGCACAATTTTTTGGGAAAGTCAGCCTTTGGATGGTGTGCTAGTAAAGATTGGGCTATCTTTGGCATTTACTGCGGAAACAGAAATGCATTACAGAATGGAAAACAAAGCCCATGCTAAGCATATGCAAAGGTACAGCATTAAGTAGAGAGATACGCTGGAAGAGAGAATTATACTCAACTCACATTTTTAGCCACAAGCGTGAACTCTCTCCAAAACACTGCAATGGCTGCAAGATTCCTAAGCCTCAGCATTCCTTTGCTGTTCAGTAAATCACTGTGAAGTCTGTTGCACAATGTGCCCATCACTTTTTCTAGTGGTTTATCCTTACAGGGGATAACTGCCTCATTGTTTCAGCTGAGTTAAAATAGCAGTTGTAACCTGAAATACTATATAAAACCCCATAAAACATGAATCCTTTGAAAATTTAGTAAACTCCTCATGTCAACATATAAGAATGCTCTGTGTGTCTAACCGGAGCACCACAAATTAATAGGCAAGTGAGAGTTTTGATTTCACGTGTTTTGATAATTTATGTCGGCGTTGTGAGGACCAGATCGCGAGTTAATTTCAAAATGTTTACTCCTCACTTTCACTCAAATGACTCATTTGCCTTCAAAGTATCCACCTTTGAAGAGCTTGTGGCTAAGGAACCTGCAACTGTATTCAGTTAAGTCACTTTTATCAGTGACCTGCTTAAACTGTTTAGCAGGTAATCGAGTACCTTTGCGTTTCACTTTTCTTTTGATGAAAGAAAGGAATCCTGCCACTAGATTTACTGAGCGGATCTCAAAGAAAACAGTCAGAATTAGTCACTGACCCGAGGATCTAAGTCTAAACAAAAGGTAACACTGATGCTTTCTGGAAGAACTTGGGAGAATAATGCATGTGTGCATTCCATGTGCATTACAAGAAGAACATATAATTTTGAAATTTAAGGTACTCTAGTTTGAGAATTCTCTAACGAGGACTTCCTATTACTGCGAGAAAATAATCTGATGATCTTTAAAACAATCTGAGAAATCCTCTATTTTGAAACACTTTAGTATTTTTGTCATCAATTAGAGCAAGTTCTAGCTCTAATATTAATACGTGTTAATCTGGTTTTCCAGAATTCTTTTCCCTTCTTTTTAAATCTTTCACTTTGCTCTAGTTCCTAGTCTCTGGGCAATTAAAAACTGATGCATCACTTTGCAAGCACAATTCACTATATAACAGTCTAATTTATGGTAACTGCTCACACGGGGACAACGATGCTGTTGAGATCATTCTGTCTACATCCAGATCTCAGCCTTGAGAACCAGACTCCCAGGAGACATTTCAGTCCTACTGTCATTTCTTTAATGTTTTTTTCAGTCCTGCTTCTACTGATACTTAAAATTAGATCGTCACAACGTTACATCATCTCCTTAGAGGACATGAAAACAATAGTAAAATACAGTACAAGTAGATATGATTGGTCAGAAATTATTTTGAATTGTCTTCATATGCTGCTCTACAATTGCTTTAGGATGACATTTTACTGCTGCACCATACATGCAAAATAGTGCAAATGCAGATGTACTGAAGTTTAGTATAAATATTGGAAGAAAATTGCTTTCAGCTCAAGGAATAAATGAGTTAATACCCTTGTGTTAAAGAATTCCCTTTACTGCTGGAATTTATGAACTCATTATTTAGGCTACTTGATGAATGTTTCAGACCTACATATCTTGTAGTTTTCATTGTGCTTCGTTATGAAAACATTTTTCCATAACCAATGCACTGTATCTTGTATAGTGCCCTTTGCTTTAAATTGTTTTGTATTTCCATATTTCTGTTTAGAAAAACAAACACAAGCATTACTGAACCACATCCACCTGCATCTGCAGGATAGTTACACAACCGATGTCTCTGCCCAAAGAAGCTCCTAAACTTTCCAGAAATGTTGTGCTGTTGTAGTTCTCAGCTACAAATAATGACTGGGATTTCTGTCTTTGTCAAACAATGCTGGGCAGCAAAGACTGTGTTTACCTACTTCAGAAGAATGAAGAACAACATGTACTCTAATAGATAGTGAATTAATGAATCCAGAAATCCTAAGTATTGCCAATGTGGGGCTGACATGACTTTTCTCACTTTGATTTTATTTGATAAAAATATCAGTCACAGGCATGGGAAAGGTGACATAAATCACCCTGTTCTGCCTTAAAAGTAGGCATTGTAAAGTGTTCCTCTACATGTGCTAAACTTCTAAAGTTAAAATAGTTTGAAAACAAAAATAAATCTTTTACAGATATACAGAAATGAAAGAGAGACTTCCATTGTATCACTGAAATTTGCATCCAGTCTTTGGGACTACAAACAGCAACAAACTGATGGAGATATTTACTACCCAATAGAGTTTCATTATTTTGTCCACTCCCAACTTCATAAAATGAAAAATGTGCTTCCTATTTTGCTGAATCAAAGTCTTAGACCATGAGACTTTTGTGTTAAGAAATGTTACTTTGGAAAGCCACAACATTTTCTGGCATTCAATAAACATCTAAAAAAATTTTAAATAATGATACATTGTAAAACAAAAGATAACAGATAACTTGATTAAAGTTGCGTGACAAAACTCCCCATTGTATCTGTCATAGGCTTGAATTAATGGATTTTGTTTTGGTTTTTATTTTTTTATTTTATTTTTTTCAACACTGTGATAAGCTGCTAGAGTGCCGTCTCTGGTTTAGAGAAATATATACATGGGAATTGCAAAAAAAAAAAGATTTCCTTTGAGATTTTGGAAACCAAACTTGAAAATTCTGATGTCATGAGGCTTGTTAAGAGAGACTAATGAGCATAGCATATTTGTTTTCTGTGATTAGTGAGTTGTCTTACCACAGCTGCTACAGGAACATCTTCACCTTATATGCCAGTCTGGTCAGTCATTTCCTTTCTGGTTTAAATCAAGCTTATTAAAACAAAACAAACTCTGGACAACACGAAGAATATCATTTTTTTATATTATAATAATATAATACTTGGGAGACAGAAAATATTTTGTAAAAATATAATAGGAAATATAAAAATAAGATAATTCTGATGTACTATACATAGAACATGCAAACCCACAACGACAATTGCATGAGAGTAAACTTACACCAAAGTTCCTACACACTGCCACTTGCATTAGATTACATCTCTAGCTCATGTTTTGACTAAAAATTTACACTTGTATTTTGATACTATGGAAAGCTGAATCACAGGTAGTGACGATTTAACAAAAGTCCTGTAAAGATGTTGGCAGCATGATGCCTGTTAAACTATTCCACAAGTCTAGTTGCACAGCTCTTGTGCCACTGGTCAGTTCACCTGTTTCTCAGATGCATTTGAAAATATTTCAGTGTCTGCCTGAAGTTTCCTTTCCTAAGCTTGTTTCCCTCCTTTTTTATATTTGGTCTAAACAAGAGGAGTATGAGACTTTAAGTTTTCTGGAAAGATTCTACACATATTTTGAAGAATGATTTTTTTTAAAGTGATGGCATCATGCATTAAAACACCACACACATTATACAAATCACAGTATAAAAATAGATTCACAAACAAATTTAAAACTCAACCAACTGGCATTTCAGGAATCCTATCTGAGTCATAGCAATGACATAAAAAAAAAAGCAAGAGAGCAGCTGTGACAAAGGGAGTATGAGTCAGTGGTTCCTAAGTTAATAAAATATAAACAAAGAAGAGAATTAAAGAAACCAGATGCACAATTTTATTTTCCATATTAGGAAAGTATTACAGTTTTATAGTTCCTACAGAGTTGCTCAAATGCTAATATTCATATTGTTAAAAAGCCAAACACTGAGAAGGGGAAATTTTAGTGATACCATGCATTAAATTTTCCCTCTTGCTACTTTAGTCAAGTTGGAATCTCTTGTTCACACCAGTGGAATCTGAAAATACATTTTACTTTTATTTGTGAAAGAGAGGCCTAATAATACATGGAGAAAGTTTATATCTAGATGAACTACAACAAATTAAACTGCAAGTGGCATACTGTTAGGAATTTTCCTCTGATATGTATCCAGTTTTTGTTGCTTCTTAGCGCCTAAATTTGATTATTCCAGAAGTCAAATATAGACCCACTACTCTCTCACTTGTGGTCCAATGAAGTGACAGAGGCCTGTGTGTCAGCCCAAAATCTGAAAAAAGACAAAACAAAAGAAGCAAAAGGTGTGCTTAAGCTTGCCTTAATTGTTGTTTTTTCAATAAAAAGCGATGGAAGAGGGAGGGATACTAAAAAAAAAGAAGGCAACTATATTCTTTTTTAGACTGGGAAGACTGAAGTTTTCCTTTTCAGGCTTGACTTTAACATGACTTCCTAGTGACATTGAACAAACTTTCCTATGTTCTGCCGCTTTTTTAGTGTGTCTGTAGTTGTTTGTACTTCTCTTGCCTGTCTTCATAAAATGTTGAGTTTTTAATTGCCTTGAATTGGACAAGACCTACAGTGGGGCTGCATATAAAAGTGTAATACTCAGTCTAAATTGCAGAGTAATTTCAAACAACAACTTCTCTTTAGAAGAGTAATATCAAACAGGATGTTAAAGATACCGCAGTGAAGTAAGTATTACATTTAAAACCTCTTCTCCAGTAGAAGTATTTGAAGTTTTTTCCATGTAAGTAGAATAGCTGCCAGTTAGAAGAAAGTTATTCAGTTACTGTATGGTGAGTTTAAAGTCAGAATTGCCTAATTTGCCTGAATTAAAGCCTCCCTCAAATAATATGTTCAACAGAATATGAGAAATATGGAAATAATTTGGGGGCGTGGTTTTAATTAAGACTTTGTGAAATGATGAGAAGGAAGCATTTCACTAATTTTATAAATGAGATGATTGCTTGCTTAAGAAACTCTTCTGGAAAGATATCTACACAGCTCCTGGGTCAGCTGTATAATAGAAAATACTTTGGTTAGAATTTGTTGTGCAAAATATACCTTATGCAGTCAGGAAATGAAACCAATATGTGACATATTGTCTTTTTTTTTTTCTTTGACACTGTCACATCTTCTGCACAAAGTCCGATTCATCAAGTATAGCAACTTGCAAACATATGACCCATTCACTCAAATAGAAACAGGAATGTTTTTTAGAAGTGCAATAGTGTAAAAGCAAGAATAGCCTTTGGAACAGTAGAGAATCCTCCATCACTACCTCAAAAAGTTCTGCCATGCAGGATAATATTTTTGCCAAAGCAATACCAATGCTTTTATAAACTCCACTCCAGAATTGCCACTAACTGACATAAATGTCGTATTGTTTATCTGTGTCCTGGTGAATTACCCAGTGCAGTTCAGAAATAAGCAACATTCACCATGCTGTGGGCAGAAGGAGCTTTACTGCTAACTCTTGTCTGTTGAAGTTTTGCTCCAACTTTCAGGCTGTAGAATGAGGATGTGCTCTTCTTTGACCCTCTCTGATAATCTAGCCAACTCTCTAGTCCTCAAATCCTCACAAAACATTTACTTACGTCCTAGAAATGCTCTGTACAAGAGAAATCCACAGAAAAGTCCCTGTGATTCACTGCCAAGATTCCTCAAGGAGTAAAGAGCTGACTGTGAGGGCTTGTCTACTTCCAGAGCCAGGAGCAAAATCTTTGCACAGGAAATCAGATAATGCATCAACAACTTAATTTATCTTCCAATAGAAGTGCCTTGCCTTGGGGAGTTGCACAGAATCCCAGATGCTGCCACATCAAAATCTGAAGCAATTTCATTATTGGTCTTTCAAATAAGGAATTTGTTCAACTTATTGTTTAAGAAACTCTTGGAGGGGTCCTTCTTAAATACTAACAGAAATTAGGGAACTTAGAGTACTGGTTGATTACGACTGCCTGTATCACAGGCAAAAAAGTAGCATAAAGGCAGACAAACAGACTATTAAGGGCCTAAGGGCACCCGAAGGTCCCCACTAGTACTGAGCTCCACCCCTGCCCGTGGCCCAGTACCTTCTTTCAGTTCAGCCCAGAGCTGTCAGCCCATCTTAGTAACATCACACCAATGCCTGTATCTAGTTCCATCCCCATCCCTGTTGGTAGTTGGTCTCCTGGGTGGACACCCTTCTCCACTCCAGTGTATGCTGCAATTGATCTCCAGCTCTGCCTCTGGCCCCAGCTTATTTTGTGCTTGATGGGAACATCTGGACAGATCCTGGCCCTGGTCCATTGCTTGGTATGTCTGGTATGGCTATAGATACACATGGCCAAATATTAAGATAGTCTACAAACAACACTGATCTTTTCTCAAAATCACTCTTGGGTTGGATATGCTTCAAGACTCCCCTTGTTCTTGTATGAAAAGTGGAAGCTTGAACAGAATTTTCTGGTCATAAGACGACAAAAAATTAGTCAAGGTAAGTCAGAGTAAAAACCTCTGCAGTTAACGTAAACTGCTGATAGGTGCAAGTGTGGAAGAAGTCTCTCAGAGGGTGACGAAGACATTTAACAAAAACTAGTTAATAGTTGAAATAATCTACCTTGTAGACAATTTTTTGATTCAGCTCAACAAAACTGATATCCAAACTGCCAAATCTGTATTTTAGATTATTTCTCTGCATAATAACATGGGTAGAAACTGGGGGTACCAAGGGATGGAAATGAAAAAACCCAAAGAAACCATGCCTGGAATTAAGTGATGAGTGGGTGGACTCAGTATGAGGTTTATTAAAAGTTTTTCTAAATTACTTCATAGCAGGAAAAAATGATATAGCATTAAATGGATTGATGATACCAAGATAATAGGAACTGCAATTATTGTAACACAGAAGAAAAAAGAATAGAAGAAAAGAGAATAGAAGAAAAAGGAATTGACCAAGGGAAGGTGGTGAGAACAATAGAGTAATAAATGGATTCAGTGCCACAAATCAAAACCTAATTTGAAAAAAAACCTAAGAAAATAATGAATAAATTGATTGAGAGAGGTGAGGGGGATGGAAATAAACTAAATTATTAACAAAACTGCTAAAGTAAAAGCAGCAAAAACAGTACTAAAGAAAGCAACAAATTCGTAAGAAAATTAGTCATAAAGGACCTAAGACACCACCTTGGTTATTACATATGGCACACACACCTCAGGTTTAGCTTGAAACAAAATGTAGCTGATCCAAAATCCAGTGAGGTCAATGGAAATATTTCTTTTTGCATAGTAATGAGGTTTGGGACAGGACTACAGTTGTTGGAGTCTGTCCGGATGTTTAAGAAATGTCTTATTTGGAAAAAAAGGTTCAAAAAATGAAGCAAACAGAAGAAAATGGCAACCTTACTAATTACAGATTATGGAGACTAGAGCAGTACCATAATTATGTAAAGTTCCCGTGACAAAACCCTTATGTGCATCTGTGTGAGTAGATGTTCTGTTTAGAAAATAGATTGCATATTTCCAGTCATGAATTTGTTTTCATTCAGGTGTGGAAAAGGACAATTAGGGCCAAGACAGAGGTCATTAGTATTTTGTGTTATGTAAATCGACACTAGTGTGAATACAAATTAATATACCCAAATATAATTATAAGTAGACAGAAGCAGGTTCTCAGAGGATAGAATTGATTTCAATCCAAATAGTTACACCTTAATATAAAAATAAAAGTGATTCTCCATTTCTCCATTGTGTTGCATGCAGACATGTGAAGTTGTTAGTTAAATTCTTCACTTTTCTACTCTCATTGGACAGCTGATGCTACTTTTGATTTAACATTGCTCTTTCCAAATATGAATATTATTCCTGACTTCTCTTATTTTTCCCTGTCAAAAACGTTGGAATGATATAGGTTTGCTAAGAAAAAAAACCTTCCCAATGCACTCAGAAATTAACACATTAATTGTCTTATAGTTCTTATGGTCACTTTTAAGGCTCTAGGTTATAAGTAAATAACCCCATGTAGATATTTGGACACAAGTAGTTTATTCGTATTTCACACTTCCAGCGGTCACGGTTTTATCTAAAGTCTTGAAATATTTGTTCTTTTAATAAGAGTCTCTGTTACTGAAATAAGTCACTATGTGGAAAAGATCAGCTTCTACTTACGAAATGTTCCTACCTGTCATGAATGTGGAAGGTCTCTTGACCTCAAGAGCTGATTTCTTGTGGTCTCAGAAACAAAAAGTTAAATAATCCCCCAATTTCTTTTTGAAATGTTTGACCACACATATTAACACAGCTGATGACATGGTATAATTCTGAGTTTCCTTAGTAAATGACCTCACTTCTGCAGATGAGAATATTAGAAAATTACCAGTGAATATATTTTATTAACTTAGAATCTCTGAATTAATTTTCAAAAGAAGACAAGTAAAGTATAGTGAAGCAAAGATTATCCTGAGCTTGCAGATAACGAGTGAGGTAATAGGGTTATTTGTCAAAGATTAAGTGTAGGTCAGACTGCCCAAATCTTCTGGCACTCAGTCTAGTGCCTTAAGCACAAGACCTTATTTGAACTTCAAATATTTCAGTAAGAAGGCTGAAAGAAATACGGCATGTCAAAGCCCAAATTCTATCTCCATGCTCTGGAGAAATACTGCTGTAGAGAGTGGGGTTATCCCTCTTGGATATAGAAACACATTTCCCTCATCAGACTAGACCACTACTAGGATAAAGATACTGAATCAAATAACTATTCTCACACATTGATTCCCTTACGTTAGTATTCTTACAGTTTAATCAGTATACAGACATAAACCAGTCATAGCGCAGGTACATGAGGAGAAGTGAACCAAAAATGAAAAAGCTTTTGTGGTTGCCCTCTAGTTCTTCATGGCAACTCTCTTAACAGTGAAGAAGACACTGTAAGATATCTCTTGCTGGTTGTGACTTGGGATGATAAAGCTACTTTGCAAAGTTGTCTTCCATTGTAAAGCACAGTTAGAATGATTTCAAAGTTTATTGTATGCCATAGTTGCAAGAACTTTTTTTAATCCTTTATTCTTTCAGATTTTAACATATTATATCAAAGACAGGTCAGTTTTTGATATAATTTTCTTTACTGTATTTAAAGCGGAATTTGACACAATATCTTCTCTATGAAGTTCTTTCAATGAATTTAACTGTATGTGATGGTATCAGAACTATAACCTGCTTAGGAGTTTCTTACTTTTGGAATCCTGGAAGTCTGTGTTTTAAGAAGACATTTACCCTAATATTTTCATTTCTTCGTGGAGTTCAGTAAGACATGAATGTTTAAATACTCAATTTAACACCTAAAATGGAGCTCATCGTTTAATATATTACATAGCTGTTTTCAAAAGAATATGACACATTCTATCTCACATTGTCCTCTTATGCATCAGTTAAATGCTGATGGAAAATCAGAGTTGGGTCTTGGAGATTAGAACAGGATTAACGCTGAAGATTAAACTTTCTTCAAACATAGGTGAACCAGGTATGTTAAGATTTGTTTTTTCTTACTGTAAACTATCTGTAGCACACATAGTGAAAATTTGTTTCTCCATAAAATGTTTTCTAAAGAACACTTGATAACAATGCTAAATAAGGTCTTGTGCGTATATATATATATATGTACACAGGTATGTATATTTGTGTGAATGTGAACTCCTTTTATTAGGGTGTGTATTTGGCTGGTGGTTGGAACAAGTTCTGGCAAGCATTTGTGGATCCTACTGACTGCAGTGATTCCTTTTTACTTGGAACTCATTCGTGAGGCAGACTTGCTTCCTGAAAATCACTGCCCATCTCCTGTTTGCAACCACATATATTCCATGACCGATTTATTTGTATAACCAGAATTGATTTCATTAATATCTGTCAAGGGCTACAATACGAGGAACTTGGAAACAAAAAAACCCCAACAATATTGAACTATACTCTTCAGAAACCTAAAGACTTTCCACAGCAGGGATGACTGTCCTAGAGTGATAAGATACAAGGCTGCATACCAACTTATGTCTGGATCATAATTCAAATTCTTGCAATGCCATGATTTTCTGTCAGTAATTTCATCTTCGTGTAAAAAAATTGCAATTGCTTACTGCTAAACAGATTGGTCTGCATTACACTGTATCATGGTAACAACCTGCCTCTATGGAAATAGTGCATTTACCTTCATGGAAATTGTGCATATACACTCCTTTTGGAGAGTGCAAGCCTAACAATTCTTTTTCTAATTATGAAAATTAGTATCTTTCATTAGTAACATAATATTAGAAATAAGTAGGCCAATGTACGACTCTTGTTTTTACACTTTCATCCTCTATTTATTCTGCCCTTGAGATTTTTTACCACTGCAAGCTCTAATACCACTTTTGCCAACTCCTTATGATCAGTGGGTGAACACTGCCAGTTTTCCTTTACTCTGACACCAAGTGGAATGATTCATGTAGGCTTTTTCTTAAAGGGTTATAAGCTTATCACTTCTAAGGGAGAATAGCTGTGGTGAGATATTTGCCCTTATACTTTTTACTATTTGTGAACTTTTTTGTTCGTAGACTTTATCTTGTTCTTTGCCCAGGTAGCATTTGCAATGACTGTCCTACTGGGACCTGAGGGAATTTTTGTCTTCCCTGTCACATTAACTTCTCTTCTTTAATCCTTAAATTTTATTTTCTGTTAACAGTGCTTTCAAAATGAAAGCTGTATCCAGTAGTATCCTTGTGTGGTAGCATGTGGAGAGAAGTGCTGAGGGCAATACTCTTTTCTCTCCAGTTTTCCTGCAGCCCAGTAACACTGTTTCCAGACTGCTGAGAAGCTCCAGGTTTCAGAGCTATTTCCCTCAACTTGCACCACAGCAGGCAGCAGGATGTTGCTCTGGAGCAGTGAAGCACATTCATTCCTTCTGACTCGTTGCAATGGAGAATTAAACCGTTTTCATTTTTTACATATGGCAACACTTCAAGAAATGTATGTAGAAGGGTGCTCATGGGAAACAACTTGAAAGGTAAAACCACTGGGAATTCTGAACAAGAGAAAAACCCTAAAAATCAAATGAATGGTGTTTCCTATTGTAGAGTGTTACTGGAATATGTTCTGTTTACTGTGTAACTTTATTGAAAGCCCTGTCTTTTGAAGAGCACTTTATCTATAAAAATTATGAAGACAATCTGCTTGCACATTCCTTACAGAAAACAAGTGCTTCTAAGCAACTGTTAAGCAATTCATCACTGGACAGACAAGCAGATAGGTTGAACTCAGACACCATAATTCAGTCCCATTCTCTATTTTATGGGATGTCTTGTCATAGTCTATGCTGGCTTGGGTTTCCCAAAGCATCTGTGGCTCCTGCAGTTATTCAGCAAATACATTAGAGCTTCTGGATTGGTGGTCTTGCTTGTTACATTATACTCATCTTGTTCCACTGCTAAGCCTTTACCAGGCAAGTGTTAGTTTTCTACACAGGAAGGTTTAATTTTCAGCTTAAACCATAAAGTACTAAACTTCCCAAGGGGGCTGGAAGGTATGCAAGAACTGGAAAGCTCTCTGACCACTGAAAGAAGAAAGCTATTGGTCTCCCTGTAAGGGATAAGCATCTCTGCAATGGATCAAAAGGAAAGCAAATTATGGAGTTAAATTTCAGTGCTGCATGAGTATAGAGAGTTGCAATGGGTAATGGGTGAAAAAGTGGAAAGTCTGGAAGTGTTAGAGTACAGGGTATTACACTGGATAATGGGCAGGAAGGTAGGGAGCTGTGAGAACTGCATGTGGCTCACCTGATGAGGTATAGACTGCTGGGATATAAAGTGATCAAAATGGGTGCCTTAATGTGCTCATTACAAAACATGCTTGGTCTCTTAAACATGCTGTTGAAATGCGCTGTGCTGGACATTGGTAAAATGGAGCAGGTGGCCTCAGATGGAGAGGAGGAAGGTGGATTCGACACAGGCTATGGGCTCTGCCACTGAAGTGAATCTGCACCCTTGTGAGGGCACAGACTGCGGTGTCTTAGGAGATGACCACCTTCAGTCCTGCTTGCATTATGCTTCTATAGAGAATCTGAATGCTTTGACACAGTCTTTTGTCACACACACTCAACTCACACATTCCCTTTTCCAGATCCCATACTTAACCCAGAGATGTCCCAACTCAGTCTGCACATATACCTGTTTGCTAGGCCAATAACCCAGACCAAAGCTCTCTGTTCCCTTAGTGCATCTCCTCCTGAATGTCTCTTCTACCCATCAGACCTGCAGTCAGAGTTTCCGAGTGCATAATTCTCAGGAAAGAATAATGGATTTAGAGTTGGGTTATGGTTGGTCTGTCAGTGTTCATCAAACACCATAAAATATCAGCCATACAGAAGAATTAGTGACTGCAATCCAAGATTGAAATTAATCCTCAGAGTCTGCAAAGATTTTTAATATTTGGAAGCAATTTAGAATCTAGAAGAAGCTTCCCCAGAACAACATCAGAATAAGAAAACTTTTTTTTTTTGTGCATTTCTCATATTCTTTCTTACCCTCACTAAAAAAGAAGTTGCTACATTTTGTTGTCTTCCCTAGAGAGAGCTGTATAGCATAATTCACTCTACGATTCGTTAAATTTCAGATTTATATTTTGGCTTGCTCACACAGTTTCCAGTCTTCAAGATTATTGCCTGTGACCCTTCATTCCAACATAACTCCATGGATTTTAAAAACTGAATTGTTACACATTGTGTATGACATACTCATTAGCCTTTTCAGAGCATTTGTCCCAGGGTCTGTACATCCTGTATTTCTGAATCAAACAGAGGTCACTGGACTCTGTGTTCAGCTGCTGTGAACTGGCTTCAGAGAGGCTTTGTTGAAATAAACCACTTGATGATTTGTTTTATCATGTGGAAAAGGAAGGCAGAGACAGATCAAATAACCTCATGACTGCTTTTCATCAGTAAATGCCAGTACGATATAACTTGGTCAAAAGGAAAAAGGTATAAAGTTTACAACAAATCTTGGTTGCTTGACTGTGGATGTTTGGTAGAACTCAGTAGGGCATAAAGTATGGCATGAAGGATCCTGAAATGTCATATGAAGATGGTATTAAAATGTAAAAATATAAAAACTGAAAAAGTGAACACTGGCTATAATACTTTCACATCTTATGAATGAATTTATAGAAAAATAGAGAATTAGCTGGCTCAAGCATTTAGAATAACTACTGTTAGCTTCTAGCCAAGGCAACGTATACTATTTTCCTGGAAAATTGCCACATCCTCTCATAGTTTTATTTTTAAAGTGTTGTTTCTTTAAATGTCAAATTGGACTGTGCTGAACTACTTTTGATTATAGATTTTTCTAGGATTTAACTTCATAGAGCAGGATTAACAAGCAGAGTCTATATTTCATAAGAAATACAATATTAAAAAAACAAGTTTGTAGGAATAGAGTACACTTCATCTTACCAGTAACAAAGGATAATATTTGGACAAAGCATGTTAAAAACTAGGCATAAGCAACTAGGAAAATGAAACACAGAACTCTTTCCTGTGGGGAGCTAATTTACTGGACTGTCTTTTATAAGGATTGCCAAAATACCTATGTAGGAAACTGGAGAGAACAAGTTAATACCTGACATGAAATCTTAGGGTGGCTCAGGTTTATTAGGACTATGGTGTGATCAGGATTTCATCCACAGGCTATAGAGGTGGGTGATCATTTCAAGAGACCCTCAAATGAAGAATAACAAAACCCACAGCTGCATTGGATGCTGATATTTCAGATACTTGTCTCAGGCAAAGCCACTGCTGCATTTGGTTCAGTCAGATCTAGCCACAAAGTATATGGTTCAAATATGGTACAGAGTTACTGCAGCCTAAATGTGTTTCAGCACATGGCCATTATTAGGCAATCACTACCAGCACTCTTATAACAAGGGAAAAGATTTGCACCTTTTATATTTGAGGTAGAACAGTTCCTGAGAGCTGGAACTAGATATAACCAATGCAACTTTCTTTTTTTTGAATATGTCTGCTATTCCAGAGAATCAGACAACACTGATCCTTATATCACAGGTCAAATAAAACTGAGGGAGAAAGTTTGAGTTTTCTGAATCTCAGCATGTGAGCTGAGTCTATAATAATAGTTTCAATTTTTTTTCAAAAGAAAGATAATAATTTATCTTCTTGCATTTTTCTTCTCTACAAAGAATCATAGAATCGCTTGATTGGAAAGGACCCACTGGATCATCGAGTCCAACTATTCCTAACAATCCCTAAACCATGCCCCTTAGCACCTCATCTACCCATCCCTTAAACACCTCCAGGGCAGTAGATCTCCTGGCTCATTTATTGACACAGTAAACTGTATTTTCACATGAAATGGAGAAGTACATTTATTATTGCAATATTTAATGCTGGTAGAATATATTAAATAGTTTGAGAAAACAACAGTGTTGAACTGAATAATTTTTCTTCTGCAAGATATTTGCTGGATTAAAATGTTTTGTATGTGAATGTGAAGAATATTAGGGTCCTGCATCAGCCACAAAACTGTACCGTTATACTGTGATAAATGATATGATATTGGACCTCACAGGGAAACGTCTTCGGAAAAACTGTGGTCAAAGTTGTTTTATAAAAGGTGCTGACAGCATTAGAAAGCTGACCTTAGAAATGTGAATGCAAAAGCAAACTTTATGGATATAGACAAAGCTGATTGTTATGCCTAGAGAAAGGTGACTTATTCCAGTGTCAAATTTCTTGACATATAAAATCCGTTCCAGAGTGAGGTGGGAAGGGGAAGCAAACCACAGGGAAATTACATTTCTGTGTGGAATAAAGAACTCTGTACTCTTGATTGTATCTGTTATTTCACATAATTTTTTAAAAAAGGAAATGAATTAACAAAATGGAATCTTATAGGAGATTAATATATTTATTTTATCGATCAATAAATTGAGATGAAACATAATTACATGACTCATTACACACTGTGGTAGAAATGAATTGTGGACTGATTTAAAACAATAATGGTGGAATCTCCATCCACACTTTTTATTAAATTAAAATGCGAACAGGTAAAAAGTTGAATAATGCTCAATTTACTGCAATGTGTTTAATGTTGCTCATCTATAGTTATTTACCGTAAAACTTTTCCAAGTAGATTTAAATAACTTGTTTAGGAAAGCCTCTAAAGAGTACTGCGCTGACAGTCCTACACATTTTCCTCTGAAAAGTCCAGAAAAAGGTGAAGTGGACAAGACTTTCCCAATCATCCATGCGTCTGAACCTTTAAATCTTTAAATCTTTAAATCTTTAAATGTAATTTCCAGCTCACAAAATTTATACTATACTGAAAGACGAAATTGACCATTTTTCAGTAATGTGAGAAAGAGATAAAATTGCTGAGGGTAAAAATCATCTGTCTGCACTGCAATTACATGAGAAATTAATTTGATTTAGAAATTACTTAGCTCTGTGTTGCTTCTGAGCAGTTGCTATGTACTAAGTTACCTCACGTCAGCAGACTTCACTTGTTCATCCTGGGCCTTGTGCTATGTTGCTTTAAGGTCCAATTCATGAAGGTTTAAGGCCGCCTTCTTGAAAGCTCCCCAAGTTGGGAAAATGATACCTGCTGTTCATAATAAGTTTTTGTGACTAATTTTAAAAGTAGATTGTAACTAAAAAATAGAATGCCATTGTTTTTTCTCTCCGAATTTGGGAAAAAAATATTGCCCTCAGAAGTCAAGTTTCTCATTTGCCTTTCTCTGCATTTCTTCTGGAAACATGGTCAAGTTACCTCTTTGTTGTTTCAGAAGTGGGTAAACTGCCATTTAGCTGCTTCCTTTTCCTTAGATTTTTTTTCTAATGTCTAGCCTGAAACACATTATTTGAACCTTAAGCACATTAGATTCCTGTGCTCATGACTGACATGAGGAGAGTCAATGTCCTTTCTTTGGCCCCATCCAACCTGGCCTTGAACATACATAAATATAAATTTAGACTTAGATAAAGTCTAGTAATCAATAGAAAAAATATTCTTTCCCTGCTTACTTTCATTTATTATGAAGCAGTATGGGCTGAATTCTAAGTGTAGCGGAAATTTTCATATTTTTTTTCAGGTTAAGGTTAGATGTTTTTGCCATTAATTATATCCTCTTATGTTCTTTACATTAAATTGCTGTCCTCTTCTTCTTGGAAGGCCCAGTTTGCTGCTAGGACACAAAGTTGTCAAACATGATTACTTCAAAGATGATTATTTTTCACTCTACAAAGATTAATTGGGGCCCTCGAAGCCTTAGTTGCTTGGGGGAAATAGGAAACAATTCATCATCAATAGTCATAATGTTTCCCAGGCAAGTGGAAAAATGTGGTGCTGGGCAGATCTTGGACACAAATTGTTGAGCTTTAGTAGTGTGTAGGCTGGGGAAAAAAAAATAAATATAGCTGAGTGCAGTGTCATTCACATAATTTTTCTATATGACTGTTCCCCAGTAATCACTCCCAATAGTGCAACACATCCAACACACTGGGAAGCTGGTTATAAACTAAAATTTCTCTACTGTGTGGTCATAGTTCAGCTCAAACAGCTTTGTACCTGGAAAATAGTCTCTGAGCAGTTTGTTTCTTATCTCCCCAAAGAGGTCCCTGTCAGAATGGCTCTTCTCTCCTGGTCAGCCAGTTTCTGAAAAGAACCCATGAAGATTTTAAGACATTTTGCTTGTGTTGCCTACAGAAAAATGTGTTTACTTGCAAGAAAGTAAATTCACAGGAGAAAACCCCAGCTGCACATACTGACATATGCTCTTGTTTACAAGTCCAACATAGAGTGGTGGGATATTTATTCATTGTAGAACATAATGTATAATTGAAGTTGTCTGAGGTAAGGGAAAGATTTTTTTTCCATAGGAAACAATGACTATAGGAAGTATTTTGCTATATCATGAAAAATAAGATCATATTGGTTTTCCTCAGCTGCAGATCCTACAGCAAAATAAAATGTTTTCCAGATAGTGAGATGTTAGATCCAACGTCAGTCATCTTCAACTGCTTCTTTTTTTTAATGGGAACCTCCTCCAGTTTCCCATTATTTGCCAAATTTCTGTCATGTATTTCTTTGTTGCCAAGAACAAGATAATAGATAATTAAAAAAATACATAAAAGAGTGATACATTCTTCTTTGATGAGTTTTTCCTTTTAGAAAGAAATATTCCTTCATTAAAAAGAGGATGGAATATTCAGGGAAATGAAATGCTTTGGTTTATATGTAACATTTTCTGTTTGGAACATGATTCTAACAGATATGTGCACATGTTTGTCTGCCACATATCCACAGACCTATTTCTCTGATATTCAGTGCGAGTGTTATTTTTGATATCTATGTTAGCAGGTTGGTTTCAGTCATAGGCAAAACTATTAGTGCTGCCAAGTACGTGTCCCTTACTTCCTTTTTTAGACCCTGCAATATTTTGTTGCTATTGTCCTTGAAAACCTAAACTGAAAGGAATTCAAATTGTCCTGGCTTGAATAGTAAAGCAAAAGCGGGGTGGAGGGGGAGGAAAGAAGGCGCACACCTAGGAGTTGTGGGAGACTGGGAGATTTGGACTAACTTGCAAAAGTGGTGGAGACTGTGTTCCAGAAGACAGAGGCGGAAGATAAGGGTAAAGCTAGGAAGCACTGTGGGTTTGGTGTCTGAGAGAAGCCTAGACAATTTTGGCAAAATGTGGAATACATGAAGAGAGATACCAGAAAAAAGGAGTCTGAAACGGATGTAAGGGGAGGCACAGGTGAGGGGCATGTGGACGCTGAGACTGGTTGGAATAGAAAATGGGCACCAAGAACCATGAAGCAAGATGGAAAAAAAGATTTGAAGAGGTGCTGTGGGAATGGCAGGAGGACCAGGTGTAGCTTTGGGTTAGAAAATGAAGTGGAGTCAAGGAGACATGGTATGGAAAGATGTATATATAGAAAATTAAATGAGACAGAGTGGGTAGGATGGAAGCATATATTGGAACTACAAATAGAATAAAATAAAATAAGGTGGTGAGGAGGAGTACATTGATGTACTGAGTGAAGACATGCAAAATAATTGCTGGATGTCTCTGTCACAACTCTGTTTTGGCAACCACTTCTGCTCTCCTAAAAGAAACTTTCTCTTAGTATCTCTTTGGTTGGTGGCCTTGGGTATCCACTGTTCACAGGAAACCTCAGCTGTGGTGTTTCCATTTTCTTTGTCAGTTTGTTCCTCCTCCAAGAAATTGCCCCATTCCTGTTGGGCCATTCCATACTATTCATACATCCTTGAAAACCCTGAACTGTTGCTGGGATGAATTTGAAGTCTGATTCTGTGGTCTTCTAGCAGTTGCTGTCTAGTCCTTGATCTCCTGACCACTCATTCCCTGTTTTCCTGCCAGCTTATTCATAAATATTTTTTATTCATAAATATTTTTTGTTGTGCAGCCCCTCAAACAACTGTATCCACAAAAAGTAGTAGGGGTGGGTGAGAAGGATTGCAGGACTGCAAATTATAGTGGCAGGAAATAACGCTTTAGTTATTAAAAATATTTAGTTATTATTAGTTAAGCTGGGGAGGGACTGTTAACAAAGGCTTGTAGTGATAGGATGATGGGGAATAGGTATAAACTGGAGAGATTTAGGCTAGACATAAGGAAGAATTTCTTCATGATGAGAGCAGTGAAGCACTGGCACAGGTTGCCCAGGGAAGTTGTGGCTGCCCCAGTTGTGGCTGGTTCAAGGCCAGGTTGGATGGGGCCTTGGGTAGCCTGATCTAGTGGGACATGTCCCTGCCCATGGCAGGGGGATTGGAACTAGATGATCTTTATGGTCCCTTTCAACCCAAACTTTTCTATGATTCTATGATTCTACAATTCTATGACTGTATGATTCTATGACTGTGGCTGAAGGCAAACCACACTGGGGCATGGACACCACTGAGGGACTGTGACCCATGCAGGCACCTCTGCTGTGGCAGGGACACTGGGATACATAAAGAAATGGAGAAAAAAGAGTAAGAAACATGGAGAAGCAGAAAGAAAACATTGTTCATATGCTCTAAGCCTATTTTGTTTCTTGGTGTTTCACTAAAGGGTTTGGGACTGACCAAGTGCAACAACAACGGGAGATAAGGACAGGGGAGGATAAGTGTTTATCTTAAGCTGAGCCTGAGAAAGCTGTGGAAAGTTGTTTACTTATGTGCTTCTTTAGCTGTTGTATTTTTTTTTCTCAATACACAAATCAGTGATTAGCAGCTTGTGTTAACTAGCAAAAGAGCAGGAAAAAACACCCCAATTTGAGACTCTTTGTCTGTGATTACCTTCTAGCAGTTGGTCCTTGCTACTCCTTTCTCTCTGAAACAAAGAATTCTTTAGTCTATTTCTTTTCCAGCAAAGGATGCCTGAATTGTAATCAAGTTGACAAGAAATCTTTTTGGTCAGTCTACAAATCTATTAAACTATTGATGTGTCTGTCACTGTCAGCCCTTTAAATGATTAACTGGCAGTTGCCTACAGCCTCTTCAGTTTTCAGCCTCCTTTTAAAAAAAGACAAAGCATTGCAATATTTGTCTGTGTTGCTATGCAAGAAGATGAAATAAACTTTCCCTGTATTTATCTAGACCACCTTAAATAACTTTTGCAAAGATATCTCACCAAGAGCATATGTTGAGCTCCATATTCATTAACATTCTTCTTTAACTTTCACAGGTATAACTCTTGTCTGCCTCTGTCGCCCATGAGCAGATGGGCTCTACATTCAGTCTCTTGAAATTTCACTTGTCTGCATATTTAAGTTGGCACAGCTTCTGAAATGATGCAAACCACTCAGTATGACTGCCCCATTCTTATTTAGAAGTGGAAAAGCTTCTCCCCTTCTCTTTGCTTCCCTTCTTGCCAGCTTCTTCCCATGGCTATCAGTTTATTTGTGGCTTATGGCTATCAGTTTGCATACAGGATCAATAATGATAGGAAAAGTGGATACAGTACAAGAGAAGGTCAAACACAGTCCTAACTTCAAAAAAAGGTGCACTAAGAAATTAAACATTGGTTAATCTAATTTGGCCTCAGCAACAATAACTTAAGAAATTATAAAGTTAAGTCCATAAAAGATAAAGAAATCAGAATGCAGATAGACAGAAGACAGGGCAAAACCCTGACAGTACAGATATGTCAAGGGCAGGTAATATCAAATAAATCTAGGTTTTTTTTATGACGGAATCTGATTTTCTTCTTTGATACGTTAAGTGGCTAAATGGATAATGGGAAGGTGCATGCATAATGTGGTATAGTCAAAGCTTAATAAGATTTTCATGCTTTTCTGCATGGCGTTCTCTTATCCTAAGAAAATATAATGTGGTCATATTTAGAGAATGATAATGTGGAAGGAGAAAAGAAATTGCAAGTTTTATAATGAAACATGCATATTACTTTTTCAACAATGCTATTACAAATTTTCATCTTTACTGGAAGAACTGAAATACAGTGTGCTTAAATCAGACATTTCTGTTTTCTCTTATTCATTAGATTAAGTCAAAGTATTTTCTGGTCTTACCTCTATATAGGAGCATCTGTAAATGAAAGAAGGGAAATCTCAAGGTAGGAAATTATGCATAAAATGCCAGTGAAGAAAAAAAATGTAATTTTGAGGGTTTTGCTGTTTTGCATGAACTATGTCAAATCAAGAACCCCAAGAAAATTTTTATTATGTTGCAATCACGAGTAATCATGATCCATGTAATCATTTCTAATAGATAAACCAAGCATTTCTTGACTCTTATGGGGATTCTGGTGCACTTGTCAAAAGCAGGGAAGAAAAGGTTATTGTTCTTCCTTCCAAAAATGGAGCTATACTTACAATGGCAAGCAAAGCACTCAGTCCTGATGGGAGGGGTAGACATCTGCACTTTATTAGAGAAGAAAGCCTTTATAAGGAGTGTTTAGGTTAGGAAAGAGAACCTTCTTTCCAAACAAACACTGCAACAAGATCTGTTCATACCCTCACCCTTCGCTGACAGGACCACAGGTGAAGGGCTACAAAGATCCCATTTTTTAGTCATAATACTGTTTTCATACCCTGTCTTATGAGTTGAAGGACCATGAGACAGAGGTCCCAGGAGATATCTGAAATGAAATCCTCTTTGCTGCCTATAGCTATGTAGTACTTCATACTTTGCTTCAAATTTTAAGCTGATAACATAAACCCATCCCCTACTCAAAAAAAACCTCCAAACAAAAACATCGGTAGAGAATTCTCATAAGAATTTAAGTAGGATGCCTAATCACATTTCAAAAATATTTCTCAAATGTAATATGTGTTTAATATCACCAAACTTGAGGTTTTCAGAAGCAGTTAGTGATCCTACTGTTGGCTTATAATCTTGAGTGCTGACCATGTCACATTTCTGCTCTATTTAGGAACCATGTTGAGTTAGCTTACGAATCAGGGATTACGAATCTACTGAAATTACAAGAGTTTGAGACAATTAAGGGATAAAATTCTGGAGCAAAATCTGTCTAAAGTTAAGCATGCTACATCTGACGCAACATCTGCTTTTCTGTTGTACAGTTTTGATTTCCTTCAACTCTCCCTTTGATCATTGCAAAGTCCTATTTTTTTTTTTCAGTGGTGTGATGGTAAAATAAGGAGCTTTTTACAATGGTTCCTCTTTTTCAACTTCATAGCCAGCCAGAAGTGTTTCAGTGGCTAAACACTTCCAGTTGGATTAGAACTTTCTTCCCCATTTGGTGGTACCAGCTGTTTTTGTTTTTTATTTATATATTTCTTTAGTACAGGCAGGGTGTGGGAGCTATTTTTATTCTCTTATTAGATGACAGATAGTTCCTTCATATTTGGATGTTTTCCTCTTCCTTACAACCCATACCCAGTGTTCTTCACCAAACCTAGGTTGTCAGGTACGTGTATTACCAGAAACATTTATTTTTACAGAATAGAATGTATTTCATTGTAAATATATCTATATTTATTTATATGGTAGAATAATTCACAGGAATATTCTCAATGAGGTAGCTTTCTAAAACATAGGAAGTATTGCTATAAATGTTTATAAATATTAACACAAATGAAGTTGAGTAAGTATCTCAAAGTCATTAATACAGACATCGGACTACTAAGATGATGGTCATTCATTCTGTATTATCTCTTGCTTTCTTCTGATTATGCCTTTGAATCATTGGTAATAAAGACCACAGTTGTCTCTTCATCTCCCTGTGAGTTCCTCTCCAAGTTTTAATATTTCCCTTTAATTACTTCCTTCTCTCACCTCTCTGCCAATGGGTCCCAGGTTTAATATTTTATCCCAACATACAATCACTTAATTTGGAGTTTCTAGTGAATAATATGTGATAAATCAGGCTCTTTGGTGATAATTATCCTACTACTTACTGTATTTAGCCAGCACCTCCATTGTATAGTGTGATGCTCCTGAGATTATGGGGTAAAGCTCTTGTGGTCTGCAGTGCCAGGCCCTCTCTGCTTATGAGCCAATTATTGTCCCACCATGAACAGCAACAAACTAAGTTTTTAATTTGCCTGCAGCCCCTCAAATGGCCTTCTTTAAAATGATAACTTTAGGTTGTCAATATAGTGTTTTCAATTGTTAGAGGGGGAAAATGTATACCACTTCTCCATGTTATGACTGTAAACATCTAGATACATTTACTCTGTCCGTGAGTGAGCAGAAACAGCAGCAAGAATTATCTGCCACAATTCAGCTCATAATTCAGTTCTGTCCTTGGAAAAAGAAAACAAAACCATACCAAAAAAATTCACAAACTGCAGTCACAGTTGAGACCACAGCTAGTATCCATGGTCACAGCTAGTATAGAGTGCCCACTCACAGGAGTTCCAGCATATCGAAGTGTAACTGTCCTGTCCATTTTTGAAAAGCCTCTTTTGGAGTACAGGTGATAAGGACAGTTAGGAATCATCCAGTGGCCATCCAGAGAGAGGATGAAAAATCCATAGGAATTAATAGAAAGGCTTTTCTTTTTGAGGCAGACATCACATCTCTGCAAAGCAGCCACACCTGATCTGCCCATGGTAGGAGAGTTGGAACTAGATGATCTTTAAGGTCGCTTCCAACCCAAACTATTCTATGATTCTAAGATCTCAGGAAGCACTTAACCCCTAAGAAAAACAAAGTCTTAATTGACTGAGATGTGAACTGAAAACTACTGAAACACAGCACACCCTGTAAGAAAGGAAGTGTGAAGTTTTCTCCAGTCTAAGGCAAGTGTTAAAACTACCAAGTGTCTATATGTTATATCTGGTCTATAACCCAGACATGTCCAGATGCTGGGCTGTAAAACAAAGGCAAAAGGGGCTGACAAAGGCAATGACCTGGATCTGCTTTATTTCATGTACCAGGAGCTATGGCAACCACCAACAAGGATGGTTGTATTACCTGTATGTACCTTTCTACATTCATGAGGATTTACGCATAATAGCAAGAACAGTATACTTACTGCTGAGCTAAGTGGGACTCACAGTGATATCATGGTCTCTTAGAGTCATCATGGATCTCCCATGATCCATGGAAATCATGTTGACCGTGGAAATCATGTTCTCATGAGCTCTGAGAGATGATGCCCTGGGTGCTGTCTGCTGTTAATGGTATTAATGAGCGTTCTCTTCCAGTACATTTTAGAAACACACATATTCCCCTCTGTGTTTTGTACTGAGGAACAGAAAAGTGGGGTATTTTTTTGTGATATTTGCAAATTTTTTTTTGAATTAAAAACAATTAGCACCCTAAGGAAACGAAGTGAAACAAATGTACAAGTTTAAATTACAAGGTAGGTCCTTTTTTCGAGTTTAGTAAGACTGAGTCAGTAGGGACTTTTCCCTACTAACCACCACGGGGCAGTGTTATCCAAGAAAACTCAGACCACTTCTACTAGCAGATACTCAGCCGCAGCAACTGTAAAGTTCAGACATAGACAGCTGAACAGACCTGGAATATCTTGTAAGTAGCTGGCCTGGACAAATATAGCTACATGAAAAAAGAAAAAAGTCATCTTCAGCAACAGTATTAAATGTGTTCCTTTATGTTAATTTTTTAAGGAAGCTTACAGTGTCATAACAGCTAGTTGTCCCCAGTTGTGATGACGATTATGATGACAATTATGACAACAGTGATGATGATACTGATGATAATTAACATTGCATCCAGTAGTTGAGGATCGGAAAGCAGTAGAGCTAAGCCTGTTCAAACTCATACCAGAAAGGTAGTGTAAAGAAATGCAGAGAGAAGAAGGCAACAGAAAGGACAAAAGACATGATATGCTTGAGCAGTATAAGCTGTGGACTCAGGTTAAAAAGCTAGATTTTAACAGGTTAGTTTGTATGCATCTTTACAAATAAAAGCTTTGTGGAAAGAAGACGGAATTTTTAAAAACAACACAAGAAGTATGTAAGTACAGCTTTTGAAAGCTCTGCCTCAGCAGCAAGTTCAACTCTTGTTGCTTGTAATTGATGTTAGGAATCTGGCTAAATACTACTGAATCCTGTCCCCGAAATGAGAAGATTCTGTTTATTTCATATTAAGAGATGGTAGTTAACGTCTGGGTTTAAACCATTACTGCTTTCGTATTTGTTAGGCTATCTTCCAAAACACCCCATATTTTCTTGACTAGTGGCCACGTAAATCCTGCTTTAGAGTTCTATGGACATCCATGTACTCATTTTGCACGCTCGCCAGGATACTTGTATGACAATCAGAATCACATCAACAGTGCTGGAAAATGCTTTCACCAAGCCTGTTTGTGCCTTTTGATGTGGCGGCTAGAAAAGGACTCATGTGTAGCACACTGAGTATTGGTCAAACACGGACTATTTTAGGAAGAAGTGTGGAAACAAAAGAGAAATATTTCAGCAGCTCCAGGTGCTAAAATCCACAGCCACAAAGTGGTATTTAGATGGAATAAGAGTTACACTTCTCAGTCACTGCTAATCATCAAGACAGAAGGGAAGAAGAAGCCTCTTCTGTTGGTAATGAGAAGGAGCTGCTAAACACAGTTGGAAGAAAATGCTAAAGCAGAGGTCACCCCGTGCAGGAATCGTACAGCTTCGTATGTGAATAATGGTAAACAAAAATAGGCTAGCTGTGTTGCTTTGTTTGAGTTCTTTCTGTAAAGAGACATTCAGTCTACAAAAATAACCATTCAGGCCTTGGAAACCCGAGGTAAAAAATAGAGGTACAGGACACAAATTCTGTTGCTGCAGAATTCTTTAGGGCTGATGAGTTCTCAATATTTCATCAATTGCATTAAAGTTCATTAAGTCATTTGCAGAGTGACACACTGATTCAACAAACCGTTGTTCTGGGTGGGTGTCAAGAGCGCATTATTACCTGATTTTGTCAATGACCTGAAGTTTTGGCAGTTTAGCACACTGTCCTAGGTCTCCTTTGTACTCTTTGTCACCTCAGAATCTGCTGAGGGTGCATTTACATTTGTGCTGTGCCAGGTACAACAGAGACTTTGTCAGGGCAGTATCTCTAGAGATTTGTTATCAAGTGTCATTTTAAGGATGTACTGAATGATGGAGTCTGAACCTGTTACTGCTCAGAAGCTGAAGACACACACTTGTATTCTGTTCCTACCTCCTGTCCTCTCCATTCATCACAGATTTTCTGCTTTTGCACATTACTTTTCTTCCTCTTGGAGTAAATTATTCTGAAGTATGGACAACATACATGTTTCAATTGTACAGATTATTTTTGACTTGAAAGCTTAATTGTAATATTCCTGAGGTACAGATTTATGATGTGTTTCATTATCAATGATTATATTTTTTTTCTTACTGAAATTTCCATTGAATATATTTTTTAGATTTCTTTTTATTGCTCAATGCCACTTGCGGGAACGTGCTTTCAAAAAAGTAGATCTTCTCAGAGATGTTTAGCTTGGGCAAGAAAAATGGTCTCCTCATTAAAAATAAACAAATGTTGAAATATTTGTTATAGATGGTGCGACAGTTTTTCAAATCCTAGGGTATTCCTCAGTGTTTGTATTCCACAGCCTATTGTATCGGACTGGAAATCTTCAAGATGATAATGACTTTAAAAGGAAAAGAACCATCATGGTTTAATCCCAGCCAGCAACTTAGCATCATGCAGCTGCTTGATCACCCAACAGTCCGGCTAGGATGGGAAGGAAAATGGGAAAAATGACAAGGTGATAGAGCAATTAACATAAAAAGATAATACGAATTAATCCATTGGCTATTCTCACTGGCTCTCTGAGCAGACATGCCCAAGGGCTACCACATGAACTGTCTCCTCTTGAATTTGTTCAAAGGCTGAAAATATGTCAGAGCCCTATTTGAAATCACTCTTATTCCAGGTCAGTTGATGGAGAGGGCTGTGATCCACACTCCATGTGCATTGAATGCCCCATACTAGCTATTATCACAATTGAAATCAGTAAGCGAACACCAGGACAGTGAGATAGTTTAAATTAGGTACAATTACTGTGTTCTGAGTAAAATCACAATTGTGAAAGACTCTTCATTCTTTAGCTGCATGTATTAAATAATATTAGAAACGATGATACAATTCTGCGGAATTTACTTAGTTTAATACTAATATTGAGAATTGGTTTAAAATTAGAAGAAAAAAAGATTTATCTCTCACAAAAGGAAGCAAGCTAGATGTCATTGAGTCGTCCTTGGTCTATCAAATTTGTTCTTTTTGTTCCCTCTTATGACTGGATTCCACCACTCATGATGACTTCAGTTAATGTGCTACGTGTTTTCTTCTTCATTCCCAACAGCTCCAGAAAAGATGAGGTTTCTTTTATAGACACTGAATGCTAAATGGAGACTGTCAGGTATGTCATTGCACTTAATTTATCACACACAAAGAAGTTAGTGATTGCCCACATGATCTGATAGTAGATTTAGTGGACTGCTGACAAATTGACAAGTTGGCAAAAGACAATAACATTGTTAAAAAATAAGAAAGAGAAGCTAAACCAGTTCTTCTTCAAATGAATAATGGATAATATTGCTCCTTCTGTTTTATATTCTTAAAAATTAAACAGGAATGAAAAGTCAGGAAAACGAGAATTACTAAAAGTGATGCAAAAACAAGCTTAGCATGCATTTCCTGTATGAAAATAAATAACAAGACGTTTCTATGATACAATATATAATTTTAAAAGACATTTGCAAATAGTACTAGACACCAAGTACTTTTTAATAATAACTGGATTTCTGTGATATAATATCCCTGAGATGCACTTATGTGGCTCTGGGAGCAAGTACACCGTGGGAAAACACAAGTAAATTTAAATATTTTGAGAAGAAACTAAGAAATGAGATGTTCTTTTCCCAAATGGTAATGTTAACATTTATTTCTAAGTCACAAAGCTGTGAAAAGACACTTGTAAGTCTTGAGATAAATAAGTTCTGAACACATTCAACACATTTTTTTGAGATAAATTTAGGCCATTTTGTGAAACTGTTTATTTTCCCCTCTGGAATCAATGTTGTGGTGCCATGAAAACAAGAAATAATTTAATTGTCCATGTTAAAGGTTTAAAAAAAATGCTTCAAACAGAATTCTTCACAAATAATAAAGGGACATAAAGTTTTAAAAAGGAAGCTCCTGTCTTAAAAGTAAGGGCATATCAGAGGAACAGAGGTAAGAGCAATAAAGAGATACAGCAAAACCCATTCTGTCCTGACGCCCCTGAGGAACCAGCCCCTGGCAAATTTGCATTTGTGGTTTGATCGCAACAGAAGTTATGGAACGCAAAGGAGTAGAAGACTGCCAGCTTCCGGACAAAAGTCCAAACTAATTGGGACAGACAGTGAAAAAAAAATAAAATAAAATTAGACTTCACATCATCAGGGAGGAAAATTTGTAGCTTAGTCTCTCAGTCTCTCGGGTTGGATTGCTTGTGCCATGTCTGTGGTACATATTTTCAGCTCTGCCTGAATTACTTTTGCAGAATTGCCCTGGACGATCCATTTGTTTAAAAGAACGAAGTCTTAAGTGTTCTTTAGAAGAATGAACAGACGGTTCAGTTTGGAGGAGTGCTATTTAAAAATGGTTTCAGCTGGGACTCATGCCTCAATCTTTAGTCACAGTGAGTCGTATCTGAATGTTGCACTAAAATTATGTTAAACACCCTCTGGGGAAGAGACAGCTGCCTTACTTAGGGAGAATCCCTGGGCAGAACTGGACTCATGATCACAATTTCTCCTCTGGTCCTTGCAGAAGAATGATTTGCTATTGCTCTTTACCAAACCTTAGAGTTGAACCCAGGCTTCACTGACTGCCTACTGCCTTCGACCTACTCCTTGCGCTTTGGCTCTGGCAGGAGTTAAGCGTTTTGCCACCCTTTTCATTAGGCTGAAGAGGTCCATGTCTCACAAGAGCGATCTCCAGTCAGCACAGGCTGCTGGCAGCGCCTAACATTGTGCCACTTTGGCCACATCTACCCATTGACTAAATAGTGCAGGAACTAGGACACAACACAGTCCCATGCTTGCTTATACAGTTTTATTTTTCAACTGTGCTTTGAAAAATGGTAAAACTCTGAAATTTTTCAGGAATGTATTAGAGGTGCTAATTCATAAATAGTACATTACATAAAATGAACAGTAAAAAATTAAAGGCACACAGTACATGTCATACATGTAGCTCAATAATTGATTTCATTTGTGATATCTGGTGCACTGGTGAGACCGCACCTTGAGTACTGTGTTCCGTTCTGAGACCCTCACTACAAGAATGATGTTGAGGCTCTGGAGCGTGTCCAGAGAAGAGCAACGAAGCTGGTGAGGGGGCTGGAGAACAAATCTTACGAGGAGTGTCTGGGAGAGCTGGGGTTGTTTAGCCTGGAGAAGAGGAGGCTGAGGGGTGACCTTATTACTCTCTTTAACTGCCTGAAAGGAAGTTGTGGAGAGGAGGGAGATGGCCTCTTCTCCCAAGTGACTGAGGACAGGACAAGGGGGAATGACCTCAAGCTCCGCCAGGGGAGGTTCAGGCTGGATATCAGAAAAAAATTCATCACAGAAAGAGTCACTGGGCACTGTAACAGGCTGCCCAGGGAGGTGGTCGAGTCACCTTCCCTGGAGGTGTTCAAGGAATGGGTTGATGAAGTGCTTAGGGACGTGGTTTAAGGGAGTGATAGGAATGGTTGGACTCAATGAACCAGTGGGTCCTTTCCAATCTGGTGATTCTATGATTCTATGATTTATTTTGTGAAGATCTTTTTTTAAGTGCTTTTCCATGTTTAATAAATCACAAAATGACAGCAGGGAGTACTATGCAGAAAAGTGATGGCCTTTATAACCTTTATCAAATCAATGAACACTACTGAATCTATAATTGCTAAACTTAAAATTGACTTCTGAACAATTCTTCTTTTAGACATGTATTCTGTTTTGAGGTAAAGCAGAACCAAATTTCTAGTTTCATCTAAGCATGCTCTAAGTAACTTATTTTCTGAAAGTTTAAAAAGTGTTTTTTAGATGATATCTGTCTCTAGAAGTGATAACACTTAAAAATTATAGCTATCACCAAAGTAATGGGACACTGGTGTGTAGAAAGGCCATTGTTTATACTTATGTCCCTGCCCATGGCAAGGGGGTTAGAACTACAAGACCTTTAAGGTCTTTCCAGCTCAAACTATTCTAGCCTATGAGTCTCGCCCGCTGTTCCCCTGAGCGCAGCTGATGTCCCTGTTGATGGTGCTTGCTGCTCCTGGAATCAGCTGGGAGTTGCTGTTTGGGGCTTTGAGCTCTCCCTTAGCTGTGTTCCCTGCTCCTTTGCTGTTCCCGCTGTGATTGGCGTCCAGGGCTGCGGGACCTGCGCCGGGATCGACTCCTTGTTGGCTGCCGTTCGCGGGTAGAAAGCCGGTGTCTCCGTTCACGGCGCTCAGTCCTCCTTGAAGAGGCTGGGACATCCTGTCCAGGCCTTGGAGATTGTCCTTCCTCATCCCCAGTGACCTGAGCAGTGTTCTGAGCCCTGCTCTGCTGCCGTCTCCTGCTGCTGGAGGGGTTGGGGTGGTGGGCGTGCTGAGCTGTGCTGTGCCCACCACGGTGCCTCCTTGGGGACCTGCTTCGACGTCTTCTGTTGCCACTGTCGTCCCTCCTTGGAGACCTGCTCCGAGCTGTGTTCTGGCCACCATTGTCCCTCCTTGGAAACCTGCTCCGAGCTGTGTTCTGGCCACCATCGTCCCTCCTTAGGAACCTGCTTTGGCCTCTCTCTGGGGTCTCAGCACGGCCTCTGCCCTGGTCTCTCCTGGCAGAGTGACGGTGTTGGTGGCCTGAGGGATGATGCCCTCTCCTTTCCACAGTGTGATGCTGAGGACCCCCTGCTTGATTGCTGAAGCTGGGGCTGTACCGCATGAAGCGGTACAGGGCATAGTCACTTTCTCCCACCTTGCGGTAGAGGCAGATGAAAGGGTACTGGCATATTGGACATGCAGCTCTTATGCGGTGCCATTCCAATATGCAGGAAAAACAGAAAGTGTGTCTGCACCAGCCCACCAACACTTCATCGTTAACGGTGTCCCAGCAGATCGGGCACTCTGAGGCCTCAGATGCGTCCTGTGGAGGAGCCTGGGGCTCCTGGCTGGTGCCGGCGGCAGGGGAGGAGGGGCTGTTTTCTGCAAGGTTCTCCTCTGATGCCATCTCACACTGCAAACAAAACGGATGCAAAGCTCAGGATGTGCCCTAGAGACACGACTGCCAGGGAGCAGGAAAGCTGTGGAAGTCAAAAGCTGTGGAAGTCGAGTTCTCAAGAGTTGCCCCCTCTGCCTTGGGGCTGTGCGTGTGCGGCCACAAGCAGCAAGGATGATCCCAGGACAGCCGAGCGATGCCAGAGGCATCTTTGCATGTTCCTGCTCTCAGGGCAGGGTGGTGACTGACAGGTGCTGGCAGGAACTGGGAAGGCAGGTAAGAGCCAGTACCTTGGACCCTGCCGGAGTTTCTGTCTGAGAGATCCTCTCTGTAGCCTCAAATGGGAGCCTGTGGGATGGGAGCCTTTCGTCCCCCCACCTGCAGACGTCTGTCCCCGACAGATGAGGACAGCACTGTGGTGCCTGGGGCCTGCCTTGCTCCTCAAGTAGCCTTCTGTCACAGATGTCACAATGGCCATCTGGTGAGGTCACGTTGGCCATCTAGTGACATCACAATGGTCATCTGTTGAGATCACAAGGCTTTCAGGACCCCCACCCAGGAGACAGGAGCTGCAGCCTCCGGAGCAAATATTTCCCAGGTAGCTCATCTCGCAAGACTGCCCCACTGTCCAACAGAGTCCCATTGCCATATTTTTCATATGAATTGGTGAATGGAGTCTGCAATGCCTTTGCAATAGAGCAGAGTAATTGCAATGGATTTCACTTCTCACTGCCACACTGTAAGAAGAGTTTTCCTCAGTAAAAGGCACACACACATGTGCTTCTTGTCAGGAATCCTTTATAGGGACTACCTGTGCTCTAATAACACATGAGGAGTGGTTTTCCTGTGCCTGTGCTGTTTCTCTGTGTGGAAAGTTCTCGAAGTCGGGCATGTGCTGAAGTTCTGGGGAAGTTCTTGAGTTGAGTCTGGGGTCTCCAGAGTCACTGGTGGTTCAACAGACCCTTGCCAGAAGTAACCTCCACAGGAAATCCTTGGACAGGTGTGTGCAGTATGGGAGGAGGGAGGGGGAACAGGGACAACTCTCTCCTCTCTCCTCTCTCCTCTCTCCTCTCCCATTGCCAACCAAGAACCCCCCAGAGGTGCATGCAGCCAAGCAGTCAGGCGATGTTTGAGACATGCAAAATACAAGCAAAGAAGCTGATCTTTAAATAGGCTTAAATGAGAGTTATGATAAAATATCTGCTCCTTTGCTGCTTCCACTGCATTTGGCGCCGAGTGCTGCGGGACCTTTGCTGGGATCTACAGCTTCTTATAGAACCATGGTGGGATGAATCCCATGACTAGAGTGTGGCTATCATTGGCTACAGGCTGTTCAGAAGGGACAGATCAGGAAGGAGGGGTGGAGGCATTGTCCTCTATCTCAGGAAAGGGAGAGAATGTGAAGAGCTGTCATTGAAGAGTAGCCAGGAACAGGTTGAACGCTTGTGGGTCAAAATTAAAGACAGAAGGACCAATGGGAACCTTGTGGTTGGTGTATACTACAGGCCAACCGATCAAAGAGAGACAACCAATGAAGCCTCCTTCCTCCAGCTACAGGAGGCTTCATGCTCCGAAACTCTCGTCCTACCCGGGGACTTCAACCACCCCAACATATGCTGGAAAAGTAGCACGGCAAGCTGTAGGCAATCCAGAAGACTCCTGGAGTGCATTGAAAATAATTTATTAGTCCAGTTTATACAGACTCCCACCCAAGGAGATGCAGTACTGGAACTTATGATCACCAATACCTGCAAACTCATCAGTGACACTAAGATTGGAGGCAGCCTGGGCTGCAGTGACCATGCACTGGTGGAGTTCAGAGGGATATGGGACAGGTGAGGAGTATAGTCAGGACACTAAATTTCAGGAAAGCAGGCTTCCAGCTCTTCAAGGATTTACTTGGTAGGACTCCCTGGGACATGGTTCTCTGAGACAAGGGAGTGGAAGAGAGCTGGAATACATTTAAGGAAGATTTCCATAAAGCACAAGATCCCATATGTAGAAAATCAGGCAGGAAAGGGAAGAGACTAGCATAGCTGAGTCGAGACCTGCTGGTTAAACTAAAGAAGAAGAGGGAACTGCACAGACATTGCAAGAAGGGACAGATAACCTGGAATGTGCATAGAGATTCTGCCTGGTTATGCAGGAATGAAGTCAGGAAGGCCAAGGAGCAGCTGGAGCTGAACTTGGCAAAAGAAGTAAAGACTAACAAGAAGGGCTTCTACAGGTACGTCAGTAAAAAAAGGTAGGTCAAAGAGAACGTACCCTCACTGATGGTTGCAAATGGTGAGCACGTATCAACAGATGAGGAGAAGCTTAATAAAACAAAAGAGACATAGGATAGCAGAATTATAATTTCGAAGACATATGGAACTGCAATGATTTTATTTTGGTTGCACTGTATTTCTTTTAGATCAAGCCAATACTTTTACAGCTTTCTCACAGATTATTTTCTTAACTCTAAAGACTTCATTGTAACCTTTTACTAATTACTAGTCTAGATCATCTTTCACAAGAGTTTCATGGTTCTGATACTTAAACACAATGGAAAATACATTGCTCTCATCATCCTAGTGCGATGCCCTAAAAATCTCTAACCCAAGTAAAAATCCTTGCCTTTGAGAGACAGGAAAGTTTAGTTTACATTTAAACCAGTACTAATACATCCCCATACCTTCCAAATGAAGCTCGACAAATTTATACAGAGTGTGAAGAGAAGGAGATTGCATCTGCTCCTAAAATCTGTGTGAATAAATTTGGAGAGTACTGAAATACACCCAAACACCAAAATATTTACAGGCAATAATTTTTTTGTAACCTGTCTCTATGGAAGTTCTTGTTAGGACTGCTAGATGCCCACACGGCTCTGGCTGTTGCAACATGCAGAGAATTTGACTGAGGTCTTGAATGAATACGGCATAGTATGAAAGCTAACATACAGCCACAACATTGCCAACTTATTCTTTAAAAATGGTGAGGCATGACCTTAAGACATGAAAGACCCTTATGTGATGGTGTCTTTAGCCAAGCCAGAGCGTTGTGTTGGAATTGCTCCGCCACTAAAACGGAGCAGTCCTCTAAAACTGAGCATGCCAAAAGACTTTGAAGGCTTCCAGTCTCTAGAGGTATATTTCTATAAAATCCAAAAATAGTACGCTGGGACATGCCAATTCTTTCCAGATTGTTGGGTGAGATCTCTTAAAAATCTCTCTTACAAACAAATCTTCCCTTTCTCACTTGCATCCTGGCAAGATAGAACCCTTCCTTTTGGCCTTCCTTTTGGTCCAATAGCTTTTTGTTCTGAGCTGCAGAAATAATACATGGTTCTCCTTTGAGGTGTCCAGGAAAACCTTCTCTAAGAGTCCTGTGTTGCCTCTTGACTCCTTGGTTGCTCTGTGTTTGACTCTCTGTTGGTCCTGCCGTGTTGATCTTTCTGTTGAAAGAGAAGGAATCTCTCCTCTCTCCTGAAAAGCTGTGTTGATCCAGAGAGCAGCAGCCAGAAAGCAGCACATGGTTGTCCTTTTCCCAGACTCTTTAGCAGAATGTACAATATGCAGTGACCTAAAAACAAAGCAATTAAACTGCCATACTCATCTGTCATCACTTAAATGATGAGATTTAAGGCAAATATTTTCTGAGCAGTGAAATCAATGCTGTTTGATTTCTTGAAGATTTATTCCCCTCTCTGCAGTCCCACACATTTCAGTAATACCATTTTTCCTGTCGTGGTCCCAGGGTACGCATTACGCCTAGTTTGGAGCTGTGTGCCTGCTGATCTGTCAGGCCAGCAAGCACATGCTGCTTGGCCAACAGGAAGCTGCAAAATTTCAGTGTATTAATGTGGAGTTTTGCTTCCCTTTTCTGTGTGCACTGGGAATTTTCTTCTAAACCAAACTGATTTTCATGACACTATATGGGATTATTTGTTGAAACTTCAACTTATTTTTTTCATCTAGGTAAAACTGGCTAATGGGTTCCAAAATTACTGGAAAGGGAAGGGTAGATAGGTGATTGGACAGACACACAGAGACAGAACTAGATGTCATATACATGTTAAACTAATTTCTGGGTTACACGAAATTAAAATACCGAACTACTGACAGTATGTTTTGTTTATGTCTGTCTTGATAAACCTTTGTTGTTCATTTTGCTGCCACTTTTGAATTTTAGTGTAATTCCTTTTAATGAAAGCTGAGTTTAATAATTAGATTTAAATGTTGCATAGCTGAGTCTGGAACTTAAATGTAAATCTTGTGATGAGGTAATGAGATCTGGCAGTACCTTTTGTGTGCAGCTCTGCTCGCAAGGAATAAAGTCTATCAAAAAAGATATGGTTCAGTTGATCCCTGTTTTTCTTTCCTTTCCACTAAACCAGATATATGACTATAGTATCCAGAGGTCAGGTAGGTGCAAGGATTTATTTAATATTTATAACATGTATTACATTTTTTGTTTTTGTAATTCCATTCAAAGACCTTCTTTGCAAACAAAGTTCAGAAGTTCCTGGGATTATATTTGCTGTAGCGTTAGCATTCTCACACAGTAGTTTCACAGTCAGTAGGGAAATAAAAATTTACGTGGTTATGCATTAATGTACTTGCTGTTCTGTTAGAGTTCTGGCACTCTTGCAAAGTAAAAGAATGCATCATATTATACTCTAAACCTTAACAGTCAGAAGAGGTTTTATTTTAAATGGGTACATTTGGAAAAAAGAGAGTGAATATAATGTCCATCTAGGAAAATTCTCAACAAATAAGGGGAACTGAATAGGAGAAGGAGGGAAGAAGAAGGTTGTATAAAAGCATTTTTAAAAAACTCATGAAGTCAGTATAGAAGGTTCCATTAGATCCTTGTATCTCTATCCTTGCAGTGCTTCTAAAAATTTGCTTCTTGGCTGTTATAGTAACCAGTAACCTGTTTCTCTAATTAGATTTGCATAATAGGGTTTTAATGTAAAGTAAAACAAAATGCAAATATTTGATCTAAGGCCAGTGTACATCCAAATGTCATATATCATTTGAAGACTAAGTGGAAGATCGCTGCCTGGAAAAATGTTTAACCCAAGATCTCTCTCACCTGCAGTGCCTATATACATGCATATATACATGTATATATATACATGGAGACATACATATTACAGGGAGTTTTACAAGAAGTGGCAAACACAATATGATGATATAAAAAGCAAAATCCTGTCAGCTGTTCTTTATTTTTCTGAATAAACTTGATAATATGAAGCAATATATTACAGTTCTCATCAGTGCCAATGAGGTCTTAACTGAAGCAAGTTTCATTAAAATCAATACATTCTTCCTAAGAAGCTTACGTATTCTTTAAAGCTGCCTGAAGATTTTAGTTTAATTCTTGTAGAGGAGATAAATTGGACAGGAAAATATTACATTATGAATCACACAGTAAAAGTTTCATGTTATGTATTTTGGGCAAAGTAATAAATCTTGAACCATTCAAGGTTACCCTCTGACACATGATTTTTGAGTTTGTATGCTGACCCTGAAAAAATAATAAGAAAATCTTTACAGTATCTTCACATTTTTATGAATAGATGGCCTTCATTACACTACCAGTGTATTCTCCTTTTTCGTTAGCTCCCAGACCTTTTTTTCTCGTGCAATAGCGATATTAAAGGATACTCTTTGACTGTCAAAGAGTTTCCCATAGGTTATTTGCAGGAATAATGAGTGACACCTATAGTGGACAGGTCTCTTTTTTTTTTTCCTTAATGCTCTCTACAACTACCTGAAAGAAGGCTGTTGCGAGGTGTGTGTCTATCTCGTCTTCCAAGGAACTAGCTATAGGACAAGATAAAGTGGTCTCAAGTTGCAAAAGGGGGGGTTTAAACTGGATATTAGGAAATATTTCTCCACCAGAAGTGTTGTCAAGCACTGGAACAAGTTGGCCAATGAAGTGGTTAAGTCACAATCCCTGGAGGTATTTAAGAGATGTCTGGATGTGATGCTTGGAGAAATGGGTTAGTGGTGGACTTGGCAGTTTGAGGTTAATGGTTGGAATCGATGATCTTAAAAGTCTTTTCAACCTAAATGATTCTGTGGTTCTATGTTATGAAATACTTCTCTTTATGCATGATCAAGGTCAAATGAGTGCATTTGTAAATGCATTTATTAAGACACATATATACACAAATCAAGATGCATAAATTGGTCAAGCCCCACGCAGTCTGTAAATTTACACCTGATCAATATCTACTCAGAGTATTCAATCCTCTTTTAAACAGTGCAACACAGATACACCGTTCTATAAAACAGGAATATAGAAGTTAATTTTGTGAGGAGTCTTTTTTTTAACTTACCGGTTTTAAAGATGAACTATCTGATTGAAGTAATCAGATTGCATGAGTGAAAAGCATGAAAAAGTTGAGCAGAATTCAATAAGCATAAAATGATTAATTCAAAATAACAAATTAAATTTTTGTTACGTACTCTGGGAAAACTCATGTGAAGTATTGCCAAATAAATGTGGATATAGATGAAGTTCAGATGTAAGCATATTTTCTTATGAACATGAGACTTGGCCCATACTTGCTAAGGTTTGTAAATAGGATTACAACAGAGTTAACATAACCCAGTCTGTGGTTCAAATGAGAAAACAGGTGCAAAGTCACCTTGAAAATTTTTATCCTGATAATTCACTATCCAGAACTAAAGTCCTGAGACATAAGATTATGTAAACCAGGTGTAAGGAAAACTTTGATTAGAAGTTAGCCTAACACGATGATTTGATTCCAAACCCTCTCCTTTATGAGAGTGACTGACCTATGCAGATGTTAAAATCTCCACTTAAAATAATGCACAATTTTCATTTGATTTGGGACAGGGTTACAATTGGGAGGGAGCCCTCTGGAAATATAAAGAGTCATACATGATTTCATGAGATTAGCACTGAAAAAAAATATGCTCTTTTTTACATCAGTTTTACACGATGCTTGTAATTTTATAAGATTTCTACACGTTTGGGTTCAAAACACTCAAGGACACTGTAAGCCTTTGACATTTTTAAATATCTAAATCAAATATCTGCCTTCCTGAAATGACTGTTGTGCATCACAGTAGTAAACAAATCAGAACTGTTCCAAGAAATTATCATAGCTTTCTTGGAAGGAAAAGGTTAAATGACCAAATATTAATTTTAAGGAAGTAATGAAGTAGTTGGTGGGATGCCAGTGGAATGAAAGGAGTGAGGCAGGGACACATCTGTAGGCAGTGGTCCACTCAAGCTGAAGCAAACATGAAAGTTGCCAAAAAACGCTAGTCTTTTCTGGGTGTACTACTCAAAAATGTAAGACTTGCATGTCTCTTCTGTTCAAATAGAACTCTTTTATCCAGATACTCACAGACAAATGGCTTTCCTAAACGTTGTTGGCTGATCTCATATTCTTTTAAGAAGAGAATATGATTATTTGTGTAATGTTTGGGTTTTTTGAAAGATAAATTATCTGATATATTGCTTTAATTTAATTCTTCGCATGTAAGTAAAAAATTTGGAATAGACAGGAAGATTTTGAGTGTGTCCAGGTGGTGCACATCATTCCAGATGGAGAAAGACAATAAGAGTTAACAAGCCCAGATCTCTTTTCCTTCAATTCTATTTACGTAAAGGAATAACATATTATTTTTCAAATTTAAACTTTATTAAAAAGGAAAAAAAAAAACAATTTACAGGCATTGAAGGAGATTGGTGCATCATTCAAAACTAATTTGAAACACTACTAATAGTGTACTTTAATAATTTTAGAAGATTTGATAGACCTTGTTCTATGTGATAGTTATCTAAAAAAGGCAGTAGCAGAAACAGATGTTGTTGGCTTGCATGGAAGGTGTAGGATTACTCCAGAATAAAAGATATAGAAACCAAGAAGAAACGTATTTCCTTGCTGCATGTTTTCTAGACTTGGCCTACTAAAGTGGGGTATTATAATTGCCAGACGTGCCTCCTTTGAAACAGTAGTTATGGAAAAATATACCCATGATGGGAAAACACTTAAAAGTGACATCAAACACAACCTGTTTTATATACCTTTGAAATTCCAAACATAATTGAATGATACAGGTGATTTGATTGCTTTGCTGTGTAAACAGACTATGTTTTAGTGGGATTCTTTAGTGGGATGTCCCTGCTTTAGAGGGATGTCCCTGCCCATAGCAGCATGGTTGGAATTAGGCGATCTTTAATGTCCCTTCCAGTCCTAAATATACTATTATACTATTATACTATGATACTATGAAATGTGTAAATAAGAACTCAATAGAAAAAAATTACAACTGTGGGTAAATTAAAAAAAAAGGAAAAAAAAGAATAAAGATTGAGAAATAAGTTAACTGGCAAAATACTGATTCACAAGTATTTTAGTTTCTATTCAGTATCAGTTAGAAAAAGGCAAAAGGGCTTAATGACATAAAGCTTGCAAAGATGGAGAAAAGGAATGTAGTAACATGTTTGTAGCTCTTTAAGACTACTTGTGTAGCATTCCCTTTGTCTCTACTTAAATTTAGTAGACAGCAATAAGTGGAGAGAAACCTGAAACATTTGTACTCAGACAACATACTACATAATGACCAAAAAGTTAAGAAACATGAGCAGAAAAGTGTTCACTCCACTTGGAAACATACGGATAAGATGTTTGGTGAAACTAACGCAAAAAAAAAACTAACGCAAAACTTGGATAACCGGAGACTTGTAATGCATAGATGCCAAAAAGAAATGGCATCATGAATGGCTGGTTCTAAGGGTTAGCTGTCAATAGAATGTGACAGCAAACAAGGCCAACAATGTTTAGGCCTAAGACATTAAAAAAAAATCTTGTCATTGTGCTAGGAGATAGATAGAATTGCACCTAGGTCATGTCTGGAATGCTCCACAGCTCTCAGCATCACACAGCTGGAAACATATTATCAATCTGGATGCAGCTCAAGGAAGGATCACAAAAATAATATTGGATTCATGAGAAAGGCTTAAAATAGCTAGATGAAACATAAATTCATTAAAACATGGACAATTGAGACAGATATGCTAACTGAAAAGTTAGGACATTTTCCACAATTATGTGTGACTGCGAACAACAGGAAAGAAAAAATTAGGCTATTTGGAGAAAAATTATTTCAAGAATAAGTTGTAATTGGTGTATGGAAACCATGTGGAGACAGAGTCTAGTACACTTAAGAAAACAATTACTAAATGTAGGAAACAAATAAATAATTGCAGAAGGATTAAGAAGACGTAAAATTTTTTTTGTACTTCTGACTTTATGACACTCGTCTCTGGAAAAGATATTGTAGCATTATTCAGGTAAGATGTCTCAGTTGTTCTTTTTGTTTTAACCTAGGGTTAGCTACTTATATCTGTTACTAGATGTTCAGAAAAAGAGATCAGGTCTACTTTTCTAAGTTTTAAAATTAATGCTTATCCGGATGAAGCCTATGTTGTGAGTAGAGAATAGGGACAAGGAGAAATCAGTCTTCATGAAAATTGATGTCTGATGTCCACAGTAAACTTGCAGCAAGCACAAAAGTATGACCTAAATGCAAACATGTAAGGATGATCAAAAGAGAAAAATGCTTTTTTGAAGGTTTACATGATAAAAGATCTGTACCTTTAAGTCTATAATCCATAGCACATACCACAGGTCTTTTCCTTCTGGGAACTCTGTAGATGTTGAGGGATCAAAATCAGCCAAAATTATCCTTCGGGCAGGTGACTGACTTTTCTGGAGTTGCGGTCCATCCTTTCATTGTGCTGTTCTTGTAGCAAATGTTCTCCAACTTATATTTGACTTGGAGATTGATAAAATGAGTTTTCAAATGTGAGAGGGAGAGAAATATATGCGATTAATGCCATGATATCATGTCACTCTTGGGCTAATATGCTTCTTTCCGAATTTGCTTATTGCTTTCCTCCTGCTTTGTGGGTATCTTCTGATATACCATTATGATGCAGCTTGAGATAAACACGGATGTTTGGGTGGTCAGAGATGGCAGGATGTCTGAGATAGCATTACAAAGACATTTGATCCTTTCTCTCTATAGTAAAGTAACACAGAAGATTAGCTAGTATTGTCCTGTACCTGCTACTGTTGCTGTGTAAACATGAGTTAACATTAACGTGAAATGACCACTTCAGAATTATGAGAGTGAATTTTACTGAAGTTTATCGGACTTCCTTACTAGCTACTTGGAGGTAAATAAGCTTAATCTAAAAATATCTAAATTTAGGCTGACTGAACTTAAGTGTTCTGATTTGTTGTTGAATTTGATTGTTAAGTGTATGTTTGTGCAACTGCTTGTGCAGAGCTCATTATGGAACAAAAAAAATTTAACCTTTTTGCCCTTCTTCACTGTCTCTTTTTTCTTCATGTACTTGGTCTCTCACATAATACCTGAACTGCATAGCAGATGTGTGCTGTAGTGCTCCTCAGACTACTAATCCCCCAATCATTCAAGCCAGGGACATTACAAGTTTTTCTGCAGCTCCTTGTGGCGCACGGCCTTAGTTTGCATATCTTAGCAGGGTGGATATAATACACGGCAGGGAGTTTTACTGTGGTTGCAGGCAGAACTGAATGTGGGACTGGAAAATCATCCTGGATCTTTTAGTTTAAACAAGGCACTAAGATGTGATGTTTACTTGTAAGGACAGGGTACAGGCTCTCCTTAGAGTCTCTTTTTAATCTGGTTACATGGCTTAATTGAGAGGAATGGTGTAGACAAGGTTTGATTTGTCTTTACTCTGATGATTTGCAAGCCCCGGTTTGTCATCTCTGCCATATTTACACTCACATACAACAGCAACTAAACTCAATGGTCTCGTTCAGGATGCTTCTGAATTTGAAAGGGCAGAGTTAGAAATCCTGCTTTCCCCTGTGGTTTCTTTGTGCAGTTGATTCCAGAATAAAAAATTAATTTTCTTTCAAAGGTAATCTTGACACCCTACCTAATATGAAATATTGTATAAAACTGAAAATAAACTATATACAACCTCTTTTAGCACATCAGCCTTGGTCTACTTATACTTGTCATGTACACGTATCTGAAAATATCTATTACTATTTTATGGAACAGAATGTTCATATTTTAAAACAATTAATTTTCTGACTCCAAAGCGTTATATTATTTTAGCTTAAATTTATCCCTGCTCTCAATAGAATGGAGAGAAACTACGAATTTCTACTCCCAGAGGCACAATAGGTCTACATTTTTCATAACCCTTAGATTAGTGTCAGAAAATACAGGAAGGATCAGTGACTGTAAATCATAAAGTTTAGGACTCATATACGAATGAACTTTGATTTAGAAATAGGTTTCAAGGTCAAGTGGGATAAGACTTTTTGCAGTAATGCATTTTATCATTTGCTGAATACTGAAGAGTTATGAAGCAATATTTATCAAGACTATTGCTGCTATGTCTCAGTAGTGCAATATATTTCCTCCTAAATTCCCAGGTCAAAATATTTTTCTAATCTCATACAGAAAAAAACCCTTAACATTTGATATTTTTGGCTCCGCAACATAATTATCTGAAGTTTGCATTCTTCAATTCTTCATTTATAATTGTCTTATTTTAAGCTGCCTGGAAATTCTCTGGCGCTAACTATTCTGCTATGGCCATATAAAACAGGTGAGAGTAGTCCAGATAGAAGATGTTACTTCTCAAAGCATTATAATCATTCAGCTAACATGTTCTTCCAGGATTCCACGTTTCAGAACATTGCTATTAAACACAGTAAAACATACTAAAGACATAACATTAACTGCTTTCTGAGATAAAATTAATGGATGGCCAGCTGTTGCTAGAAGGGAATGCAAATGAGACTTCTTAGTGCTCAGAACCTTCTTTGTACTCTTAGGGCTGGTTTAGGTACCTAAATCAGAAAATGTTTGTTTGAGTCTGAGGTTTGTCTCCAGTGACTGTCAGGTTTCTGTTAAAAATGAGACATACTGGTATTAATTATACAATATTTTCCCTCCCCGAACACCACTTCTCAGACTCTGGAGGTAATAACACTGAGCATTTCTAATGGAAGCGGTTGATTTAAAAGGCATGTGATACAGTTATTTTTGTCAAAGTTAGCTTAGTCTGCCAGCCATGGAGTAGGTGTTAGTGAGGGAGCGAGCTGAACCTCTCCGTATGATCAAACTGAGAGGTAAGAGGAGAGGCAAACAAGGCTCAGGAAGTGTATTTTAGACACCCATTCTGGGATGTGGCAAATCATATTTTAAATGTGTCCATTACTCCCTATTGACTAACCGGAGAACACCTGGGGTTACTGATTTTCTCCTCTGGAATCAGAAACAATTAAAGACAAATTTTCAAAGAAAGCATTCATCCTTTAAAAACAGCTGAACAAAATATCTGAACATTGACTAAACACAAGCAATTCTCAGAAACTTTTTGGTTTTCAAATTCATAAAGCCAAATATATTTTTTTTTAAGTTTAATATCTCCTTGTTGAAATAATCTGTATTAGAGGAGTTCTTTAGATAAAAAGGAATTTTACAAATCAAGATGCCCATAGCATCACTAAGTAAGAAACACACACACACACAAAATCAAAATTATGGAAATAAAATTATGTTTTTACTACTTTTACCACTTAATTTATGCTCACCTGCAGTATATGACTTCTGAATTGGTTTCGAACTGAGAACTGTGAACTCTACCAAGCTGTGATATAGCTTTGCTATAGAAACAAATACACAGAAGATTTGTGTAGTTGTGAGACTGAAATTCATAAAGAAAATTTGTAGCTAAAGTTAAAACTAAAATGATTATCACAAGGAATTCTTAGCTCTTTTTAAGATCTACTGCTATTGTGATTCTTTTTCTTACAAATTCTCTTCTTACTGATATCACGCTACCAGATGATGCTTCAATAGCCTTCTACATATTACAAGTTGAATGTGTTTTGGTGAGAGAACATGCAGTTCTTTTGGTGTGCATGAGGGCCTTATGAAGTACAGTTTCTAGTACTCAGTGGACTGGAGTAAGAGAGTGCCTGTGGATGATCTGTATTACCAGCTTGTACTTGCATTTCTGCACCTATCATTATTGGCAAGAGTTTGGATGATTCACAGGGGAACTGAGCTGGCTGTCATTTCCATAATAAGACAGTATAAGGAATGGGTACTTGCTCCCTGACCTCCTCAGATACCCAATTATTGACTCATTTCCCAGTTCTTGGTGGTGTGGTATTCACGATCTGTCTTCTTCTCTGATTAATGTAGATTTCCTTGTGATGGGACAAGATTGGTCTTTGCCCTCCTTGTGGCCTCAAGTCCTAGTTCACAAAGGCAACGAAGGATAATGACTGACAGTTAGATGTGAGGTAAGAAACACAACGCATATATTCATGTTAGCCTGTATATTATGTGCTGGAAGTCATAGTTTCAGTTGAAGGTTCTGTTTGTGTTATTGGGGAACTTCCTAATGACTGCCAAAGTATTGACTCATCCTCCAACTCTGTAATGCAATATATCTTCTCATTCTTTCCATGTGCTTTGGAGGTACTAAGTTATAAAGCATTCCAGCAACTAAACATCCAGGATAGTAATGGCTGTTCTTTGTGCTGCTACAGTTTGCAAGATTTTAGGGTGAAAAGGAGATAGATCCTGATGGAAATAATATCGTATATGCCAGTACCAGATGCTCCCTCTCTTCCTGGACATAGGAACCGGGCCGTCTGGCCTCCAGTGCAAGTTCTTCACAGGTGGTATGGATACAATGGCAAGAAATGGTTCCGGTTGTTTTGAGAATCACAAATCAGTCTTGCGGCTTCCTTCAAGCCCTGCAATTCTTAGTGTAGCTACAGCAAGTCCTTTGGCTGAACAATAACTACTCTAGAAAACTTCACAACAAAGAACCTGCAGTCAACTGTGGGTGCAAGTTTTACTGCTAGGCACAACTGACTTTGCAATGTACATGCTTGTCTGAACAAAACCTGATTTGAATTGTATCTGGCCTGCGTGCTTGAGGGTTTCTTCTTCAGCAGATGGCAGTAATTTTTTTTGCCAAATATTACAGAGAGTAAGGCATTTGCTGAAAGACACATGGTAACCATGTGCATCTCTCGTTTGTATAGCATTGCCAAAACCTTTCACTGGCCTGGTTTGTATTTGCATAATGAATTTTAATTTTAGGTCCAGAATGCAACACAGAAAGGAGTATGCACAGATTTTTCCCAGCGCATCCTAGTAGACTTGACACTGCACAGATTTAAAAGCCTGGATGCTCAGTTAGTAGCAAATGCTGTAAAATCTTTCCTCAGGTCTGCTCACTAGTGTCAGCCAAAATCACTGGTTCTGCTATTGGGAGATGTCACTAAGCTCGAGAAAGTGCAGCAAGAGCTATGAATCTCTTTCTGGGACTTCAAATCCTATACTGCCACTGTATGATAGGATTGTTTAATAGGATTGCAGGTTTTCCAAGTTCTGACGTTGAGTGTAATTTTGGTCTTAGACATTCACACCACATATCTAATCAATACATAATGCATTTTGCAGGCTGTAAACCCAGCCTTGGACCTTATGGTTAAACTGAAATGACAAGAAAAAAATAACATGGGCTGTAAGGAGCTGACATTTAAAAAATTAAACTGATGTGGAAAACTAGTCTGTCTTATGGCAGAGAAAAAGTAAATGCTAAATGAAGGTCTGTTTTGAATTTTGAAACAAAACTGATAACCAAAAGAAAAAGAAAAAACAACTTCATGACTTTAAATGTTCTTTTTTCTTACCTCTCTGAACTACTTTTCACATTACCAAAATGAGAAAAATTTAAGAAATGGAGACGAGAGCAGCCAGCTGAAGAAAACAAGAGACATACATCACTTCAGCAGATGGGTTCATGGCTTCAGTTAAAACCTTCCTTCTCCTATACCTAGAAATGAATGGAATGTTTCTTTTGCAGAAAGATCTATACAGTATTTAGGTCAGGTTAAATGATAACAATTGTGCTCTGTACACTTTGTACTTCTGTAGCAGAAAAAATGTTAATACCATTTGTCAACAATATGATGATGGATGAGACTGAATCTTAAAGCACAAAAATCAAAAGCTGGAAATGAAAATCAATATATGAAAATGATGACCATTTAAATACTTGTATGCTAACAGCATAGCTTTTTGCACAGAACTTCGGCAGCTGCTTATTAAAGAAAAAGACAATAGTGTCATTCCTTTCTTCTTTAGGGTCCATGTGGTATCCAAATTCAGAGTGTGTGAGGGGAGAAAAGCATTCCAGGGAGGAGCCAGTTGTGGGGATAAAAGAAATATTTATTGGAAAGATCCTCATGAGACCAGCAACAGCAGGGCTAGAGGAAGGGATTAGTTGTCACTGGTGGGGATATAAGAGTCTCTTCCACAGATTTCTGCTTTGGACATTCCCCTGCTCTGCTGAATGCATACGTGTTTGAGTCTGTTTCTGCTTTTTCCTTTAAAGACCTAATGATGTGTGCAAGCTTACAAAAGAAAACGCAACAAGATGGATGCCCTAAACAATGCAGCTGTGTACATTTGTATTCAAATGTTCTTGCAGGGTTTTAACGCAAGATAAACATCTCTGTATTGTCATAAAAGTTTGCTAGTTTGAGATAAATTAGTTGATTAAGGTAAACCAGGAGTGTGTGCAGAGGCATGACCAAACACTGCAGAAAGATCTCCTAATAAATACATATATATAAATAATTGCACCGGTGCATGAGCAAAGCACCCTACTTGTGATAAAAAAATCACACACAAGTGTGAGACTTTTTGGAAGAGGGCTGGGGGAAGGGCAGGAATAGGCTCCTTAGGCTTTGAAAGGAAGTGTCCTGCTTCAGTGAGTCTGGTGCATCTGCCTTGGGGAGGGAATTCCTCACATGGAAACCCAGAACCACAAACACCCAGACCAGATGGAAATTTGGGACAGGGAGTAAAGATAGCCTAGCCTGTCCCAGCTGCCTTGGAGGGACAATTGGTTGCTCAAACAGTGTGGGCTTAAGACTGAACGCTGAATGAATAGGAAAAAACAATAATCATTCAGACATGTTTTACCTTACTTTTTAATAAAAACAAAGTTCTACTTTATTTGAAAGGATTTTCTTTATTTGAAGAAGTAAGTAAATAAAACTCAGGCAAAATATTAAAATATGTTGGGGGAAACAAACTTTAGCAATTCCACATGTTTTTTAAGATACTGCTAAAATCTGCCGAATCTGCTCAAATACGGTATAACATTTCTGTGTGTATTGAGCATTGCTCAATACTTCAGCTAATTCAGAGAGTTTTGGCATTCTAAATCCCTCTTGTTTTCTTTTGTTTTGCTTTGTTTATAACTGATATACCATATTTTGTTGAGTGAGCAGACATCTTGCGAACAATTAACAACATCATTATTTATATCACTTTGGTTTTGACTTACAAATACTAAAATTATAGACAATTAGCATATTTGAAAAACAAGTAATTTTTGATGTCTAACTTCAGAAAATTATGTTTGGTCATTTTAGCTGTTATTTCATTACTCGGTAAGTTAAAGGAATAAAAAGTCCACATTATGAATACAGGATTCAATATACAAAATGTAGCTCTTTAGGTCTTTGTTCTTATAAGTGTTTCTCTCACACTCACTGGATCTTTCTGGTGGATTTCAATACTTAGTGTCTTAACACCTAACAGTTTTGTGTTAATCCAGTAAAGACTAGAAAGAGTTGACTCTTTTCTTGCTTATTATAAACAAAGAACAAAGGAGTAAAAAGGATATATATGCATATATATATATATAAATAAATATATATTATAATTAGGACACATTTTTTCCTATCTAGACCTATCACTTCTTTTAATCAAATGTGTTTCTTCATCAAATTCTGAGCAGTCTCATCCAAAAGTCTAGAGAGAAATACGCTCAGAAGAAAATCATTCCAGCATAGGAGCAAATAATGTGGAGCTACTTGGGGAAAACAAAGAAATTAAAAGTAAGGTATTTTATATACTTGCAGAGACCTTAGCACAGTGGCACATGAGTTTTGGCTGGAGTATTTGGTGTTGCATAGTGCAAATGCCAAAAAAACATGACTGATAAAGACTGTTGTGTGGCAAAAAGCCTAATTAAAGAGGTACGTCTTGCAATGTCATTGTGTCTCACACAGCAGCTAACTAAACCAGTTTGGACTCAGTCTGTTTTGTGGTTAATTGACATCTTGAACTCATGACCCTTCAGTGCATGCTTTATCATAATTAAAAAAAGATTTTCAATCCCTACTACTGCATCCAAAGACCATATCGGCCACATAGTCAGTAGAAATACTTCTCTCAGCCATCTCCAGTCTCATTCCTCACAGCAAAAAGAAGAGGTTTTGTACAGTTTTAAAAATCTTCAAAGCAGAATTCCAAAGAGCTGAGTATTTACAAAGCACTTTAGTTTTAGAGATGGCAGTAAATTTGATATCAGGCTGTAATAGGCTAAATGTGCGTTCAAGAAAAAAAAGAAAAGAAACGTAAACTAAAAGATTAGTCACCTTTTCAAGATTCACTGGAGTCTTAGTGGACACTTTAATGGGACATGTCATGCCTAGATAAGCACTAAAAACAATGGTAGAGGGGACAAGAAATTTCTGGTGGTACAGTGCTAGTTATGAGTTCCAGTGGGGAACACTAGGACTTCCTCTGTTGGTAGATCAGTTCGTGGTAGAACTATTTATTTATTTATAGGAATTTATTCATCTTATCCAGTGCCTCCCACTGGATATAAAGATTATCCTTAGCTTCACATTGTCAAAAGCTCCAGCCTTTTAGAGCACTGCAATTTTGAACATTCAAATCATGACTGATATTTTCCATAATATTCTTAAGTGATTCCACATGTTGATAGAGAGATTATTCATCTGAATTGTAAGTAGGTGAGACTAACAATATATCTGGAGGGATTTCTGTGCTGAAAAGCACTAGAAGTACTGTTTGTCTGCATCTGAAAGTCAGAGATAATGAAGGCAGTGAGAAATACATCTCCTAACACTGCACAAAAGACAGCAGAATTTAGCAGGCAAACAGAAGAGAGAAAGACATGGAGAACATATAGCGGAAAAGATGAAAAATGCTTTCAATCCTACCGCACACCTAGGTCCTGTTCTAAAATTCCCTTGAAACCCTATGGAAAGATTCCTGCTGACTTTTGGATGCTCTTTTATATTCATTTTTTTTGAAAACAATTGAGGTCTGTTGCTTTTGCAGTAAGAGGAATCTTAACCCAGGCTGCAGCCTCCATATGTCTTCAAGCAAGAGCTTGTATCGTCTGGGTGGTACATGTGGTTTATTCCTCAGGACAGTGGGCAGCTGTAGGCTGTTCTCTAGCTGCCAGCATAATGTTTATGGAGTACTTCTGCACTTACCACTCTCACTTTTGACTACACAACATATATGAAGGAATATTAATGTTTGAGCTGTGGTTTTACCTGTTTTAATAATGGAAGAAAGACAAATATAATACTTCCAACTCCGGTATAGAAAACAGGGTAAAAGTGCAATGTTCCATCACTGGTTGAAGTGTGATTTCAACTTGAAAGAGCTTTTCTCTGTCAGTAGGAACAAGCTGCCACAGAGCACAGGTGGCTTCAGGAGGCACCCTCTTACTCTTTAAAGATTGGCAACAATGAACTTGTGAAATCCTGTGCCAATGGACTTAAAAATACATACTTCTTTAAGTGATTTAAAATGAGATTGGTAATATAATACTTGCATGGAAATAGCTCTAAAGACTCTAAAAGACTTAATTGTCAATAATTCCCAGGAACTGGAAATTAAACAAGACTTTCTGTGGTGCAAAACTGTACTGAGGAATTTGTCTTCTACTGGTTTCATAAAGCCCTTGAACCCTAAACCCAATGGGAATAAATAGTTTGGATTCCACTGAACCTATGCTACATATCTGTCCTGTGAGTTAGGTGTTCCTAAGAAAATACTTAGAGGAAAGTTACAGACAGTTTATTAAGAAAAAAATTCTTTTCTTGGAACTAGTCATTACAACTTTATCCTTGCTACAACTGTCTAATGGTGCATTTAAAGATTTATTTATTTTCTAAAGGCTTTTTTTACTGAATTTTTTTAAGATTTATTTATTTTTTATTGAACACTATTTGCCTTTTTTTTTCTCTACAACCTTTAATCTTATTCATTCTGTATTTAATTTCTATGGGCTTTTGCTTCAAAGAAAGTGTCTTGTCTGCAGTTAGTCCAATGATAAGGCAGGAGGCAGTAAAAGTACAAGTAAAAAAAAATATCCTGGAAGTAAAAAAATATTCCTAAGTAGGGATCTGCTGGAGAGCTCTAATATGACCAGGAAAAGCACTACTGGGAAAAATCCAGGGAAGGAGAAATAGGGACTGGTGCCAGGTACTGTAAGGGCAAAGGCTTGGGATAGATGTGCAGCCAGCAAAGTGTCAGTGGCATTGGTGTGGAAAGCTGCCACTTAAAGCTGTGATGTGGCAGAGGATCAGAGACGACTGCTGCTGCAGCTCCACACAGGGAAGAAACAACATCACATAACAGTTGGTCTTTGTCACACAGTTTTGAAGACTTGCCTAGGTTGTCAATCAACCTTTTAAAAAAAGTATTATGCTGCTGGATGACTCTACTTACTTTTTTTTTTTTTTTTTCAAATCTGCAGATGTTTTTGAGAAATAACACTGCCTTCTTTCTTTCCTCCCTAAAGTGGGAAGCAGAAATCAAATTTGCTTCTTGTTTTTTTACAAAAATATTAATTTTCTTTTGCTTTGATAGTCAAAGAAGAGAGGTTGTTTACGCCTGTTTTACAATGTGCATAGTTTTGCATGGATTTGTGAAACCCAGATGATGAGAACGTCCATTTGCATAGGCTTCCAAATGTCAGGACGTTTGTCCAGATTCGCTTATGGTAATCATTTCCGCTGACGTGTGGATTTGTATGCTTGAGCTTTTGTTTTGAAAGCCAAAGGCAGAAGCTGACCTTGTTGTCTTGGATAACTGACTGAAACCATGAATTTTGTTTTCATAGTCAAACGTCTTCTCTGATGCCTCTCATCGCCATTTGGGACTGAATTCTTTTCTTCTTTCATTAAATACCATGGAGAGGGCCAGCAGGGGTGGGGTATGACTATACCCAGCATTTTATTGCTTTGTTTGTGAAATTGTTCAACACTGATTCAGATTATTAAGGTTTTAAGGGCCTGAACGTACAAAATCATCATTCCCTATTTTCCACTGTGGTCTATGGCAGCATACAAAATCTGCCAGATTTCAGCTTTCACCCTGAGCAAGGATAACTATATAATTTCAAATCTACTCATCAGTATATGACAGGATAAAAGAAGCATGCCAAACATATTCATTATTAATATTGTACAGAAATAAACATTTCACTGTATGGATGAGAGTGACACAAACTTGGATGTAAATTCAGAAGGATATTGGGACACAGTATGAGTTTAGTGCATCTCAGAAAATAAGCAAGAAAACTACTGAGATGTTTTAATCTATTCTGTGAAAAAGTCTTTTAAAATTGACATTATTTAGAAAAGACCTTCAGGTTTTTGAAAGCCTGACTATAAAAGTGAGTGACGAGAAAAAATCAACATATTTAGTTTATCCAGGGCAAGGTTGAAAAGTTCAGCAGGAATCTCTTGCAAAAAAAAAAGGATACATGACTCATGAATCTAAGACAAAAAGGAAACACAAGCTCTAAGAGGTCTATTAAGTAGGTAAATGCTACCAAATGCCTTAATAGATTCTTAATTGTCAATATAAAGTTAAATTAACTCTCATATACAGGAAAAAGCTTATTATCACTTTCAAAATTTAGCACTTGCAGTTCAAGTAATGTTGGACAAAAGCTGAAACCGGATATGATTTAGATGTTAGAAGCTACTGTTTTAAAGTCAGGAAAAGGAATAATGGAGAATATATATAGTTAGAAATGTATATTTTATGTAAATAACTATACTTATATTTATAAATATATTTGTATACCTAAACTGATGGGTATATATTTTGCTTTTCATTGATAATGTTGTAAGCTTGTGGTGTTTAGCTGACATTGTCTCTAGAAAAATTATAATTCTATACTGTCTTCAAAGATTGTTCTTAGCACCTATCAGAAGTAGTAGAGGTACACATAGGTAAAAGACTATTAAGCTTAGGACAGAAAACAGGCAAAGGTTTAGTATATAGAAGTGCAGACACTGCCTACTTAGAATGAGAGCTGGAAAGTTACCACTATTAAAGTAACTTATTTTACATATGCTTTGCTTTATGAGATCAAAAGTTATCTGCAGAAGAGACAATGTTTGATCACTGTATACTGTTTTTTTGAGCTTAATTATTGACTGTCATCTTACTTTACCATATATTTACCAAGTTACACCCAAAAGACAAAGGAGTGACCAAGTCTATATGGAAAATCCTGTTATTTTTCATAGAATCAAAGAATCAGAATCGTGGAATCATTAAGTAGTTTGGGTTGGAATGGGTTTTAAAGATCATCCAGTTCCAACCTCCCTGTCACGGGCAGGGACATCCCACCAGCCCACAGCTTCATCCAGCCTGGCCTTGAACACCTCCAGGGATGGGTCAGCCACAGCTTCCCTGGGCAACCTGTTCCTGTGCCTCACCACACTTATGGTGAAGAAATTCTTCCTTATGTCTAGTCTAATATAATTTTAGTTCAATATAACACTAAGGAGGACTTACAGAATGAAAATATTGATTTTTAAATGTTTTTTTCTATATTTTCAGTGCCAAATTATTGTAAGGGGGTTCCATACATTTCTCTTTGTATTTTGACATTGGAGTTCAGGGCTGGTTACATACTTGAACACCAAGAGCCAATAAAAACAACAAAATCTGGGATACATTAAGAGTGTAAAGGCACAGGAACTGGAAATGCCGCAGTCATTGTGCATGACCATGATTTACTGTATCTTCAGGTTTGGTTGTAAAATACTGCTTATCATGCAGGGTATTATATTATTCACTATAATCCTGAAAATTTATCAAGTTAATTGAGAAGTTATTCATTACCTGTTCCAGAGAAAACAGTCTTTGTAATAGTTTTTTCATTAGATCTGAATCAGTTGAGTTCATATTTTAATATTGATTTAGCTTCTCTCAGATGGAACATTGCTTTACACTTCTGAGGAATTATTTATTCTTATTTCCATATAATTTCAGAAAGATTTTCTTAATTCTTTTATCTGTCATTGACAGGTGAAGTCTATCATTTTTTTCATTAAGGTATTATTTACTTTTACTACAATACTACATTAAGTGAAAAACATGTTCAGAACTTTTTTGTAACATTATTATATTAAATGAACGTGGGGTACGGGTTTAAATTTTTGAAGTATCTCTTTTACTTATTGGTTTATATAGGTATGCATTCATGTCATGTGTTCATGTGACTCTGATATGTAAATAACCCCTCTTTCTAAGTTAAATGATTTTTCTCTTTCTGAGGTACTAATTTGATTACAATATCTATTAACACCTTAATCCAGAATGTGAAATAATGCACTAGGTTCTCAGGATCTGTTGTGGATTTTGTATGTTCTTGGAAGATAAAAAGTGTTAATAAGTGAAATAGCATTATATATAAAAATAAATTCCAATACTAAAATACATACATTTTTATATAGAACAAAACCACACCTTGCCCTAATACTATAAAGTATCTATAGCACTATGGCAGCTGCAATCACCCTGACAAGAACTCAGTAAAGAGAAGGAGCCAATGAAGATTAGAGCCTGTCAGGGACCTGATGAAGATCATAGCCTCCTAAGAAATAATGGGCTGTCCAAGGACATGGACAGCTGGGCTTTCTGGCTGTTGAAACTTGATTATTTTTTCATGTTTCAAGGAGGGATGGGAAGAAGATATTCTTTTGCTGCAGAGAACACTAAGGTCACCAATGAACTGACTGAAACCCCCATTTCCCCCTCACCTGCCACCACTGGCAGGAGGAGGTAGAGAGGTGTTGCCAGGTGCACAGTCCTGGAAGGTATGGATCCCCTTCCAACTAGAATGACAACAGGTCAGAGTTGGCCAATTTAAGTCATTTTCTCCTTAGAGCTGCAGGCTTGTAGCAAGGACCCTCCCATTGGATTACGACGCTGCCCAAGGTAAATTCCTTGAAACTTAGTGCCCTCAACCTCCTTTTGGTTAAATAATCCTTTGGGATTATTTCTTCTGTGTATATCTTTGAGTGAGCCCTTAGCCCTTTGGCTCAGCAATTCTGTCTTTTAGGTATACTTGAGAGATAGATTTCTTCTTGTGTGCATTTTGTGTCAGCATTCTAAAGTTGCAAAGCTCAGAAATTCTTGAGGCAGTTGTGTAATAATGCTCTCAACTGACATCTAAACTTGTGGTTTATTTTGGTTTACTGGAGTACTAAGTAAATCCTCATTATTTTCAGTGACTTGTTTTCTGGATTGTGGGTATCCGAGACAATCTTCTCTACTTTGTGCAGGTGTCCTAGGCTGTACTTAACCTGGTTTATTTTTATGAGATTTAGGAAGTAAAGAGAAGTTCGCCTGTGCCTTATTTATATAAAAACTGAGAAAAAAATAAATCTGGCACTTTATGTATGATGTACCTAAGACAACATAGCTCTTAGTTGTTATTCTGGATTTCTTTTCACACTGAAAACTTGGATTGAGTTAGCAACTGCCACCATAAACTCAGTGCCCAACATTTTTCCAACTTTTTTTTTCTGATAACTTCCTACATGAGTGTTGAAAACAATTGAATCGCTTCAAAACATAGGTTTAAGCCACTTCTGATTTTCATGATCACAGCCCCATTTAAAACCATGCTAAGGTCTTTTTCTGTTCATCCAACAAGGGTTGGTGACATGACATATTTCCTTCTCCATATTCAGTTTTTCTCAAGTTATTTAATTGCTTAATTAAATTTTATTGATCTACAGGTCTATATTTACTTTATATTGTCTTAGTTGAGCATTTAGCAGGAAACCATATTGATTTGTTTGATGAAAGATACTATATATTGCTACAAACTTTGCCTTTGTTGGCCTTTGGTCATCATTTAAAAAACCCCAAACATCTAGTCTTGTCTTGCCTGTCATGCAAATTCTGCTAAAGCAACATTGACAATGCAACACAAAATCTATAGAAATCTGCTGTTATCTTGACAGCAAACTGTCTCTGACCTCTGCGACCAAAAGCCATAGTGCAAAGAGGACAGCAAATGCCAGAGCAGCTTCACAGAGATTAAATAATTGTATCTGAAACAAAAAAATAGAACCAGGTTACAAACAAAGCTGTATATGTATCACACAACTGTCATTACTTTTCTCACTGAAAAACTTCCTCAACAGCTGGATTGAAAAAGCTGAACTGCCTGCACCATTGGGCATCTATTATCCCAATGGAATGGAATAGAATGGAATGGAAATTCTCTAATAGAACTCATGATATCAAGGGGCTGTGGCATCACAAACCTGAAGATGTGAAAAGTGGGAAGCAATAGATTATTGATGACCAAATGGTTTATACTCGAAGACTAATGTCTGGTTGCAACAGTCCTCATCTCTGTCTATCTTTAGTGATTTTCCTTCTGTGATTTTTCCTTCTTCTCTTCCTCATAGAGACCTTAGAAAAGAAAGGAATTTTCCATGCCTTTCCAACATTTAGTCCTCCCAACAAAAGAAAGAAGAAAAACTATTAAATCAACAATTTCTTGAACTCTGAACTTCTCCTTGTGAGCAGCAAAACGTCATCATTTGGGAGCTCTAGAAATAGCTTCTCTTAATTTGATACTTTGTGTGTGTATTTAAGTCAGTGATGAATGTATATCATATCAGACAAATCTTCAAAAGCAAAAGAAATTGTTTTTAGTTAGAACCTGCTCTTTTTAGAAATGACAGTTGAGATCCTTCAGCTTTCTGAAATTTACCTCTTTATTTTTGGAAATGTATTTCTAAACATCTGCCAGTACGTATATGTCCATGTCACTAGCCTTCCTTGATCTGACGTCTGTTCATATCACAGACTGCATGTGCTAGTCTTGTTGTACTGGATGCAAATGTACATTTTAGTAAGTTAATTTATTTCAGCTGTTCTAATGTCAGTTTTCCTTTATTTAAATACCCTGACGAATTTTGAAGATTGTATGGTTTTAGTTTTTTTTGATTATTAGAATTCTAACTCATTAATCCATAAGAAAAAGACTTGACAGTTTTCTTTTGTATCAAGATTCTTAGAATTAAATGTCATCTATTGTGACTTACATTTAATACTGGGAATACACAAAAAAGATACATACATTTTTTCACTTCTGAATACCATGTCAGAATATTTTTCTACATTGAGGCCAAGATTCAGAAAGATATTTAGGCATTTAATTCCTATTTCACAACCACAGGGTTTCATCTGTCAACACTTCAAAGATTCTGGTTCCTGCTATCTCTTAGTTACATAGGACCCCGATACCGGTTTGGCATTTCAAATTTTTCTGAGAAGATCACACAATGCATACTCACATGTAACATGATCCTGGCTCGGTCTCATGTTGCTTTCTAGTCTCTCATTTTCCTTTATAATTCCTCTTAACTAAATGTTTTAGTCTTTCCCCCTTACCCCCCCCCCCCCAGCGAAAGAAGTGCTTCTTTTCTCAGTAACTTATGGTTTGGGTCTCAGCCTTGACTCGCAGAGAAAGAAAGGTAAGAAAACATATTACAAGACATAACTGTATTTTTTGTGGTAAGACTAATTATATTTCACCTTTACAAACGTATTTCACTATGAAAATATTGTTACACATCATAATAATAAATAGGTATTAGTGGAAATGTGCAAGGAAAATGAAAACCTTTCAACAGTATTCCACTTCTTTAAAATGGACGTAAACAGTAAAGGAGATTTTATCATCCATTTTTTATTGTGTATAAAATCACAAAGCGTTCTGATGTGTAATTGAATATCTTCCTCGACAACAGTTTTGGAGGCACCACCAATGTTTAAAGAAATCTTTAGAAATACACACATATATGCATATAGAACTATATTTCAGAAATATGTTTCAATATATCATTGCAGAATTACTAGATGCAGCAACTGCAGTAGCCTTTTCTAAAGATAGCTCTCACTTAAAACTATTCACTCAAGCTCAATTGCGTTCAATCAGAGTACATTGTAATCAGCCTTAAACATGATTTTATTGAGCGAGGTAAAATATAAGTAGAACTATTAGTTCAGGTTGTATGCATCCTGGAGAAAACATACTCACACACAGAGTAAGTGTCCTGCTAATTTTAATGTTTTTTCTTTGTATGTCGAATCTTGGAACGTAATTTTTAATTGACATGAAAGAAGAGGAATTGGAATAAATATTAAAGATCACCATTACTTAATACTCAAACTGTAATGAAGTGAAAATTAGGTGTGGTACTAAAGAACAAGCTAAACAAATTAAAATGAACTAGTTTTTTGAATACAGTTAAAAATTAGAGGAGTTAATGTTTTATCTTTTTGCAATACCTAGTAAGCAACCTGGAACATTGCACACAGTGCTGCAAAAATGGAATAAAGAGCAATACACAGGAGAGAAAGGGTCTTCTGATGAGCAGAAGAAGCATCAGAGACATCTTCTATGCAAGTCAGTTCAATTTGAAGCGTCTAAAATATCTGTGAAATTTTCCCTTTTTGGATGTGATTGTTTGGTCTGATTTTTGATGGTGATTACGTTAATTTTTGAGAAGGGGAAGGGAATGAGAAGGAAGATGTTTTTACTGTGTGTTAGGTCATGTGATAAAAGGTTTCCACATCCACTCACAAGGGTGAGCAGGATAACATCATTGACCTCCTCACAGACAAGAGCTTCTCAGACAGCCCCTCCAGGTGGCACCCCAGGAGATGGGTGGTTCAAGGCTCATGGTGCATGAATATGCACTACCAGTGTGGTTTTTGGTGGTGGGGCAGCTTTTGGGAATGTGGCTGCTGCCTGGACCTGGGTGTTGCCAGGGTTGCTCCATGGCTCCCTGTGGGGCTAGGGATGGGGAGCAAGGCTCTCCTGGGATGGACACGGCAGGAGGCACTGGGGGCAACCCCAGCCCTGGTGGGCACTTGACACCAGCCTGGGGACAGACTGAGGCCAGGCTGGAACATAGATTCACAGGTGGACTGGGCTTGATGTGGCCCATGGCTGGGCAAGAGACTGGCCCTGCTGTTGTGTCGCTGGGGTAGGGGCTGGTGGCCCAAGGGGGCTGATATGGAGTTGCTGGCTTTGCAACTCTTATTGTGAACATGCAAATCATATGATGCTGTGCACTGGGATTTGGGGATCTGACTGGTTACTAGGAACCACGATTCATTGCCTTTGGTTCAGATGTGGGACATCTGTTCTCAAATTCTGAGCTATGATGGTGCCATCTGTGCAAGGAGTACATCTGGTATTTACAAGAAATAATTGCTTGAAGCCAGTTTCATTGATGCTGAACCTACTTTTGAATTAGCTTTATTCATTGCCTGAATGTCAATGTTTCCTCAGGAAATGTAACAGGGCAGGAGATCAGAAAGATACCTATGGATCCTTGATTTGCTGGTCTGACACATCTCTAGATAACAGAGCACAAATAACCAAATGCCAAGGGCTTAGGCTCTAAAGGCCAGCAGGAGTTCAAAGAACAGCTTGTATTTTGCATAGTGTCAACATTTTTGTCTGAACAGCCCACTTAGTTCATAAAACCAAAAATTCTTTTCTAAAAAGGTGCACGTGCCATCCTGGTCTCAAAGGAGTGAATGTAAGCCCTTGGAGGTAATGACTGTACTTCTGCTCAATGTTTACTGGGTGAAAATAGGGAAATGCTGGGGAGGATCCAGGAAATTTCTTGATATCTTCTTAAGAACACGTGTTTTCTTCCTGTATATACTTAAAAAAAAAGAATTAACTCCACTACAATACAGCTTGACCAAATGAGCTTCACAGGACAGTCAAATGAAAGCTGGTTTCCCTATACTACCCCCTGGATCCAGGTCTTCAAATATTTTTCAATTTCATCATCTAGAAAGATTTGCTATTTGCTCATAACACTTTACTGAGTTCTGCACTGGTTGTGGTACAGCAACAGTTATGGGAACACCACAAATGTTTTTTCTTATTGTCTCTTCCATGGAGATTTTGTAGAAAGATAAACAGACACACAAACATGCTTCAAACTTCTTTTGAAATTATAATTCGGAAAACATTGCATCTATTCCTTTCTGAACATTAATTAATAACCTTTTTAATTAATCAAAGTTCTCTGAAGGAGTGAGTCTCACCAGACAGGAATTTTAAAATGTATTCCTGTGATTTATTATTCAGAATGCAGTAAAGACCATTCCTGTTAATGAGCAGAAATGCTTTATGTTGTGACACCACGGTTGTGTAATACTTAGTACATACTTGGGAACACCATAAACATTAACTTCTTGTTATTGTTCATCCAAACCTAGGATTAGTGTGATCAAAACCAGATGAATGAGGAAAACAGCTACTGTTTTAAAGAGTTTACTTGTACATTTTCCAGGCAGAAGACAAACTAACTATAAATCACAGTTGGTCAGTTTAATGTGGCTTTCAGAGTTTTGCTAGAGTAAAATCAAACTCCAGAATCATTAGAATGTAATACTTTCCATGGGTGTGGTATTAACCCAGACATAGGGATAGAGAAGCACACACTCTTTGCTGCTTTAAGCATCATTGCAGATGATCCTCACGTTTATTAGAATGAGAAATGCATAATTAGTTGAAAAGTTGATAATTGCTTCGTATTGAAAAGGACTTTATAAAACAGGTTACCCTACATCATTAAGCACTGTGTTATATTGGGTAGTATGTGGGTGTTCTGTAAAGAAGGTGGTAGTATTTATGCAGTTCCTACCATAAAATTAATAAAAATAATTCTATTCTCACTGTGGCTAGTTTAATTATATCATAGTTATTCCACATTATCATGAGACTAAGACCTTTTCCATGCAAAATCCACTTCCTTTTATTTGGCATTCTTACACTTATTCATTGCCTTGCGATTGCATAAGCCTGTGATTATGTTTTATTATCTGCTGTCTTGCAGGGGGCATCTCTCCTCAGTTCAGTTAATATTCAGGAATGGTATCTAACAGACTTCTTGTCTGTCTAAAACAAAGAGACCCGAGAAGCCACTTTCATTGCTATAAGGTCTGTGGCAGACTGAGTAATCTCCTTACTGGCAAACATATGAGGTTGTGTTGCCACATAGATTGACCACAGTGGTTTTGGTGATTGAATCATCGTATCTGAAGTTTTGTATGACATAGTATTTCATCTAATCCTATGCTCGTCACTACAGAAACATTCATTATTCAGATGATTTTGAATACTAATCATATAATTTCTTGAATTTGTTTTGGAAATAGAAATGAACTCACTCAACAGCTTTTCCAGATCTCAAATGTCTCATTCTGAAGTCCCATTTCACGTGCTTGAAGACAGGATATCAAGAAAATCACTGGGCTGCCATTTAGTAAAGCTGCAGATCAAATGACAGTAAATTTTAGGTTGTCCAGGCCTCCAACCTTGGTACTCCTAGGAAACAAGAAATATGATTTATTGTGATTTTAAGACTATTTCGAAAATATGGGCATGGGAAAAGGTAAATTTAAGCATCTGGCCTTCTGCTGAATAGTATTAATAGCAAATTCTGACAGATTCCCTTTTCTGTTTCACCAGGACAGCACTGAGAGTCTCTTTGGAAGTCAGTGTACTTATTCAACAAGATCTCAGTTTCCTTGACTCTGAGGTAATTCCTGTGCCACCTGCTCAGATTTAACTTCATCTTCAACAGTGCAACAAGCATTTAAACCAGCTGCTATAAAATCTGTGATGTATCTGGACTGACATTGACTTAGTTAAACATACTAAGTACTGAGTAAAGTTGTGCTATTCTCACTCTGTGCAGAGCATTTTTGTTCTTGAGAGCTAAGTAAATATTTTGGAAAGAAGATTCTCTTAAGTGCCAAAAGCAGCATATTTACTTGCTTCACCTCAGAACTCAGTTAAATCCTAAGTTTTTTTCAACAAATAGGGTGTTGAATTTCAATTTTCCCTTGATTTGTGGTTTTGTTATCCTGGAATATATTCAAAATACCCACACTGATACAATACTGAGAGCTTGTTCGCAAACACAGTGATGTTTCCGTGAATACTCTCTCAGGAGTGATCACACTGTCTCAGTTGGGATCTTCCACTTTATTGAAAGGTAAGACTGAGATTAAAATGCTTTGATTCAACTTCTGGAAAAAATTAAACAGTGGTATGTGGTGCCATTTGAACTTTTGTATTATATCCTAGGACTCAAGACAAACTTCTTCCCACAGGTAATGTTCAAGGTTTATGAGTGGCTTTCTGCCATTTACTAGTCGCAAAATTAGATGAGGAATGTGAGTCTTCCAGTGTCTCTGAGCGAATCTCCTTGTTCCAGCTGTAGACGCTCTAAAGAAGTCCTTGGTTAAATATAATCCCGCTATGGTCTGAAAAGGGACACTGTTATTATGTATATGTATTTAAAACAGTTTTGGATATCATTAAATTCTTCACTTTGAAGGTGACTTTTGCTAATAAATTCTGTAATTAGTTGTGGCTTTTAGAGTATTTCTTTTAATAACCTGCAAATGTATTTTCTTCATATGTTGGTGATTGTTTCTTTGTTTTTGAAACTGAATATTTGATTTATGTTTTTTACTCTTCTGTCCCCTTATAATTGCTGTCAGACCAAAAAGAGTAGTTTGCTACTGTCAATATTCTACTTCACGGATTTTCTTTAATACCTACCAGTGAACCTCTTCTAATTTTTTTACATCTGTCTGAGATTAGGAATCAAAGCTACATCAGAATGCCCAAAGAAACACTAATGCCAACTCATGTAAAGGCATTGTATTTTCAGCATTATTTTCCACCACATACTTAATGTGTATCAATATTTTTGCTTCAGAGAGGTTTAAACTAGTTCTTCAGTGATTTTCTAGGAGTATCAAAATTCAGTTTTCCATAATTGGTTCACCTATTTTTCAGACTTTCATAAATCTTACTAATCTATATATAGGAAAGAGCACATAAATCCACAAACCACTGGGAAAGGCAAAGAAAACTAATGGAAGAACTGTCTGGGTTTGCTATTAAATCATTTTGTTATTTAAACAATAAAGAAAAGAAAAAAATTGAGAATTAATTAATACAAAGGTGGACTTCCAAACTGAATGTCCTTGAAGCTTCTTCTTCTGCATCTGCTTTTTTCCAAAGTAAGTTTATGACCTGACTGCACGTTACATGGCTGTGGCACATGGCAAAACTACTTACTTTTTTCTTTCTCCTTTGTTTGGCTATACTGTCCATTTTCTTCAAAACAATTTCTATCCAGAAGAAGCTTTGCTATTAGCTGAGGAAAAGCCAAAAATGAGAAGAAGCATTTTCTTGATCTGTAGTAATTCTCATAACTGGTCTAAAATGCGTTTTTTTTCTTAGAAACCTGCAGGTCATAAAGAAAGATGGGAGATCATGTAGCCAAAAAAAATACTCCAATGTAAACACATGTACTCTATCAACCAAATTTTCTTTTATACTCACACTAGGAATAGTAATGTAAAAAACACTGCTGGAAAGCACAGTTGTCTTGGAGGTTCCCTGTTAAGTCCTATAGCTACCACTAAAGGCTTTGTTTCAGGATGTGTTTATGTCAGGAAACTTGCATAATCAGCAGATTTTCCCAGACTTCCTAAGAGATAATATTCTTTATTTTTTTTTCCTTCATAGCTAACCAGAAAAAGGTGCCTAACTGCACTGCCATTGTTCCTAAATTATATTTAGGGGCACATATTTTCACATTTTGTTCATAGAGTTCATTTCATTTTTTCTACTACTCTGGGGAAAACTGTAGGTCCAGAAAACTCCATAGGAGCTTGCCACTGACTTTTACGGAGCCAAGGTTCCACACCCTGCAACAGACTTTTGTCAGGAAGGCATGAGAAATTTGCTAAGAGAAATGAGCTAAGAGATGAAGATGGAGAAGTTTTCGTGTTCCCAAAATGGTGTCGAGGAGTTCTAACTTATACAACAATTAGATTCTCAATAAACAGTGGAAAAATTAATAAAAAATTGTAGTTTGGATCCTCAGCTGTGATAACTCCATGTAGATGTATATATTTAACCTCATGCAGACCCACTCACATCAGCTGAGGATCCAGTCAAAATGTATTTTGACAATATAATTTTCTTAACATTTACTTAATTTTTAAAGCAGAAGATTGAACGTTAAGGTATAATATTGTTTATTATTTTAATTTTGAAAAATTGAAACCAGAAGTCTTTAAATACATTAGTATAAGTCAAAGAGTATGTCCACAGTTAATATTGGTTTTGCCATTGTCAACTTTTCAAAAGCTATACCAAAATGAAGATGGATTTTATTGGGGAAAAAAAATCCATGAGTGTGTTCTTAGCAATATCTAAATATGTGTTCTGAAATACTTTTAATTCTATACATAGTTTTATTTAATTTGTTATTCTCAAGAGTAGAACAGTGTAATAGTACACTGACTTCTCTGTGATGTAGTTGAATTTCACTTCATTCTCACATGCAATTATATTTATATATAAAGTGGGACAAGAAGTCCCACTTACCCTCCTTGGGTAAGCACACAGAAAAAGTTAAACATATGAACCATATATATATAAGAATCAACTTCCATAATTTGCATGACCTAAACAATTAATAAGTTCAACATAAAAGATATCACTCGGTATTTTGTGCATAACTGTTGAAGAATAAAGTTGTGTTGGGGTGAATGAGAGCCCCAAGTTTCTCCAAAATCCCCAAGCCCTCCCCCCACCTCTATAGTCAGGAAACTGTGATATTACAGAGTAATTTCATCTGTGTGAGACACAGGTGCAGCACTGCTCATGAAACTGTATGTTCTGCCTTGCTGGTACAAAGATCAGGGCATTGCATCCAGGTGAGGCAGCCACTCATTGTGACCAAAATGCAAAGAGAAAATGGCAGGCAAGAAGGGTCGTGGTTGCCCCTTGAGCATCTGGGATGTAAACATACACTTTAGCCGAACTTTGCTTATTATAACGCCACTATAATATCATTTTGATGTCATTAATACATTTCCTGGCATGCCATCCACCCCTGAGGAAAGCCACTCCCAAAGCCAATCACACTTGGCCATGAACAGTTAATTTCTAGTTCTATGCCTTTAAAATTGAAGCAATCCCCACCAATCAGGAGTGGAAAACTGGATCACTAAAGCCACTCAAGCTCTACCAAACCTCTACCCAAATATGAAAGTTACTATAAAAATGAGAACAAAGGAGAAAGTTTTGAGGGAAGACTACCTCTAAACTTTTTAGATCAGCTGATAGGTTGAACATTTTCCTCCCTTCCACCTCCCCCCATAGCTGGGACCCCATTGGGTAAGATTTTGTATTACGTGTACTATATTTTAGCATCAAACTAATTATTTGCATCTATATTCTTCACCTGCACATTGCTTTTATCTATGCTTGATGTGTTTACATATTGCTTAAGATGCATTTTTGCTGACAGTGTCTTCCCTGGATGCTGCCAATTCTTTATTTTGGTCAGGAATTGTTATAATATAATTGACTCATGTGCACATATACAAGTCTCTGGAAACTTTACTAATTGATATAAAGGATTAAAGGGGTTTACTTAGTGATGCTGCCTACGCAGGCCCAGCAGGCTGGACAAATTGATTTGTCCTTCTGAGACAGCTAACACGGACCAGGCAGATTGGTGAGATCTCATTGTTGCAGGATATGAAGTCTAAAACTTAGAATACAGTGCATGACTAAACTATAAAGAATATATTATTTTCAGCTGTTTTCTTAAACTTTTTTTTTGTTTTTTTTTTAGATAGCACAGTTTTATCATTACATTTCTATACAAATGTTGAGGAGTTTTTTTGCCATAGAAGAAAGTTAAGTCATATATTACGTAAGAAGAGAATAATTTATGGGATTCCATGTTTATAAATGAACTAAACCCATAAATTAAAAAACCAAATTCTATAACATTGAAAACAGTTGTTAAGCTGATGTGATTGAATGTTAAAGAAAACCTAAGGTGCAGTCAGTTCTAAAGTATTTTCTTATGCCCTCAGGAATGCAAAATCCATGTAAGTGCAAAAAGAAGATTAATTTTAATGCATTAATTTCAAAGGAAAACTAAATAAATCTAGCTCATTGAAACAAAATTACAGTCATGTTTTTGATGGATTTAGTATAATATTTCTTTTCTAGAAGGGGAGCTTTTAATATAAAGGGGTAATAAACTTTAGGAAGAATATTGGCTGTAGCTCATGCTCTGTATTGGGATAAATGATGGTCTTTGCAAGAAAGAAGAGAAATTGCCAGCAAAGAAACAATATGGATATTTCTATGTCAGTGCTTGAATCCATGACATAGTTTTTTTTAAATTACTAATAAAGACCCAGCCTCTGCCTCCTCCTCAATAAGGAAAGATCACCACTGACACCAACAATCCTTCTAATGACACCAATCAGTGTGAAACTGATGCAGCTGCACAGCAGTTAAGGATCATTGCCACCTGCCTTGCAGGTCACCCTGGAAATATTTTCAGTCAACTTATTATTTGATTCCTGGTGAAGGTGGAAATGACTTGCTGCAGTGAGGAGGAATAACTATTCAAACCTATCATGGCATTTCAAAGTATAGAATAGCACATTATGCCATATAGTCAATAGCTACAGAATGCATTGAGGTAATGCTTCATCTTCTGCAAATAAACAAAGCTATGGTAAGCGAGATTAGAGTTGTCACTGTAGCAGAGTTGAGGTTCCCCTGCTGTTGCATTGTTTATAGCAAGGTTAGGTCAACTTTTCATCAGCTCCCTTACTTGTAAACTTAGTGGTCTTCCGGGCCTTCTTAGTTTGTGATTAACAGTGCCTCACACTGATTCTTTGAAATGTATTTGTACTTTAAGGTGTGCTTAAAAATATTTTCAAGAATCTTTACAGCACCTTCAGGCAAAACCATTTCAAATCCTAATCTAATTTGGAAGCTTAACTCAAATATGCCCAGCTGACTTTTCTCCACACAGCACAATGTAAGTTATTTCAAAAAAAATAAAGCTTACCCTAATTATGGATTGATGTTGACTGCGATCAAGGATTTGTGTGGATCCTGTGGTAATCATTAGAGCTAGGATTAGGTTTAAATTACATTTTGGTAATACAAAATCTGGAAGAAGCCAGTTAATTCTTTTCTGCCTGCAAGAGTCTGGAATAGAGCCGAAGTCTGTTGTCAATATTTTTTTTCTTTCTTTTTTTTTTCACTTGGTGCATAGTTGTTCTTGTCATAATAACTCTTATTTTGGGTCATGAAAATCTAAAACTGGGGTCTAGTTTTGTCCTTGAGACTGAGCAGCCTTCAGAGAGAAGATTGAAGAAAACTCTGGAGTCAATTGTGGTCAATAGCTTATGTTCTCTTCAGTGGATGGGTGGTTCTCTTGGCTAGAATTATTTTTAAGGTTATTTGGGGGAATGCGATGACTGAAGAACCCGTTTCAACGTCTGGTGCCTTGCCCTCAGAATAAGGAAGAAAAGTGTTGTTTTAAGCCAATATTTTGTGCTTTTTTTTTTTTTTTAATATAATTTTTTCCATGACCCTGGTTAAGTTCAGCTCTTCTGTTTGGACTAGTGTTTGGGAATCTGCAGACTGAAGAAGGCAGTTAAATCCTGGATGCTACATGTCTCAAGATTAGGAATGCGAATTAAGGATGTTAAGTGCAGATGATGCTTTGTGTTCTGTTTGTTGGAGAGTTGCAGTCCCTGACAATTACTGGGTTTAGAATTAGGCCTATACCCAGGGTTTGAGAATCAGGAAGAAAAGATGTCCTTCTAATATTTGAAGCTTCATGCTTTTCAGCATTATGAAAGGGAGTTGTATTACCTATGTACTCTATCTTCCTAAATATTTTTTTTCCAGTCTTGTTCCTGTCTTGTTCAGTTTTGTTCCTGGGCAACAATTGTAAGTTAGCTTCTGGAAAGAGTATCTCAGAGTGGATATTCATGTTATCACCTTGAATTAGCTCAGGCTGAGGTTTGGGATGGTTTGAGAATTTAAATCTTGCATATCTCGGGGTTTTTTTCTGAAGGATTGGGAACTAAGGGTTTAGAAAGTTATTTGTTTGATTAGGGTCTGTATGTTTTGGTTTACAGCAAATGCTGACAGCCAGGGTAAGACTTGATTTAGACTAGATAACATAAAGATTGAAGGCAGAATCCCAAAATCAGGATCATAGAATGGTGCTGGTTGGAAGAGACCTTAAAATCACCTAGTCCCAAGACCCCTCCTATAGGCAAAGGCATCTTCCACTGGATCAGATTATTCAAAGCCCCATCCAACCTGGTCTTGAACACCTCCAGGGATGGGACATCCACTACGTCTCTGGACAACCCCTTCCAGCGCCTCACCACCCTCACAGTAAAAAATCTCTTTCTAATAACTAATTTAAACCTCCTCTCTTTCAGCTAAAACTGAAAACCAAAATGGTGCCTTGCCCTCAGAATAAGGAAGAAAAGTGTTGTTTTAAGCCAATACTTTGTGCTTTTTTTTTTTTTTATATAATTTTTTCCCTTCGTCCTATCAGTGCACTCCCTGATAAAAAGCCCCTTATCAGTTTTCCTGTAGACACCCTTTGAGTAATGGAAGGCCACTATAAGATCTACCCAGAGCCTTCTGTTATTTAGGCTAAACAAGTCCAACTCTCAGCCTGTCCTTGTATGGGAGGTGCTCCAGCCATCTGATCATCTTTTTGGCCCTTGTTTGGACATTCTTTAACAGATCCATGTCCTTCCTTTGCTGAGGATCCAGAACTGAATGCAGTATGCCAGATGAGATCTCATGAGAGTGGAGTAGAGCTGGAGACTCACTTCCCTTCACCTGATGACCTTTTGATGCAGCCCAGGATACGGTTGTCTTTTGGAGATACTGTTCCAACTCCTTGGTCTTAATAGCTGGAAATACTAGCCATGGGCTACTGTTGAATTATAGTTAGGGTAGACAACATAAAGTATGAAGAGCCATCTTGCTTATGAGATAATATAGCATCTTCAGAAGCCTGTAGATATAGATTGTCTATTTTGTGAGTTGGACATGAAAGCTGGATAGAGCCCAGGTAAACTCCCTGTCTCAGAACATATGGAGTTAAGGACAAGACTAATACCATAGAATAGAATCATAGAATCATAGAATCACCAGGTTGGAGGGGACCCACTGGGTCATCGAATCCAACCATTCCTAATACTTCCTAAACCATACCCCTCAACACCTCATCCACCCATTCCTCAAACACCTCCAGGGAAGGTGACTCAACCACCTCCCTGGGCAGCCTGTTCCAGTGCCCAATGACCCTTTCCGTGAAATTTTTTTTCTGACGTCCAGCCTGAACCTCCCTTGGCGAAGCTTGAGGCCATTCCCCCTTGTCCTGTTCTGTGTCATTTGGGAGAAGAGGCCAGCTCCCTCCTCTCCACAACCTCCTTTCAGGTAGTTGTAGAGAGTAATAAAGTCTCCCCTCAGCCTCCTCTTCTCCAGGCTAAACAACCCCAGCTCTCTCAGACGCTCCTCATAAGACTTGTTCTCCAGCCCCCTCACCAGTTTCGTTGCTCTTCTCTGGACACGCTCCAGAGCCTCAACATCCTTCTTGTGGTGAGGGGCCCAGAACTGAACACAGTACTCAAGGTGTGGTCTCACCAGTGCCGAGTACAGAGGGAGAATAACCTCCCTGGACCTGATGGTCACACCGTTTCTGATACAAGCCAGGATGCCATTGGCCTTCTTGGCCACCTGGGCACACTGCTGGCTCATGTTCAGTCGCTGTCAACCAACACCCCCAGGTCCTTCTCCTCCAGGTGGCTTTCTAGCCAGACTTCTCCTAGTCTGTAGCACTGCAATACTTTATGTTATTTCCTCTACCACCTGTAGAGATTAGTTCCCTAAGTCATTAAGAGGTACTTTTCTGATACCAGTTCATTTATATTTATATAATGTAATAAGTATGTGTTTTGTCTAACAGTCAGTTCCCATTGTACCCCATACTTCTGTTCTTTTCCATGATCCCACTGGAAGGTTAGCTAATTGTGCCTCTGTGAACAGAGTTCAGATCAAGATATAGGTATCGTTACAAATTTCTGTACAATTTCTTAGAGATAACATGGGTAATTTTGTGCCAGATTTGTCTAGTTCTATCTTACACAACCTTCGCATTTTCTTATGAATGATTCATTTCTTGAAAAAAAAAATTTGCGTTGTTCTAGAGAAAACAGTGTTCTCTTTTTCTGCACTATAGGGCTCCTGCTTTCCTTCCTATGCAGTTTACGATCTTCCTCGTTCTGTGCACACAGGAGTAGATACTCAGAGACATATCTAACACTGGGGAGTTTATTTAAAAAATTCCTTCCAAAAAACATCTGTCTGTTACATGACTTTCTGTTCTGAGCTATGCTTGTTGACTTTGTGAAGTGCCCCTTGGTCTTCCAGGGAATCCTCCGGCATCCAGGGTTATTTTTATGAGTAAATGTCTTGCCTTCTGGCTCTCAGTACAAGTGGCATGGCATCAGTCAGTGCCATAGAGCTCACTCTGCCCTTTCCTATTGCCCTTCAGTGTAAGGCAGCCTCATCTGTAGTCTATTTGGGAAAAATCCTTGCCTCACATTGACCTCTGAGCTGTACTCTCACATTATTTGTGGTAACAGTGGATGGTAGAGGCAAACCCCATACATGGTAAGAATTACATAATGTGGAAAATTTCATACCAACATTCAACCCTAGCCTTGTCCTTGATTAACTTATTAGTATAGACACAGCCCAGGTGTCCTTCTTCTGTAAGAAGAAAAACATTACTTTCCTCTTCCCTTTATTCAGTGGAAATCTATCAGTGGAAACAGACACTGTGTACATAGTCATGATAAATACTTCAAGAAGTAGTTAAAATAAAAACAAGAACTTGAAAATGGAATTTAGAAGGAAAAAAATAAGCCTAAAAAAAAAAGATAAAGGCGATGGCTTAAGTGATAAGGCAGTCAGTAACTTCAGTTTAAACTCCAGCTACAAACTAATCCGTGATCCATGAATTACACTCTAGGTGAATGAAAGGGACACATGCAGGCAAAATAGGGCTTTGCTTTATTTTATTGCAAGTTAGACAAGGTCTCCAAATATCTGTTGTATTTAGCAATGAAGAACATAAATGTGGATTAATTCGCAATGCTTCGGTGGGACGGTTTCAGGCGTGAAAACCAAAGCAAAGCCTGAACTCAAAAATCTATCTGTGGTAATAGTGATCAGAATAATAAAGGCAGTGTCTGTAGCTGCACTCTGATAAAACACATGATGAGGATTTGTTTTGCCTAGAAAACAACAGCTGTTTATCTACAGCACTGCAGATGCAGACTTTTAGAATGTCAGGAGACAAATACATTCTTTTAAAGAATACTGTAGTACACGTAGCTTAACAATGAAGTTTATTTCAACACTGCATTTCTTTGATCTTGCTAGTGTTTTCACAACCTCATTTTTTCTTTTGTTTCTTTCAGTCATGAAGTCATAAACCCGTATTTATGATGACATTTGTCTTTTGCCACAGAATGACTGGTATGTCCTGGGTTCTGTCTTGTGGGCTAAACATGAGCAACAAAAAGAAAATTGAAAGATATTGCATCCTTTTAAAAAGAAAAATATTTTAAGTAATAAGTAAATCTGAAAAAAAGTAAAATAAACCCAGGTAGATATTTATTTGGAGATGTCTGAAAATAGTGTTTACCTAGAAATGTTATAAAAGTTTTGTTTTGTTAAGGATTATTCTGCAGGATTATTAACTTTTCAGTATGTTATTTCTGAAAGATTGAAGTATGTACTATTAAGAGTACAGAAAACTGATGACTGTGCTGAGAAGTTTATAAGGAGCACTGCAGTGAAGCCTTACTCATATAAGCTGAAATTAATGTACTTTCATGTTCAGTGGTCATGTTGTTTGCATATCCCTAAGTGTCAGATATGCTGACAGTGGTCCTCAGTAACATCATTTTTGGAATTATTATGGAATATTTGAAAAATAGAATTACCATGAACATTATGTATCAATGTATTCAAATAGAGAGTGAAATTGGAAGGTTCAAGAAAGCTTTCCAGCTAAATTAGGATAGAAACATGAGTTTCTGGATTTTAGTATAGGAATTATGGTGAATTATAGTATAGGAAGTCCTGCCTGCTTTGAATAGAGAGAACAATCTATCTATATAAGATTTATTAAGAAGTTTGTGTGAATAAATATCCATAACTTGAAGCGTTCAAGAGTAAATTCTTAACCATTATATTTTTCTAGTCTCAGCAAATGTTTTTGAGTCAGTCAACCTGGTATGCTCCTTGAATGGTTTTATACACAGAGAAACAAATATATTTTCTGCAATATTGGGCTAATTGTTACGAAATAAAAAAGCTAAGTATTTGTTTCACATAGCAGTAAAGTTAATTATGAGAAGTACATCATTCCAGGAGCGTGGTAGAATAAAATTTGTACCAATATGTTTTTTCTTTTTCCTAAATGAGATGCTCTTTTTCTTGCAAAATGTTTTCAATAGACTAGCATTTCCTGTGGCAAAATATTTAATTAGCTCCACCGATGAAAAACATTTTCTGAGAAATGCAGGTTTCATACCATTTTTCCTTTGACAGTAATACTTTAAATGGCAACCAAAACAAAACTAATATATTATAATCTCCAAATCACAGTGCAATAACCTGCAGGTGAGGCTAAGTGCTGGATATACAAGTGTACAACTTCCAAGAGATATCAAGGATAAACTTTTTAAGGCACACTTTAATAGGTGAAGTGTGTATTCTGCCAGTTAAATTGAAACAAGTTTTTAAACCCAAAATAAAATCTTGGCATTTAAACACATTCAAATTCTGCGTAAATAGCTAAACTGAAACACAACTGGATTTCAACATCTGCAAGACAATCTGGTTTCATCCAGATGGATTTTTTAAAAAAAATATTAGAAAATAGAAAATATATACAGTTAATCCCACAGCAGGAAAATAGCCTCAGACGATAGATCAGAAAATAAAATACAATGATGAAACTTCAGCTGCTTTAAAAAATGAGATTTTCTATTTTTATTTTTTTTGTGTATACCCAAATACTCACATATACTAATGTCTGTTTAGGACTTCAGGAAATTCTCAGCCAACAGAATGTATTTAACAAATGATTTAACTTAAATTAAGCATCAGAAATATTCACAAAAATCATCCCTTTGAAATGTTTGCTTTAAAGTCAGTAATGCTTGACTACAGACTAGGCATTTTCTCTTTCATTAGAATTTGACTTTCTCTAGTACTCAGTGTAGAATTTCTAACTACTGTTCCTTCTATTTTCTTGGCCTACTTCTTGTATTTAATTTTGACTTTCTGCTAAATCATTCAGCTTTTTACTACTGCTGTGTAAATATCTGTTCAACCTTTCTGCCTGCAGTTGGTAGAAATGTATATTGCTGTAATACTATCCTCCCAAACACATCATGTTTTCCCCATATGTGCCCTTGCATCCAGCTAGTTTTAGAGCTCTGTAAGGATGAAAATTTGTTCAAAGTTTGTCTTTTGGATCTGGATTTATTTTTAGGTATAAAAATAATTCAGGAAAACACTCTGGCTGTTTTTGATGCATCTGCCAGTGTCTCCTGTGAATCTTCTTTATGTCAGGCACAGTGAGGTCTCTGCCTGAAGAACATCAGAAGTACATTCCCAAAAGATTAGTATATGGTGGTGGTATATGAATAATTAAAGAAGGCCTTTTGTGGTGACATGGAATTATGCTAAATTGTCTCATGACTAATTCTTCATTGCCAGTGGAATGCTAATGTTTGCCCATATGGAAAGAATTTTCCTTGAATCCTGTCACCTACCAGTGCTCAAACTGAGCCTAGAAACTGGGTGGGAAAGATACATGAACTTCCGAGAAACATGAACTTGTTCCATGTTTCAGACACTTAAAGAACTTGTGTATATATAATGCCTTCTTTGAACATGTTATTTCTGGAGATACAGAGTGCCCTTTACTTGTAAAACTTTGCAGTTTTTCTTTTAGCAGACAAAATTAATGAAGAGTTAACAAGCAAAGGCTTAGCTTTCTATTATAGAACGGAGGAAAAAAACAGGGACAAGATCTTTAACATGGTGGATTAATATATATTTACAACACTTTGCCTGTCTCTCTCTTAGGATGTTTCCTAGGCATGTCTTGGTGATCATAAAGTAAGAATCAGTCTGTTCTTCAGATATATTTTTCAGCATCAAATTCCCTAACCTTGAACTTTTGTTTCTTTCTTATGTCTACTAATCATCTCACTACTGTTGAACACACATGAAGTTCCAGCATACCCTAGGAGCTCTGCTTCCCCTTATATTATGATTTAGGGAAAAGTATCATCAGGTAAATTGATTATTGGTGTGTATTTATGAGAAGGCACATAAAATTTCCTTTTAGTTTCATCAGTTTATTTCCTACACTATGCAAAAATCTCTTTGGAGCATAAATTTCTCATCTGTTTTTCATTCTTTCTTAGGAAGTCAATTGAATTAGAGAGGTAGTTGACTGGTCTCTTCCCCAAAAATATGATTTCCACTCTGAACACTTTTCCCTTTGACTTTGTAAATGTGCAGGGAGAAAGATATTAATTGTTCAAGTGCTCAGTTATACTACAGACTGTAATACATCATTGGCTTCTTGTAGTAGCCCCCTAAAATATACCAGTGATGCAGATCACTTATTTAACACATTAGTTACTTTGTCCTAACTACTCCCTTCCATCTGCCTTGTTATTGACTATGTTTAGCCTAAAAATATATCCCGTTAGCTCTTGCTAGGGATAGACAGAGCTTGCAAAGCTTCTTCCTTGGTGTAAGCAAAGGCAGGCACTTCTAAGAACAGGAAAGATTAAGTAAGAGTCAACGCCTTATATAACACGACGTAGAAAATTTCACAGACTTACAACCTCAAAGAGTAAAAAATCAGAAATCCGAGAAAGAGCATTCAGGGAGGAAAAAGTTATGTACCTTGGGCAGTATGAATGTGTTTAAAATATTGAGCATTGGAATTTTCTTTTTCCTAGTTCCCGTTTACAGAAAAAACTACAAAGCACTAACAGTTCTTTAAAGTATGAAAAGTACTTCTATATATGAAGAACACTTGTCATGTCCCTTCAAAACCGTCTTGTTCATCTGACAGATAGAAAAAATGAGGTCAGGAAAGGGCTGCTGGAGAAAATGTTGGTTATTTACACCTTATGAACGCCTGAAAGACTGCAAAGGAATTAGGAAAAGGCAGAGATTATTTCTTAGAAGTGGTGGTGGGAGGGAGTGGTTATTTCTTCATTCAAGGTCAGCTGTTATGTGATTTAGAAGATGAGGAAATGATAACAGGGAAACACGACAGGAGAAGTGTTTACCCTCTACCACAAGATTCTGAAAAAAATTGAGATGGTAGGTGATGAGGTGAGAGGTGAGGAGCACATTGATCGAAATATTGAGTCAGATGGTGAATTACTAAAGACTCTTATGGGATAACAGGCTATATAGGGGGATATATGACACTGGGTGAAAACTATTGCCCTCAGAATAAAAGGAATGTGAAGAAATTTGCCAAGTCCTAAAGCATAGCTGTTCATGGCAATTACCAGGATAAAATGGAATGGGATCATGTGAAGTTTTTTATATAGGAGCATTGCTATATTTACTGTCCTTATGTATATTTGTTAAAGAATATTTACATATTTTTATGTAGTTTTCCTCCACTTGTGTCAGAAATCTGTGATCTCACGTCTTCTCAGGGGTCACTAAATAGCTGCCTTAGTCAGCAGCTCTTCTACCCACATCTTTCCCTCTCCATTGGCTCTACTACAGTTTTGTACTGGAAAGTGAGTAAAATTTTTTACAAAGCTGGGGAACGGGAGATCAAGGTAAAACCCCTGTGTTTGTCTAATGGAGTTAATGCATTGTGACGACTCACCGGCAACATCTAGTCATTGAGCTAGAAGTACCAGCTGTAACTGCTATATATAATTGACAGGCAAGCTGGAAACAGCAGGTGAAGACTTTAGAGAAAAAGAAGTTTTAAGAAAGGTGTTTTAGTACCAGAAGAATACGTGGTGTAAGTGGAAGGAGGGGAGCATTTCATATCTTTTGAATACTGAGATATTGTTGACTAGCTGTGACCAGCAAGTCCTGTTAATGTTGGCTAGGGGTAATCTTTGAGAGATTATTTGTGGGGAAAAAGTTTTATGGAAGCTTATTGATAATAACTATAATTTGATAGGTCTGATAGCATTGTTCCTTGACTTACAAAGAAGCACCCACCAGTGTTTTTTGATTTTATGTAGCTAGTACTTCCAAGACTTGACAAGGTTTCTCAGAAAGATAAAGTTGTTGAAAACATGATTTATTACACTAAACTAAAGATATTTAGTAATCACGCATACTTTACTCACAAAACCTCAAATGCTGAAATTTATCCCAAGTTTCTATATCAGTTGCTCTAGATGTGCACCTAATCCTTTTAGGTATTCAAGGCATGATTTCATTTAGATTGTTCTGTGATGATTATCACGTAGAGAATATTTTTGTGTTTTTAAATGCAGCTTTAATGTCTTTGGTTGTATGGATTAAATTTCTTGTGACATGAAGAATTACCCAATGTTCCCTCTTAAAATCATTAGTGTGTGGTCCCCAGAAGATCATACTGTAGCTATAGGACATACTAAATGTAGGCTATACACCTCTAGTTGCCTTGATTTAGGATCACACCATGCTATTCTCACCCTTATGTGGACAGCAGTGGCAATATTTACTCCCGGGTAGCCCCTAGCAGTTGTATGTTCTGCTTCTTCAGATTTTTCCCTGCCATCCCTGGACAATTTCTGATCCTGGTTCCATGTTCTGTGAGGACTCTTCTGGGAGATGTTCTTTGTGCCTTGGTTTGTAAGCTTGTCTTCTAGAGTAATACAAATAAAACTAAGATGTAACCAAAGTTAGTTTTACAGGAAATGGGTGAAAGAATACTCGTTTTACTCTTAACAGCACAAAAAAATTCCTATGTCTAAGCAAAGCCAAGGAATTTTTACATTGATTGCTTAAAAAAAACCCTGATTATCTTGAGTCAAATTAACAAGTATAGAGAATTGTGCATTCAATTTAATCCATGTAGCCTCTTCCAGAAAAGAAATTTATCTTATTTGCCTTTATTAGGACAACCGTGTGGTTAATTCTGGAGCTTGTGTTGGTCCAGGTGTCAGCTGCTGTGCTCTTCCTGTGTTCAGCCCCTTTGTGATCAAGATCTCTCCAGCTCTTGTGGTATAATTTCCATACACATTTCCAATACAGCATTATGGTAGCAGCCACCTTATTTATGTACAGAAGAACATTACAGAATGTGTATGTTCATACTGTGCCATATAGTATCAAGGCCGGGTAATGGGCCATGGCACTGTTTAGTTTAAACCTATCTCAGGCTAGGAAATTCTCTTACCAGCTTACCTTAAATACATGGCAAATGCAGAAGAATTTCAAACTAAAAAGATCTGAGAGAGACTTCCAGCATCCATGTTCCAGACCAGTGTCTTCCATGATGGCATACTACTTCTGACTCCAAATCCTGAATAACTTCATAGGGATTGATATATCAGTTCTTCTGATGTTTATTAAAAGAATATTTGGTGAGAAATTTTCACTTCTTTATCCCTCAATCAAAAGTCTTTTAGTCAGTATAGTACTTAAGGCAGGATTTTATATGCAGATGGTAGAACAAGAAGACTGATTTCAACTGTTTTCGTGCTTGTGGAAAATAAGTGACTAAATACGTATTTTCGTGTCAGAAATGTAAAGAAATATGCTAAAAGTCTCATTGCAGTACTTCTATTAAATATGCTAAAAACTATATTCTTCATAAATGATTGATTGAAACCTACTCCCGAAAGACTGACATGAAGAATGGCTTCTGCTTGTTTTTATCTACTGTTTACCTACCGTCAAAGACCTTATTAATACGGAATCAATTTTGTGTACACTAGGAAGATGTAGCTTAAGCTACAGAAAGAATTTGGTGCTGTCTCTCCAATTTATAGCACTGAGAGTCCTCTGCTGGTTTGTTATAGAGTAGTGCTAAGTTCAACTTGTATTTATCAAACTTGGTTTTATATCACAGAATCACACAAGGTTGGAAAGGACTCATTGGATCATCGAGTCCAACCATTCCTAACACTCCCTAAACCATGTCCCTCAGCACTTCATCTTTCGTTCCTTAAACACCTCCAGGAAAGGCGACTCGACCACCTCCCTGGGCAAGGTGGTCTTGTTTTGTTTTTATATATTTTTTATATTTATGTTTGTATATGGTTTTGTTTGTTTCTTTCTTTGAATAAGGAACTGTAACAAAAGTGTTTGGATAATTCTGAAATCTCTAATTTATAATCAGAGTTCTGTATGTGTCTTCCATTCTTAAAACATGATATCCACTAAGGCCACTCTCCTCACAGCGTCGTATGCAATGTCATTTGTAGTTCCTGTTACGGGGAGAGGCAAACACAAAAATGGGTTTCAGTCCATTACTTTAAAAAATGAGACTGATCCTGTAAACTGTTACTTATAAAAGTACAAACAATGACTTCAGGTTTACCCTTTTACCTCACGTAAAGACATAAGAGTAAGGTTTGTAATAGTATAACAAGATCTAGAAAAATATTTAAGACTTAAATAACCTTTGAAAATATTTATTATCTCTCAAAGGCTCCACCCCCAAGATGAACAGAAACACACCAAGAAAGAATGGCTGCTGTGACAGCATCCCATCCCCGGTAGAAAGTTTACATTTCAAGAGTACTTCACAACATAAAGAGCTGGACTGAAATAAAAAAATAATGTTTGAGACAAGTGTTAAGGTTTGAAATTTAGTTTTCCAAATTTTTTCAGGAAAGGGAATTGTGGTGAAACATCCCTTAGATGGAAAAGATCTGAAAGGGGCAGGAACTTTGAAATGAGCAGTGTGGTTTAACTAATCCCCATGAATCATATAAGCAGGGAGCCAGTGCCACGGACAGCAGTGACCAATTCTGGGATCAGACTCCATAATCATCGCACACGACTTCCTGCTGCAAGCAACTCTTCCTGCTGCTTCTAATGAATCATAATTCCCTTCTAAGCTTTATAAAATACACATACTGACATATTGTAATTCATGTTTATTGTTGTAATTTGGTCATACAAACAAGGGCAACATTAGTCAATTGACAGTTATCACCAGAATGTGTCAAGCATCTAAACAAATAGCTACAGCTGAGTATATTTTCTTTTTGTCTAGTATACAATGGCATAGAATAACTGTGCTGTGGAATTTTATTGAAAAATATAAAATTAAATTTTATTGAGGGCTCAGTGGGATAACACACTCTTGGATTTTATTGGAGACTAACATTGTCCTCAGCTTCTCAGACAGAGTATGTTTCAGTGACCACTGTATTATTCCAAATAACAATTGGGAACAGATTCTTGTAAAAGCTTATATAGCATTCATAGTCTTCAGCAAGCCAGTGTTCCCAACAAAATTTTTCAGTTTCTTCACAATTAAAATGCTTTTGTTCTTCAATACTTGTTGAGTCAGCTCTACTTGGGTTATGCAAGATATTTTACAAGAAAGTCTGTGCATTGAGCTAACGAAATTTCAGCACTTTATTAGAGGCAGAGATCAAGTTTGTTACACAATTTATTCTGCTAAATGTTAATGCTATACAATGTAGCCTTTACTACTGCCCCTATGAGCCTATATTGCCCTTGTTCTAAAGAACTACACATAAATTTGATAGTGGCACTAATGACACCATCTCATTTGCATCAGGATTACCTGATTTTTTTGCAACAGTGAGCATTTTGCTTTGTACATACCATTATAAGTATTGCTAATACTATATAATGTTCTTCAGAGGGCTTTGTTTCTTTGTCTATGTCCCTCCTGATGTGTTCAATAAGGCTGAACAGGTTGGGAGAAGAAGATGGAGTTTCAGCTGGCCTTGGGAAATGAGATACAGCTGTTTCCAAGTTTTATGAATTTCTGAGTTATGCAAGCAATTTTTCATGACACACATAGCTTCATGATTTGCTTGTTGTGTGACCCTAGTAGAACAGAAATAAAATTGTCAGGGACTTGGATGATTTTGGCTGCAGTTGGTAGGCAGAAGGGGCTTTTTTAAGATAAAGTGGAAATAATCATCAGGAGCATATCATAACAAAATGCCAGGCAAAGCACAGAAACTGATCCATAGATTAAGGTCTGCTCAAAACTGTGTGCAGAGCCTAGTCTTCCCCCAAGCCTCCTCCTGTTTTTTTGCAAAGAATTCTTCCTATGATCAGTGAGGAATCAAGACAGAGAGTAGTTAAGGATGATTTTAATTCCTAATGTGCTCGATATGTGTTTCTAGCATCTTACATTATATGTTTCCCTAAGAAAGAGTTCTAAGAGTCCTTACACAAGGTGAAGTTTTCCAATAAATTCAAATATGTATGAATAGAGGTCTGTGATACTAAATTGTCATGTGTGTCGGTGTCCTCCCTGTTCTTGCTAGGAGAAACTGTGCTTATGGTGGCTCTGTATGGTACTGTGATGTTTTCTTTACTCTGCAGAAATCTGTATACGATGACGTGCTGATATTATACTAATGCCCCTCAAACCTCCACAGAGGCTCATCTTCCTGTAGTCTCTTACAAGCACTCTGCTGGAACAATGCCTATGGAGTAATGAAGGGTAAAAATTAGACCCAAATTTGCTCTTTCTGAAAGAAGGAACTCAGTTTTTCTTAATGGAGTTTGTCAGGCAGTGCTGTGTAATAAGAGAAACCCATCTAACTTTTCCCTTCAAAGTGTGCAAGTTCTTGCAGTGAGACCAATTAAATTCTAGTTAAAGGGATTCCCCATAGCACAGCTTGACCTCAGAGATACTTGATACGCTTCTTTGACATTATTTTCCATCTCCCAATTACCCTTCTGTGCAGGAACACCAGTGGGAGCTTCTGCTTGTTAGGCTGAAGGTGATGAGGAGGAGGAAAATGAGGCATAGGCAAGGCAAGGGAGACAGAGAGCTGAGGCCTTTGTGGGACAGGGATGATTTTGATCTGGCAGCTTGTGGAAACTCTTAGCTTATGAGCCAGTCTCTTGCTGCTGAGACAGCCTCAAGGCTTTTCCTTTGCCATGCACATTGCTTGCCAGAGGCACGTTGCTTTGTTTCCAAGAGTATTTGCTTTCTCTCAGCTTGTTAAGTGTCACCAACGAAAAGGGGAGCAAGCAGAACATTTGTATTAACTGTTTAAGGAGAAAATTATATTTGCAAAAAGCCTAAACATATTTCATATTTTACCCTGTTTATATATGAAAACATTCAGCAGCTTATTGGTAATACATTGCTAAAACAACCAAATAATAATTTCTCTTTGGAAAGACCTAATAGACAAATAAAGAAAACTTTCATTAGTAAAATTGTTCAACTAATGCTGAGTTTAAAGGGGAGGAAGAAGCTGTGCTTCTAATGCTCAGCTTTGTTTGCACAACAGGCTTCAGTGTTGTGGTGGTGTTGAGTTTGGGAGGAATTTATCAACTAGATATGGGAAGAATGAGAAGATAATAGCAACATTTGCAGAAAAAGCAGATTTCTTTGATGTAATTAGACAGCCAACCTCAATTCTTTCTCATAAGAAAATACAACAGAACAGTTAAGGTCAGAGATGAAACCACAGGTATGTGCTTGTGGTATGTTTCAGGCAGATGTGAGCTGGTTTGGGAGAACAGTAGCCAGACATCATGAAAGAATGCTGGTTTAGCCCAGTTCCAAGGAAATACATGTTTGACAGCAACGGCCTGACTGAAGCCTTAGAGTTACCAGTCTGAAGTGGCTCCACTTGCAGATGACTTGGCATACTGTCAAAGTGACCTTTCAAAACAGCAGTAGGTGTACTCTTGCTCCGGGAAACCATAGGTAGCAGTAATAGAAATTTTGAACCTAAGGCATACGTTCTGCCGTCAGCTGTACACTTAGAAGTTCTTTCCAAATCTAGGAAAATATAGAGTTATCTGTGTCTATATGATGTGTGTTTGGAGAAAATACTGGGTTTTGGCCTGCCAAAAGAGAAGTCCCTTTCCTCCTTATCTACCCTTTTAGATATTCTCCTGTTCTCTATTGACTCCCTATTTAAGTTTCTGCCTTAAATTTATCTATTTCAAATTCACTAAATCTTACTTTTGGAAAATAGCTTTTCAGGATCCTCAGGTGTGTTTGCATTTCCTTGAAAATATTACTATTATTCTCTGTGTGTCTTAATGCCCTTTGTTTGTGTCAGGCTGCAGAAGACAAGGAAGTCTTTTTACTTGCAGGTATATAGGACTTCATGCATAAATCCATAGGATAGCTGGGATTCCTACATAGCAGTATATTAGAAATAAATACCAGGGACACTCCTACAGGATTTCCCTGACTGTATATTGCTTCAGCTGTCACTCAACTATCTTATTAACACATAGCTTACCAACACATAAAACCTGTTACTTGGAAACCGTTCATATTCCTGTCTTTGACCTAATAATAATCCCTTTTATTCATGCTAAGCCACTGGCAAAAATATGTTCATAACCCTATGCTATCGTCATCAGCATGGAACCTTTCTCAAAATTATTGCTCTGAGCTTTCATTGCCTTTCCATAGTTCTGATTATGTTGTTTTCTCTTTTCTTATACACTGAAAAAAGCCAGTAAATATACCATTTCTACTTCCTGAAAATGAAAGTTGGTCCTTTTCCTCAGGACACTGTCCTCTTTTCTGCTTAAACAATGAGGCTAAGGAATATTTGAAGCCCCAGGCAGTGTCGTTATTATCTGCACAGTGCTTCGCTTTGAAATGTCTCATTCACCACTGTTTGCTGTTTGTTTCCATGTCTACTGTGTGCATTACTGACAGGAACCTGAATTCCCCTGCAAACAGCATATTTTATTTAACCACCACACAGTTTCCTCTGTTTCTCATTCTCCTTTATACAATGCCATTTGTTTTTAACTGGCATATTCTAAATCTTATTCAAATGACCATTTCCTCTCTCATCAATTTGGAAATTGAAATATGCCACAGTCCAATACGCTGTCCCATGCAGCCGAGCTCAGACCTGCTTAAAAATCACCACGTGTTTGTCAGTGTCTTCACATGGGTAATGGGATGTACCCTCACAAAACAGTTTTTATGGCTGGTGCCAGTGCCTTAGGCAGGAAACAATTCAATTTCACAAAGGAATAAAAAAATCCATTTTAATACAAAGTTATAAATATCTTTACTGTTATAGCTACCATGGCAGGACACGACTTCGGCTAACCCGGTGGCCATAACTTCATCTCCCACTGGAGACAATGGATCCAGGATGAGCTGATGGGTACTGCCACTGGTATAAGCCACAGAGGCAAGGGACAACCCTGGTCTCTCAAGCTTGACCACCACCACCTTGGGAGCAGGTATCTGGCATGACAGGTATTTCTCTCCGAACCAGTTCCGATCTTTGAGATTTGGCACAGGCTGGAGCTGTTCCTAATAAGCAGTTTGGGCATTGTCATAGTGTTTTGGAGGTTAAGAGTTTGACCATGTAGGTGTGGCCAACTCATGCCTTAAGGCCAAAGGATGAGCTCTGTAACTGTTTAGGTTATATAGTTGTTTTTTCTTGCTTTTTTATTTTTTTTTTGTATTTTTTTCTGCCTTTCAGCTCTCAAGTGAAGAAGGAAATGCAGATCACATTTTTGGTCCATTTTCAGTCTTGTTTCTTTATCACGAAACTCCTTGTTTTTCTCTTACACAAAGAAACCTGTACAAATGGCTAACATGTATGTTGCTTAGATATACAATTTTATGGATAATTCCTCAGTTATTTGTTTATAATCCCTCTGAGCATCTATGCAAATATGTTGGGTGTCTAGACAGTAATGCATTTGTCAGCTGGAATATTTATTCACGGCATAACAAACACTAAAGTTTAGCTGTGACATAAGTACTTGGAACAAATGAGCTATGAATCAAGAAAGCAACCTGACCTTCCCTGACCTTCCCCATTTGCATGGTACTGTTGTCCCAAAGACTTCTGTATTTAATTTCCAAATCCCAATTGCTGACTTGCTAGCTTAAAAGCTGTAGCCATAATTATGGTGAAAAGTAGATGAATTATAAAAAAAGCACTTAACCCAACATAATTGTTCTTCATAATAACTGCACTTAAAAAGTTGATGGTTGAATGGCATTCCTATTACACATGCAGTCATAGTAAATGATAGCTTAAAATGTAGCCAACTCTGTAGTGCATTAGTAAAAGATACTGTATGACTGCAAAAAAGTTATTTATCATGGTAGATGGTAAGTCATAGAAAAAAAAGGAAAGGTAAAAAATACGTGATCTATATGTGATAGCTGCTTGTAACCCCAACCTGTTATGTCATCTGGTGAGAGGGTATTGGAGATCAGGTGTAACAGCATTCTTTTAAGGTTTACTAAAACTGAAGTGGAATTTGACAAAGTCTTGCTGTGAGACAAAGATGTACAACCAAATCTTTAGCCTGTCTTTCTGCCTTTCTTGGCAGAAATATATTTCTTGAAATTATGGCTGATAACCAACCTTCCTTCCTTCCTTCCTTCCTTCCTTCCTTCCTTCCTTCCTTCCTTCCTTCCTTCCTTCCTTCCTTCCCTCCCTCCCTCCCTCCCTCCCTCCCTCCCTCCCTCCCTCCCTCTTTCCTTTTAATTATTTGCTAGGTCAGTAAGCAAGCACAACACTTCTAAATGCCTCTTTATGGGGAAGGAAACTTAAAACTTTATGGAACAGAACCGAATCATATGTTCTAGAAACTAAAGAGTAATTTTTTACCTTCTTTTACTCTGTCAGCCATAATAACTCTTCCACTATCCTAATTGCTTCACTAGCTCTCCTTTTGCCCAGGAGAGTTTATGAAATATAACCTGCAGCTCAAGGAGGAAAGTTTCGCTCTTCAGCGTATTAGGAGAATGCCAGTGCTCGATCAAGCCTGTGTCACTAACTTGTCCCTGAAGAGAATATATCTCCTCTCCAATTTTGTCTTTCTTCCCCCCCCCAATACATTTACTGAATTGTCATTTTTACTCTTATTTAGACAGACTAGCTCAATTATAGCACATAATCTCTGATTTTCATTCCTGTATCACATCCTTATCTGAGGTAAATCAACAACAATCTACTGTTGTAAGAAAAGGCAAATGTGTCTTGATAGTGATCCAGTTTGTTTGGTTTTGTTGTGTAAATTGTGTAAGGATCTAGGAATATGAAAAATAGATTTTTTCTTCTTATGTTTTTATATAAGCAATGCTGCTGTGTTCTTTGTATGTAATTTGTATGAAAGCAATTGTTTTAAGACATACCCCATATACTCTTCTGATAGATCTTTTCATCATATTTTTTCATTGACACACCTATCTCAGTAGCACTCATACAAAAACATCACTGTTTGTGAAATCTGTGCTAGAGAACCAGGACACCCGGGAAGAAGAAAAAAGGAGGAGGGGTTTCAAAATCTTTTTCTAACCTTAATGACTTTATACAAGACCATATAGTCATATAGAAAAAAATCCCCTTAATTTATGAAAAGATATTATATAAGATACATAACAATGTGTGTGCCTTTGCTTGGTACAAAAAAGATATGTCATGCAAAAGACTTTTGCTGAGAGATGCAGTTGGGTTCTATTGGGATAATGCATAAATTTTAAAATCACAGAATTCAGACCTTGAAATATGTAAAATAGTAAAATAGCCATTGAGAAATAAACGTATATACACACATAGAAGAAAGCATTATCTTAGATTCAGAAAATTACTCTGATAAAATACATATCATATTTTTCAAGTTTCAATAGCTTGATAACTAATTTTTTGTTCCTTTTGTAAATATTTCTTGTTGTTTATATTATTTATGTGTTGCTGCTTCTCTTCCTTTCTTCCTTATAGAAAAATTCAAACTTGCTAGCATACCAGGGAATATTGTCTGTCCTTTTTACACGAACTGTTCTTTGTAACTTGTACTATGACAGAGAATAGGAGAAGAGAGACAACCACTGATAATCACTTCTCCGTAATTTGGGAAAATCCTAAGTCTCCTTGTTGGCTGCTTTGGACTGTCAACTCTGTTGGATAGATCTGTGAACAGACACTGCAGGAAAAACAACATTCCTCTCACAGTGAAAATTTTAACAAAAAAATATCTCTTGGCTTTTGACTGATGATATTTGAATAGAATATTCCAACCCAAAGACGTCTTTCTGGTGACTTTAAAGAGTTGTTCCTAAAATATTATACATGAAGTAAATCTTGGGAAATATGGCCAACGTAGAGCTGAGCAGGATGATGCAAACAAAGTTTCCAGGGCTGGTAGTGAGCATACCTGCTTTGTGCCAATGGCTGGTGAAGATGTCAGCTGGAGAAGTATTATGCTTCTATCTAAAACCAGAAAACTTCCGAAAACTTCTGGCATGGTGTTCTTCAGATAGCACCTAAGCTTGGAGGGTCCTTTACAACTCAGTTCACTATCAACATCTTCCCTCTCAAGCATACCAGTCTGACTGTTGCACATACATGACAACTAATGTTTTACTTTCAGCATGTGAAAGGCTTTGTAGAAGCGAAAAAAGTGTTTCAATTGCATTTGTTTCTTACGAAGTAAATTTAAGTAGCACCTCCATAGAAAGTAACAGCAACAAGGGCTTGACCTCAACAAGGAAAACTAGAAATGAAAGAGGTATGGTGTCATTAAGTTAATTTCTTCTGGAAAAACTTATATGATTTTTTAACGAGGGTTTTTTTTTTTTCCAATCCCTGTCACTCTGATCTGATCCCAGCTGACACCTTATTACTTTCCTGTCCAAGAAGGTTCAAAGTTAAAATATGCTCTTCTGCGGAGCAAAAGTCTCTCCTCTGTTCTCAGTACTAGAAAACATCACCCTCCTATTTTGCTAACTGTCTATTCCAAGTTGCATTTCCAAATCACGTTTACCCTCAAACTTGTGTCAAACACCTGTTCTGGATCAGTGTCCTTTGTTGCGACCATTTCAAGAAATCACCTCTAGGAAAAAAAATGAGTGCAGAAGAGCTTTGATACTAAGAGGTAGCATAGTTGGCCAATGGTTCAAAATCACAATCAGCAATCCATCTTCCAGTCAGCACTGAATATCATTCATGAACCGTGGGTGAAGGATATGTAGATGATGGAAAATCACCTGATTATGATCAGTAGCAAAGTATTCCAGAGGCAGTGGCACTTCAAAAAGGGGAAAACATACTACACTAGCAGCAGTGTTAGATTCCTGCTCCTCAATAATACTTTTAACAAGACAAACTGTCAATAAGTAGATAACATTACATCGTAAAAGCCCCCTTAAGTATATGGCTGCATTATAAGCAGCCAGAATTCGTGGCCAAATACAGTATATTAACTGTTTAACTGTAAATCAGCTTTATAGTTTGCATGTGTTAAAACCATTCCTTCTAAACTGCAAATAACACTTGAAATGTCCCCATTTGGCAGTAACAAGGGATGATTTTCAACAAAGAGAACACTGGGCCAAGTGAACAAGTATTATATTCCGCAAAAGCTCAAATGAAGAGAAAGTGATGAAAGTGTCCAAACATAGGGCATTCATGGGTTGTTATACTGTTTAGTTACTGTGTTTGCTTTCCAGGAGTCCAGCTTCAAGAACTTCAAGATTTTTGTTCAAGACTTTCAAGTTCTTGAACAAAAATCTTGCATATTGAGGCAAAATCTTAAGAAATGAAGAAATATGTAAATTCAGGAATACTTATATGAACCAGGATACAAGAGAGAATTGAAATCTAAACTATGGACATCAGTATCTCTAACATTCATATTGGAACAGTCAGTTGACTCCAAGATTGTGGAAGCCAAATTCAGTAAAGATTCAAATAAAGTTCTAGAGTAAGATCCATTTTCTGTGGCATCACAGTTTTAGGATATTTATTTCAGCATTTTTATTAAGACGGGAGTCAACTCATCATGAAAAGCTATGCAGTTAGTTAGACTTTATTTATCCTACAGGGATTCATTCATTCATTCCCAACCACTGCCTTTCATGTGTTTAGAAGTGCCTTCCCAGAGGACTTAGTCCATGGTCTTTATGAGGTTAGGCTGAGTAATCCTGTATCTTCCTGATTTTCATCCTTCCTCTTCTTGAAGATGTGTATGATATTTCCTTTCTTTCTGGTGGTCAGAAAACTCTGTAATTCTTATCACATTTCAAATATTTTGAGGGTAGCTTTGTGGTGATATCTACAAGAATCCACAGGGATGCATCATGTCTCATCCTGTGGACTTGTTCATGTCCAAATGGCTTAAGTGTTCCTTGGCTGTTATCTTCCTTAACAGTAACTGATAGTGCATTCCCACAGATTTAAAAGTGCCACCACATCTCAGTATTTCCAATGATGTCACAGAAGTCCAACTGTGTATAGATTCTAATTCCTCCTACTTATTTCTCATGTCCACGTATTTGTGTACAAACCCTTGAGATGGTCTTCAACCATACAGGAGTGAGAGAGATGGCCCTGTGCTTTGAACATTTCCTCTCTACTTTCCCTTCACCCACTTCGCTTTGGGCACCATCCTCAATGTACCTTGTTTCACTAGATTAGCAAAGGTAGGTGGCAAGCATGCCCATATCTCGCATTGTCAGATGGATTTCACATCTCCCAGCAATTGTCCTTCCCTGGTCATAGAAGCCAATGTTTTGCCTGCAACATAGGCCATGCAGACAGGTGGTGGTCTGCAGAATACCTCCACCCCTGTGTCTCTCATCCTATCTGTTAGAGATTCTTGTTCCACTCATTGCTTCCCCTAGAATGAGTTGCAAAAACTCTGAGGGTCTTTCCACAGCTCATGTTCTTTCCATGATGCAGTGCTTCTCTCTTCCATAGTGCTTCAAAACAAGAGACTCCTCTCCCACACAGTGCTCTCCAATGATGCACTCCCCACTGCACACAAGAGCCATGTAGGTCAGCCAGCCAAGAGCATCCCAGAAAAACATACATGTTTTTGCGTGAATGATGCACATTGTGTATGATTGACAGATCACAGTTCTGTTTCTCCTCATATACCAATTACTCCTACCATTGCTGCGAGAGGAAACAGTGTCACTTCAGTGTGATTTTAACTGTACGTCCTTTGCTGGCTTTCCTTACCACAGGTAAACTTCAGCCTTTCCTCTTCTGTACACACTAAACAAAGGCATCTTGTAAACGTCTTTGATTATGTTAGGATTTTTTTTTTCAAAATTTGTGTAAAGAAAAAATAAATACTTGTTTCTAATTAGAAGTTTGTTAGAGTTCCTTATGGCACCTTAACAAACTAGAGATCCAAAATTCTGCCATATCGAAATTTACTGCCTAAAATACTAAAAAAATTGTTTCATGATTCATGTATCTTGCAAACAGAGCAAAACTGCAAAAATGAGCCAAACAAAAAAACAGTTAGCAGATGCTGGGCTTATGGTGTACAACATACAAATATTTTCCTTCTGAGGGCACTTCTATTATTTACAAAAGAAATTTTTGAAAATAAGTAGTGGTAAGCTTCTGGGTTGCTAAGGATTCCTAAAGACTGAGCTAAGGATTTTAGTTTAATCCCCATAGCAACTATTTGGAGAGGGCCTCACTTTTCTTGCTATCATCTTAATTGGGAATTTACTTCACCGAAGGTAAAAAGCCGATGTAAGAAATATAAAGTGTTTTCCTATGAGAAGTGATTTGTAAAAATGATGATTATTTTTGTGTTGTTATAAAGCTCTGTTTAATAAGGAGATTTTCCTGTTGAACCCCAGGTTTCTACAAATGTATTGAGTCAAATTTACTCCAAGATTCACAGAAGATCAACTGTACTGACAATGAAGCTTCCCTGTATTTATCCGTGCAGTTGGTAGCATTTATTTACGACTCTTTGCCACTCTGCAGTAACTGCTGGAAGAGTAAGAAAAGCAGCACGCAAACATCACATATCCATTGAATTTGTGTCTTTTCACTCCCTTTTAAAATACAATATACAATAAAAAATAGTCCAAAATCAACAAGGAACCTCACAGTAAATAATAGTTTAGAAGAGAGAAATATGGAGTCTGTTCCAGGACTTGCAGTCTGTTGACGTGCATATACGTAGGTCCTTTTGAACAATTAAGAGTTTTTATGAATTTAGGAACAAGAGAACATGGCCAAAAGAAATAAGGGGAACAGCCACATGGCATTTGTAGTAAAGGTCTTTGGAAGCTGTTTGAGAAATGCATTTCAGTGCATGTAGCTGAGCACTGATGGCAAAACATACACATCCCAACAATTTACATCCTTGCAATAGTGTGTGGGGGAGAAGATAAGCCATAAAACCCTAGAACAAACAGTATTGGATGTTGATTGTGGAGAAACAGTCACAGGCATGGAAAAGAGTCTGCTCTAACACCACTGATGTGAGAATGAATCCAGCAATGCATTAGAAGTGGGAATTTCCATGACTGAAAGGTCTACCACATCCCACAGGTGCAGCATTTGTTTGAACAACACTTTTTTTCTAAGTGAAATTACTCAGTAAAAATGTGAAAATAACACGTTTACAGCAGAGATTGGTAGCCAGGGTTCTTTACGTAGCTGAGCATCCACAGCTGTGAGAGCAATCAAGTGCACAAGGTTGTCTTTTCCTTGGTTAATTGTTGTGATGAAATTGTTTCTAGAGCTTGGCGAAGTCAGGGAGTAAGGAAAATGGTCACAGACACACTGGAAATTAACAAAACAGAATTAAATACAAACAGCACAGTGTAAGTAGAGACATTTATTGCTCTCTATGATTCTTCAGAAAATTACACAGTCTCTTTCCCTGGGTAATACTCTGAGGTAATGGTTTTAGATGTGTTTTTCCGAGACCTAATGCATCAAAGCAGAGACGAAGGGCTTGTAGCATGACTAGTGTAGGAGGCAGCTGATACCATGCTGGGTGGCTGAAAAAGATGTTTATAAACTAACCACAAAACAGGTAGGAACAAGAGTGCTGAATCCTAAAATCTACTTTCTTCTAAAGATAACTGTCTTTTTTTTGGCCAGAATACTCCCAGGACTGGGGAGTCAGTCAGTGAAATATTCAAAAGGGTCATATTGAATTATGAATACATGGATTTAGAAGTCATCCTCTTTCCTTTTTTGCTATCCCCAGTGTTTCTCTATGCTTTTCACCTTTTTTTTCCTCCTTCAGTATTTAAATGCTAGTTCTACTGCAAATGCAATACAAAGCAGTGCATAAAGCAGTATTCTGTGCTCCGAGATGAAAGAAGTAATGTTAGAAAAAGAAGTTTCCCCACGTCTCCATTGCTTTATCAGGTATATATTCCAGTAGGAATATTCTGGGTGATACTTGCACAAACAGAACATCACATGGCTTCTCTCAAACTGCAGAGATGCCAGCAGAGACCCACCCAGCTTCCCTTCCTCAGTCTCCTGCTTTGATTTGCAGCCCGACGCCAAGTGACTGTCTTATTCACTACCATGTTTCTGCGAGCCTGGGTAATCTAACTCTTAGAACAGATAGGAAGCACTTAATCATGGTTTAGCTTTGCCAATTAACTTCTTCAGTTGTTTCCATTGCTTTTAGTCTTTAAAGAGTTTATCATGTTTCCACCTATAGCTAATATTATAATTTTTTATATGATCACAATCTAGTTCCTCTTAACTTTACAATTTTATATATCTCTGTTATGTTATCTTTTTTGTTCGCTGACACTCTTTGCCTCTTTGCTGGTATATTCTGAGAATGACTTCTCACCTTTGTGGCTTTTTATCTTCTTTTTTCTTCTAACTGATCTCTAGAGATACATTCTGTTAGATTTTTATTTTTTTCCCGATAAACACTGTGGATATAACAAAAGTGTTGTTTGATGTTTGGATACTGAGTGGATAGATATCTGATATCAGACACTGTACACAGATATCTGATAAATGCTACAATTCTAGGAAAAAGTTCTGCTGGAATTGGCGAACAGCTATTCTACAAAAATCCCTAGCAATGGCTTCCTTGCTTCCAGTATTCACGGGGTGGACCTTAACTTAGTCCAAAAAAAGTTAAAAGAACTTTGTGAAACTTGGTTTTAATAACTTACAGAAGATAAATTTTATTTGGTTATTATTATTTAGTTATTAATATTATTGTTCTTGGCTTTATGCTGCTGGTATTTGGAGAATGTCACATTTTTCTTTAGAGTTGAGGAAAGGTTCAGCAGACTGATTTCTTCTTCTCTTACATTTGTGCATATAAAGTATAATAAAAGAAGAATGGCAAGCCAAAAATATTGTAAAGACTGAAGGGGAAATATTGGAAACAAATGACACTTTTTTTGGAATGACTCCTTCTTTTACAACCTTGAAGAAAACTAAGTTAAAGCAACATTGACGTATTGTGCATTTAAAATCCCATTGTAGTTTCACTCTGCTCTTCAGTTTTAAGCTCAATGAAGTTGGTAACACATTTTGTAATCTGTCTGCCAGATGAGGACATCAAAAGTGTTAAATTTAGCTTAGGAATGCTACCTTTCTTGTTATCTGGATGACAATACAGGGCAGAGCTAAATTTTAAGCTTTCTGATTTTTTCCTGTCCCCACTTATTGTAGAGGGAATTTAGGCTTTAACCTTTTGACTACCCCTTCCTTTGTGCTATCTAGTTTAAATATACAACAGGGTATTAAATTTCCCCCGGCCTCTCTTATGCTTGAGCCAAGTAACTTTTGTCTTATAAGAAAAAGAATCTTTAAGACATCTTCTCTTGATTTGCAGAAGAAAAAAGATGAGAAATATAGTCTATCAGTGAATTTGAAATAGCCTACTGTATTAGACTTCTCCAAGTGTATTAGAAATAGCCAGTGAGCTTCACTGTTAAAATGTTTGATGTTTTCACCTATAGTAGCTGAGCTCAGAGTCCTTCGATCACCTTTCTTTACCTCTTTCTGTTAGATTAAAGAGCCCTATAGTGTTTGGTCATATCCCTTAAATGAAATAATGAGTCCACCTTTCATGTGAACTATTATTTATTGTGGGGAGTTTTTCACTTTGTTAGGGTGCGTGGAGCTTTGCCGCGCCCCTGGATGCTACTGGCCCCCACAGTCAATATATGATTACTTTTTTTTTCTGTTTTTTTTTTTTTTTTTGATAATATAAGCTGTACTTGGTAATCATTTAATTTGAGTAAAATAATTTTCCTTAACTGAGGCTTATGACTTTAACCAAGATGACAGAGATATAAAATCTGTAAAGTTTCAGTGATATGAAGCCAGGTCCATTTTTTTCATCATTAAACAAAAAAAATGAGGTATTTATTTCCCAAGTCAGCTGCACTGCCCTTGTCCCTTTATTCCTATATTGTTAAGAAATCTTTAGCCAGCTGTGAAGGAGGGAAGAGATTGAGGTGCATGAAGGAATGCAGACTAGAGGGAAACCATCTTTATGCCAGAGATCCTTCACTGCTATGTCATAAGGTATTTTGAGCAAGGCAAGTTAGAGCATACTGAATTATAAGTCATAGAATCATAGAATAGTTGGAAGGGACCTTAAAGATCATCTAGTTCCAAACCCCCTGCCATAGGCAGGGACATCCCACTAGATCAGGCTGCCCACGGCCCCATTCAACCTGGCCTTCTGGGCTGCGAGCACGCATTGCCGGCTCATGTCGAGCTTCTCATCGACCAGCACCCCCAAGTCCTTCTCTACAGGGCTGCTTTCAATCACATCATCCCCCATCATGTACTGAAAATGGGAATTTCCCCGACCCAGGCTCAGGACCTTGCACTTGGCCTTGTTGAACCTCATGAGGTTCTCACAGGCTCACTTCTCCAGCCTGTCCAGGTCCCTCTGGATGACATCCTGTCCTTCCAATGTGGCAACTACACCACTCAGCTTGGTGTCATCTGCAAATTTGCTGAGGGTGCACTCAATCTCACTGTCAATATCATTGATAAAGTTATTAAACAGCACCAGTCCCAGTATGGACCCCTGAGGGACACCACTTGTCACGGATCTCCATCCGGACTTTGAGGCATTGTCCACTGCTCTTTGAATACAATCATCCAACCAGTTTCTTGTCAACTGTACCATCCATCCATCAAATCCATCTCTCTCCAATTTAGAGAGAAGGATGTTGTGAGAGACCGTGTCAAAGGCTTTACAGAAGTCTAGATAGATCACATGGGTCGGTTTACCCATATCCACTACTGCGTTTACCCCATCATAGGAAGCCACCAAGTTGGTCAGACAGGACTTGCTCCTGGTGAAGCCATGCTGGCTGCCATTAATCATCTCCCTGCCCTCCATGTGCTTTAGCATAGCTTCTAGGAGGATCTGTTCCATGATCTTCTCAGGCACAGAGGTGAGGCTGACAGGTTGGTAGTTCTCAGGGTCATCTTTTCTACCCTTTTTAAAAATGAGCACATTACCCTTCTTCCAGTCACCAAGGACTTCTCCTGACTGCCATGACTTTTCAAATACCGTGGAGAGTGACTTGGCAACCACATCAGCCAATTCCCTCAGGACTCTGGGATGCAATTCCTCCAACCTCTAGCGAAGGAGCAATACCTACATCATATTTCCAACAGAAAAAAAATTAGAAACCTTTACACTCAAAAGTGAACTAATCTGGGGCTGGTTATTGTCTCTAAAATATTTTTCCCCATTGAGCTTATTGGAATTGCTTTTGATTTATACTCACAAATACATGAGGACCGAGGGTGCTAGTGGGATTCTCATAAATTCAAGCGTGACTTCCATGAGTCAAAACTACAGAACACAGCCTTATAAAAAGTACAAACAAGGCCATCTGGAGGGGGTGATTTTAAACCAGATAAACTTACCTATTAAACTTGATGGAAAGTGGTTCCAGAACAAAAAATTTGGTCCTTATACATGCTTTTGAAGAGACCAGGTTTAGAATTAGTTATAAACATTTACAATTTATAAATGCTAATAATACAGTGTGTAATGGACTGGAGATTCTTCTATTTAATTATCTTTGAGATATTTTAATTATTTTCTCTATATGTCTACCCAATAACTCATACTGTATTTGCTTGGGTTTTGCATCAGAAATTTCTCCTGACTATTTTGGACATGAGAAGAATATAGATCTTAATCTTTGTGAAAAAAAAACAAAGTTTGTCTAAGTAAATGTGACTTTAAAGAGCTATGGAAAATCACTGCTTCCAGGGAGTCCAGTAAAGCTTTCAGTGACATTTTACCTTGCATTTTCTAACTTTTCATGGTATTGAAGCCTGCAACATCTGAACATACTTTTATCCCTGCATGGCTCCTAAATTACTCCAAATACAGGCTTTGTTGTGTTGTAGAACATAGAGCAAACCCTAATACCGTTTCATGATAGAGGCAGAATTATAAACTATAAATATTCAGAATTACAGATATTCATATAAAATGACTGTTTTCCAAATGGCTTCAATTTCACTGGTCAGTTGCAAAGCCTTCTCATCTCCCATACAATTCTGGCATGTCATCAATGTTATAAATCTATCATAAAAGGGTGCAGATTGTGCAAAAATCAAGTACAAACATCACTCTCCTCTGGATCTGAGCACTTGAAACTGTTTATTGATTAATTTTAATTCATTGTTTATGAATATTATTGGCTAAGCAGTCAATTCAGTGTTCATAGGAGTCAGAGAAAGCTACTTTTAAGCAGCACAGAACCACTGAAAGGATAAACTCTTTACACAGCTCTTATTTATTTGAAATGTTACACTACCATCTTACCAAAAATTGGCAATGAGGTAAAAGAGAATATAGATAGGTTAGGATAAATCTATGATGAAGGTAAAACTGAAAATCCAAACCAAACATGTCTGCATGTAGGGAAATACATTTTTAAATGGTTCAGCTCTGCTCTCAATTTCTTTTCAGAGATGTGTCCTCTCGAGACAGTGAATGATTTTGCAATTAAATCGTCTTTATTGTGAGATGATGAAATCACTCTAAGTGAACTCAATTCAACACCAGCACAGTGCAGGAACAGCTGTTGAGCCCAGCTAGACGTGCTTGCAGAGAGGGAGGCTTGACCCAGCTCTTCTCCTTTGGGAATTCTGCTTGGTGTCTCAAGGGCTGCAAGTATGTTGGTCTTTCTTTGGCCCATGCTTGATGAAGCAGATATTTTAAGGAGCTTGCACTACCGCGCTTCTCTCTGAAATACTTTCTATGAGGCTCCTCTATAATGCGTTTTGCCAAAACAACTAAGGACTTAAGAATGAATGATTTACTAAGAAAAAAAAAACAACTTAGAAGTTCTTCCATGAGTTCTGCTAGTAAAATTTAGGTTTAAAAGTCCTTCTAGTTAAAATTCTCTCAAAAATAAGGGGTTGAATCTACAGCAACTAAGACACATCTTTTCCTAGAGATACAGAAAATACAGCTGTATTAGACCTTATGGAAAACAAATGTGGTCATTCATACGCACATCTAGTCATTTTTATGTTCTTTCCATTGCTACTAATAATTGTGGTCTTCCCAAGGCTATCTAGGAAGACAAATTGTTGTATCAAGGATTTCTGTAGAAAAGGTATACAGAGATGAAGAATTTCTGTTAATACAATTTATGAAGAGAGAGGTTTTGCAAGTGTGCCATATTGTACATTTGGATCTCCAAATCTACACCTAATATTTTTTTCTTTCCATAGAAGATTTCTATTTCCATGGAAGATTACTCTTTATTCAAATATCTTTAAAAAGTAAATTCTGATTCTCTTGCCAAAACTGGATATGAATTTTGAAACAAAATAAGTTTTCATGTTTGCTATAAAAATTTGTATGGCTTCTGTACGACTCCAGGAATGGTTTTCTGCACTAGTAGGCTGAGAAAAGAAGGAAACAGTTTTAAAGGAAAATCCATTTACAAAAGGTGCTATCTATTGTTTTGTGCTTATTAAGTGGCTTTTTTCTTCTATACTGAACTTTTTTTTGTTCTTGTCCACTATTTGCAGAAAAAAAAAAAATATTGTTTTTGGCAATCCCCATCTTCTCTCTGTAGCTTGTGGAGGAGAGTGTAAGCCAAATTCAGTCACTTTATGTTTATGATATAAGCAGCTCCCTGGAATCCAGTGTAATGGCTTCAGTGCAGCATGATGGGCTGTATGTGCAAAGGGTACAGAAGAACACGGTGATGGCAAGGAACAAAGTCAAGAAAAGATTTCTCTTCATTCTATAGTGAGTCGTTCTGGCTTTTGAGGTGAGAAATAATCTTGACCCTTCATTAGTGTTTAGCTGTATGTTGGCTTGTCTTGCTCAGAATGTGGTCAGCTTGGTCCTGAGGGTACAAGGGCTCAAAACTGTAGGAATGATGATGAGTTTAGCCAGAACGGAGGATAAGGATCATACTTCCTGCCAGGGGGGTGCTGCATCATTCAGAACTGGCATGATGGACTGTGAATTTATCTCGTGATGAAAGGAAATGTGTTGAACGACAGTCGTGGACCGTCTGAGGGATGCACTGTTACGGCAGATCTGCTCTATATTACTACACACCAGCAGTAATGTTAATGGGATTAAATACAGCATTTCTAATGTGATTTTTGTAGTAACAACACACCAATGCTTTTCAAAAAAGACTGAGAAGCTCTGTAGCAAATACCTGGATTCCTTTAGGAGTAATGCTTTCCCTCTTTCTTGAGTCACTCTTAAAGAATAAGAAATACGTTCAGACGTTCTGTTTATCTCCCAAGGGAGATACAAAATAGAACAGGCATGAGTGTGGGTTTGTTTTCTTTCAATGACATAAAACAAAGTAGTCAGGTGAAATAATAAAAAACTCACTACAAAAAAACCCTATTCCTACCAAAAGAACTTGGGATATTAAGCTGGCTTTATAGAAGCTTCTTGTTCACTCTTCCACATTCATTCTTCTGATTTTAACCAAAAAATGATCACAGAATCATGGATTTTTGGACGTTTACTACACTTGACATCGCTCATAGTATTAATGTATTATATACTTCATTCAATTTCTCTGATCAATGGGATTCTGTTTTTTATTGTTTTTTCTGTGAATCTTTTTCACTTGTGAAAAACGTATAAAAGTATGTGGTTATGTATATGCCCATCAAGTAGGCCATTGTATTGTATTTATTTCTAAGTATGTTCATAGTGGAGAGTGATTTCTCCCTCTTAACATGTTAATCCCTGCAAACAGCTATTTATGTACATACTAAAGAATTTGATGATGCCTGGGGAATGTGACACAAACTGAAAATAATTTTATTTTAGTGAAAGTCAAATAAAGAGAAAGGTTTAAGTTTAGGTAACACTTTAATTTAGGGCTGAGTATAAATTAGTAATGATAGAATACTTCTGACTGTAGCTTGAAACAATATTAAATAGGGGAAATACGTAAAGATTTTTGTTTAGCTTTGTATAATCCTGACACTATAAATCCCTTCCTGCAGTTATATCACATACGATGTCTTCACTAAAATTTGGAACACAACCTACTCTGAGTACTCTAAATTCATATTCCTTCATCCAAGATACATTCCCTGAGTCATTGTCTACTTGGGAGAAATGCACCACATTCATTTTAGATCAGACATTTCTCAACCTCATATTAACTATCAAAATAATTTGGAAAGCCAGTTACCGGTAATGGCGCGTTTGGCAGCTAAAAACAATTGCATAATCAGCTTTCATTTTCCACTGTCCAGTGATCTAATAGAAAAGCATTAGATGCCATAGGCTGTTATTTTTTATTTCTTCTTATGACTGTTTTCGAATTGTTATTTAGTATAAAATACCCTAGAGCAAAAGAAAGAAATAACCATGTTCTCAGGTATGTGCTTGAACACAGTCAGTAAAACATATGTTTATAAACTGTTTCCCAACTTGTTTCAGACTCCTAATTTTTTATAAGTCACACATGACCAAATGTAATAGTACCGAAGAGTAGGGATAAATAGTTTTGCTATGGAATAAGAGAATTTCTCTGGCAGCTTTGTGCTTAATCTGTTTTGTCAGGCAAGAGGCATGGGTTATCCCCAAGATTGTTCCTAGTGTTCAAAAACATAAGAAATATAAACATGCTAGATAGGAGTATTCAAGGACAAGGAAATCTAAATAACATTCACGGAACAACCGAGCCTCAGATTAATCTACATGGGGAGAAAGGCTTGAAAGCTGGAAAACAAGGAAAAGACACTATAATACCGGTTAAAGGTGGGAAAAGAAAATTTTAAGTAGAGAAATTAAAAAGAGAAATTATACTTGAATAAATAGCTTGAATCGCCCTTAGTCCTTGCAGTGATAGGATGAGGGGCAATGGGTATAAACTGGAGAGGAATAGATTTAGACTAAAAATAAAGAATTTCTTCCCTGTGAGAGTTGTGAGACACCAGCACAGGTTGCCCAGGGAAGTTGTGGCTGCCCCATCCCCGGAGGTGTTCAAGGCCAGGTTGGATGGGGCCTTGGGCAGCCTGGGCTGGTGGTGTGTCCCTGCCCATGGCAGGGGAATTGAAACTGGATGATCTTTAAGGTCCCTTCCAAACCAAACCATTCTATGACTCTGTATGGGCTGTTCATACATTTATTTCCCTGATAAATGCATGAAGATATGAATGGCATGTGTTTTTCTTGCAGAGATTTTTCAATTTGCTTCTCCCTTCTTTTCCCATTTCCTTGTCTCCTTTAAGCTTTACAAAATGCCTTTAGGTCTTTCCTTCTCCTGTCTTATCCATGTTTCCTCTGATTTCCCAGAGCAGAGCCTCCCTCCACACATTCTTCTTCGATGCTCCATTTGAGAGGTTTGCTTTCATCATTGAAGCTCAGGGTCCTTATCCTGTAATCCTATCTTTAAACCATGCTTCAGAAGTACCTTTCTGTTCAGCTACAGATATTTTCCCCCTACCCTGCCTTATTGCCAGCAGCTAGTAAATATAGATGTAACAGAAACACACTACGTTTTTGGATCCTCCTCCTTTTCTGAATATAGTAAATCTTTTTAAATTGAAACTGATTCAAATAACTGAATTTGAAACTAAATTAAAACTAATAACTAAACAGTGAAAAGCCTCCCTTGCATTCTGCTTATATCTGATATATCTATTGCCCAAAATTAATTTATACTGCAGAGGTCTCCTTGAAGTATAAGGAATAAGTGAAGCAAAATATAAGGAGACCTTTTCTTAGCTCAGAATTAGCATGTTGAAATATTTTTAGATGCAAGAAGATAAATCATTTGAAAATTAGATTTAAAGTTTTCATACTGGGAAATAAGACAAAACATGATGTCTACTGAATTTACTAAGGCTGTAGCTGGCTTAGGTATAGAGTCATACACTGATTTTGGGTAAGTGGAGAGATAGAACACAAAGAACACATTACTCAAAGTGGGCTTGAGTTATTTATTACTAAATTAATTTTAAAAAATCCTCCTAAGCCCAACTCAACCAAAAATAAACAATTCAGTTGAAACAAAGAGAGTACATTTAAACTCCGTATTGTGTTTTGAATAAGAGGACTAGATGTATTCTAAATAATACAGTAGTCCTAAAGTCAATCCTTCCTTCTAACTGATCTGTAAGACAACTTTTTTTGACAATAGCATTTGAAGTAATTGCTTAGTATTAAAATTCAGTAAGAATGCTTGCCTGTATTTAACATCTTGAAGTATTATTTATATATACGCTTCTCTGTATTTTATTGTTACCTAAGTTAGGTTCCCTGCTAATCAGCTTAACTGTCTTAGGGCCCATTTTCTGGCCCTGAGGCCAGCTGGAACAGTTTGATCATACTGTTAAACTCTCTTGGTTTCCAAATCACGTTTGAATTACCTTTCAGGAATGGCCTGTGGCCCATTCTAACTCCTGATCTGTTAGAGAAATGTTATTAGATGTCCCAGGCAAAAAAATAATAATAAAAGAAACACAAAAAAACCCAACAGCCATCATCCAACAGATTATTACATTTTAAGAGCATAGTAAACTGAGTTCTAGTGTCTGGTTCTCTGCCATAGCAAATAGAACTGAAGAATATTAGAACAGAAATAATTGCTCCACTTACATTGTGCAATGAATGACTTTTAGAAAGAAGAGGAGTAATTTTACTTCTGAATCAAATAGAAGCTGTGCTGTCTTATGCACTTTGAGTGGTTTTTATGCTAAAAAGCAAAGAAAAGTTTGAATGGAAATGATGATAGAACTACCTATCCTGGATGGGTTTAATTTTTGTAATTCAACACATTTTTCGTTGGCTGATATTGTTTTTGTTTATTTGGTATGTAGCAGTGCCTGGGATTCACTTGAAGATGCAGATCTGTTAAAAAACAGTGTGATAAAGGCAATTCTTCAAACTAAAGGCAAATGCAGTCTTTGTCCTGTGAGTTCTTTGCAGAATCTGCAAAATACATATAACTTTACTTACTTCCAACCCCTCCTGCTCACTAAGGTAGGTTCATTGGAAAAGCAAACAATCCTGTTAAAAAATTGTGCAAGTAGAACTTCTTTTTTTGACCTAGGCTGTTCTGAAGATGATTTGCTCCTATTTGTCAAGTGAGTTGAAATCACAGCTGGTGAATACCTTGTCACAAGTCTCCTCCTGCACTGTTCCTCATTACTTTTGATGCTTTATGAGAATCAAGCCAGGCATGCTCAGTTTAGCAAACACCTCCTCTCTCTTCTCTTCCTCCTCAGACTTGTCATCCTTTCCATCATCCTCCTCCTTGTGGTGGGATCTCCAGTCCTTGACCGCTGCCTTGGCTTACTGCTACACTTGACTCTAACCTTGCACAAACTGGCTTCGGTTTTCATGCAGAGTGAGTGGGCATGGCAACTTTGTCTTTGGTTCTTGCATGTGTTAAATGCAATACCAAACCTTAAGAACAGCACCCAAAATCTAATATCCAGTAGATAATTGGATTTAAAAATGTCTTTATCTGGATTTTTATGTGGCAGCATCTGGAACTGCACAAACCTCCAGTAAATACTCATGTATTACAGCTTTCTTAACTGTTTTGCAAATATTTCCAAACACACTTATAGAAGCTTTTCTTGATGCCCTTGACATTCTTGGCCAGATTTAATTCTATCAGGGCTTTAGTTTTCCTAACCTGATCCCTGGCTGCTTGGAAAATTTCTCTATATTCCTCCCAGGCTACCTGCCCTTGTAGGTAATATATTTAATAAATATAATAACGTATTTCTTTCATCCGTAATGTAAGTTTTGGTGCTGCTGCTAAACTTCTTCTGATACAAATCTGACCATAGTATGTTTAGTCTCAGAGATTAAAAATATATTAGGACACATGACCCTGAAACCATGAGGCTTTTAAAATGAAAGCTATTTCTGATTACAGTTAAAGAAAAAAAAAAAGAAAGAAACAAAACAAACTAACAAACTTTGGCTTCAGAGCCTTTCATAGAACACATGCTCACAACTTTAACATACTCCTTAAAAACATAGGCTTAGAAGTGTAATGACCTTAATGACATAAAGACTCATTTGCAATCATTGCAATCAACAGTCTTTAGTGACAGTAAATGACGTGAAAGTCATGATTAAATTGTCGGTGCTCATTCATAAAGCTGTAGCTGTCTCTAATAAGACAAACTATAACTAATTACCATAAGATACTTCCTAGTATACATTAAATTCTTGGCATTGTACAGGAGCAGAGCAGTAAAAGAAGAAACAGCTTAGTAGAGCAGCAGCAGGATGTCAGGACTCACAGAGCTTTTGGGAGCCATCCAAGTGTGGGCAGTGTGTGGTAAAATGACAAATTAGGGAGGAGGCACTGCATCATGCTACTGTGTTACAGGGTGCTGGCTGAATGAGTGATTGTAGGGAAAGAGAAATGGTTGAAGGGTCAAAGGGAAAGAGCAAGCTATTTCCGAAAGGTTCGTTAACTGAGAAAAGATTTGCATAATTCAGCATCTGGATGTTGATATTTATCCAAACTAAATTAAAGGGTGGAATTTTCTGTAATCAGCCCATCACAAGCCCAAATCCCTTTCCATGGTATCATAGGTGGCTCCGTGGCAACAAAATGTGATGTTCCAAACAAACCGATTGCTTCAGTTGGGAATAAGCAGAATTCATACTTTTGAGGCAACAAGCTCTGACGATGAATGATGTAGGTAAGTCTAGATTTAGAAACATAACCTCTGAACAGAATTTTTCACAAAATTAGCATTTCAAATTTTACAAGAAGCGTTTATCAACTATATTAAATAGAAACTGGATATTATGCACAATGCTTTCTTGTTCTTAAAGGCATTGACTAAAAATAGATCATCCCTATTTGCCTACCTTTTCCTGAGTGTGTGATGGACTTTTGCCTTTATATTTTTCCCTGTAGCTCATTCCATGTAAGGAACAGTTGAAACTCTAAGACTCAAAACTTTATATTCATAAGAAGGAAAATAAAGTGGACCCTCCTTTCATGCTTGTATTATTGGGAACTACTTTTCTGGCTCCTAAAACGCTGAGAGGCAGCTGGAAAGATTCCTGAGCCTCTACCACTGTGGAAACCTTTTAACTTGTTTTTGTACTGACAAAAGCCTCTTTTTCTCCAGGAAAGATTCATGGGGGACTTTCAGTTTCGTGTTGACTGCCTCTCTGTTTCCTTATCTGTCCCTCAGTTTCTCTTCTGCTCTGTTGTTAATTTTTTGTTTTGGATTTTTTTGGGGTTTTTTTCTGAGAGAAAGGAGAAGTCTTTCTGCTGATCTCCTGTCTCATCACTAATACTCAGTATCTTCCACTTGTTTTCCCGGGCCTAAGAGATGCAGCATTAGGACTGATAGATTCAGAAGATGTTGAAGGTCACTAGAGAGCACCGACTGCAGCAGAAGGAGCGCTTTTTCTTCAGAAGAGAAAGTGAACACTGGGGTACTTTACTGCAGCTCCCACTGTACGCAGGTCCTTTCTTGGGTTTCCAAAGGATGCCTGGCTCCTAGGAAGAGCTATGTAAAGTGAGGGTGCCAGCTCGTGCCTGGAGCAGTGAAGTGGCACTTGAAATTATAGCCTTTCAGTAAAGGTTGTGAAGGACCAAACGGGGAAACTCTGCAAGTTTAACAATCTGAAATATCCTTACATAAACAAACCTGTAGCACCTTACTTATTGTTCCACAAAATCTTTGGATCCATATTTTGAGGCAAATAATTAAAATTGCTTATACAGTCATATCATCTGTTGTATTGCAGCACGGTCTCTGCTACTTTCATTTCTCCACCTCTTTTTCACCTTTTCATGTAAACAACAAATCTATTTAATGTCCATAATGTAGTGTTTGATTCCTGGATTTATTCTTATAAGCGTTTCTTAGCCTTGTGTTTGGCATTGTTTTATATAGTTATGCCAGTATAACATACTGTACATTATGTATAGTAACAGGCATTGCGATGTGTATGATTTTTCTTTTTCTTTTCTGTGAAAACAGTGAAACATACACTCTAGGAGAACAGTAATTCTCTTTGGAAATCCTTAGCCCTGGATGCATGTATTTTGCCTACAGACAACAACAGCATCCAAGCCACTAGAAATTGGAGGTGAATATAAATACATTAAACAGCCACAAAACTTTTGTAATGCAATTCAGTCTCTCTGAGGGATATAAATACGTACTGTGAGAAGGAACATTGTGCATACGACAGAGTGAATTTTCATTTGAGGATAAAGGAAGGAGTTTTCTTGGTAAAAGGAATATAAAAGTTATCTGAGAAAGTACAAAGGTAAAAATTAAACTAACACCATTGTCTTCTTTAAATCTCCCTTAGAAAACATCATTTATTTCTCCAAAATTCAGGTTCCTCAAGTGGCCACAAACATGATCCTCCCCTACAATGGGAGGGGCTTTTCCACCCTTGTCCCCATCTTCTTGTCCATTGACCCAGGAAGGGTGAGGAGAGTGGTTGTCACTGAAGACTGAGGCAAAAAAGCTGTTGAGTACCTCAGCCTTCTTGTCTGTTGACACAAGGTCACCATTTTCATTCATCAGTTGGGGGACTCTTTCTTTAACCTTTCTTTTCTGATTGACATACCTGTAGAAGCCCTTCTTTTTAGTCTTTGCTTCCCTTGCCAAGTTCAGCTCCAGGTGTGCCTTGGCCTCATCCCTACACAACCAGGCAGCATCTCTATGCACGTCCTGGGTTTCCTGTCCCTGCTTGTACTGCCTGTGCAGTTCCCTCTGGGTCTTTAGTTTTACTCAGCGACACTTGTCTCTTCCCTTCTCTGCCCGATTTCCTACAATGAGGGACAGAGTGCTCTTTTGCTTTATGTAAAGCATCCTTAAATACTTGCCAGCTCTGTTCTGCTCCCTTGTCCCTGAGGATCATATCCCAGGAGGTTCTACTGACTAACACCTTGAAGAGCTGGAAGTTTGCTTTCCTAAAATGTAGGGTCCTGACTATACTCCTTGCCTATCTCATATGCCTCAAGACCTTGAACTCCACCAGTCCATGGTCACTGCAGGCCAGGCTGCCTCTGATATTGATGACACTGATGAGCTCACTTGCATTGGTGATCATCAATCCAGTATTGCATCCCCTTGGGTAGGGGTGTCTGTTACCTGGGCTGACTGACTAATGAAAGTAAACCCAAAATTTTCCATCCCATAGTCTCAGATTTTACATCCACAAATTGGTTATTCGTCCAGAAACGTATTATTGAAAAACACAAGAGAAGTGCCAAAAGATGCAGAAGAGACTCTCACACTCACACTTAGAAGCTCTATGCTGTATTTTGCAGGCGTTTTTTCTTTGTTTACAGAAGCCAGTGGAAGTGGGCTATGAAAGCTCATCATAGTGACAGTAGAAATGTTACCAGTTTGTAGGATTTTTTTTACCTTTTGACAGTGGTTCTCCACCAAATACAGAATATGACAGTCTTGATACATAATCTTGCCTTTTGCTTATCTGCTCAACATAGTTGTTTCCTCTCGCATCCAAATTCAGACAAATTTCTGTTTCTCTTACTGTTAACTACACAGTTAAGTGAACTAGTGATATAGTTCGAGACAATGAGTATTGTTCTGGAGCCGAGACTTTCAAGTAGGTGCTAATATTTGTCCACTAAAGCATTGTTTACCACAGCTAGGACAGAGATGAGGCACGAAATAATCAGGACAAAGTAGAAACATGTCTCATGAACTTTCTAAAAGTCAAGTTAATGAGGGGAAATGCAGAAACCACTTAACCAGTCAAACATTCCTGAAACTGAAGCTCAAGAACAATAATAGCAATAACCCAGACTGCAGCTCTGGAAGCTTGAACCTGATTGTTTTAGTTTATTTTGTTTTATTTTCCCAGGGTTTCATTTCCTTTTGTTGTTTGCTTTTGGTTTCCCTCCAGTATCAGCTCTCGTCTTTGCTCATTTCAGAACAGACTTATTTTTGGTAACATGAATTTTCTGTTAATAGAAGCCATTTTCGTATAAGATCGCTACAATGTCAAATAACAATTCACTGTTTTTATGTATATAGGGTTCAAAAGCTCCATGTATTGTGTTTGGGAACTCATTTGATGTTACTTTTACTATATAAGGAGTTAAATAACAAATGCCTGCAAATATAAGGCAGAAGAAAAACAAAGGCAGAGGGCATAGACTTTTTTCCCCTTCTGTATGCTCTGTACATTTACAACTTGGAAATAACAAAATTTGCCAAACTAATTTCAGCAGGAGGGCAGTTACAGGGTGGTTTGTATAAAAGTGAACCTGTAACCACTGAAGTCCCCTAATTATTTTGCCATACAGTGAGATCAAGATCTGCAGATTGCCTACACTAAGCATTAATAACTTGTTCTTTGATACATTAAATTCACAATCCATGGTCAATAAGCTCTTCTGTGTGATTTACAGCAGCAGCAGAACTTAGGTCAGGTTTTCTTCTACTCCAAAACTGAAGCATAGCAAACTGAACCTTAATTTTTTTGTACAGCTCTATGTTAGAGTCATAGAACAGTTTAGGTTAGAAAGGACTTCGAGGATCGCTTAGTCCAACTTCCCTGCCGTGGGCAGGGACATCTCCCACTAGAGCAGGTTGCTTAAAGCTCCATCCTTGAACACGTCCAGGGATGGGGTTTTCACAACTTCTCTGGGCAACCTGTTCTAGTGCTTCACTACCCTCGTAGTGTAGAATTTCATCCTTATATCCAATTTAAATCTAGCCTCTTTCAGCTTAAATTCATTACTCCTTGTCTCGTCATTACATGTCCTTGTAAAAAATCCCTTTCCAGCTTTCTTGTAGGCCCCTTTTAGGTACTAAAAGGATGCTGTAAGGTCACACTGGAGCCTTGTTTTCTCTAGGCTCAACAACCCTAATTCTCTCAGCTTGTCCTTGTATGGAAAGTGCTCCAGCCCTCTGACATTATCTGCAGCCCTCTTCTGGACTCGTTCTGACTGATCATGTAATTCCTGTGCTAGGACTTCAGAACTGAATGCAGGCAGTACTCCAGGGGAGATCTCACAAGAGTGGAGCAGAGGGGTAGAATCATCTGCCTCAACACACCTGTCACAATTCCTTTAATGTAGCCCAGGATACAGTTGGTTTTCTGGGCTGCGAGTGCACATTATCAGCTAATGTTGAGCTTCTTATTGACCAGCACCCTCCAGTCCTTCTTTTCAGAACTGTTCTCCATCCATTCTCTGCTCAACCTGTACTTGTGCTTGGGATTGCCCAAACCCCTGTGTGGGACCTTGTACTTGGCCTTATCAAATTTCCTGTTGGTCACACAGGCCCACCACTCAAACCTGTTAAGAACCCTCTGGATGGCAACCTTCAGCATGTTGACAGCACCACACAGCTTGGTGTTGTCAGCAGACTTGCTGAGGGTGCCCTCAATCCCACTGTCCGTGTCTCTAACAAAGATGTTAAACAAAACCATTTCAAATACTGACCCACACGACACTGGTCTCCACTTGGACATCAGATTGTTAACCACAGGTCTTTGCGAGTGACCACCCTACTAATTTCTTATCCACCAAGTAGTCCACCTATACAATCCACATTTCTCCATGAGATGAGGATGCCATGTAGGACAGTGCCTAATGCTTTGCACAGATCCACGTAGATGATGTCAATTGCTCTTCTCTTATATTACTCTGGGAATGCATATCTAACCTAGCACCTCAAAATCTCTCTAGACCAGTTTTTATTTTTTACTGCAGTGGTGGAATTCTAGAATAATTGTAGCAACGGTAGTCGAGTTACTCATATTATACGAATTACTCATATTACATTGTGTAACTATGCAGGCTGGTGGACTGAAGGCTGAACAAGAAGCGATGTTGCTCCCCAGAGAGCAGAAAAACAGTCTTCCCACGAGTGCTGAGGGCAATGGTGAAAAACAGAGAGGAGTGGTGGCTAGAGTGGGCCAATGCAGAGGCAGAAACAAGTCCAACTTCCACACAGCTTGGCAATAGCATGTGACACTTGTATTAAAAACAATTCTGTTATAAAGTTGAGGGAATGTTATGAGGTCATTTGTAATCTGGTTGTGAAAAGCATAGGCAAATAATTTCCAGAGAGCCAGGGGTAAGGGTTTACAGTGTGATCTATGGCTGCAAACTACAGCCTAACCTGAAGAAAAACTGCACAAACAATTCCAAGAATTATTTTTTTTTCATAAAAGAGAAAATACTCCGTAATGACCATGTGTACTGTGGCATGGATACCGAATGGATTGTGTCTATCAGTGCCTCCTTTCTTAGCCGCTGAAATACTGCCAGAGGCTTCTGTGCAAGAAATGGCTCAGCAGCTATTGTAGCAAGAGAGCAGGAGTCTAGCCAACACAGTGGATGTTATAGCAGTGTGATGAACCTGGCTAATTTAAATGACTGTAAAAGACCAATGAGGATGATTAGAAGCAAATACAATTTGCAGGAATAACAGAAAACTCAGCTAGAGATGGTTGATGGGGAAGGGGTGAAGGGGACCAACAGCAACCAGTAGGAGCAGCATTGAGCAGAAATAGCGAATAGTTTCTCAGGATGGGAGCCGTGTAAGGAGGCTCTCCCCTCCCTGAAGCCTCAAATGGGACAGGCTTTTGAGGGCCTCCAAAACTTACCCTCTTCCCTTCCTCGGGGCAGCTGGTAGTGAGTGAGCTGTAAGAGTGAAAGGAAGGAGCTTCCCAGTTGCACAATTTTCAGAGAAGGACTTGGTTTTGAATAACTACCAGACCATTTTGTTAAGGTTAATGGTAATTTGCCACTTGTGGATTGTTACTGCATTTTTTTTCTATTCCCTTCTGCCTTCTGTAGACCAAACGAACTCTTACTTATTTCAGTCCATCTGTTGAACTCACTGCCTCACTGAGCAACCAGATGATTTAATTTCCAAGGTCTTTGGAAGTTCAAGCCAATGACTTTTTAGTAAGGACTTCTTGAGAGATGAAGACTATCAAAGGTGAATGGGGAAGAGAAACAAAACAGAGGAATGGAGATTTTAGATGAGAGGGTTGCACGGATTGTGGAAGTAAGGCAGCTTTGGAGGGTCTTGCTGGGATCATGGTGGTCTTGACTTGGTAGTTCATACATGTGGATTTGGGTAGATGTGTGCAGGATTAGCAGATATGAGAGATAGGTGTAGTATGGCTATATTTAATTTATTTCCTGAATAAGCAACATTTGGTTTCTGTTGACTGACGGATGACACTTTGTCTTGAATGTCTCTATTCTCAGTTATATTTCAGGCAGGAGCACTTGTTCCTCCATGGGAGTGTGGAAGAAACAAGCATGTAAAATAGTTGTATGGCATACAGGATTCAGGTTTTCTACAGCATGGAACTGGGCATGTCTCACATTTCCTGTGATAATAAAAGAGATTAAGACTAAGCACAAATATTAAAATATGGAACATTGCAAAATTTTGTAGCATAAACATGATAATTGTGAATAAAATGTAATTCATAGTATGTTCACCACAAAGCCCACAGAGCACTCCATGCAGTGTATATTGATGATCTCTGATGTTTTTCTGCTTTATTCCAGAAGATGTTGTTTTCAGCTGAGATGATATGGGAGGTTGCTTACATTGGATTGCTGTGATCCTAACTTGATCTTAACTTTAATACCCTCTCAATGAGACCACATAAATGTTGCTCATAGGAAGTGAAACTTGCAGTAAGAAAAATGGCAAGTTAATATGCTTTTTATGCCTAGGTCACAAGCAGCGATTACTTCAATGATCTCATTGCAGTCCCAAGTGGACATTTATCTCCATCAGAAACAATTTCAGCTTGACATGTTTTGAAAATTATGTAAAGACAGCAACAGAGGCTGGAATGGTATGCATTTAGCAAATGAGATGTTGTTTTTATTAAAATTTATGATGGAAGAATATTGTATAAAATCGTATAAAATACAATTCTACCTAAGAAAGACAGAAAGATCTTTCAAAATAAATTAAGCTCATTAATTCTTCTTGTCAAATATAAATATGTTTAATTTAAATACAGGTGGTTCATAGCCTATGCTGGATTAAATTAATGAAGATCATTTGGTTTAGATCAATTTAGCTTAATTGATTCAGTAAAGCTGCTCTAACAGTATATTAGCTGACTGGGTAGACATATATCTGAGTGACCCATAGAAAAACTGAAAACTTTGTGGTAAAGATAGATGAAATGCATGAACATGACTACCATTCCTCATTATAGACCAGTCCTGTTTAATCTGAGTCTTTGGGACTGTCGCCAATATTTTCAGTGGATCCAGGATTAAATCTTGTAAGGTAGGTGGTCAGTCAACTCTCCAGTCGAAAGCCCTGTGCATGACAGTGGCGGAGCTGGTGGGTGGTGGTGGGCTGCTGGGTTGAGACCTGTGCTGCTGCTGGGGCTGTGGCTGGACAGAAGCCTGCCTAGGACATCGCTTCCAGGTTCAAGCTTCTGCTTCCTGTCCTTGTCCACTGCCTCTCAGCTTCCTGTCTGGAATGAAGGCAATGGCCCTGGAAGGCAATGCTTAGATTTTGGGTTTTAGTCATACAGTAAAACCAAGACACTTTAATATGAAACTCCAGTGTTAGGTGTCTCCTCCTTATTGTGCCCAAGCAAATTCAGAGCAAGGCAGTGAGTACATAATACTAAATAATGACGTGCATTTTGTGGAAACATGTATATAGACTCCTCTACTTACAACTTAAACCTTTGCATATGTTTTCCATTCCAATTCTGTAGAGATAGTCATGACAATACTTAAATAGCTGTCAAAGCACATTCAGTACTGAAACATGAGTCTTCTGAAGTAGCTATCAGCTGTAAATGCCTCAATTGATCATATTAGATTCAGCACTACAAATGGAATACTAGTTGAATTCCTTACCTTGAACAGTTTCCTTCTTCATATAGCACACCATAAAACTATTCTAGAACAGGAAGCTAACCTGTGAAGTCCCAATAAGCATTTACTTACAGAAAGCTACAGCTAAGCTACATAAGAATATATTTTTCCCTGGTAGTGGAGGATGATGTAAGGCATGTGTAATATGCATGTAAATCTTAAGCATCTAAATTGAAATAAACTAGTGACCCTGTTTCCTCTTGACAAATGAGCTCTGGTATTTAGAGGAAAAGTTCACATATTATTACTTAACTCATTAATTAATCAACAAACTATTTTATTTTATTTTTTCCTACACAAGGCAATTTCTACAATAGCAGTCATCATGCATGTCTTAAACAGGGATGGCTATAATGTACCCCAAATAGGATAAGGAGATAGGTGTGTGAATCCAGTGAGTGACTTATTTTTTAAGTGCTTTAGCTGTTGTTAGAAGGAGACTAAGTGTCATATTAAAGTCTTTTTTTTTATACTGTGGAATAAATGGAAAGAACAGAGTGAAAAGATAGGAGCATAGACATGAAAAGAGAGACTGACTGTTTTTCATATTGCTTGTGATCTCAGTTTGTATTTAAATTTATCCTAGTTTGTGCCAATTATAGCATGTAGTTTAGAGCTAAAGGGTTCCTTTTCCTCCTAGGAAGGGCAAGAAAGTAGTGCTGGGCGTAGTTAGCTTCCACATTTTGGGTAAAAATATTAGAAGCTAAAGTATACCATGAAAGTATATATACATTAGATATCTTGGAAATAAATCTGTCTGAGGATTTAGTTAAGTAACTATTTTAAAAAGAATCATAGAATCATAAAATCACCAGGTTGGAAAGGACCCACTGGATCATGGAGTCCAGCCGTTCCTAACACTCCCTTAAACCATGTCCCTAAGCACTTCATCCACCCATTCCTTAAACACCTCCAGGGAAGGTGACTCCACCACCTCCCTGGGCAGCCTCTGCCAGTGCCCAATGACTCTTACTGTGAAGAATTTTTTTCTGATATCCAACCTGAACCTCCCCTGGCAGAGCTTGAGGCCATTCCCCCTTGTCCTGTCCCCTGTCACTTGGGAGAAGAGGCCAGCTCCCTCCTGTCCACAACCTCCTTTCAGGTAGTTGTAGAGAGCAATAAGGTCTCCATTTACCACCACTCTCTGGGCCCGGCCATCCAACCAATTTTCAACCCAGGAGAGTGTGCGCCCATCCAGGGCAGAGGCTGACAGTTTCTGAGGCAGAATGCTGTGAGAAACTGTGTCAAAGGCTTTACTGAACTCCAAGAAGACCACATGCACAGTCTTTTCCCCATCCAGTAGTTGAGTCACTTTGTCATAGAAGGTGATCAGGTTAGTTTGGCAAGATCTGCCTTTAGTAAACCCATGTTGACTGGGCCTGATCACCCGGTTCTCTTGCATCTGCTTCATGATAGCAGTCAAGATTACCTGTTCCATGACTTTCCCCAGCACTGAGGTCAGACTGACAAATCCATCTCAAAAAATCAGCATCCCTTTTGTCTTTATTAAGCTATATGGATTCTTTCTGTTAATAATGTATTCCTATATCTTGGCTAGAATATTTATATGGTATTCTTAAGAATGTGAGTTTTTCATCTTGATTTTGTAGCGCAAGCATATGTTCTTTCAGATTTGTGTGACCATATGGAAAGATAATCCTAATTAAATTAGAAGTACTTAACTGGCTTATCTTTATTTTACCATCTGCAAAGAAAACTAGATTCAGATCTTTCTTAAACCTGCTATTAATTCCTGAGCTTTTTAACACATACAACTTGATTTGAACTGATTCAATAACAAGCAGAGAGCTGCAGGTAAGAATGGAAAATGGCAATAGTATATTTTCAGGTAAAATATACCCAAAGTTCTTATCCCTCGGCTGAATTTCCTAAATAAGAAATACATCATGTCCAAATATATTACATAGCTGCAGAGCAGCCTAGAAGGAAGCAAGGCACATTTTACTGAGATAGGCAGGCATGGAATGATTCTCCAAAAAAGCTGGAGAAAGGATTAAAATACTGTTTGTGAAATTTCTCTAGAAATGAGGAGCATTTGCCAGCAACCCCCAGTACTCAATTTACTGTCTGTGCACGTTCAACAAAAGGAAATTGTCAAGTGGTTCCAAATTCTTTGAAATTTCCAATAACAAAATGTCATCTTTTTTGGATTCATATTCAACAAGAATTTCTTCTGTGAGCTAAACCCTGAATATTCTTGCTAAGGTTGGTGATACATTTGTTTGTATTGAAGGATTCTTTTGTTACAGCTGCACATGATGTTCCTATTCTATTTCAAACAGCAAACTGTTACTTCATTGCCTTTAACATGGAGCTGAATTTCAGTACCAGTGAAATAATCACAATGCGGCCACCATCTAAGTCTGCAGTATCAAAAACGCCTCTTCTATTCCTTAATTAAGTTAATTCCCATAGCATCCAGCACCTAAATAATTTCCAAAGTGCTTCAAGGCTAAAGAAATAACAATATAGGAATATGTGTCACCATCATATTGTGGACACTTTTCTAAACTGGTATAAGAGTAATTAGATTAAAATAAGAACATTTATTTTCATACTGAGCACAGAAGGAATTTAAGCACAATTTAAAAAAAGGCAGAGGTTTAACTATGTTTTCAGAAATCAAACAGCATAAAAATTGCAGCATGAAACCTATTACTGAAAATAGAATAATTGAGAAGATTGGTTGATCTTGAGTGCTTTTATAGCAACCCAAAGATACACGAACCATTTATCTTCTGTCATGTTACAAGCACAGAACTTGATACTCATTACATGCAAGCCTCAGAGGGTGATTATTAAATTTCAGTAGAAGTTAGTCTTCTGCAGACTGCAAATAGTTAAAGTCAATTGCTCTGTAGAGTTGTAGTCTGTAAAAACTGTATTTTCTTTTGAAGATTTGAGGCAAAGTTTTAAACTTCTTACTACTAAACTAATCCGAGCTGCAAAGAAATCTCTTAGCTGTTGAGCAAATTATGAGAGTGTGATATTACACTACAGTCACAAGACATTGAAATAGACTTGAAAGAGCATATTATGCCACTTCTGGAGTAGAACTGAAATTCTTGAATTAAGTGTAATGTATCAGAAAACATGAATTGAGAGAAATCAGGACTTGTCTTACTGAATCTTATTTAGATGGCAAAACCCATCATGACCTGCAATAATTGTCTTCAGGTCCCAGGCAGAATATCCAGTCAAAGAATCCATCTGAAAGCAGACACAGCATGGGAGACCAAAGGGCCAGGTAAGGGTTCTTTGATCATTTAATGAAGCAGGACAATATAATCACTACAGAAAAAAACAGACAAAATGGAACCTTGTCCTGAGCTGTGTGTAGCCTTACACAAGTCCCTTATCTGCTGCATAAACAGCTTGTGAATGAAGTGACTCTTTTTATCATGTGAATTAGGTTTCCCTCTGGTAGTAGAAGAAAAAAATATCAGCCCTGCAATCTTTTCACCAATTGAAATTCATGTTTTCTGAATAGTTCTGGTGCTTCCCTGAATGATTTAATCACACCTTATGTTTACATGGAGATCAGGAAATCACAGAACTGTTAGCTGGAAGAGACCTCAGGAGTTCATCTTACCTCCTGACTGCCTCTGACAGCATAACTATTGTCTTTGCGATTCCTGACAGATGTTGGAAATGTTCCTAAACATTCCTGATGCTGAAGAGCCCACAGCATGCCCGTGTTTTTTGTTATACTTTTAACCCGCCTTTTTCCTGTTGCAGCTTAAGACCATTAATTTTTAACCTATCTATTAGTAGCCAACAAGCATAATCAAAGGAATTTAGGTAGGTTTTTTCATATTAATATTGCTTGCATTAAAAATAAAAGCCCATGAATTTTTCTCTACCAATTAAATCCTGATTCAGGATATGTATTAGGACTTAATATATCTAAGGTATACTTCCTGTTTTTTATTGCATTGGTATAAAGGCATTTCTGATTAACAGCTCGTGCACTATCAATTTATCTCTCTTTTGTTTCTGTTATCCATGACTTTGTCCCACTACATTTTAAGCTTCCCTCCTGTTTATACTTACCTAAGCAATTTGCTCCCTCTCCCCTCAATCCTAGTTTAAAACACTCCTCATTACATTAGCAAGTAAGGGAAGATATTCTTCCTCATCTAATTTTGAGGGAGTCCACCCTCACTCAGTAGTTCACAGTGTATCATCCCATGGTTAAGGAAACCCAAGCCCTTCTGCTGATGCTATTGGCATGGACATATTCACCCTCGGGCTATGTTTGTCCCTGTTTGAACCCTGCATTTTCTCCTGGGAGGACTGATGAGGGTAACCCCTGCCACTGCCAGGCCGCTGTAATCGGTTGTGGCCTGGTTGGGTTCACTCTGGCCAAGTCATCTGTCTTTGCATGAAGACAAAAGTGTACCAGGAGCCCAGATGTGCCTCTTTAGGGTGTCAATAACGTTGTGGATAGCAATACTCAGGGATGGGAGACAGATGGGTCTCTTCACTGCCAGCAGGGGGAAGTCACCATCTACTTTTGTGTTGTGGCTTTCTTTCCAATAATAAGGGTGGTGAATGTCCTAATATTTTTCTTCCTCTGCCATTGGCATTGCATTTCCCTGTGCTACACAAGCTGCATACTTATTTCTGAAAGAATTAAAAAGGAGTAGCAGCCTTCCTCTGAAAAGATGAAGTAGTCACTACTACGAGGTGTGACTGCAGCTTTGCCCAAGCTTTTGCTTTCACAGCTGACTTTCAGGCTGTGTTCTAGATCAGAATGTGATTTAAAAGATCTTTTCTGGGTAATGCACATATCAAGCACTTGGTTCTTATTCTTTATCCACAGACCATGTATTTCTTCCGTATTACAGAGCATTCCACTCAGCAAATAAAAATACCGCTGTGTGTTCGTGTATAATTTAAAATGTTATTAATGAAACATTGCCACTTCAAAGTTTAAGTAGCAAAAATAAGGATGCATAAAATAAGTGCTAGCTTATATAAATTTTTATTTTTTTTTCTCACTGGCTTTTTCATGTCAAACGTGTCTTGTTTGTATTCTTAAACATACAAAGAGTATTGATTTAGTGCAAAAAGTACTGCCCAGGAATTTAAGCTAGCTAAATAGCGCTGACAATAAATTGAAAATATTTATGTGAATAAACATGAAAAATTTACTGTGATATATGCAACAGTTGATCTTTTGTGGATTATGAGCATTCACAATGTTCTGAGGTTATTTATAAGAATATTAGTTTGTCATGCATAATTATAAATTGTCTGAAAATTTGTTATGGAAATATATTTTCTAATTTGCATGTCTTTAAAGTGAGCATTATCACCTAGTAACTCAACAAGCAGCAGTAGTACATGATTGATCAGTCACATTGACTAGAAATCAATTGCATGTAACTGAATTTCTTTTATAAGTCAAGAAATCTCAAAGTAGAAATGAGTCTACAGCAAGAATTGTTTGAAAGTTAAGCACAGAAATATATGATGATACTGATCTCTGGCAAGAAAGGATTTGCTGACACAAAAAATCAGCGTTAAATTTTTTTATGTTTTGTGGTCATTATTAATAATTTTATTTTCTCTTTTGCTGTTTTGGATTTTTGCTACTGAGAAAGGAGTTGGGATTTGTACTTCCAATATATTTTTTTTTTCATTTTTTCATTTTTTAAGGTTTTTCAGTATTGATACAAGAATGCCTGCAAAATAAAGACCCAGATAAAAAAAAATTGTAACATTATGTTTCAAGTGTTAATTGAGAAAAAACAGGCATTGAGGAGAGAATTTCATCTTTTGTCATGGTCCTGTTTACTTGAAGGTAAGTATCACTGGTAAACCTGCTTGACTGCTATGGCAGTGTTTTCGTAGTTTTCATTATATTCATAGTTCTGTATGACCAACTTAGTGGCTTTCTATGAAGGGGTAACTGCAGCAGTGGACAGGGGTAAACCGACAGATGTGATCTATCTGGACTGCTGTAAAGCCTTTGACACGGTCCCCCACAACATCCTTCTCTCTAAATTGGAAAGATATGGATTTGATGGGTGGACAGTACAGTTGACAAGAAACTGGTTGGATGATTGTATTCAAAGAGTAGTGGACAATGCCTCAAAGTCCGGATGGAGATCCGTGACAAGTGGTGTCCCTCAGGGGTCCATACTGGGACTGGTGCTGTTTAATAACTTTATCAATGATATTGACAGTGAGATTGAGTGCACCCTCAGCAAGTTTGCAGATGACACCAAGCTGAGTGGTGTAGTTGCCACATTGGAAGGACAGGATGTCATCCAGAGGGACCTGGACAGACTGGAGAAGTGAGCCTGTGAGAACCTCATGAGGTTCAACAAGACCAAGTGCAAGGTCCTGAGCCTGGGTCGGGGAAATTCCCATTTTCAGTATGTGATGGGGGATGATGTGATTGAAAGCAGCCCTGCAGAGAAGGACTTGGGGGTGCTGGTCGATGAGAAGCTCGACATGAGCCGGCAATGTGTGTTCGCAGCCCAGAAGGCCAACCGTGTCCTGGGATGCATCAAAAGAAGCGTGGCCAGCAGGGCCAGGGAAGTGATTCTGACCCTCCCCTCCACTCTCTTGAGGCCTCATCTCGAATATTGTGTCAAGTTCTGGAATCCTCAGCATAAGAAGGCTATGGAGCTGTTGGAAAGGGTCCGAAGGAGGGCTAAGAAGTTGATCAGAGGGATGGAGCACCTTCCCTACAACGATAGGCTGAGAGAGTTGGGGTTGTTCAGCCTGGAGAAGAGAAGGCTCCTAGGAGACCTTATAGCGACCTTCCAGTACCTGAAAGGGCTACAGGAAAGCTGGAGAGGGACTGTTTATAAAGGCTTGTGGGGATAGGACAAGGGGGAATGGGTATAAACTGGAGAAGGGCAGATTTAGACTGGACATTAGGAAGAATTTCTTCACTGTGAGAGTGGTGAGACACTGGCACAGGTTGCCCAGGGAGGTTGTGGCTGCCCCATCCCTGGAGGTGTTCAAGGCCAGGTTGGATGGGGCCTTGGGCAGCCTGGTCTAGTAGGATGTCCCTGCCCATGGCAAGGGAGTTGGAACTGGATGATCTTTAAAGTCCCTTCCAACGCTAACTGTTCTATGATTCTATGCTTCTCTGTTGTCTTGAAGATCCAGCCTCATGACCAAAGCTCATGCAAAAGTAGGTAGAGGTTTACCCTTTTTAGCTGTTTGCTTGTGTGGAAAAAAAATGTTTCTACGTCATGCAGTGCAGCTTCTCTGGGTAATTTCCATAAACCATGTGGCAGGTTATTCTCAAACTCTGGCTGCCATACAAAATATTAAAGCTCTGAAGGCAATCAGATAGAATATAGGGATTTTGTTACTACTGCTGCCATACAGGTAATGTTTCTAAATCTGTCCCTTTGGAGCAAGGCTTTTAAGGATATATTTAAATGCATCTAAATGAATAATCTAATTTAAAGTTGTGATGTCCATATATGTGCTTACAGATAAGTATGTTTTAAGGTGTTTTCCTGTTGCAGAGTGGTGGGTGATCCAGTTCAAGAATTAAAACTTGGAGTTTTGGGACTGACAAGTTTCCCTAGGGTGTGGTGTGCTCAGGCCAAGCTCCTGAGAGGTTCAGCAAGAAAACCAGTCATCACAGCCTGGCAACCCAAGCTTTTACAACACAAAAAAAGTAAAGATGTCCCTTGTTCTCTCTGCATTTATCAGAAGTGTCTCCTTGAAAAAATGAGGCAAGCACACCTGTAGAAGGGCTGTTTTGGATAGTTCACTCACTTGATATTGTCTGTATTTTTCTGCTTGATATTATCATAGAAACATAGAATGGTTTGGGTTGGAAGGGACCTTAAAGATGGTGAAGGTTCCACCCCCATTGCCATGCGCAGGGATGAAGGTTCCACCCCCATTGCCATGCGCAGGGACACCTTCCTCTAGATGATGTTGCTCAAAGCCCCATCCAACCTAGCCTTGAACACATCCAGAGATGGGGCATCCTTCTCTGGGCTACCCATTCCAGTGCCTCACCAGTTTCACAGTAAAAAATGTCTTCCTTATATCTATCTAAATCTAACCTATTTTATCTTAACACTATTACCTCTTGTCCTATCACTAAACGCCCTGATAAAGAGTCCCTCTCCAGCTTTCCTGTAGGCCCCATGATCAAATGATTTGGCTGGGAATGGATTTCACGATAAGCCTTGGAGGTGACTCTATTCTCAATGTTAAATATACCATAATCTTTAATTAAAATAATTTGTTTCAGAATTACCTCAATTTCTGCTTCAGAGGAAACAAAGCAAGAACAAGCCGGTGTGACTTGAGAACAACTTATTGTGTGGCTGTGACACCCCAGGGCAAACAGTGATGTAAGGCGGAATAATCAATACTTGTCTTCAATCAGTTTCACTTCAGTTTCATCTCTTGTTCAGCCTTTGCCAAAATAAATGGCAAGTACAGCCAATCTCAAATGTTAGTTTTAATGAGTCACTCATATTCTTTGCATAGTAAGTCAGATAATTGTTATTCAGTTTACCAGCATCTTGTCTTGTTTCTTTGAATAAGCTATGAATATAAATAATCCTTGAGGCAATGCAAGTGGATAATCTCCAGTGTCAGTGTTGTGTTTTTATACTGCTCACAGTGCACTTGATTTACTTTCCATCAATTACTTAATCCATGTGTTTCAGATGGGCTGCAGTTTGCAATGATTTTGGCAATGGGGAATAAATACCAGGAGCAAATATTTTTGGCATCATACAGCTGTAATTTAAATAAAGTTTGTCATGAATTTAGTACATTTTTGTGGTTTTCATCCTTTGAGTTCAACATGATCTCGAGCTTCCTTGCCAAAAGAAAAGGGGAAAAAAGAGAGAAAAAAAGGGTAGGGCAGAGAAGGGATCTTAATTTTGTAGGCCTTGAAGCTATACATGAAATATAAGATAAAATATGTCCTACCTTTCCACCAGAAGGTTCAATAGCTACACAGAGACAATTTACACTTCTTGGAAGGTGAGTCTCACAATGGGACTGTGATAGCCTGGGTACTGATAAGACACTTTTCACAGAAGGATGATTAGTGCAATCTCTGCAACAGGTGCCAAACCCACATCTCTATTTTGTAGGCTGAAGGCCAAACAGTGCACTTGGGTTTGACAGGGTTTTATGAGGGCAAAGAATACTTCAAGACCTTCTCAAAGGCCAGCAGAAAGCAATGAGGTGCCATATCTGATGATTAAAGCATGCTTTATCCTTACTTCAAATCCAAAAAAAGCATGAGTGCTTCATGGAATAGTTATTGATCTTTTTTTTCCCATCTGTCTAGAGAATTCTCTAACTTTTAAGGTTGTAACATTTATTTTTATGGTTCCATGATGAAATTCTAATACTATAATAGGGGCACGAATCTTGCCTCACTTTGGTATGCTGCTAAGTTTTCAAAGGGTGGTTGTTGACTGTGAATATATTTTCATTTATTTGCTGTAGCAGAACGTTTTAACGACTGGATTTTTTTCTTTGAGAGAAACATAGCCTTTGCTCATTCTCTTGCAATCATATTTTAAGCTTGTAAGGCGTGAGTAAGCAGTCAAATATTGGTCTCATAAAATTTGGATCAGCATAAGACATTATTTTAAACATATGAATCTTATACATACTACTTGATTACTGTAAGTGTGAAGAAGCTGTGCGTGTCTAAGTTAAATATAGGAGGAAAAGAATCTGTGTACTACCCCTTTCATGCTTGTCTTCCAAGATTCAATTAAAATAACATAATGACATTTACATTGGAAATTAAATGTTCATCTTTTAAAATTCTGTACTGTAATTTCCATAAGCTGGTCAGTGGTGAACGGCTCCCATCTGGAATGCTGACACGGTGTCTGCTGTCAGATGTCTTTTCCTAATAAGGTAAATCACTCAGTGTTTGGTTGATCAAACTGAATTCAGGGAATGACCTCCAGCTTAAGCCAGAAGACACTAGCAAATCACAGGTTAAAGTTCACATCCACCATTAATATCTTGCCTATCCAACAAGAAACGCCATCAGGGTATGTTGGTTACCTCTGACAAAAACCATATTATTTTTAAATGACAGCTTTTCTTTAGAACAGTCATCTTTCTGTCATCCAAGGAGCTTATCTAAAACAGATGGGAGATAACTTTACTGTTTTTTTTCAGAGCGTTATTCCTTATTCTTTTTCTTCTTTTAAAATTTATTTCTTAGGTGTAGGATTAAGCAGTTGGCTTTTAGTTTGTTAGAAAGAAGAAGGAAATGGTATGACTTCTGCATATAGTCTGTTCTTGTAAGCTGGTCCCATTGATTCTCTGGTATTTCTGGAGGTTATTACAAAGCACTGTGCCAAAGAGTTGAGTTGTGTGCTCTTTTCAAAAATTTGTCAGAAGCTTGTATTTAAGTATGAATATGAGTAGATGATAAATATATTGTTCTCTATGAGAATATACTTATGTACAAGGTGTGGCATTATGTAGAAACAAATGGTTCAAACCTGGATCATGCATAGGATGTACATGGGTAAACAGAGGTATACAAATGTGGGGATAACTACAGATCATAAAAGGATGTGAGCTAGACTTTTCTTTGGCTCCCTTTGGGTTAATAACTAATTATCTCTCTCTCCCTACCTGTCTCGTATCTGATGGTTTTACAGTGCCAGGCATGATCACACTGCTTGTGAATTGTCCATTTAAAATTGATGTCCATGTGAAGCTAACTAGTGATCTGTTCAAAACCTCACAGCCTTCTTCCTTTTCAGAGTAAAATCTTCTAACTGTTTTGCTTAATTTTTATAAAACTTGGTTTTCCCTAGCACATATTTATAAGAAAATACCATTAGCATAACAGCCATAATTTCTGTGCTATGTGGTTTCAGGTTTTTTTTTCGAAGAGCAAGATTTTCCACATTATCCTGCGACCTGTGAAGGTGCCTTAGCACCAGGAGCTGGTGACATCTCTTCAGCTCAGACTTCTTCACCCCCAGCTCCAGCATGGCTTCTGGCCATCGTCATCTCAAAGAAGAGCAATTACTAAAATTACTTATACGGAAAACTGCAAAACTGGACCTTGTGAAATGCCTCTGAAAGATGTGATTCATGTCTAAATCTGTGACAGAGAGTCACAGGGAGCCAGGGAATGGATTTAAGACTACTGTTCCTGCAGTATCATGGACCTTTAAGAAAGTAGGCCGAGGTACAAAATATAAACTAGTACGGGATCTTAATGCACTCAGAGTTTGATACTTGATATAAGACTGTTATTAATATGCTATTAATTAATACCCCACTTAGTAGTAATACAGCACAAATAATGCAAGGACATTGATTTTCACACCAGAATAACTGGTGTGAAAAAGCAGGGAAATTCAGCTTTGAGGCTTAAAATAATTTGATAGAAAGAGGCTTTAATGAAATAAGAGGATGTCAAACCAAATGAGAAATGAAATCATTGAAGAGAGAGCAGTTCAAAAGATAAAGGCTTAAGAAGGGCAAAATGGTACTTAAATATGTGCGGAGCTGAGATTTGGTCTGTTATCTTTCCTCCTGTGTTATACTGTCTCTGTCTTGGGAAGTAATTTATGAGTGGTTTTAATAATTTAATAGCTGTCTGCATCCTCAGTTAAATAAATCGTGCTCGATAAAATGCAAAATATTTTTAGTGCTTCCTTTACAGTTTTCGCTCTATAACCTAATGAATGTCTTCTTGAAATAGTTGTATTCAAGATAAACTTTCTGGAAGAATATGGATAGCTTCAGAAGAAGTTAGAAGAAGACATATGAATATGGAGATAGAGCATTTGTCGCACATTCTTCTAGGATACGGATACAGAACAGGACAGAGATCTAAATAATGGTTCATGTGTTGTGAGTTGTCCCTGTCTGGTTGCCCACCAAAACCACTCTAGCACTCCCCTTCCTCAGGTGGACAGGGGAGAGAAAATATAACAGAAAGCTCATGGGTTGAGATAAGGGCAGGAAGAGATCATTCACCGATTACATCACAGGCAAAAGAAACTGAGCTTGGGAAAAAAAATACAATTTAATTTATTACCAGTAAAATCAGAGTAGGATAAGGTGAAATAAACCCAAATCTTCCCTTCTTCCTGGTCTTAATTTTACTACTGAATTATCAGACTCCTCCCTCTCAGTAGCAGAGGGGGATGGAGAACATGAGTTGCACTCAGTTAATCACATGTTGTCTCTGCTGCTCCTTTCCCCTCAGGGAGAGGACTTCTTACTCTCTTCCCCTGCCTCAGTGTGGGGTCTCTCCCATAGGAGATAGTCCTCCATGAATTTCTCTAATATTTCCATGAAATACAGTTCTTTACAAAGTGTTCCAGTGTGGGTTCCTTTCATGAGGTGCAGTTCTTCAGGAACAGAGTGCACCAGCATGGGTCCCAAACGGGATCATAAGTTTGGACAGGAAACCTGTTTCAGCATGGGCTCCTCTTTCCATGGGACCACAGGTCCTGCCAGAAGGTTGCTCCAGCATAGGCTTCCCATGGGTTCACAGTTTCCTTCAGGAGACTTCAAGAGACTGCCAGGAGACTTCAGGAGTGCAACTGGGTTGGAGTTCTTCCCAGGCTGCTGGTGGATATGTACTCCACCGTGGACCTCCAAGGGCTGCAGCCTGTCTCACTGTGGTCTTTGCTACAGTCTGCAGTTGGTCTCTGCTCTAGCACCTGCAACACATCCTCCCCTAGTTCTTCACTGACCTTGCTGTCTGCAGAGTTGTTTATCTCACATATTCTCATTCCTCTCTCTGGCTGCAATTGTGCAGTTTTTCCCCCACTCTTCAGTATGTTCTCACAGAGGTGCTAATACCACCACTGAAGGGCTTGGCTTTAGCCTGTCTTAGAGCTGGCAGATATTGGCTCTATGAGACACAGGGGAAGCTTTTAGCAGCTTCTCAAAGAAGGCATCCGTGCAACCCCCACCGCACCCCTTATCCCCCTAAACCTTGCTAAGCAACAAATATAGCATGTGCATCTTCTTTTTGATCATCGGTCAGTAGGACCAATCCTATAGAGTGGTTCAGCTGCAACTGCATAGTCAGGTAGTAGCAGGGAGTAAAGAGCAGAGAAAAGGAGCAAACACTTGATACTTTTTCAGCCATCTGTTCAAAACATCAGCTTTTTCTCTGCTTCTGTGGGTTGCACAGAAAGGCCCTGATCTTGGGAATGGATTTATGCATGGGGTTTGTTGTATGAACCTAGGTCCAGGTGGTCAAACAGTAACAAATCTGCAACTTTTCTTTGAAACAGAATTTCAATGTTATCTGTTGTCTGTACTACTAGCTTAAGTGCGAAAAATATCTTATTGCTTGTTGTCCTAGAGCAGATGCCAAAGGTCAAAGATACAGATATTCAGCTTCCTTTACCACAAGGCAGAAATGTGAGAGTGGATGCTGCTCCGTGATAAAACGAATCTGAGCTTCAAATGTGTTGTCTCTTGGCTTTATGGTCTATGACATAAACAGAGAAATAAGGAAAAAAGATTAAATAGCAGAAGATCTGAGAGTACGATTTAATATTCATGTTGCATATTGTGAGCTAACCATGATTTCCTTGAAATGATGTGGTACATTTGCCAGCTATGTAAATATGGATTCAGTTTATATTGTTCACTGTTAATCCTGGATCAAACAGACATACCAAAACTATCATGGGTTTAACACTAGGAACATAACACTGAAATCATTAAACCAATGAAGAGAGCAAAATATTCAAAGAAAGGAGGAAGTAAGTGTGGATCTCTCAAAAAATCTATAGGAATTGGGCAAATATATGAGAAAATTATTTCTGTATGATCAAACACTAAAAATGCATCTTTACCCATCTTTTCCTCTGTATTCATTTTGTCTGTTATTGGTCAGAATATTTATTCATTCTAGCAATTACTTAATACAAACCTAAATAAGTTTTTTTACACAAAAATCCATTTGTTTGCAAAGCCTGTGGCTTCCTGTCATACTCCATTCAGCCTGGGAGAAGCCTTCTAGTCTATATAAATTGGACTAGAATTAGACTGCACCAGTCATTGATGGTAGGTAACCAAAAACCAGAATTTTGTAGTGAATAAACGCTATTAAGTGTTAACTATTCATGAAGTTGTTTTCTGCAGAGTAGTGCACAATTTAAATTTTACAGTGAGTAGGCAATTACAAAGAAATGATTATGCACAGTTTTTCCTTTTCACATTTAAAGAAGGGGCAAAATGTAATCCCTTTAATGTAATTTAATTTAATCTAGATTTTTTTTTTCTTTCTGGTAAAGAAGACAGTTTAACTGAGGTGTCCTGTATTTGGGGTGAGTTTTCAAACCACAGAGCTTACACTCACACAGCTGTGCCTCCTGCCAGAGTCAGCTCTGAGTCTTCATGGACCCAATGTCAGGGCAGCAGACACAGTTCATGGCTGTGGCGTTGCTGTGCCACTGCTCTGCATATGCTACTGTGCTTGGGAAGATCTTGACCCCACCTGCAGGTCATTTGGTCTAAGGTGATTAATTCTCTCCTTGCATGGGTCACAGGAACCAGAGGAGCTGCATATGGCAGTGCCCAGGTGCAGGTCCTGGGTGCAAGGAAAAAGCCAGGTGAGACAAAAGACTGTGGAAGGGTTCACCAGTAGCAGCCGCTGCTTCTGGAAAGGGTGGATGAGGGCACAGAGGAGAAACTATAGCCAGGAATGAAGGGGAAGGAGCTCCTGGGAAAAGTCATCTCATGAGGATTTCCTTCCCATCTTCCAAGGAGCAATAATCCCAGTTCATCAGATCTCTCAACTCCAGCCAGTCCGTTTCTCTGCTATTTCCCTTCTTGTGGCTGAAGATTTTCCCCTTCATCTTGAACCGGTACAGTTCACTTTTGTTTACACTACTGAGAAGGCTTGAGTTGGCTATGTAAAGTCCATTTTTTTTCCCCAACAAAAATACAGTTTTAATGAAGCAGAATTATTTGACTGTTTTCTTCATCTAAAAATCTGTCATAAAACTGAAATGTCTTAAGAAGGTTTTTAAAAAAACTTTTTAAAGAACATTATTCTGTTGTCGTCATGTTTTTTATTTCTCCTTTTCTTAATTTTTTTTTTGCTCTTTTTAGTTGCTTTTTTTTCCTTTTTTTTTTTCAGAAATGAGAACTCCACTTTGGCTTGCCTAAAGCTGTTCAATCATCTCTGCAGACCACAGTCCATCTGACACTGTGTTACATAAACTGCAGACCACGGAGGGAAGAGGCACAGAAAGGGAATATGTATTTCTCTGCGGTAGTTTTCAGCGCATGTTCTGCTCTCAGTATCTCACCTTCTTTTTATTCTTCCTTCCCTGGAAATGTCTTTTTGTGAGGTGGGGCGTTTTCAAAGTGCAAAAAAGGTAGTACCCAGACAGTTAGATATTTCACAACCAGTCAGACCAGATTGTATGTAAATTAAGTAGTTGCACAGTGAAGTAATAACCTTTACAAATGACTGATAATAACACTTACAAATTCTTGGAACAGCCCTTCTGGCTGCAGAGAAGTAAATCAAACTGAAAAACAGAAGACAACCAGCATGACAAATAATGTCCAGTTGTTCACATTTCTTTTGTCAGGAAAATACTTCCATTAATGCAAACGAAGGTATAATTTAATACTGAAAACTTCCAGAAGGGTAAAAAGTAAATAAAGGACAAACTGTACCAGGAAAATATGACTGGTTGATTTGACAGCATTACTGAAATAGTCAGATTAAGAAAACATTCCATTTGAGGGGCCATTACTTGGAAGTGATCTGATTCATAGTTTGTTTTTGTTTTGTTTTTCTTTCATAGCATTTGGGTCAAAAGGGATCACTGGAAAATCCAGGCCATCCTCCTGTTTGTGAAGATCATACATTTCACCCAAAAGCTTACGTGTAAAACCCCTTGCCTTTTTCCTTTTTTTTTCCCCCTGTGGCATTGCCTGTGTTTGGCAGATGTGTACTTAGAATTACATTTAGTTTTGTGCTGAAGAATCAAGGGGAGGTTGTTCTGCCATCCCTCTTTGGAGTTCCCCTCAATGGTTTTTCATTTTCACTCAAAAATATCTTCACTGATTTTTTTGACTTTGATTGTCACTGATGACATGACATAATTAGATTTTTAGTAAAGCATTTACTAAAAGATTTAATGCTGGAAATAGTCTATAGTCCAACAATAGTTTTGAGAATCGTGATTAGAGTTATTGATAAACTCTGAAATGTTGATATTTATTAGGAAAAGCTTGTTTCTGCCTGCCAATCAATTTTTTTCTTTCCAAACAAATCGTGTCAAATATTGTGCAACATCTTCTATTTTCACATGCTATTCTGAATGTTAAACTCAGGCTACATTTCAGCAGCTTTCACAAGCCATTTGCAAAATGCAAGTCCAAGGCAATACATTTGTTCTATCATCAAGAGTTTACGTAAAAGAGGAGGAGAGGAGGAGGTGGAAGGTGAAATGTTATGTCCAAACTGGTAAGCAATCTCCTAGCATCCGAGAGGTGGGTTGAAGTCCTTGTTGTACTTTATTCAGTTGAGAGATTGGAACTTGAGCACCTTGTGGTTCACACTTGTCTGCTCTAATAAGTAAGGAGCTGCCTTGTCTTTTGGAGCTGTTTTAGTTTCCAAACTTGTCTTATTGCTAGTTACTTTGGAGGGGAGACCAGTACGCAGGTCACCACAACTTCCTTTCATGTAGTTGTAGACAGTAATAAGGTCTCCTTTTCTCCTGTCTAAACAACCCCAGTTCCCTCAGCCACTCCTCATAAGACTTGTGATCTAGACCCTCCACCAGCTTCATTGCCCTTCTCTGGACATGATCCCACAACTCAATGCCCTTCTTGTAGTGAGGTGCCCATATATGAACACAATATTTGAGGTACAGTCTTGCCAGTGCTGAGTACAGGGGCATGATCACTTTCCTAGTCCTGCTAGCCACAGCATTTTTGATACAAGCCAGGATGCTGTTGGCCTTCTAGGCCACCTGGGCACACTGCTGGCTCATGTTCAGACAGCTGTTGACCAGCACTTTCAGGTCCTTTTCTGCTGGGAAGCTTTCCAGGTACTCACTCCCAAGCCTCTAGCTTTTCAAGGAGTTGTTGTGACTCAAGTGCAAGACCCAGTGCTTGGCCTTGTTCAGTCTCATACAGTTGGCCTTGGCCCATTGATTCACCCTGTCGAGTTTCCTCTGCAGAGCCTTCCTGTCCTCAAGCAAATTGACACTCCCACCCTGTTCGATGTCATCGGCAAACTTATTGAGGGAGAACTCAATCCTCTCATCCAGATCATTGATAAAGATATTAAACAAGACTGGCCACAAAACTGAGCCCTGCGAAATGCCACTTGAGATTGGCTGCAAACTGGACTGAACTCCATTCACCACAACTCCGTGGGCCTGAACATCCAACCAGTTTTTTATCCAGTGAAGATTGCACCTATCTAAGCCGAGAGCTATGGACTCAGTAAACAGGGAGATGGTAACCTGTGTCAGGGCTGGGAGGCTCCTTGGTCATGCCTACCAACAGCCATGCTTTGAAGGTGCTTGGAAAAGATCATCTTATACTCGGGAAGCACAATGTAAACAGAAGCTCAACTCCAGGATGTGCTGAAAATTGCTGGGCTGAGGACAAGCCTGAGGTGAAGGGCCAGTCCTGAGCAGTCGAGTACACAGTGGGGAAACTGGTTTTCTAACATTCTTTCTTGCCCAAAAGAACAAAGTTTTCTCTGTTTTAAAAGTTCTGTGTTAGAGAGCAGTAGGTTTTAAAGTCATTTTTTTTGCTTTACCTTGTCATTACGAAGAAAAAATGTGCAGGGTCAACCTTAAAGCTGTCCGACATGCACATAGTTTGTATTTCCTGTAATTTATAGTAATTTATAAGAATTTCCTTTAAAATAATTTCCTCACATAGTCCTCACTGTGTATAACCTGAAGTAGGAGGAAGAGGTATCAGAGAAATTTTTCCAAGATAAAGTACCCATTGTACCTCAACATGCATAGTTAGTTCTAATACTTAATACTCTTTTTTTAATAACGACTGGGTAGTAGGTCTGAAAAAATAAGTCAGGAAAGATCTGCCACTTATGTTACGTGTATTCTCAGATTAGGTGATGGCAATGGACCTCTTTCAACTACTGAGTCTGATACCACAGAGCTGCAGAGCTATACAAGATGTGCACTTGTCTGAAATCCCCTTTTAAAACCAGCAGAACATAGAAAAAGCAAACAGCCTGGAAGCGTTTTGTTGCTTTCTGCTTTTTTCCACAATTTTTTTCCTATTTGTATCTAATGACAGAAGGTATTAAGGACCCGAACAACTTGACCTAATTTTGAAGTTAGTCCTTTATTGAACAAGACTAGATAAGGCAACCTGCAGAGGTCCTATCCACCTAAGTTATTTTCTGATCATATAACTCTAATTGTCCTCTCAGTCAGTGAATTTAGTTTTTCTTATCAAAATTTCATAGAAATAAAAAAAAAAAATACCACAATTCATCCAAAATAAGATTGTATCTTTTCAAGGCTCCAAAGTGCTGAGTTGCTTCAGACAAGTGTGATGATAATTTTTCGTTATTGGAAGTCCAGTTAATGTCTGTTATCTAAAAGACTCAAAGATGAGAGAAATCTTAAAATTCTTTATATTGGTAATATATTTATTTTGATGCTTTGTTCTTTTATTAGTATAAATTCACCACACAAAGAAAATGCATGTTCTCATATTGTCATTGCTTAGAATCCAGCTACACATCCATGCTGTTGTGTGTTAATTGCAGAAAGAGAAGCCCATGAAAGTACCTGAGGTATATTGTTTCAACCAAACAGTCAGTAGATTTTCTGTTATTCTATGTCAATATTTTTTCCAGCATTTGGAAACTAACATTCATAATATATTTTATATTTCTCATATGCCAGAGAATTTTCTTCTGCTAGTTGATTTTTGCTTCCTAGATTACCAAATCTCTCAGCTTATTTGATTGATAAGTGTGTCTATATATTGCTATGTACCAGGAGAAAATATTTTATATAAATACTAAAGAAAAAGCTTTTTTTTAACTATATGCCAGTTTTTCACTGTATAGTCAAAATTATTTCGTCATGTGTGAAGGATAATAACCCATTACTGTGTGCTATTGTGCTACTCACTTCACTTATGACACATGCCAGACTCTTCTCTAATTCCATGCTGCATCCAGTTCATCTCAGCCATGAACAATTTGTAAAACTTTATAAGAATACTCCATTTTTTTTTGAGTGACTTAAGGCCATTGCCTAACTTTTCAAATGTTGTTGTTCAGAGATTATACCTAAACTCTCCTTAAATCTTTCCTCTGCATCTATATTCATTCTCCTCATTTCAAATTATAACCAATAAATCTAACCCACTGCAGCCTACACTCTGCCCTTGCTCGGCACACAGGGCTCCTCACTCTATCTGTGCCACAGATGGACTCCTCTGTTGGTCAGTTTCTATCTTTTAGTATAAATAATATGTCGTGATATACAGCTGCAGTGGTGAGTGGTAAATTTACTTTGTCACATGGTAAGCTTTGTCACAGTAATAATTTTCATTGAAATCCATCATCATGCATTTTCCTAGGGCCTTTTTTTTGGTATAGAAATTCTCTACATAGTTTCAACAAGAACATGTAGGGTTTCCTTAGGATTCTTTTGTGGCATTAACAATATCTATGCATTTTTCTTCCTTGTGCTAAGCACACAGCCAATTAATCAAAACTCTTATCAAAAAGTCTAGAATTAATTGCATGTATTGATATTTGCCCTGCTTTGATCAAAGATCGGATCCGTGAGATAGCATTTAAATAACTTGATTATGGTTTGTAGAAATAAGAACTTGAGATGGAAGCACAATTTAAGAAGATCAACAAAATTGAAGACAAAAATCAACATTAACTTCACTATCTAAACATCTATATACCTGAACATATATTAGCCACTGCAAAAGCTTATTGCCTTGTGGAGTAAATAGCACTATCATCCTGACTATCATGGCGTAAGTTGCCATTATGAGGACAGTTATTCAAGTAGATATAAACGAGCTTTGGAACTTAATTTATGAATGAGTCAACAGTAGTAAAGACTGTCCTCTATAGCTTTCACTATACCTTTCCTGAGACCTACATGGCTCCCATTCCCATTAACACACGATCATATCTTGTCCCTCAATTTGCCTTTATTATCTTCTTAAACTCAATAAAAAGAAAAGAAAATAAGAGAGAAGTGACCTGCATGAAATCACAGAGGAACACTGTGAAAACTGGAAAGCAAAGGTTTGAGTCCACAACAATTAAGCAGATGGAAAAATCATGCATAATCTGAAACCAGGAACAATTAAATTGTTATTGTAAGTTTGTGGTGACTCAAAACAGAGAAAAAAAGGCAGTGCAGAAAAATAACAGAGATTTACTAATCTAAACTTGAAAGACTGTGTTTGAAGACTGTGTTTAAACCATATTAACAATTTCTTGCTTTTCAAATTAAAAAAACAGTTTTAGATAATTATTCTTTTACAAAGACTTTTCCTAGTAAATGCTGAATGTACACTAGATTAGGTTACATTATTGGCATTTTTATTTCTCAAGACAAAACCTCTCAAAAAAAAATAAAATTAAAAGTTATTCTCAGCCTGCATGGTAAGAAATCACTTACTGCTGGGTAAAGTAAGAATATAAACAATTCCACTTAAACCATTTAAAATTTTTTTTAAATTCCTTTAAAATCTCCATTTATTCATCATTAGAGTAAATTAGTAAATGTTGTATGTGATGATGGGAGAAAATGAGTTAAGGAAATCACTGATAATGAATGCGTAGTAATGTACAGAGGCAAAAATAACTAAATATACCCTTAATAACTAAACTAGCTACCTACATGCATACATACACATGTATTTATATTTGCTGGTGTGTTCTAGGATTACTATTCAAGAAAAAGACCTTGGAGCTATAATTTTATAATTCATATTTCTATGAATAGTTCAGTAGTGGCCATGGAAACGGCCCAAATAGTAGGAGTTAACAGGGAAAGGCACAGAGGGAAAAATAAACAGTTTCATTATGTGACTGAGTCCACAGTGCAGCTTTGTCTTGACTATAGGAAACTGTTCTTTCCTCTGCATTTCAAAAATGTCAATTTAGAATTGAAAAAGGATTCAGAGATGAGGGTGACAAAGGGTCTGGAAAGCTATCATGGGAGGACTGATTCAATAAACTAGGTTTCTTCATCCAGTGGGGCAAAGATGTGAGAGACATCTGTAAAATCTCAGAGAGCACAGAAAGCATGAACAGAAAACAGTCATTCCTTGCTTTTCGTAATATTGAAATGAAAAGCCATCAAATCAGATTATCAGTTGTCAAGGTGCAAAATGGACAACAGCATGTATCAAAATGATGGAATTTATTTCCTCAAGACAGTGTGGATATCAAAAATTTCTCTTGCTTCAAAACGCAAGTACACTGATTCATACACAGAATAAATCCATGAAAGGCAGGCTGAAGGTGATCTAAACCAAAAAGGACAATTTAAGGTCTATTAATTATATATCTGATCAATTAAGCATGGTTACAAGTTAGCATATTCTTGGGAAAATTATCTTCTGCCCTTTGCTGCACACCTGTTGCTGTTGGTACCCATCAGGATTGACAGCACTGCTGTGGAAAGTATAACTATGTGCTATCAGATCTGTTTGAAACAGGAATTTTGAATAAGTTTGTCAATATTACAGTTATATTGAACAATATGCAGAAAGATATAGAGAAAGCTATTAGCATAAGTGTCTGCTTGAATTCTGACTGAATATTTTCTGAAATACTCAGATAAATGCGTTCTAGCAATTGCTGCACTCATTGATATAATTCTGTCTGAAAACTCTCCAAATGTTCATTCTTCTCAAGCTTTAAAATTTAATAGAAAATAAATTCCTGATGGAAATAGGGCTTAAAATGAGCATGGTATTACTAAATTGACTCATGTTTACCTAGGTAGGAACACTACTTTGGACCCTGTAGATTATTCTTAAGTGGATAATTCAACTGAACATCTGAATATCAAAAGTTATCTGTTCAGTTAATTATTAAATATAAACATGAAAAAACATGATGAAAAAAGAATCCTTATATTTAAAGCAAGAAAAACTCTGGAATTCACTTCTGGATACGGAGGGCATATGAAGAAACTCAGATTTCAATACTGCAACTATTAGAGTCATCAAATAAACTAATGGTGCTATCCCCCCTTGAATACTGAATTCCATTTTGTCAAATAGTATGGTTATCTCAGAAAAGAGAAAATACAGGTCAAGGCTGTGTTAAAAATGGTAAGAGACAGAGGAGAACTTGCAAAACAATAAAAAATGAAGAACTTTTGTGTGGGAATGAATTTTGAGAAGGTAGGTAGATAGATCAATTCATCAATCTGAATGATATAGACTATAAGGGGTCCAAAAATCCCCAAATCTATAAAAAAATATCTATAGCCTTGTAGTCTAGTAAATATAGTGCTGCCATTTCTTGTAACATGCCAGATTTTTGTAAATCTCTTAATGACATAGGTATATCTTATTCTTAGTTATTATCAAAATTTCACTATTCTTTTTAACATCTTTGCTGTGTTTATCATCACCTATAATGACCCCCTCTGATTTGATATGTCTTTATTAAGATCTTGAAATAGGGATTAACTTTTGGCACTTTCACAGATTTTGTAGAGGAAAGTCAGTTGTCTTATAAACCTTCTTTAATTTTGTGAAAAAATGCTAAGTAGAATAACAGTGACCTGTTTTGGACTGTTTGTTGCAGTTTCGTTCTTGTAATTATTAGGGGAATAAAGTTTGGCAGCAGAATGAGGAGCTCTTGCTTCTTTTTGTGTGGTGTAACAAGAGAAATAAAAGCCTGGTAAAAGGGAAAGACGTTTTAATGCTTTTGCAAGAACACTGGAAGAACATCACACTCGTGCCAACATTTCCTGAGCCCAAAAGATGCATACAAGTTTGGATAATGAAACCACTAAAAAATTGTTCAAAATGGATTGAATCAGTCTCATATTAATCCAAAACAAACAGACTGGCTTTAATGATTTTTACCAAATAATGGTCAAAAGGATTCTTGAGAGACTGTTTCAGAGAAGAGAGGGCAAGAGTTTGTATTAGAGTCTCACGTTCTCCCTCTTCGCTTGTAAAAACTTCCTTTACCAGATGTCTGTATACATGGAAGAAGGGGCTATAACGAGGGGAATCTGTTTGTTTTTTCATTTAAATAGAATACTTTCTCAGAATTGTAAATTCATAGAGCAGCAACACAACTTGGCTCGGAAACTTCACGCTTGCTTGAATTTCTCTGGAAACACTTATGCTGCACTTCTGAAAAAAACCCACATAACTGGCTTACTGATAGACTTGAGCTAAGGTTGGAATCACTAGTGGAGTTGATTTGTGGGCTGCACAGTGAAGCAACTGCCCCCTCTTACATTTCCTTGTGATGCTCCAATAAATCCGTCACTCCTAAAGTCTGATCATAGAATCATAGAATGACTAGGTTGGAAGGGACCCACTGGGTCATTGAGTCCAACCATTCCTAACACTCCCTAAACCATACCCCTCAGCACCTTGTCCACCCGTCCCTTAAACACCTCCAGGGAAGATGACCCAACCACCTCTCTGGGCAGCCTGTTCCAGTGTCCAATGACCCCTTTCTGTGAAAAATTTTTTCCTGATGTCCAGTCTGAACCTCCCCTGGAGCAGCTTGAGGCCATTCCTCCTTGTCCTGTTCCCTGTCACTTGGGAGAAGAGGCCAGCTCCCTCCTGTCCACAACCTCCTTTCAGGTAATTGTAGAGAACAATAAGGTCTCCCCTCAGCCTCCTCTTCTCCAGGCTAAACAACCCCAGCTCTCTCAGCCACTCCTCAGAAGACTTGTTCTCCAGCCCCCTCACCAGCTTTGTTACTCTTCTCTGGACACGCTTCAGAGCCTCAACATCCTCCTTGGCAAGGGCGGGGGGGGGCAGAACTGAACACAGGATTTGAGGTGCGGTCTCACCAGTGCCGAGTACAGAGGGAGAATAACCTCCCTGGACCTGCTGGTCACACCGTTTCTGATACATGTCAAGGTGCCGTTGGCCTTCTTGGCCACCTGGGCACACTGCTGGCTCATGTTCAGCTGGCTGTCAATCAACACCTCCAGGTCCTTCTCCTCCAGGCAGCTCTCCAGCCACTCTTCTCCCAGTCTGTATCACTGCATAGGGTTGTTGTGCCCCAAGTGCAGGCTCTGGCATTTGGCCTTGTTGAACCTCATCCCATTGGTCTCGGCCCAGCAGTCCAGCCTGTTCAGATCCCTTTGCAGAGCCTCCCTACCCTCCAGCAGATCCACACTTCCTCCCAGCTTAGTGTCATCCGCAAACTTGCTGAGGGTGCACTCGATGCCTTCATCCAGGTCATTGATAAAGACATTGAACAGAGCTGGACCCAGTACCGAGCCCTGAGGAACTCCACTTGTGACTGGCCTCCAGCTGGAGTTAACTCCATTGACCACCACTCTCTGGGCCCGGCCATCCAACCAGTTTTCAACCCAGGAGAGTGTGCGCCCGTCCAGGGCAAAGGCTGACAGTTTCTGCAGCAGAATGCTGTGAGAAACTGTGTCAAAGGCTTTACTGAAGTCCAAGAAGACCACATCCACAGCCTTTCCTTCATCCAGTAGTTGAGTCACTTTGTCATAGAAGGCAATCAGGTTAGTTTGGCAAGATCTGCCCTTTGTAAACCCATGTTGACTGGGCCTGATCACCCAGTTCTCTTGCATGTGCTTCATGATAGCAGTCAAGATCACCTGTTCCATGACTTTCCCCAGCACTGAGGTCAGACTGTCAGGCCTGTAGTTCCCTGGATCCTCCCTGCAACCCTTCTTGTATATGGGCACAACATTAGCCAGCCTCCAGTCTAGTGGAACTTTCCCAGTCAGCCAGGACCTCTGGAAGATGATGGAAAGGGGTTTGGAAAGGACATCCACCAGCTCCTTCAATACTCTTGGGTGGATCCCATCCAGCCCCATAGACTTGTGGGTGTCTAGCTGGGCAAGCAAGTCTCTAACCACCTCCTCTAGGAGCCTCATTCTGCTCCTCTAACTCCTGAGTTTGTACACAGAGGGAACAACTTCCCTTACTATTGAAGACTGAAGAAAAGAAGGCATTAAATACCTCAGCCTTGTCTTCATCGCTTGTCACTGTTGTTCCTTCTACATCCAATAGGGACTGAATATTCTCCCTAGTCCTCCTTTTCCTGTTAATGTATTTGTAAAAAGACTTTTTATTATCTTTCATAGACTTAGCCAGTTTGATTTCTAGTTGGGCCTTAGCCCTCCTGATTTTTTCCCTGCACGATCTCACTTCCTCCCTGTAGTCTACCCAAGACGCCTGTCCCTTCTTCCAAAGCTCATAGACATTCCTCTTCTTTTTGATATCTCTCAAGATCTCCCTACTCAACCAAGCTATTTTTTTCCCTTGCCGGCTCCTTTTCCTGAACATGGGGATGGTTTGCTCCTGAGCTGCCAGGAGTTCATTTTTGAAGAGTGCCCAGCACTTGTGGGCTCCCTTGCCCATGAGTTAAATTCTACTTAAAGCCATGGAATGTTGTTATAGAAGGCTCTTGAGTATCCTAATTTTTTTAAAACGCGTATTTTACAACTTGGGGCACTTCAAGGGTAAAAAAGTTGAGAGCTCTTCAGAAACAATCCCTATGTCCTGTTTGAAAAAAAACCCCAACCAAACCCACAATGAAAAACCCAGTCTCACACCTATTAATTTACACTATTTTTCCAATTATTTTTAAGTGATACAGAATAAATATGATTCTGTGACACCAGAAGCTGAAAAATTAATTTATTCTTTCTATAAATTTCTTATTAGAATTCTAAAAGGCTCTCACAAGAATTTGCCACCTACTTAAATTTAAGGAACAACATTTCACAATCATTATTTGTTCTGGCGGTTCCAGAGATGTTTTGGAGGGTAGATGAAGATTTCCATCACAGTAGCCAGAATATGTCTGATTTGTAAGATTAAACTGTTAGAGTCAGTTATCTCAGAGCATTGTAATGACACTAATAAAAATGATCTCACAGAGGATGATCGGTGTGGTTGTCCATTATACAGCACTTGTTCCATAAATGTGGCTTTAGGAATGTGCTTGTTATACTCATTTAGGCAGGCTTTAAAGTTTCTCAACAGAGTAATTTTGCCTTTTTAGAGAAGTTCTTTACGTTATTAAAGGTTTGGTCTTCATCAGTTTTACAAATTTTAGGGGAAAAAAGATCATGAAGATGTATAATGAGCTTAAATAAATCAAATATTCTGAAGACAAATGTCAATGTCACAATACAGGAAAGTAATATAAATGAAACATATATCTAATTCTTATTGCTCATTCTGGCTATTCTTCCTTCCACATCAAAAATTGAAATCCTACTCAAAGATAATTCTCAGAAACTAAAGTAACAAAACAATGGATATAAAAACTATATTTCATTAACAGCTGGTAACTGCCAGACACATTATGCCTGTACTTTCTAAAAGAACCAGACTTATGAACTGTCCTTGCTGCTGCTTACAGAGAAAGTTGATATTGCCTTCCATTTCCACAAAAAGTCTCTAAAGCTTTGTCTATACTTTGTATTGGAATTCTGGGATGCTGTTACCGACAGTGGTATTGTCTAATCAGAATAAAGAGGACTATCTGGACGACTATGTAAGTGTCAATAACTCTGAATACACAAGGTTTATTTAGCAGAAGTTTATTTTGATTCTTCTAAAGGGTGTTTCATTAAGATGCCCAGCCAAACTGGATTTTCACCAACAAAAGCTGCACTCACCTTCTAGGCAAGAGAAAGAAGATAATTCCCAAGCAATGAAATTTTAAAGCACCATTTAAATAAAGCTATATATGTTACATGCTTATCCCACTAGCACTTAGGAGAAATTATTCAGAATTTTGTAGGTGAACTATAAGCAAATACTTCCTAAAGAAAATTGATGCATATATGTGCTCAGTCCAATGTAAACTGAACATTTGCACCTTTTAACTAATTTCTTATTTCCTGACATCTGGAAGTTCAAAGTCATTGCACTTATGGAAGCTAAGGCTTTCAGATCCTGGGAAATGCAATGGAAAACACAGAATCACAGCATGATAGGGATTGGAAGGGAACTTTGGGGTTCATTCTGTCCACCTTCTGCTAAAGCAGGTTCACGCAGAGCAGGTTGCACAGGGATGTGTTCAGGCAGGTTTTGAATATCTCCAGAGAAGGAGACTCCATACCTGCCCTGGGCAGCCTGTTCCAGTGCTCCATCACCCTCACAGTAAGGAAGATTTTCCTTATGACTAGGTGGAACTTCCTGCGTTCTGGTTTGTTCTCATTGCTCCTTGTCCTGTCACTGGCCACCATTGAAAAGAGACTGGCCCCATGCTCTTGATACCTGCCCTTGAGCTATCTATGCCCAGCCCATCAGTTATCTCCCACATGCCTTGTGGCCTCATGGCCCTGCCTGCCCACCTAAAGGCACCCTCCCCCTCACACCTCTCCTTCTTCAAAGTCCCTGTAGAAGACACAGGAAATCTGTGTTTGGAGGAAGCTGGATGTGTAGACATCCTCCAGACTTCTTGTACACATGAGAGGGTCACCAGCTTTATTCATATTCCAAAAAGTACCATTATGTCAGGAAAACATCCAGCTGCAGAGTTTATATATAGCAAGCAGGACTGAGCATTTTAGAACATGTATCAAAGAAGAATGGTTGCAAGAAACTTCCTTTTTTTCCTGAAGAGAAAATATATTTTTTTTCAGAAAACTGCAACCAGCTGTAATCCAGATGAGATTCTGTTTCATGCAGTTGCCTCAGGAATACAAAGTTTAAAATCTGCTGTTCAGCATACAACTCCAGGTGTAAACACCTGATGAAGAACTAAATTTGTAATTATTCAGTGAGTGTAACCTCCATGCAAGCTTTTTTAAGTGTGCACGGTTAATAAAACAGCTTCCACACTTCACAGTAAACAAAGTATATTAAGCAGATTCAAATAGGAAAAGAAAAAGTATCCTACTGAACTTTATCTTCCTTCTAGCAAAATTAAATTCTGTTATTGGTATGTCTCTCCAAGGAATCATGAGAAAAGGCTTTTTACTATTTTACATTCCAGAATTGTGGAAATAATTTTTGTAATTTAATTTCACTTCTTCATAATGTGTAGACTCTGCCACACAACAGAAAATTCACATCTTTCTACAGTTGACGGTTTTGCTGAAATTAATAATTGAACATAATAGTTTAAAATCTACCTGGTTTGCTACTGCTTGGTGAAGAAACTCTAAATTGCAATAGGATGCTTTTCATGTTGTTCTGCATAATGTCCAGAATGTCTTAGAGCTTTTACCATTAATTTCATAGCTGAGCCCTAAAAACACACTGAAAAAATATTTTTTGGCATATTTATGGATGCACTAAATAACTTCTTACAAATAGCCATGAAAATGATAAAGTTTTCTCTTTTTTTTTGCCTGAGAAGGGATGTTTTAACTGATATGATGCAGGTACTTAATTTGCTTAGAAGTAATCTGTAGGATAAATTGTTTGGCCTTACTTTGAAGGTATATATCTGCATTACAGATAACTGCTTATGCATACGGAGCAATGCAGGCAGTTTGCAATCCTTGTTGTATGTGTAATAGTATAAGTGTAAGGATTGTGCCACGAGTTCTTCTATGTCCTTTACAAGTCATAAAAGGAATGCAAAGAAAACCCTACATCTTTGCTTTGTTTTTCTTCAGTGAGAACTAAGCATTTGCTTCATATAGACAAATAATCAAAGGCAGATTTTTAGAAAATGATAATAAAAATCTGTACAAAATTAAAACTGTTATGCATAAGTTAGAAACTATTTCTTAACTGGATAAGTCTTCAAAATAAAAATTGGCTATCTCCCTTCTTTCCACCCACACGTTGACGTTTATCTGCGTACATCAGTTATCTTTTGATACATTTGGGATTTAAGAGTAGTTCACTAGCACTGATAATGTTCTAAGCAATGTATACAAAGAGCCATGTAAACTGTTCCAGATTAATATCATGTGCTCACTATAGCTCTTGCTTAGAACAAATACTTGTTTTCGGACAAAGATTTTACCTCTGTTACTAGCAGAGGCGTGGCTAGAAATCCCTTGTCTCTATACATTCCCAGTGCATATATTCACATACTTTTTTTAGGCTGCTGAAAAACAGCGACACAGACGCAAACATAGTCAGCATAAGGGGTTTTCTCTAGGTCCACTGCCAACTTAAGAGAACCTTTATTTAAAGCTACAAAAAGAGTATGAGGCTTTTAAATTGTAATCCCTCAATACTTGCAACCCATCATTTAGCCTGCATGGCATGTCTTGTTTGATAAATGTGGTCCCAACAGCTCCAGACAATGACATCAGCGCTGTGCCTTCTTCTGTTGTTCCTGGCTGGGTTTCAGCAGTGAGAACAGTAGTAAGCTTTTAATCCATACACTTCTTAGTGAAGGTCACTGAAGTTTCACTCCGTTAGCCTGTCAGGCCAAAGCAAAGCCCTTTTGCTCTGCCCAGACACATGAACTTAGTCCAGGTTTAGGTACTTAGAGAACATACACAATTCTCTGAAACATTTTATATTTTCTTAATAATTGAAAGCTTAACTTTGTGAAGATTCAGTTGTACCATTAGACAGAGACTCTACATTGATGATTGGAGACCCATTGAAATACTTGTCACATCACACAACCACTGAATTTACACCTTCTTTGTTTATAATTGCTTGAAAACAATTGTCAACAGCTTCAAAAGTCCCTTCACAACTCTAATGGAACTAACTCATTGCATTTACTCCAGGCTAAGAGCATGCTGGCTGACCACACTCTCTTATAATCTCTCAATACTATTCTGAATTGCAAGCTGCCTTCTTTTGTCTTCTGTATGCAACTCAGTCAGATTATGATGTAGATTTTTTGATCTGGATACTGGATTTGATATTTCTGATGCCATCATAGTGAGACTGAAAAAACTTTCAAAGCCCAAATTACAAGCAACGTGTGCTTCAAACACCATTATAAAATTGGGTGTGAATTTATATTCTAAAAACTGGATGCCCTGGGAAGGGCCTACTTCTCCCCTCTAGCTTAGCCTATCACCATGATGCTCCCTCCTAACTTCTGCCATTCATATGCTGTCCTCCAGGCTACCCTCAGGAAGAAGAATCTTTTCTATGCAAGTTTAATGGGAAGCCTATTACCATACGTGGCAGCTTCAGAAGGTGTATAACTAGCTTTGATGCCTTCCTAAGGTAATGAAGGGTCATGAAAATATCTACTATGCATAGCTTCTCCACAAACATCTCCAAAGATCAGACTTAAAACATTTTCTCATCCTCTGGTGTGCTAGCTAAAAGCGCCTAGAGCCACCTGCCCTGCTTGCTAACCTCTAGTCATTTCACCTTTCCTATTGCTCTCAGGGAGGTTTGTGGTTCCCCATCTCTACTGTCTTTAACATTCTGGAAAAATAATCAGGCTGAAGATGTAGAACCTCCTTGAAAGATGGAATACAGTTAGGAGAGAGAAAGAGCACAGAAAAAAGAGTCTAGGCTACATCCTGGCTTGACTACCTGTGTCGTAGAAAATGATTGTTATCAAAGCAAAGGGATGAATTAATGAAAGATGTTGCAGTGTCTTTGCAAGTCAGTAAAATCTCAAACCTGCTTTGATTTATTGAAGATTTGGTGTTCAATCAAGCTCTTCCTGCTGTGTTAATGCACATGAGCTCCTCAGAGGCAACATAGGTTCTCAAACTGATGTACAGTACAAAGCCCACAGCTCACACCCATGTCACACAAATGTTGTAGTTACTTTCAACTTCAAAAAGACAAAATTTCTGCCAAAACCTATGGCGAGAACAAAATGTGCCTTTATTGTAAACAGTTATGAAAGAGTATAACGGGCTTTTTCCCCACAATATCACTTGCAGCTAGATCTCTGCTTGGACAAGTGCTTTGAAAATACCACTTTTCTATAGTCTAAGTAAAACTGTCCTCTTTGGCTTATAGATTGATAGGGAAGGGGTTGAGTTTTGCAGCCAGCATTTTAAAAAGGCCACACGCAGCATTAAGCTAAGTTTGGGTTTAGTTCATCTGGTATACTATTTTATTCAGCACCCCTTTTTCTGTAGACTGTTCTGAAACAGAAAAGTGAGGTAGTGTGGCAAATGCACTTTTAATTCTTCATTAAAAACGATTTCATAGATGAGCTAGTAGTTCAGCATACTATTCAGCCTCTGCAATCTGTTTCTAGATTATTTTTAGAAGCAGAAATCATCCACGCAATTTAGATGGAAGGGCCAAATCCTGATGTCAACTACATGAAAAAATAGCTATAGAGGCATTTGCTCATACTGTAGGCCTGATGGCTATATTTCCAAATGGCCAATTGCTGAAATCATTACAGATTGCCAATTTACGGTTACATGAACAAAATTCAGTTTAAGTGGATGTTTCTTCAGGGTAAGAATATTTGCACTGTCTGTCTATTTACTGTTTCTTATCGTCACAATATCTGTATATATTAGAAACTGTATCTATTATATATCTGTATATATTAGAACTGAGCTTTGAAGCATCTTAACAGAACTACCCCTTGTTTGGTGAATAAGAATGCAAAGAAATTGAATAACATGTCACCTGTATCGTAAGTATCTGTGGCTGAATGCTGAAATTGTCCTATGTTTACTGTATATCAATCCACAGCCTTAATGCCAAAATTACTTTTTGTCTCCAAGCCTAGTCCAGTGCAAGTTCCAATTAATGATGGACAGAAGATAAACTTGTTAACTGTTCAGCTTCATGACAACCTAGTCAGCATGCACACTGATGGTAAGCTCTAACAGCTTTGTCTTTGGGGATTTAGAGATACCTGTTCACAGCCCTTACTTTTTAATTCATTGTTCCAATTAAGATCAGTATCTTTAAAAGGACTGAGCCAGCCTACGCACATAAACTTGGGGGTTATGCCCAATCACCACTTTCTGTTATCTGCACGTAGCAGCCAGAGAGACCCAGGCACAAGAGTAGGTTCCTGCTGAATCCCAGAATTCAAAGATAGCCTTGTTGGCCCCAGGGTGAATGAGAACAAAGCACCTGATCCTAGAATACCAAAGAAAGCTATTATGTTATGCCAGCTCTGCAGGGTTAATTCAGAGGAACATTTCATGTTATATATTCTGGTTTAGATTACTCAGGCATGGAAAGCACGCACAGTCTCCGGGATGCACGCATTCCTAAATAATGTTACACATTTCAGATATTTCTGCCATGCACACTATCTGAAGAATGTAGAGATGCTTACCTCCTCAGAACTGGATTGGAATTCCTGTAATAAGGAACATTTCACTAAATATAAATCAACTGTCAAACTGGCTAAGAAGTGTCCTAAAATGTACTAGTACATGTTTTGCTTAGAATAAGGGAACATTTTATTATTATACATATACAGACAATTCAAAACATATGCTCTATAGCAGTGTTTTGGGGAAAAGTTTCATCAGTAAAGCAAAATTAATCTACACTTAGTGACTTATTGAGGTGACTGACCAAAGGAAACCTTTATGTTTTCCACATTTTTTCTGAGGAATAATTGAAGATGGAAACCTTCTTTTTTTGCTGGCAAACAGGGATGATTGGTTGATTGACTAACAGGATTAGGCTACTAACATAAAAATTATTGCTTATGCATAAAACGAGATATTGAAATAGTCATTTTCTGAGCATCCATGGATCCATAGAGAAATCATTTAGCTTGGAAGGTCCACGCTTCATAGTGTGATTGGTCATTCATGTGATATATACCCAAAATTTTGGCCACAGAAATCAAGCTGAGGTACCAGACCAGTTTTGGTTTTGAAGAGTATGTGTATGAATTCCCACCTGAGACATACAGTTTTTATGAGCTTTGTGACTAGAAACTAAGAACAATTTTTAAGCTTTCAGTCTGTTTCATTTACCCAAAGTACAGAAGACAGAAAAGAAAAAATGCTCTAAGTAAGTGGGGATTGTTAAATAGTCATTAAAAGTTAATTTTTGTGTTCTTAAAGTGCCTAAAGCTAATCTGCTAATCACTTTTACAGCTAATAGAGCTTAATCCAGTTTACAGTTCCAGAGAGCTTGGCAAAGCAGAGAAGTCTAAAAGTCTGTTACATATGAAATAGTTTGGCATAGGTGGAAGTGATTTCTAGCTATCATAGAGACACAGTTTACAAATTCATTTCTTTAGCTTCAGTGAAGGCTGTTTTAGTCCAAACTGTTTGAGTTAAGAGAAATCAGAAAAATATATGGCACTAATATTAGGCGCATTTCCGCTGAAGTCATGAAGCAAGTCGGAGCTCTGACACTGACAACTCTGTGGCTGTTCACCAATCTTGTGTGAACGCATGGGAAGTTAGGACTGTTTCTTTACTCACTCTGTTGCTAACTGAGCACTCCAGGGTTAAGTTAGAAAGGGCACAGTGTGTGCCTGATTTCATTTCAGGGACTGATGGAAGGTTACCCTCCAAAATGGTGCTATTTTCCACCTAGACACCAAGTTATTAACAATTGTGATAGAAATTAACAACACGACACAATCATGATCACAGTCACCCTCAGTACGTAATGATTATGAGTAAAATCTTTTCCTTTCTGTTACATTTAGGTAACCAGCTTTTTCAATAAGGTCATATTGTGTTAATGGGTCTATTAAAATAACCAAAAATTAAATTTTGAGTCACGTTTTTATAGATTTCATGGACCTGGAGGAATGTTACTACTGTGTTCTCTTACATCAACTTTTCTTCTAATAGATAGAGCAAATTCATTCACAAAGTCTCAAACTTCCAATAAAATTTTAATTTGATATGAGTGACTTATTTTTTTGTTTATTAAAGAAGGCTTGTACTTCATTGTAGCCTTATTTTGGTTAGTCTTTTTAGAGTACAGATGTAAGGACTTGGGTAGATCAGAGGTTTATATTTTACATAAGCAGCAACAGTGGTCTGTAGGGATTCTTAGTGCATTTGCTGAGTTAAATGAAGATGCAGTCGTAACACACTAAGAACATCAATCTGACACACGCTGATTAGGTGTCACACTCTTGCAGAACTTTCTGATAACTCAGTGTATATGTAGAGGGTGTATCATAATTTAATATTATCCCAATTATTTCTTCATTCTCTCTCTAAATAAGTCAGGGAAGCTACTCTTCAATATTAAACAGAACCTGAGAATGTTATTAGCATTGTAATTTAATGTAACGCCAGACCATATGAAAATACCAGACACCTGAAAATAAGTCAGTCATGCCCTTCTAAATGTGTATTAGCTCTCAATATCTGATTTTCTACCATACTCTGTAACATGAAAACAGGTGAAAAAGTAGCCTTACTACCACTGTGTCTTCTATACCCAGTATTCACTAGATTTTCTCACCAGCTAGCAAAATATATAGCTTTAAAGTTGATAGAAATTGATAACAGGAAAAGTGACAAAGAACTGCCATCAGTTAGAGGTGGTACACTTCTCTGTCATTAGTTACATCTGCAGATTGTTCTGCCCTACAAGCTGTGTAGTGAAGTGCCAACAAAAGGCTCAAATGCAATTTTCTAGTACTAGCCTACATTACAGGAGCACGTTATTGTCTCTGCCAGCTTCTGTGTTCCCATTCTATGACTCTGAGTCTAAGCAGTGACAAAGAGGTGGTAAGTGTGAACTGCAGCAGGACTAATCCACACAACCTAAATTAAGCCACTAGGAGGTTCACACCCGCGCTGTGCTCGAGCAGAATATGTGTGATTCATGAACTACTTGTGATGTTCCATATGGAAGCTGGCCATCACAAAGAATTAAAACCTTCCCCAGTAGACCTTTCTTAGTCCGATCCAAGAAAGGGCAGTACTGTTTGGTGCTGAAATTTAAGAAACCATGTCTCTGATATTACAATTCACGGCTTTATTTGTGTGCATATTTTTGCTAAGGTTTTCACTGGTAAGGTCTGCCTTCAGACCTTCCAGGTTCCTGAGCCTAATAGCAGAGTCTGTGGGAGTAAAGCATTACCCGCAGTCGAGAAAGACCAAGCCTTGGAGCGTTAAGCTAACTGTAAAAATACGAGCCAGTGAAGAAAATGCATCCTGTGGTGCTGAAGAAGCTGGACAAGGAAACGGTCTGGGTTTTATGGTAATAGTGGACTGTGGTGGAAACTGAATGTGATGTGAAATGGGAGATTGAAAGAATGTAGGATTCATTAAGTTTAGATGGAAACTCACCAGGAGGTTGTATAACGTTTGCCAAGACTTGGGGCATCCGGTTGCTTCTGTTCAGTGAAAAGGAACGCAACTTCCTTGTTTGGTGATTTGACCCATAGGTCAAGCAAACTGGAATTCACTTTGCCCATGTTTTTCAAGAAGGAGCTTCTTTGAATTAGATGCCTAGTGTCAGCAGAGAGCCCTGGCCTCTGTCTCAAAGGGAATAACATGAAAACGTTTGTAATCAAGTAAATTTCAATGGAGGAGCGAATTCAGATACAAAAATATATTTAGCTTTTCCCAACATCTGGCTCTGGATGTCTCCTCAGTGAATATGTGAGAACACTGAATTATTCCATGCAGTCTTCTAATTCAACCTGCTGTTTTATTATATAAATTCTTCTTCATGGGTTGCTGCTGCAATATGATATTGAGTCCTCTGGTCTGCAGGTGGCCAGAGAAGATGATCTGGCAGTGTTCCAGCAATTCATAGTATATGATGTATATATTGTATCTCGTTACAGGTTTTTCTTTCTGTAAGTTGTCCGTAAATCAATCAAGTTAGTTATTAGTTTGTTTGGTGTGCACAATTGCTCAAGGGATTGTATTTGTAGCCATTCTTTGGACTGCATGGATTTGGCAGCTACTACTATAAGAGCTCATTTTATTATCAACATAAGTTTGACTGGTGAAAAGAGTGGCTTAAATCCCACAGAAAATCTTTTATTGTAACTGAATAAAAGAAACAGTTTACCGTGAGCATTGAATAAAAGACTGCCAGTTGTTCCTCTCTTGGAGAGAAGGATGGACCTCTCTCTAGAATATGCAGACCAAGGATTTTGGGGATCATTCACAATAAACCTGTTATTACCCCAAATAGTTGACTACATTTATGGCTGCTCTCAATCAAAAACCAGGAATAAGCTAAGTACATTGCTCTGGTATTGATGCTGTTATCAGAATATCTGTTCATGTACAACTTGATATACATATGAGGCTAAGCAGATGGATACCGTTCACATTGAAATGCCTGGACTGAGGGTGGGATCATGTGCCTTAGATTAGATGTCTGAGTTTCCCTTTATAGCCTGTGGATAAGAACAGGCATTTCTAGAAGTTGAGTCCTCCTGTAAAAGACTTCTTAAGAAGTAAATAAGTTTTTTTTTATCTTAGGGTGATGTAGAGGGGTAGCCAATGTTAAAACTTCCTCATACAGGCATGTGATGTCAAATCAAACAACTGAATAAATTAAGAAGTGGTCAACTTTCCAACATGTTACCAATTCAAGCTTCTCCATTCAAGATGAACATTTCAGTCTGTCTGTTGGCATTTCAGAGTTCAAGTGAGGAGGAAATGTGGTGTGGTGATCAATGGTATCTGGGAAATGTGGTGATTTCTGATATGTTGTGAGGTCATAGAGTCTATGCCAGAAGCTCGAGTGTACCTAAGGTGTTTGTGACACTAGAAAAAAAAATACTTCCATATCTTCTTTTTTTTGTAAAAATACATGATTTGTAAATATTTGGGGTCTGATTGAAGGCAACGGAAGTAGATGGGTCAAAAGGCTGTTGAAGTAAGTTCCTGCAGTTGTACAAATAGAACCAGTAGCAGGGGGAAGGAAGAAGGCAAATGTTACAGATGGCCTTTCCATCACTGACTTCCTGAGATGCATCTTGAAACTTGTGGAACATAGTAGTGGGTGGAACCAAAGGGTACCTTAAAAAAGTTTATGCATTTTAATGTTCAGTAGACTTGTGGATTTTATTCCTCACATTCTATTTTTATTCTCCACATATTATTCCCAGGCATTTGCGTGCTTGCAGCCCAGAAAGGCAAATCTGTCCTGAACTGCATAAAAGGAACATGGCCAGCATGTTAGACATGTAATCAGAGAACTTCAGGCAAAAACCATCAGTTTTGAACTTTGCAACTGAATAAAAAAATCTGTTACTAAAAAATCCCTGTGAATAATGTAAGCCAGCCTTCATGGCTTCTTCATGCAGAAATTAGTGGAAAGCATATCAAGATTACCAAGGATTAGTGCCAAGGACTGACAAAAAATTAAAAAATAAACGAGTTAGGGATTTCTCAAGACAGTGCATAGTTTTAATCTAAATCAGAAGTTCTCAAGGACAATATACTGCTTACACATTCTAAATGGAAAGCATAAATCAGATGGAAAATATTTTTCTTAGGGAGGGTTACATTTCATTCCAATTTTAAGGAAAAATAGAGTGATCTAAAATTTCCAGCGGATGAGTTGCTACCATTGATAGAACAGCTGATGCAGATGTTAATTTTACACCAGAGTTTTGAGAACATTTGAGACCTATTATTTTAGAGGCTTTTGTACATTTATGATGACATCAGATGGTGTAGAGAACACAGGCCCGCTCTTGTCTTCTTGGCTATTTTTTTGAAAGCATGTGTTTAGATTAATTTTAGAATTTCCATTGATTTCAGTGGTACAGGATGAAGCAGTTACGCTGGAGGAAACCAACAGCAATCAAAAAGATACCAGTGAAGTAAGAAAGGAACTTTGGGAAAATATTCTATCACAGCAAGACTCCTTTGTACAAATCCACAGGCTCATGACAGGGAGGTCCTGCCAAACTAACCTGATCGCCTTCTATGACAAAGTGACTCAACGACTGGATGAGGGAAAGGCTGTGCAAGTGGTCTTCTTGGAGTTCAGTAAAGCCTTTGACACAGTTTCTCACAGCATTCTGCTGCAGAAACTGTCAGCCTTTGCCCTGGACAGGCGCACATTCTCCTGTGTTGAAAACTGGTTGGATGGCCCAGAGAGTGGTGGTCAATGGAGTTAACTCCAGCTGGAGGCCAGTCACAAGTGGGGTTCCTTAGGGCTCGGTACTGGGTCCAGCTCTGTTCGATGTCTTTATCAATGACCTGGATGAAGGCATCGAGTGCACCCTTAGCAAGTTTGCGGATGACACTAAGCTGGGAGGAAGTGTGGATCTGCTGGAGGGTAGGGAGGCTCTGCAAAGGGATCTGAACAGGCTGGACTGCTGGGCCGAGACCAATGGGATGAGGTTCAATAAGGCCAAATGCGGGTACTGCGCTTGGGGCACAACAACCCTATGCAGCGCTACGGACTTGGGTAAGAGTGGCTGGAGAGCTGCCTGGAGGAGAAGGACCCGGGGGTGTTGGTTGGCAGCGACTGAACATGAGCCAGCAGTGTGCGCAGGTGGCCAAGAAGGCCAATGGCATCTTGGTTTGTATCAGAAATGGTGTGACCAGCAGGTCCAGGGAGGTTATTCTCCCTCTGTACTCGGCACTGGTGAGACCGCACCTTGAGTACTGTGTTCAGTTCTGCACCAGCACCATGCCCCGCCCCCCCCCCCCCGCCACCAAGAAGGATGTTGAGGCTCTGGAGTGTGTCCAGAGAAGAGCAACAAAGCTGGTGAGGGGGCTGGAGAACAAGTCTTATGAGGAGCGGCTGAGAGAGCTGGGGTTGTTTAGCCTGGAGAAGAGGAGGCTGAAGGGAGATCTTATTGCTCTCTACAACTGCCTGAAAGGAGGTTGTAGAGAGAAGGGTGCTGCCCTCCCAAGTGACAAGTGATAGGACAAGGGGGAATGGCCTCAAGCTGCTCCAGGGGAGGATCAGACTGGACATCAGGAAAAAAAATTTCACAGAAAGGGCCATTGGGCACTGGAACAGGCTGCTCAGGGAGGGGATGGAGTCCCCATCCCTGGAGGTATTTAAAAAACAGGTAAACAAAATGCTCAGAGAGATGGTTCAGTAGCAGATAGGAATGGTTGGACTCCATGATCCAAGTGATCTTTTCCAGCCTGGTGATTCTATGAAATCTATCTAAAATAGTACAGTGTATAGCCCTGAAAAGTAAGAACAATAATAAAAAAAAATACTTTCACGTAACAGAGAATGAACTAAAGGAGATAGCCCAGAACTGAGTTGTGCATGTGTCCTCCTTCAGTACTGGGAGACACTGCAACACAGGGATGTATAAGTCAAGGAAATGACCAGCTAACCCTTTTTTTGCCAAGATATTTAGTGCTTGATCCTTACAAACAAGGTGGCAAGGACAAGAAAGGCAAGGCAAATCCTTTATTCCTCAGTGTCCAGAAGTCTCAGGCAATGGCTAGACAATCAATGCAGAAATGCTATGATGGCTGAGGGTAACTCCTCTCCCCTGCCACTGTCTGCCAGCTGTCTGCTATCGCTCCCTTGCTGGAAGCAATCACTCCCACAGTAGAGTCATTGGAAGGAATTGTCTCATCTGCTTCAGGCAGATACAGAGTCAACTGCTTTGTTTTACAGGACCTTCAGAAGCAGGTTCAAATTAAGAAATTAATTTTTCACTAACATAGATAAGAATTGCTCACAACTTGATCTCTGAGTTCATCTGCAAAGGGGCTTGTTTCCGTTAGAGATGTGATTGAAAAAAAAACTCCTTAAGGTTCAGAGCATAAGCATAACATAAATCAATGTAGCTATTTACCGGAGCAGCTTCAGTCTTGAAAGTGTGGTATCAACAGGCATGCACTGAAAAACCCAGCGTAAAATGGCAGTAGGAAAAATCTCAGAAATCAGAGCCTTCTCTTTTTGGCATTTCACCTTTTGCAAATCTTATTACTTTTGACTTTATGCCATTAGGAATTGAAAGAATAAGACAATTAACCTTTCAGAATATGTGACCCAAAAGGGACACATAATGTAATAAAAATATGTAAACAATCATCAAATAGTGCAGTGCTTTCACTAAGATTATTTCTTCAGTGGTTGTTTCTAGGCATATACTAGAATGAATATGAATCATGACTTGTTATTTATGATTTACGAACCATTACAAGCGTTCATGGTATTGCACTACCAATGTTCCTGATAATAAAGATATATAGCATAGTAAATTCCTGGCTGTAAAAATGATCATTCATGGGAAGGGATATGTCTAGTGTATTTATATTTGTATAAGGAGTCGTCAATAGTCTCTTGAATTTTTACCTATGAAGAACAGACTAAAGAAGAAAATAAAGAAAAGCAAGTGAGCTGTTAACAATGACCTATGAATTTAAGAGTCAGTGGGGTGGTGAGGCTCACAGCTACTCACTCCAACAGTTTCACAGTTGGAGGCCATTTGTTTCACAGTTTGACAGGCCATTTGTTTATGCATTTTTGGGTAGGTTTCATTAATAGGCCAAATTGTTCCAATTGTTTTACAGTAAAAATATTCCCAGTTAGAGGAGATTATTTTTGTTTCCATTTTTGCAAGTAAAGTGATCTTCTCCTTTTGATGATCTGTAAAACAGTCATTATAATCTGTAAACTGCAGAAAGTTTTTAATATTATTTAAAATGCACAGCATGTTGAAAACATGGACTATTCTAGGCTGTGTTCATTTTATTTCCAGAAAATCCCAGAATCCCAAAACCTCAACGATGAGGTACTGCTGCTAAAAAGACATAAGTACAGGGACTCAAAACATGGTATATTTAAGGGAGAATTCAGCTGTGCAGCCTCTAATAGAGATTTATTTTTTGCCAGATATTCCTTGAGGTTTGCAGGAAAGGAGGGGTTTTAATCCACCCACTAGTCTGCATAGGACCTAGAGACCAGCATAACAAGTGCTGTTATTGTGCTTCCAAAGCTCAGGATAACATCCCTATTAACAGGAAGATTTTCTTCTCAAGCAAAAGACTGGAAGCCTGTAAACTACTGACACCGCAGTGTACTGAAATGGCTTCTCCAAACTTCATAAATGTAGCAACAAAAATATAACATGTAACAGGAAGTACCAAACCCTAATTTTTAGTATGCTCTTAAGTTTCTTAAGAGCATACTAAACTTACGTTTAACATACTTAACTTAACTAAAGTTAAGTTTCTTAACTGTCTTTAAGAAAGTTCACACCAGTGGAAAATATGAAAGAGTGTAAGCAGTATTAGCACCAGAGTATGTCTAATTCATAATTACCTACTTCGTGCACAGCAACAATTTATAAGCCCTCTATTCACTGGCAATTTGAAAAGAACTTTCAGATGAGATGTGTGGTAAATTTCAGTTAGACTAGGAATGCCTTGGAGGGCCAGTTAAATGTCCTGGTATTTATGCAGACATCAAAGATCTAGTTGTTTAGACAAGAAAGACAAAGGCCATCTCACTATTCCGAGTATTTACAAAGAGTAAAAAAAAAGAGCCTATTTCAACTTAGAATTTTACCATAAATAGATGTCCCAGTTACAAAAAGCATTACCCGCTCTGATACTCCAAACTCCTACGTCAGTATCCATAACTTACAATCTTTATATTTTCTTTTTTTTTTTTTTTAAATGTATGCTACTGCATGGATAGAATAATACTGTCTTGCAAATAGTAAGATTTTGCACTCACGTTTTGTTGTAATTTTCATTCATAAGTACCAATGGAGTTCAGAATAAGTTCAGATATTTTAAAACCTTAGAAAATGAACAGGCTTAGATTATTTTGTGGACCACATGATAATGATATGAGTTGTCAACTTCCAAACCATATGGATGAGTTGCATTTGAATTTGCCTCTCCCAGCTTTTTCCTGTTCACTGTTGTTCTTTCTAACCCAATTGCAACGTTTGCCAGAAGAGGCAGTAGAATCACTTGGGTTTATCACCAAATAAGCACCTAAACTAATAAGTTGCTAAATCAATGAAGATTAAAAAAAAAAAAGCAAGTTGAGTAAAAAGTCAGTCAGCTACTAATCTTCTAGGTGCTAATTGCTAATACACAAAATTGCATTAAAAAATGAGTACTTCCATTACACTGTTTTCTGGTGTAAATCTATGTTTTGCCTTTATTACAGGTCACAGGCTTTCATCATCAGCTAAGTAAGGTGAAAGGTAGATCATTACTACTCATACAGTGACAGTCTGATCCTAAATCCTCAAAAATCAGGGGAAATATAATCTGAACTCTGAAATAATAAAACGTTAGCCTTTCACAGCCGGTTGTTCTATCCTTGTGGTCACATGTTAGACAGCTCTGTGTACCTGCTTTGATAAAGAAGGCCTTTCATAACTAATTTCGAGCAAGTGTGACTTCAATTGCATATTTAAAAAATACTGAAAGGCACTAATAAAACAAAATCCCAGTGTAGGCAAAGGGCAGGGAGTTGTGTACAGCAAGATCTTGGCATGCAGGCATTTTGCCGCCCTATAAATGCAGAGAGAATGTGTTTATCAGTTCTTGGTAACCAATATGTTTACTCATGTGTTCTTTTCAGTGTGATGAAGTAGACCTTGGTTATCTTTGGCTCTGCTTCTTTATATACCACCAAGAACAGAGAAGACACTTGTAAGAGTTCTGGAGGGTGTAGAACGTCACACCTTCACCTCTGTTTTTTCTCTTTCTTTCTCTTTCTCTTTCTCTTTCTCTTTCTCTTTCTCTTTCTCTTTCTCTTTCTCTTTCTCTTTCTCTTTCTCTTTCTCTTTCTCTTTCTCTTTCTCTTTCTCTTTCTCTTTCTCTTCCTCTTCCTCTTCCTCTTCCTCTTCCTCTTTCTCTTTCTCTTTCTCTTTCTCTTTCTCTTTCTCTTTCTCTTTCTCTTTCTCCTTTCCCCTTTTTCCTTTTCCTTTTTCCTTTTTTCCTTTCCCCTTTTTCATTTTCCTTTCCCCCTTTTCCTTTCCCCTTTTTCCTTTTCCACCTTTTCCTTTCCCTTTTTCCTTTTCCTTCTTCCTTTCTGCTTTTCCTTTTTTTTTTTTTTCCTTTTTCCTTTGTTATACACTGGAGTCAAAGAATGGCTTCCTGAGGGAACTGGCCAATGACTCAGAAAACCATTTTTATGTGTCCCGCAGGACTCCCTCTGCACACAGCCATTCACTCTTGCTACTGACTTTCAGCAGCAGAGCCATCCAATGGAATTTGCATTTGTTTGTTTCTCATTGACACTGCTTCTAAGACACCCAAAATGTGGGAGGTGAAATGACGCTGTCTATAGAACATTAATGCTCTACTTTATTAAATATTTATCTGGTTATAATTTCAGAGACAGTAAGCCACTTCCAGTGTCATCAATGACTTTTACAGCTGACAAAATGTATTTCTGACAATTCATTTCACTGCTCTGCACTGAGGTTTCCTCCCCATTTCAGTGACATAAAGGCTTTGTCTTTGAAATACTTTGTGGTCAATGCAGTTAGCAAGCATAATCTTCATAAAGATTTAGTATCAATTTCTAAGAAATATTTGTGAGATGATATTGCCACTTTCTTTTCATGTTAGTATTCAACACTGCTGGTGTATGAAATTAAAAGGCAAATTCTAACCCTAAATCCTACTGAGAAGCAGTTAGTCATGTGAGTTGTCCTGTACCTCCTCGGTCTTCTTTCTGATCATCCATTTTCCACTTATCCTATAAAGGAATGAAGAAAGAAGCTTTTGTCCTTATTGGTACTTAAAGTTCCCATAGGATCTGTAGAATTTAATCCTATAATAAAGAAAGATGGCCTCTTACAGATTCATAAATTTTTAAGGCAATAAAACAGGTCAAAGAATTCTTCCTTATGTTTCTGTGTTAAGAATCATAAATTCCATTTGAACTAAAACGAGTTCTTAGAAAGTCACTCTGTATTCATTTAAGCGGCTTGTACTCATATAATGAAGAAATCCTTATATCCCTAAATAAATCTCACAAGACAGAGTCCCAGTGTGGCAAGAACTCAGAACAAGGAGTAGGGAAGTTAAAGATTACTTAAGAAAAAATAATATGGGTAAGATGTAATTGTAGAAATATTACAGTAGTGAAGTTATCAAATTCTGTCTTCTGAAATCAGAATAGAGTTGAAATTCATCTGTTAATATTAACTGAACCAAAAAAAAAAAAAAGGGGTCTACACAATTGTCTATGTCTCAAGGATCTACACAATTTCATTATTTCATCCATTTCTGGTCAATCTATGTGTAATCTATCTATATGTAATTTTTTTTTGCTATCACACATATCAGCAACTTTTCAGAACTTGAGATAAAGACATAAAAGTCTTGAGAAATTAATACAGGGTCACTGAGAAAAAACAGGATGAAATGGCAGCTTGCAGTAGAATCCAAGTCTGCTGAAACTACTCTCAGATTTTAAAATGCCTTATTAATCTGCTTCGTCATTCTTGTTTGTCTTTACTCTTCTGGGTTTTGGCCAGGTCCTAAAGCAGAACAGGCATTTGTGGAACACAAATGACATATTTAATAAGGTGTAGTGAAGTGTATTTTAATTATATTATTTGTCAAGAGAACAGTTTCAAAGCATGTTATGTTTGACTGTTATTTCAAATGTTGCAATTTGGACCATATGTGACTTAATCACAGGGATTTAAGCCTTAATATCCACTCACAGTGGCCTATTTCTAATTATTTTTGAGATGTGTTGAAATGCTGAAGAACATCACCATGTCCTTCAGAGAAATTAGTAAAATAAGAAGCATTATTTGCAAACCAAAACAGCTACCTTGCAAAAAAAATTGGGGATTCCACTTCTGTCAACAACAGATCTCCTTTCTCCATATGATATGGTGAAGAATTTTGCAAAAGAATCACAAGGGCAGGTCTTTTGTAAAGGCAAGTGTAAGCCCTATGTCGTTAGGAATGGCATTTAAAAACTAGAGGAAAATAATAGTTTAAAAAAAAAAAAAGGCTGAACAACAGGATGCTTAGAGCACCAGAAAAATATATTTGAGCCCATGGGTTTACGTAGCTAGAAACATACACTAAAGACTAGTTCCCTGACCATGGATGGATATCCCTTTCTTTCCAGTAAGACTATTCTACACCTACCACTGGGTTGGTCTGTTCTATCTTAAGCAGCTCTTTTGGGTAGGCTTGAAGTGTTTGGGTTTTTTCAGCTGAATTTGGGAAAGAAAACTCATTCTTGGATTTGCTTGAGCATCTTCTTAGGCTGTAGAATTGTCATGCTTCCTAGCAGTATTCTTGAGTAATACTGCATTTTGCTCTTTATTGTGCTTCATTTCTTGCTTTGATTTTATCCCCTTCCTATTGGAAATTTGAAGAGCTAAAGATAAAGCAAGACAGAAGTAACAGATTTTTATAGTAAATAATTGCAGTTGAAGGGAGATGGCAATTTGATATGAGAAGCTGTGACTCTCCTGACCTAAGTCTGCAATGTTGGAGGTTTATTTTTCTGAGTTTCTGAAACCTTGGGATTTTCCAGGCAAGTCAAATTTGTTGTGATATTCCTCTCCAGAAGACAAGATAAAAATGGCTTCTCCAAGACTGGTACAAGATTTGAAGAGTACCTAAACCCCGAATATCCTGGACATGCAGCCTCATTCCTAGGATGTTGTGGAAGAAGCATTCTCCACTGAAAGCACCAGTAGCATTAATTATAAGAACGTGAGTCATGATGGATTAAGTAAATTCACAGAAGACCATCTGGGGCTCTGAGTACCACAACGTCCAAAGTGTAACACTGAGCCAGATGACTAGGCTGTGCCAAGGAGTAGGATAACAAGCATACTTCTGTGCCTAGTATTTCCCCTTCTACAGGTCTAAGCAGCTGCTGCTTTGCCATGACCACCTTTTACAGGTGTGTGGACAACAGATAATAAGCTACAATAAGCAGCTTATCCATGCAGGCCAGCTGCAGATCACTGTTTCTGTGCGACTGTTTCCGTGAAACACGATATCACACAGACATCTTCATCTGAAAAAGACTGGCCTTTCTTTTTATCTCTTCATTGTCTTCCTTCACCTTTTTGAGGAAGGTTTGGTGGATGGGAATTTCCAGTTTGGGGACTTTCCCTAGCGTTCCTTGGTCTGAGTTTCTGAAGTTGTCACAAGTGATAGTCCTGAAGTTATCAAATGCCTCAGTGATACACATTGTGCCAGCAGTGTGGCTTCATCTCTCTTACTACCTAGAATTTTTAAACTAGTGTATAGGATAAGTAGGTCAAAATATGAAGCAAGAACATTTCTATTTGTTTTGTCTGAAACCATGCATCCAAGTAGATTTTCTCAGTAAGGAGACATCTGTATTTCTTTCATGTGTAACTGCATCTTACAAACACTTTATGAAGTTCAGTTTCTGTAAATGCATTAGGAGCAAGACAAGAAGAAGCAGCATCTTTGTTCATATTTCCTAGTCTTTTTTAATGATTCATCACTTGCCTCCAAATGTTTCTCATTGAGCTTTCTTTATGACTGCATTTCCAGCATTTGTCTCATTGTTCTTTTGCATTTTCTGCCCATACTCTTTACTTATTCCTGCCTCTCTTAAAACCACATGGATCACATGAGGAGTAATCCTGGTATTATAGTAATTTAGGGAACAGAACGGAATCACAGAATCACACAGAACAGAATTACAGAATATTTTAGGTCAGAAAAGACCTTTAAAATCATCGAGTCCAACCGTAAACTGAACACTGCCAAGCCCACCATTAAACCATGTCCCTAAGAACCACATCTACTGTCTTTTAAATACCTCCAGGGGTGGTGACTCAACCACTTCCCTGGGCAGTCTGTTCCAATGCTTGAAGTCTCCTTCAGAGAAGTAATATTTCCTAATGTTTAGATTTAACCTCCCCTGGTGCAACTTGAGGCCATTTCCTCTTGTGCTATCACTCGCTACTTGAGAGAAGAGACCAACATCCACCTCACTACAAACCTACTTTCAGGTAGTTGTAATGAGCAATAAGATCTCCCTTAACAATCATTCTTAAACCAAGTTACAGCAATCACAAAAAGTTTACTCTATTACTATTATTCAAAGAGATTTTCTGCTGTTAACTCAACAATCAAACCCAGTTATGTGGCATGCGTCTCACTGGAGTCTCTATGTAATGATTTATGACTTGATTCCTGTCATTTGCCCTCTCACCCTCAGCACAAAATGTGTCAGAATCACAGTAGAAAATATAAGAAGTAGCAAAGTGTTATGGAACGTTTTTTCAGGTGAAAAAAAATATCTAGTTAAACAATTAGAAATCTCATTGCAGTATTTGCATCTCAATTTTTCTATCATCTTTTTCAGGTGAAAATAATTGCTTTGCATGACATGACATCTAGAAGAGTAAATGTGGTGAATAATACAGCATAATCATAGAATCATAGAATCACAGAATCATAGAATCGGTTGGGCTGGAAGGGACTGTAAAGATATTTAATTCCAACACCCTTCTCAGGGACACTTTCTGTTAGATCAAGTTGCTTAAAGCCCCACCCAATCTCATCTTCAACACCTCCAGGGATGGGATATCCACTACTTCTATGGACAATCTGTTACTGTGCCTCACCACCCTCACAGTAAAAAAATTCTTCACATCTAATCTATATTAATCTTTCAGATAAAATCTGTTACCCCTTGTCCTATTACTGCAATCCCTGATAAAAAGCCCCTCCTCAGCTTTCCTATGGGGCCCCTCTAAGTGCTGGAAGGTTGCTATAGGGTCTCCCTTGAGCTTTCTCTTGTCTAGGCTAAACAAGCCAAACTTCCTCAGATTGTCCTCATATGGAAGCTGCTCCAGCCCTCTGGTCATCTTTGTGGCCCTCCTCTGGACTCGCTCTAACAGATCCATGTCCTTCATGTACTGAGGACTCTACTGAGGACTCCAGAACTGAACATGCTTGTCCAGGTGGTGTCTTGCAAGAGCAGATTAGTAGGGGAAAATCACCTCCCTTGACCTGCTGGTTATCCTTCTTTTGATGCAGCCTAAGATATGGTTAGCTTTCTGTGCTACAAATGCACTTCACCAGCTCATGTTGAGCTTCTCACCCACCAGCCCCCTCAAATCCTTCTCTCCAGGGTGTCTCTCAATCCATTCTCTGCCCAGCCTGTATTTTTGCTTGGGATTGCCCTGATCCTGCAGGGCCTTACACTTGGCCTTGTTTAACCTTATGAGGTTCACACAGGCCCACATGTGAAGACTATCAACGTCCTTCTGGATGCTGTCCCTTCCTTCCGGCATGCCAACCACACCACTCGTCTCAGTGTCATAGGCAAACTTGCTGAGGGTGCTCTCAATCCCACTGTCTATGTTTCTAACAAAGGTGTTAAAAACCAACCATAATAAGCCTTCGATAGGCCCTTCCAAAATTTTTAAGAAGGTCCTTTATTGGAGCATGGATAATGACAACTGTATTGTGGAAACAGCTGACTTAGCAGTTGCAAAATACATTCATATGTTTTTCTGCTTGAAATGATCTAGGTGGCCAGAATGCTCTTTGCATGTTTCTCTCATGCATGTCCAAAAAACAATACTGAAAACAGGATTGAAACATGGGGCAATTGAATTTGCAGATGGAGAGTGTCAGAACTTCCTCTGTGTATCATGAAACAGGGAAAGAAAAAGTTAAATGCCAAACAGAAACAAAAGACAACTGGAAAATATTTTGCCCATTTAATAAAAGGATGCAGACTTTCCTTTAAAATATTGCACAAGTCTTCTGAGCAAAATGATTTGCTTTTGCCTTCTGGATACTACTCTGAAATGGAATCTCATTAAATTTTAATTGGATGCACCTTTTTCTAAATATACACAGTTTTTAAAAACATTCCAAATATTAAAACAAAACTCTCATCAAAGCCGTTGTGACAATGTACCTCTACTTTAAAAATAATATGTTAAAATACCAAAGTGATACTTTCACTTTTGTGACTGTTTAGATCACTGAAGTCTTTTGTAATAGAACTATTACGGTCATATCTGTACAATTAAACAAAGATTGACAGGAAACATTCCCAGTCACAGAAACTGGATTGTCTATATATCTAGGTTATAAGAAATGTCTGTTTCTAGGTTATAAGAAATCTAGGTTATAAGAAATGTCCATAGTGTATTTTTGGTCCACAATAGCTAGCTCACTTTCTCACAGATCCTGGTGAAGCTCAGGGACTAGACAGATGAAGGATTATTTCAAACAGGTGGTTTGTGTCCAGCTACGTAATTTCTCATAGGCAGTTTTGGACACAGGCTATTGAGTTCTGGATGGCCTCATTGCCAAAAGAACAATCCTAAGCAACTTTATTTTACTGGTATTGACATAACCATTGTGTCTATCCAATACTTTTGACTACGTGAAGAGTTCAAGCCCAGCTGTTACCACAGAGATGACTTCACTTATTTAAAGAATTCCTTTCTGCCTCCATCCAAGTCCCCATAAGAAGTAGAGTTTTCTGCCCCTACCCGCACCAGTCTGAAATTTCATGGTTTTCCCACTTCTGGACTGAAGTTTGATTAAAACCTGATTAAAATTGCCAGTTTGTGGCAAGCAGTCAGTACTATGTAATGCTACAATTATTTCGTTCTTGGAGAAGTTTATGATAAGTGCTATTGTACCAGCAACTTCCTTTAAGTAAAAAAAAAAATCAATTAAGAAGTGGACAAACCATTCAAACATTATATATATACTTGTAAAACAGCAGTCTGCACATTTGTTGCCAATCAATGAATTTTATGTTTCCCTTATTCTTTGTTAAAAAAAATATCCCATCAGATGGTACTCCCCTTTGGAGCCCCACTAGCAAAGAGGTGCTGAATGTCATCTTTTAACCAGTCCAGATCCACTACTGTCTCTGGTTTGCCCTCCATGGAATCCTTCCTCCATTCTGCAGTTCCTTGCTTAAGGAAAATTGCCTTTTCCATAGCCCTCGGGCTTCTGAGTCCCCATATTATACACCTTCTAAAAGCAGGGATAGATGTTCAGCATCCTTTTGGCAGTTACCTTGTGGGAATAAAGCTAAATGTAGGAATAAGGCTAATGTCAGAACCCTAAAATTTTATGAGTATAGGGAAGTTTTTCTTTGAAAGCAAAGTTAGTGAACATGCAACACACACATGATTGGTACATTTTTTCTCAGAAAGGGATACAACTACTGATCATCTCTGTAGTCCTCCTCTGAACCCACTGCAACAGGCCCACATCTTTCTTGTGCTGAGGACTCCAAAGCTGGATGCAATACTCAAGATGGGGTCTCATGAGAGCGAAGTAGAGGGGCAGAATCACCTCCCTCAACCTGCTGGCCATGCTTCTTCTGATGCAGCCCAAGATATAGTTAGTCTTCCGAACTGCAAGCACACACTGATGGCTCAAGTCTCTTTTCATCCCTCAGTACCTCCAAGTTCTTCTCTTCAGGTCTACTCTTAGCCCGTTCATTCTCCAGCCTGTATTCATACCAGGAGTTGCCCTGACCCATGTGCAGGACCTTTATGTTACAAACAAAAGAATAAGGAGTTTGATCATATTCTGGACCATCTTTAATCATACACCTGCCTGAATCAATAGATTCAGACCTATAATCTTTGAATGATTTAAACCTAGCAAGAGCAGTCATTTTTTCCAAGTTTAATTTTTTTTCTACAATCTACTGTCAGATTTAAAGGGAAATACATAATGAAACAGAGGAGTCCTATCACAGGACATACCTGCAGCTTCAGACTAAAAAGTGATTATTTTAAATCCCCAGAAAAGGCCTCTAAAATTATTTATTCCTGTAATCACAGGACAGATAAAATAAGTTTCTGTTAGGCATGAACCTCCATTCACATAACTTAGGAGACTGGCTTGCGTAGTACGTTTGCCTTTAATGCTTGTTTTGACAAATTAATGAAAGGACTAATTTCATGACTGCAGTTCTTTTAATTTGGCCACCAAGTATTGGCTGAATTTCTGATGCAAACATTTAGGAAAGACTACCAGCTTGTTATAGCTGCCCCTGTAATCCCATGGGTAAGAGTGTAAGTAAAATAATCACTGAGGCTGTGCCTTGCTAAGCTTTCAAGTCAGGAAGCAAGGCCACCACTAAACTAACAGACCTCCTTCTTGCTACTTAGACCCTTCAGGAATAAAAGACTTTTTATTAGACTATTTTTGCAATAAGAAGTTAGGAACTGATCCAACAAAATGTTTAAGTATAGGCTTTATTTCTAAGATCTGAGTGTTGGTCCTTGGAAGCGATACTTGCATGAAAGTAATCCTGTGCTGAAGGGTTTTGTATTAACCTGCCTCCAGGACTATTTCTCTTCATAAAATAGGAGCCAGGATGTGATACCTTGGAGAGGAGACAGCCTGGATCCTCCTTTTCAGTGCTTCTATTGAACTCAGTAGTGTAATTGAATTGAGATTATATAATAAATTTATCTTCTGTTTTCCAAGATGCAGACTGGACTCTTCCTTAGTTTCTATACACTGTTTTGCCACATCCACATAAGCTGTCACTTAACTGTGCAAAGCATGCTTGTCAAATCTACCATACACATATTTAACAGGAATATTGTAGAGAAAACAGCAGACAGCTGCCTGTTAGCACTAACATTTTTTCATCTTTCCTTCCAAAACTTTTGCTATCATCTAGACAAATAATGTCTCCCTTATACTTTTTTTTTTTTTTTTCCTGGTGCGATATGTCCAAAAGTATGTCCTAACACACATTAATTGAATTAGGTTTTGAATCCGTCCCTGATATGAGGCCTCCATACCTATAGTACTGAATTGCTCGGGTGTTTTTAAAGCTGGGCTCTCACTACCCTTTGTTAAAGTAATTATCTCCTCCTTTCCTGCAGACTGAAACTAAGCTTGTGTGCCTCCATCTTACCAGATTTTTTCCTTCAAAATTCTTTCTGACTTTAGAAATCTGTCTAGTGTTGGCTTTCCAGGACATACAACCAGGGACAGACTATCAGCAGCTGTCAGAAGCCACACATGTCAGGAGTCTGTGTCTTGTTGATGCCACCATCTCCAGCTCCAGAGAAGTTGTAGGAACCCAAAGGCTTGTATTTTGATTCTGCCTTCCTCTGGAGGGGAGTGTTGCCAACTGCTGACAGCTGCTGTATGCATACTGTGGTTATACGAGATCAGCGAACCTTATTGTCACCAACATTTTAGTTATTCTCACTGCTTGGCAGGATTTTTGCGATAATGCAGTCAGTTGACTGAGAGGCAGGTGTCAGGAACTTTCCTGTTTACAAGTTTAGCAAAACCTGAGATCCTCCAAAGTGTCTTATATTGCAAAGGTAGGTATTGGTAAAACACCCATTTTTAGAAGAAATTTCGAAGACCAGGGAATGAAAAATATCAGTTCATCCTCATTTGAATCCAAAGACATGAAGGATGTACATAGCAACTGTGCTTTACTGGGTGGCATTTCTGTCAAATTGTTTAATGTATTAAAAAAGACCAACTCAGTAGGAGAAGTGATAGTATTATATCATAATCTGTCAGTGTGAAAGGAAAAGCTATAAATGTATTTGTAAGATGTTTTAATTACATGTAATGTCTTCAATCTTTTCCTTATCAGGTTAGTTTGTAGCTGTTTTTCTTGGCAATCCAACTGTGTAAATCACATTGCACGGACTGGATTACTCTAACACTCTGAACCCCAAAGTTCTGAAATGTCCAAACAAAATAATTCTGACAGCCAAGAGCAAAGTGTTTCCTCTTTCCTGAGGCAGAAACACACAGCACCTACATTACTCAAGAGCTTTTTTTCTTCACTCAGATCATTCTTCCCTGTAGGAGTTGCAAAAATCATCACAGAACATATCAGAGCAGGGTTTTGCAGGTGCCCCTCAGACGATTTCTCCGTCGGAGCACATCCCAGCTTCTCCACTGAAGCAGCACCTTCCACGCCAAACAGGCTGGGAGCCCACACTGAGGTCTTACATCAGTCTGGCTCCTACACATCCCCAAACAAAGCAGTCCAAGTTTACGGGGTCTGCCAGGCCTATTTGCACATTAAAGTGTACAGCTCGTCTATCAATTTCATCACACAGCTTTGGCGTCTTTGGGGTATACCAAAATAAAATCGCTGCTGGAGTGAGACTGGGATAGTCTCAGCACCACCAGCAACAAACTTGGGTCAAAAACCATATGGGAACAGCTTGATGTCTTTTCTTCTTTTTCTTTTGGCTTTTAATTACAGATATTTTGGCTCCCTCTACTTCCCTTTTTTATCTGCTTGCTTTTTCTCACAGATTTATGACAAGGAGCAGGAGAAGGCACGACCAGCAGGAGCAGAGGACAAGTTGCACTCTGGAAGGTAGGCAGGAATGTGAAAATGGAGGCCTGGGGATGGCAGCAAACCTCTCCCACAGAACACCTCCTGATTTTGGTAAGATGGGGGCAGTAGTGACCTGTCATGGTGTTTAAATAGAAGACAGCATTTGCATCAAATCATGGCTTTAACCTTGCATGCACAAATTTGACTAGGAAACTTGGCTTAAAAGTAGAAAGCCCTTGAAGTTTCAAGGGACTCAGGCTTGGGGTTTTGGAAAAGCCTGTATGGAAGATTAAAATGTAGTTTTGAATTCTTGAATGCTCAAAATCTGGGAGGTATTTGGATGCAGAAACATTTTTTCAGCTCAAACAAAATACATGAAAATGGTGGCTACTCCACTCTCAGGCACATTTGGGTAGGAACTTCTCAAAGAACCTTGTTCTTCAATTTCAGTATTGAAGATGGAACAAGAATATTTATTATCTTCTCTGTTACACATCATGGTCATAAATTTTGAAAGCAATGGGAATATATATGAATTTTGGAGAAAGTGCTCCAGGAAGGAATTTTTTGGATCATGGCTAAATGATGTGAGAAGTTTTTACAGAAGCCAAGAGGCCCTTCTTTATTTGTTCATGAGAATGCTCAGTAGTAGAAACATCCTGTGCCAAGCTAAATGGCCTTTCAGTAAACTAAGAAAATCATGCAAGTAAGGAACCAAAGTCTTGTAAACAAGGATACACAGGTAAAAGTCATTAATTTATTTTTTAAGAATGCAACCTTTGGCCAAGAAATGTCTATAAGCATCTCTCTGTGTGAAGCACTTCAATGAATTGAGCAGAAGTGACTGTGAATTCCATATTTTTTGAAATGTTTTTGCTGAACATTGTGAAATGTGAGAGGGTTCTGTAGAAGCTGCTTTCTGCCTGAAAAAAGCACCACAAGATGGCATCTTCTGGAGATAAATTATAGCATTTAACTTTTTTAAAAAAATAAATGTAAAGGACTTACTGGACTTAGGGTAGATATGAATGAAAAATGCAACAGGGATCGAGCGATAAGGTGGGGAAGCATAATGTTATGTTTGGCGTCTATAAATATGCAATCCATGACTGAAAACATTTATATATATATCTAGCTTTGTGACTAACCTAGTAACTATACTGTACGTGTATACACTACATACTTGTAACAAATGACAGGTTTTAAAGTACATTTTTCATCCCTTCATAGCAGATTTAGCAATAAGTTACTAAATATGCAAAATCTATTCAGCTCACAATGGTAGCCGCAAAATACAAACACATCCCAGTTCCTTTAATTAGAATACCAAAACAGTATTTTCATGAGTGGTTATGGATTTAAATAAAAATGAAGAAATTTCTGGAGATATTTTATAACTGGTAAAGAGGTGTAAATGAGAACCAAATTGTTCCTTTCTGCTGTAACTTTTTTATTTCTAAATAATGTAGCTGTTAGGTATGCATGCACAAATACATCTCATATTTTGCACACACACACAGGGCTAATATGTATCAAGCACACTTTTCCTTGAAGGACATTTCTTTTTTCACCTTTTTTTTTTTTTTCTAAACAATTATCAGTAGTGTTCCAAAGTCAAGTTGTTTTAAAAATACTACCACTTTTAAAGTGTTTGAAAGAAGTTCAAGTATCACCTTCCCTGGCAAAATATTTTATCAACAGAATTGTATTTGGCAGGTGTGCCTTAAGACATTAGTATTTAACTTCTCTAATCTCAGCATTTACTAATGTCTAATCCTTCTGTTGAGGGATACATTGCCCTGGTTTTAAAAACAGCCCAAGGGGAGCAGGAATGAGTAAGGATCAAAAGTGGCCTCTTGATTCATTTAAGCTGATTTCCAGTCCAAAGGGAGATTGTCAAGAAATGTAGTTTTCGATAGACTCTTTCAGTACTTTTGTCATTGGCTCCTTATTTCAGCTCTGGAGTGCCTTGTATCTTTTCAAGGGTATGAATAGTATAGATGGTTCATTTTCCTGTTGACATCAGTGCCTTTTTCAATTTGGAAAGCATTTTCCTCTGTTACTGTTGGAGTAGAAGTTATGATGTTTTTTCAGATGTTTACCAGTGTGTCTGTCAGGTTGTCCAATGCCAGGAGTGATGGCAGTATGAGATCTGACACAAAAATCCTGAGACTAACCCTATAGGTTGGGAACTAAGAGTGGGAGGGGAGAGACAAAGAGATGATTTTAGAACATGTTCTAACCCGTCACATTGAGACAAAGCTCAGCTCAATCGCTTCAGTTGGTACAAGGGCACATGTGTCCAAATATAGATGTATTCTTATCCTTGGTTGGAAAATGGCGATGTGCAAGAATGAACAGCAAGATAGCATCAAGTTTCTTGTGAAACTAAAGAAATCCAAGACAGAAAATTTTTAGTTCTTGACTGAGGCTTATGGTGAAGAGTGCATATCTTATGCACACATTTCTGAATGGCACAGATGATTTTCAGAAGTCAGGGAAAGCGTGAAATATTATGATTGTGCAGGCTGCCGATGCACTGCCGTTATCAATGACAACATTGAAAAAGTGAAGGATGCGATTTGAAAAGGCAGAAGGCTGGGTGTTCAAGCAGTAGCTGAGAAAGTTCATTTGGACAAGAAAAGTGTTTGACACATGCTAACAGAAGGATTGAACATGAAATAGGTTTGTGCAAAAATGGTTCAAAAAATGCTGTCAGATGAACAAAAAGCACTTTGCAAGGTATTGTGTTTGGATCTTTTGAAATACATTGACTAAGAAGCAGATTTGTTGCATTTGGTAAGTGCTTGTCATGAAGCTTGATGTTTAGTAGACATGATCTGGAAACCAAGCGATAATCAATGCAGTAAAAGTCAGCAATATTTCCAAGATCAAGAAGAGTACACATGAGTCCTTCAAAGTTCAAGGCAATGTTAATTGTTTTCTTTGATACCCATTGTATTGTGATGGCAGAGTGGGTTCCCAGCAGCCAGACAGTAAATCAGCAGTATTACATTGAAATCTTGAATTTGTGTGAACCTGTGAGAAAAAATGACCGGAATTGTGGAGAAGTAGGTGGATTTTGGACCAAGACAATGTTCCAGCCCATGGTGTTTTGTTTGTGAAGCTGTAGCTAATAACAACATCACTTCACGTGAGCAGCCACTTTTTTCACCAGACCTGGCTCCTCGTGATTTCTACTTCTTCCCAAAGATGAAGGCAGTACTCAAAGAAAAACCCCTTTTTTTTCAGTAGAAGGTGTGAAAACAAAAATGACAGAGATCCTCAGCAGTCTTTCAGAAAATGAACATTTAATCTTTTTCTTTTTTTTTCTGTGTACTCACACTGAAATAAAACAAATAGCTTGCAGTGATAGTTCAATACTAGATAATTGACCCCTGGAGATTTGCCGCACAAACCAGTGAAACGCACTTGAGTCTCGCAGTGTAAAGCATTTGAAACGCCTTCTAAGTCAATATTATTGTCAGTATTATAATCTAAGTCAATGTTGTGATCTAAGCCATTGAAGCAAAACACAGCAGAAATGTTATTTAAATTGTATAATTCTTTCCACTTCCACATGCAGAATTTAAGTACAGAGCACTTCAGGGCAATATCCTTCTATAAGATGTATTATATTAAATTTAGACACTAGAGAAGATCCTTTACCTTGTTATTAAAAGGTATGAAACATTTCAAAATCTGAAGGTGATAATTGCTTGCTTCAAATAATTTCATTGACTATCTCAGACTTTAATACATCCACTTGCTCTGAGGTTCTATCAAAATATCAAATTTCTTCATTTACTGGCAAGTATTTTAATGGCAAATTAACTTTTCTAATATTATTGAATGAATTGAGCAATAACAATTCAATAGAAAGTGTGTTTTCTGAAAACTAGTTATTATAGTATGTTGCCTGCATCTGTAGAATATTCTTATAAATTGTAATTTCACATCCCTGCAAGACTGTACAGATAAATAAGACAAATCAATGTTGCGTATTTTTAAAGACATCATATTTTTAGATCAGAATGTCAAACACAAGATTTAAATGCGGGTCATTTGCCACATGGTTGAAACCATACAGCCAGCAATTCTTCCTTATGATTAACAGAGGTCTTATTTGGAAGTATGGAATTTATGGTTTCTGATAATATGATAATATATTTTCATTTGTGTCAAGCACTATAGGCAAGAATTATATGTACCTAAAAGACTAATCAAGGCAGAGAAAAACAAGCAAATCTATAAAGGCAGGAGCCAAAACATTGCAAAACAAAAAGTGGAAGAAAGAATCTAGTATAATCTGACGTTCCTATCAGTCACACTGACCTGTTCACAAACTTCTAAATGATGTCAGACTGTAAAAATGGATTGCTTCACTTTCTAGGTAAGTCAGAGATAAGTGAGTTTACTGAACACAATGCTTTTATAATAGCCATTAATCTTCACGGAAAAATATACTCTGTGTGCTCTGGAATGCACTGCATCCATTCTCCTCTGAAATCTCATCTTTGTTCCTAGTAATTACCATCTGTTTCTAATTTATGACATTATATGTCGGTGGCAAAGACTATTCAAGCTTCTGTGCACAATATGAGCTAAGATAGTTAATATATTTTATATAGTAAGGCCATATTGCTAAAATCAATCAATAAAATTGAGCTTGTAAAGCAGAATGTAATGTACTTCTGCTGATGCCAGTTTAAATAAAAGTAAAAACTGGAGACCATTTACTGATCTTGCTGTGAGCAGCCCATACATTCTGCTTGTGTGTATGTCAATTACAAAAAGTCCTCACAAATTAAACTTTGTTGTGGGAACAAAAGAAAGCAAAATTCCTGTATCAACAGGTTTTTTTCCCATACATGAAACTAGTTAATGTAGATAGCATTATACTGCAAAGAGCTCAAGATTCAGTCTTGCAGGAAAAGAATGGACATTTACTGAGAAAACTCCAAGATTTGCACTTTCTGACATTTGGTCTTTGAATCAAATTGAGCATCTCAGAATCTGTATTTTAACATAAATCAGATTGCTAAAGGATCACACTGCAGCAGCTTTGAGACAAACACTTTACCTTCTTTATTGATTGATGCATCGTGTCAAGATTCGAGGAAAACGTAGCCCTTCAAATAGCTGCTTGCTTCCCTGCAAATTCCAGGAGAGATTCTAATCCTCCTGGATTAGAAGGAGAAACATTTCAAGAATATGAACACCCTGGGTTTTGAAGGGGCAGATGGGGGTATTTCTCCCCTGAATACAGATGGCCTATACTTCCAAAAAACCCCCACTTCCTCTATCCAATGAGCCAAGAACCCATGTTACTCTGGCTTGTCAAGTAATTTTGGGGCCTGATCCGAGACCCAATGAGATAAATGGAAACAATCCAATGGTTGATTTCCCAGTTGGCTTGGTTGAACCTGTCTAGTCCAGGTATCTCTCCTACAATCTTTACTTCACACACATACAAAAAGGAAAAAAGGAAGAAAATAAAAACCGGACAAAGTTAGGGCAACCAGTTGACAAGATTTTACTTGTTCTTACAGGTTTATTCATTTTATATATGCCTAGAATGCCACAGCTGCCCTGTTTTGATGTGTTCATGGTCCTCTGCCCTGAATGCACCTTGCCTCGCACCAAGAAAAGAGCTTCAAGGCCTTCTGCAGCATCCTTTCCTCTACCAGCATTTTCCAGTGTTCAGGAGCACTTGAAATACTGCTCTTTGGATCAGGGCAATGATGAGTAGGATGGATAATATGCATGGGTAGGGATATAAAAGGTGTTTGCCAGCAGACATATTTTGCTTGTTTGTCCCAGCTTGACAATGAGAATATTTTCTTAAACCGATGCCAAAGCATCAGCTTATTTTGGATTTTCTTTGAGTTTGGATCTGTATAATATATCTTTGGAGAATTACAACTGTAGATAAAAGAGTTGTTTGTTTTGTCCTTTTTAATTACTGACTATGAATATATCAAGAGATTAAATAGCAAGGAAGGAGAAAGGATATCTAAGTTAAAGAATAGTGTTGGCACAAGAACTACCATGCATTAACCAGCCAGAAAGCTGGTCTGGAAACCATAATTCAAATAATCAAAACAATGCAATTCTGTAATTATTATACTTTCCTGGGTCTGTAGTATGGGCTAGAAATATAACCAATTTTAAGATAAAATTATGAACAGGATTAGATGAAGTGGTTTCTGAAGTATCAGGGCACTTGAATCAATGACACGAGAAGTACTTTCCAATGATGGATTGTAATATTATAAATTAAACTACTGTTGCTCTACTTCTTTCCTTCAAGTAACAGCATGGAGCAAGAAATTAATTTCACATCTCTATAGTCTATTCTCTGTTATCAAATATGTTTTGAGATTAAGTTGTCCTGCGTAAGGGTAGTGGAACATGTTGGCCAGACCACATTAAGAATGAATCTGGCTGAAACTTCTTTGCTGACCTTCTTGCATCCAAAACCCAAGCAAATAAATTCTGATGGAATAGAGCTCAGCCCTGGAGCTCCTGGCTGCCAGTGTTGGGCAAAACACTCTTTAAAAGTTTGGAACCAGTACCCCACTTAATGCACTGCCAGACCTGAAAATGCTGGGGAGCTCTATGTATAGACCTAGGCAGCTCTGCAGGACTGAGCTTCTTAGCTCTGGCTTATTGCCAGTCATGCCAGACACTGATAACTTGATAACAATCCATCCTTGCCTGTGTTTCCCTCTTCCTGCTCGGCATTGCAGGAGCTGGTGTTGGCCTGAAGCAGAGTTGTACTTGACCTACCTCTGAGTAGGAGCCAGGCTGTAATAAACCCTCTCAAAACAGTCTGTTACAAAGAGGGAGCACGGATCCCAGTGGCTGAAACACACCTGGGTCCTTTGCAGACTTTTCTTGTGTCCAGTGAGGAGTTGTGGGAGTAGTTTCATTGCCTACTGACAATAATCTGATTACTATAGTTATGATATATTGATGATACAAGGCAGAGTGTTTCTCTGCTCCAAATTGTTCTTGTATTTTGACCTCTTCCACCCTTAACCATCTTGCTTCATTCAGTGTACAGGATGGATGCAAAGGTGGATGATATATAGCCAGTATGCATAAACATCCTGTATTTTTCTTCATTGTCTATCCTGGGAAAATGAAATTGAGACTTCTTTTTAAGTATTATTTTCTATGACTATTCAGCCACAGGAAGACACCCATCAAAGAAACTTTCACATATGTGGCTTACATTTGCAACATGATAAACCTCTGACTATCTGAACATGCAATGTGCCAAAGAATCTGATTTCTCCCAAACTCTTCATCCCCTAGCTGCTCTCTCAGTTTGCTTCCAGTTAGTGTTGTTCAAATGTTAAAGAGAATTTCCTTCTCTCAGGAAACTCTTACTGGTTTTAAGGATCTTCTCTGCAACAGAGAAAGAAAACTTAATTTTCAAAATAATCCTTTCTGAATAGCTTTTGCTTGAGCATAGACAATTCCACTCCATGGATGAATGTGCCTGGAAGCCTTGAGAGTGCTTGGCCTTCTGACTACAAGCCAGATGCTGGATGCCCAGGAATTCCCAGACCTTCCACATGGCAGAATTACTTCTGAAATATGAATCCTGGAAATTCAGAGTTCCTGAACATGGTCTGACAAAAGAGGTAGTTTTGCTGGCAGAAGTCCTAGCTGGCCCTATTTTTACTGGCAGTTCAAAGTCTGAACTCTGATTAAGACCAACAAAGCTGTCTATTCATGAGATTCAAATTGAAGAACAGGTCTGTATTTCTCTTCCTGAGAAAGCAGGTGCTTAAAGGTAGTTGACTGGAAATACGAGGCAAAGACAATAGCTGGACATACTCCCTTGAGCTTACATCCTCTTCTGAAGACATGAATGCTAGCTTGGGCAAACAGCCTCTCTGCCCTAGGTCACAGACATAACTTCTCTCTGTGTCTCAAGGAATTCATTCTAAGACCTCCTACTTCCCAGAGGAGTACCTTAAAGCTATCCTCAAGACTGCGGAGTAAGGGTGATCTCCAGTCACTGACATAAAAGGGATTAATAGCTGGGTGAGTGAAGAATGGGGTTGTCCTGCTGTAATTCCTTGTCGCTACTGCCCAGCGTGGGTCTTCTGCCACTCTATCATTTGCAATTGCTTCCATCCTGGGCAGGTCAGAATACCCCAGACTGTCTCCAAGGGTGACTAATGCCTGATAAAATCTAACTGTTGAGGCTACTCTGTCTAGCTAAGGTTTAGCTGAATCAAAGTTTAGCTGAATCAAGCTTCAATGCTAAAATAGCATAAGATTTACAAAAGATACCTTCATTTTTCAATCCAGCTAGGATATGAGTGTTACATCTGTGAGCTGAAATTTGTAAATCAAAGGAATAATCAAGGCATGCTTCATTGTAAGCTAAGTAATAGGTTGGTGAAGCTAAAATTTTTGAAAGAAACCTGACAGATTATTACACATTTCCACAAGGAGGAATTCTAATATGTGTGCCCAACTAGCTTCATCTTTGGTAACTCATGAAAAATGATAGGTAGATGGTTAACAGTTGGTGCCAGGATCAACATCTTTTCTTTTCTTAGAAGCTGAAGATTTAAAGATTTTCCTATCAAAATGATTTATGCTAGAATTTCTGGATGCTGAAAAAATTGGCTTAACCTATATTATTCTTCTGTCTTTTGGAAAATTTATTTTTAACTAAATTATTTTTTTAAATATAGAAAGAATGAGCACTTCTTCATGAAGTCCATGAGACCACATTGTAAGCCTACTCATTATCTGTCTATTTACTTTAACACTTTTTTCAGACCCTTTATAATACTTATCACTGGAAAAGCTGCTAATTTACACAAACTTTTTACAGTAGTAATAGTATTATTTTCAGAAATGAAACCTGATTGCATGAAATCCACACACTTGGAGCTCTAGAAATTGTTACTCAAACTAATTTCCTTTGTCTGGCAGCTATTTCTGCTTTCCCTCACCTTAGCAACAGTGACCTGCAGAGTGTGACTCAATCTATCTGATGTAAATAATGTTAGAATTGTGTATTCATCTATTTATTTACAAAAGAATTAAGTCTACTTATCTATTATGAAAGATTTTGGAGGGAGATAAATGCTGTAAGAATCTTAAAAATGGGGGCAGTAAGAAAATGTGAGTCCACAGTATTGTTGCTTTTTCATGCAAAGATTAACTGTGGCCAGAAATTTATCACAATTAATATCAGTAACAAAAAGAGAGGAATTGAAGATAAAATAGAAAAAAAAAAAGAAGAATACACATCTAACTAGGATGTTGTTGAATCAGCTGGCCCTGGTGTAGGCACTTAGGAAACTGAGGACACTTACAAAACCAACTGAAGTAATTTCCAGGGTGCTAATGGCGATCTTTGAGAACACACAAGGGAATAGTGAAGTTCCGAGAACCTGGAAAGTGGCAAATATAGAAACTATATTTATAAATAGGAAAAAGAAAGAAACGGGAACTTGCAGAGGAATCATCCTAACTGCAGTTCCTGGAAAAGTACTGGAACATTAACCAACCAAACTATTTTTAAGCATTTGGAAGATAACACAGAGGTAAGTAAGAGCCAACACAGATTTTTTGAGAATAAACCTCTCCAAATTAGCTTCACTTCTACTTATGACAGAGTAGGAGGCCTTGTAGGCAGAAGAGAGTCAACAGATGCCAGAGATCTCTTGATGCTACTCAGAATTTTGATAATCTCTCACATGACATTCTAATAAGCAATTTTAAGTCTTAGTAAACTTCAGTAACATTAGTGTAAAACTGAACTGTAATGGTGAACAGAGTTTATATTTGTCCTGGAGCCAGTGTACGTGTTTGGATGGAGAGCGGTATTGTTCTTTTTATGGATAACTCCAAGTTGGGATGACCCTGAAGAACAGTAAGAGTCAGTAGTATAAACCTCAAAAACTGGAAATAAATCCAAAAATAAGGATATAGGTCAATAAACATACTCAGGCATATAGAATAGTCTGTGTAAAAAGTATGATCAACCGCGTGTGTAGCAATTCTTCAGGAAAAGCTCAGACGATTATAGTACACCACAAACTTTGCATGAAAAAACAATACCATGTGGCTGGGGAAATTGGCAAAGATTCTGAAATGTATAAACAAAATTTCATTTATAAAATATGTCTACTCAATATGATAAGACCACAGCAGGAGCGCAATGTTATGGTTTCAATGTCTTTAAATACATAACATTTGGAAAAAGTACAAAGAAGAACAATGATCAGAGGTCTAGAAAGTATAGTCTATGAAAAAAAAATGCCAAAGGAATTTGCAGTGTTTAGACTGGAAAAAAGATGGCTGGAGGGGCTGATAACACCTTTTAAGTACGTAAAAGGTAATAAATTGCACAAACTGTTCTGCCTTTACTGTGCTGAGATTTTAGGCATTGTAACTCAGACCCAGGTAATGAGACCCTGTCAGTAAGCAGAGTGAGGACTGGAACAGGCTGTCTGAGGACATTATGGATTCTCTCCCACTGCGTATTTTGAAGACCAGAATTAGACAATCATCCACCAAGAATGGTTTGGATATGTCCAGCCTTCTTGTGGTGAAGGACTTAGTGACTCTATGAGGTTTCTTCCACTCTGTTTCCTATTGGCTGTGATAAATGCAATATAAAAATAGAACACTGTTTTTATCCTTTAAATTCAGTATGTGGAGAGTTCTGAAACAGGAGATATTCATAGTATCATGTTGCTAAAGAGAACACATTTCAGGCAAGGAAAATGAGGCAACTGAAAACATCTAAAACGTCTTCAGTACCTGCTGTGTTACACTTACAAAATAAACATAATGTTCCCAAACTAAAGAGCACATCACATAGTTTGGTTAGTTCATTTGGATGTCACTTCCAATAAGAAGTTATGTATCACGTACTTAGTGGTAGTTTCTTATAAACTTCTGGGGTTTTGTTAACCATCAGTTATAACTGGACTGTGTTGTTCAGGTAATGCTCTGTAACAAAGATTCACCACCCCAAGATCATAAATCACCATAAATGATGAGGAGCTATATTAATAGGAAGGCTCTGGCTCAATTATTTACTTAATTTTTAAATATTTTTTTATAGCTATCTCAGCACACAATGCAAATGTTGATGATTATTACATCTTTTACTGTCTTTGTAAAGTTTTACTGAAGTTTGTAATGCAATACAAAACGTCATTGCAACTCCAGCATGCTGCCTCCAGAAGGGAGTCATTGTCCTGGCAGCAGAGGAGGTGCCTGGACCCTCATCCATGAAGCCTATGAGTCGGTGGCTTCTGAGCCCTGTGGCAGCACTGGGAGGCAGCAGTGGGAGACTCCCTGCTGCAGGCTCTTTCCAGTGACAGGACAAGAGGATGTGGGCACAAACCAAAACAGAAGTTTCCTCCTGAACTCCAGGAAAAATATTTTTCTTGATGATGTCTGAGCACTGACACTGGATGGCTGTGGATTCTCCACCAAAGAGATAATCAAAACCTCACTAGACATGGTCCTGAGGAAGCTCCTGTAATTGCTTCTGCTCTGAGCACTGTAGTTGAACTATTCAGTATTTTGAGGTTCATTCCAGCATTCTCAGGAGAAAGATTCAAATAGTTTCAAGTTCAGAGTTCATTATGAGCAGCTTTCTCAATCACATTTGAGCATGTTAAGATTTAAAAAAATAAATTTTATATTTTATTAAATTGATCTTTTATCATCTCTATATTGGCCCTTGCTTTCTTTTTGCTCTTAGAAATAACACTCTCACCCTAACTATTGAAAGAGGTAATGTAAGATCATAGGCTTAGAGTTCTTCCAAAAATATGTACAGCATTAGACACAATCACTCAGCTCAGAAGAGACATTTTGGATCTCCAGGATTGAGTCAACGGATTTGTGACAAATGTGCTAAAATCTCAAAATCTATGAAGTATCACTTTACAACAGGATGATACCAAGTTTAACTGTATGAGAACACTTGCTTTGGATGTCTCCATGGAAATTTGTTATCCCGAAAATTCCTTTGTTTTAGTTAGAGATAAAATTCTCACTCTATAACTCAACTAGTCCACGGTGCTTATAATCAGTAGGAAATATAGTTTATTTTGTTATGGCACATGAGATTTTAATTCTATCTTTCTGTTTAAAAAGCTAGTATCCTAACCCAGAACACAATAAGCATTAAGAAATTTCCTCTACCCCTGGTATTAAATCAGCTTTCATAAACAAAAAACTTCATAAAGACAATGTTTTATTCTGTTGAGAGAAAGCAAAAGAGAAAAATAACAACAGAAATGTATAAAAGAAGATGAAAGCTAGAACAAATTGAGCAAGAGTAGTGTGTTATTTTGACAGGGTACAGATGGTAGCAACTGAAACAAGTTTCTTAGTTGCAGGAAAGGTTTGCTGTTGTGAACATCACTAAATCAAGGCTGAGTGGCTTTCTACTGCAGGTAGCAGATATGATGAGGCAATCTGTAGGAACATCAATTAACAATTTAAAGTGCTGGAGGTGTTGTATTTGCTGCATATTTGCCTTTGGTGTCAATTTCAAGAATGAAACTGTTTTTCTCCTGGTTAAGGGCATAAAAAACTATGCCAACAAGGTCACCCCAATCTCAAGAATATCCTCCAGCGGTTAACCCTGTACATGTGTGGTACGGAACACTATCTAATTTCATTACTGCTACTACAGAATGGATATTTGCCACCACATGGTCCAGGCACCATAACAGACCACAGTAAATTAAACCCTCTTCATTTTCTCTTTGTGCTTTAGAAGCACCCAGTAAATAAAACGCTATAATATATATGATTCTGGAACAAAAAGGAACTGGATGCATATGTGCTGAGCTCTTATATTCTTCAGAGACCCTTAGAGGAGAAGGGTTATGATATTTTCCTGTTTTCCTTTGACAGTTAATATTTTTGTGATGATCCAGAATACAATGCAACAGCTTCAGTTTATTTCTCGTGCAACCTTGCAGTGATTTCTGTACATGACCAGCAGCAGATTGTGTTATGTCACCAGTAAGTCATTGTTCCATTACTTGCTGGGTTCATATTTGGTAAATATGACTCACTGAGTCATCACTGACAAGTCAGGACTAATTAACAGTTCTTCTTATGAGATCAGTCAACAATCCCTAAGCCACTACAACAGTGACTGTAAATAGCTTTGTTTAAATCACGTCATTATTGCCCCATCATTTGCAAAGGAGATTTTCTGAACATTTTCAAGTCTGACTTCTATTGAGAGTATATCTGATTATTAATTTAAAAGTTTTGGGTTCCTTTTTAAATTTGAAGTCATTCTTCCACAAGCAAAGTCAACAAAACGCTTCCTACTTATTTTTCTCATGTGACACGAGCAAATGCTTTAACCAACCTATTCAGAAAGAGATTGTGCAGAACTGATGTTTTTGCACACACTTCTTTTTGCTTCCCTGTGGTGTTACAGCATGTCACTTCTCTTAGTCATCTTCAGTCTCCCTGGAAAGACTCTTTAGCCAACACAGTTATTGAAGATGTGTGTGACAGGAATATGGAAAAGTATCCGAACTTTTCCAGGAATCTCACTACTTTGGGTACTGGTATTTGAAGTACTGCTATTTGTATTAGTCTCTTTGTCATTTACTCAGACGAATACATTTTTCAGTTAATTTGCCCTATGCTATTCACCAAGTATGTAAGTTCCAGTCTAGCTAGAACAATATTTTCCTATTTTATTTCCTTGCCATAGTTTGAGAAGTGTTTAATATGCTCCCCCTGCTGATCCAGAGGCATAGTCCAAGTTGTGGCATCATTTCCATCTGCTAACATGTCTGCCATTTTCCTGTGGAACACTTCTAATTCATTTGAGATACCACAGAAATTTTGTTATCCAATAATATATCACATTTACTTATGAGTGATGTGAAAATATGTAAACAGAGAAACTGGAAAATGTTTCCAAAAGAAGAAGGGTCAGATTCTGACATGAGATGAACAGAAGGTAATGAGCTGAATCACATAATGAAGCATAACATTCTATCTACTGTGTGGGAAAGGTTTATAAGGTATAAGAATTCCTTGATGATAAACTCAAGTCTTAGCTTTCTCCTGTCCCTTAGAAGAATTATGATATCTGATATGTGGCAAAGACTGAACATAACATCTGCACAAATACGGACATCTCTCAGCAAGGGTTGAAAGTCTCACAAGAAATCTGATGCATGTTTAAATAGGAGAGCAGTCAGCAAATGCAAATGATCCAGCAGATATATTTATTGAAGAAAATGTGAAAGCAAGTGGTAAAGTGTCTCCTTGAGATGCAAAGTACTAAGACTGCATGTAGCACTGACACCAGGAAGATTTGCTCTGTAGTCAGGATATTTAAGAATTAGGCCACTTAATCATGGTATCAAAATCAGGATCTCAATCTGGACCTCCATTATTCAAAATCGTGTCCCTATGCTCTAACAACTACATGAATATTGGTTGTTTTCTTGCAGTTTCTACAGTGTTCAGTATTAAAACAAGATCCTCATCTACTGAAGCTTCTTCAAAATGAATGACGACAGCTTCATTGAAGTAAAACAAGTGAGCACCTCGTGGATAACGCTTAAGTAGAATAAAATAGTTAGCACACTCTTCACACAGACAATCCTGACAGTGCACAACTTCCCTTTGCTTGCTTTTGTTTATTTTAAGACATAAATAGAATTAGAACAGCTTTTACAGTTCTTCCTCTTAATTAATTAGCGCTATTTGTCATTATGTGCCACTGAAATTATGGTTTGACTGGTGAGCTTGTCCGTGACTGCCATCTTCTTTAATGCATTAGACAACCATACCTGTCTGCACCAGAACTGTTATCATGCAGGTGCATTTCTGGGCAGGTTTCCTGTATCAACATGCTGAACTACTCTGTTGCTTTCCCAGTGGACATTGGAGGACTTGCTCTGTTCTGGAAATGCTTGGAAAATGCTGGAGTTGTAGCATCTGCTTAATGTAATCCATCCGATTAAGATGTGGAAATACTAGCAGTCTTACCAAAACAACAGGCTCAGGTTGATCATTCAGCCTGATCTGAGGGATCATTTGATTGAGAGATTTGTTTGTGCAGCAAAAGCACGATGAGGAGTAGCACTAGAGAAAGTGTGCAGGCTCTTCTGCCATGAAGGCATCACTGAGAGAACAGAAGCCTGCGAAATCATTCCAGATAGGTAGACTCTTTCTTTTTTTTAATATCCACACTCTTCACAAACTGCATTCCAGCCTAGAAAACACATCATGCCCTTGTTTAAGATGCCTTGAATCCCTTTGGGATACAATAGTCACATATATTTACAAGCAGTATGTGTGGGACATTCCTTTCCACCTTTGCCAGCCATTGGCATGTCACTTTGAGCAGAGTTTGTTAGTTAGGACAAGGCTACCAAAATCACACCAATAAAGTTTGAGGTGGTGGTTTTCTTTCTCTAGTTTTTGAAGCTGAACCTGAACTACAGATGTATATCTGGCTAGATGCACACACATAGTGCGAGCCGAAATAGTGAAAAAATGCGATTTCAATAATATGAAGTAATTATACAGTAATCTATGGAACAAGAAGATAAACTCCCCCCAGTAATAACTAATTGACCTTAATTCATTAGCTACTGCATAGAATAGTGCATGCATAATCACTGTAGATGTTTTTGACTGACTCAAAAATCCAGATAGCCACAAAATCGTTGAACTGCTTAGGAATGTGCCCATTTGCATCATTCCTTGCTGCCTAAGCCTGAGAGGGAAATCTTCTACCTAGCCTGTGAGGATCAGAGTGGGAAGGTAAGCAAGGAAATACTTGGCAATGATTTAAAAGTGATTTAGGAAATGGTATGTCAGCATAAGTAGGGTATTTTCAAGGATGAATCCATGGATTTTACTGCTGACCTTACGGGTAGCTTAGATTTCAGGAGGTCCTTTCAGTTCTCTGTAATATATTTGCACCATCTGTACAACTTGTCCCATGGTTTCCTAAAAAAATTAAATCTACTAGATAACTGAATGTAAAACCTTACCCTGTGAAAAATGTGACCCTGTGAAAACAGATCTTTTTTTTCCTTATGATGAAATTGTTGGAGATTTCTCTAGTGATATAAAGTTATAAAAATATATGCAGCTTTCTAGCAAATTTTCCCTACAAAAACTGCCAGCTAGGGCTAAGATCAGTGTTTGTCGCTGCCTCTTCATTTCAAATTATGAAAAGAACATGGTTTTTATATATCCTAATAGACAGACGCACACAATGCAGGTGAATGCGTTGTAATAGCATATGACTTATACCATGAGATGGTAAAACTCACTAGGCAGATACATGGTGGGTATCAGCTTGTAAGAAACAACTTTTCACACTTGAGAAATACCTTGATGCTTTTTAAAAGTGTTCTCTTAACAGAAAGAAATTTTTTTAAGAGCCATGCAAAAAATAGTTGCTAATAACATAATGACGGCTCAAAAGCAATGATGTACTTAAGTATGGTACCAAGGGCCAGCCACAGATTTATGCTCAGCGCTAAGAGAAACTCTTATCCATTACTGTCAGCCAGTGTGCTCACAGACTATGTCACTGGACGGGAGAGCAGCTGCAGAGTTTTCCTGTTTATGCACAGTTGCATCCAGCCTCTCTGGATAACTCACTTATAAAGAGTAGCTCTTTGCTATTAGTTTAATGCCAGGTTGTGTTATGCTGGCCTGATTGCTTTTTCAGTTTTACCGGTATACTAATGCAGAAGTGACACAACACACTTGAAATACCAGCAATAACTGGGTACTTGAACAGGCTTTTCTTTAAAACAATAAAACCAATAAGCATTTAGGAGATCCCTGGATAAATGAATATGGCATATTAGAAGACTGAACTTGATGACAAAATTTACCAAATAAGTAAAATGTGTGTCTCTTAAAATAGCTCTCAAAATTCTCAAAATGCGTCTCAAAAACAGCATTTCACATATCCTTGTTCCATTAGTAATTCCAAACAAAATGGCAAAAGTAATATTTATGGCGTTTAAGTCTTGCCAAATATAGTTCATGTATGTAACTCCGGTCTATTTGTGATTTCAATAGTTTCACCTCATATCCTTTATGTGCTGTAACTTGATCCAAGGTAGACCAGAGTATAATAAAATAATAAAAAATAAAAAATAGACCGTTTTTTGCTTTAAAAATGTGTTTCTATTTTCTAAATTTTTCCATGACAGAATATTTCTGTCAGTATGTGCTGAAGTACACATAAAACTGATTAATAGAAAGAGTGATTATTTTAAAAATCTAGGTCTAATCAGAAGATATAACTTCATATTATTAGGCTGACATTTCAGCAGCAAATAGCGAGGTTTCTGTAATGGAGAAAGTGTGTCAAATGTGTGCTTTGTACACTTGTCAACAAAAAATGACTTTACTAATCGTATCACGATCAGATAATAATAATACACGTAGACATAGTGTTCAAGTTTTCAGTTTCTTGGTCTCTCACATAGATCATCTGGACCTTCAGAATACAATACAAAACTTGAGAGTAGTTAAAACTAGAGGTGGAAAACTCAAACTGAAGGCATCTTCCAGGAATACAAGGCCGTATGTAGGACACTGGCATGGAGCACTGAAGCTTTTAGCAGGAAGAGGTGATAGATCTAAATGCCTCAATGCAGCAGTATCCAGAGACACCAGCTTGGATGTCAGAGGTTATAAAACTCTCTTAGCTGGCACTGAACAATAACTAATGTTGCTGAGCACAGCACCCCACCAACACAGCCCTGCTGCTTTGCTTAAGAGCTGCGAGATCACTGCCAGTTCACAGACCACAGAACCAGCTTCGGAGACCATTGAGTTTAGTCCAGGGTCAGATGCAGCATCCTGCACACTGTTGTATCCAATTGGGTTTTGAGTATCTCAAAGGGTGGAGACTCCATAACCTCTCTGAGCAACCTGTTCCAATACTTAGTCACCTTCACATTAAAAAAAAGCCCTCACCTTTTTCTATACTTAAATAGTGTTTCCTGCATTTCAAGTAATTCCCAAAGCCTTTTGTCCCACTACTGGAAATACTGGTAAAGATCCTGGCTGTATCTTTTTTTACTGCCCCGCAACACTGTGTTTGTAAAACCTACCCTGAGTCTTCTCTTCTCCAGGCTGAACAGCCACAGCTCTCTCTGCCTCTCCTCATTTCATTTATCTGTACATGACACTGTGTTGTACTTCCTAGAATTGCTGTGCCCTAAAGGAGATTTTTTAAATTGCATCTTGCAAGTATCTAAATTTTATAGATACATACATTGAGATGACTCGGATTCGTGTACAAGAATATTATAAATCCATTTTCTTAAAATATCAAGAGAACATTTGTGAAGAGGAAGTACAAGTTCAGGGCTCCTGTATTTAATAGATATATAATGGCAGGCTGCACTGGAAGTTAGTAATTTCCTGAGAAATATACGCCTGAAGCTGAGGATACAGTTTCATCCTGTGCGCATCTGTAGACTCCTTAGTCCCATATGTAAAGAAGATGTTGGGTTTGGTTTTTTTTTTGCTTTTTTTTTTTAACTGATGTCCTGAAAACTCCTTTTCTCTCCACCTTCTTCTTTCATTCTCTGGATTATCGGCTCTTTCTTTAAGCGACATCTGGCTGTGTCTTCTGGATAGAGTTCAGAGACTCGGAAAAGAACCAGCTATGCTCGTTGGTTAAATCTTTATTGTTCTCTCTCTTGGTTTCAAGTCTATGTTACAGAGGGCTTGAAATACATTATAAGCATATGTACTGCATGTGAATGAATGAGACTGGGCGGGCAGTTATCCAACAATGACTGTGCCTAAATGCAATTCCGACCCTAACCACTTCACTGCAATGCTGTAACAGAATGGCATCCTGTTGGCACTGTGCCATGACTTAAAAAAATATGTCTGGTTTCAGCCTTTGGGGATTTACAGTTCCTACCAATTTTTAGTCACTAGATGTCAGGGCTTTTTCTGTCCGTACCCATCCTGACCACAATATTGTGCTTCTGTAGTCCAGAATACTGCACGCACTTTTTATCTGCTCTGGGCCTCAAATGTGTGGACAGAATATGCTGATGAATGTTATCAATGTAAAGTTAAAGTAATGATTTTGTTTATTTGAGTATGTGAAAAAAATAAGAGTCTTGACAAATATTTCACTTTCAAGCACAGTGCTTAATGAACTGACTAAAGAAAATCATTGAAAATAACGAGCTCTTTGCAGCAGTATGCCTCGGGAGCTGTAGCAGCTACAGTATTTACTAAAGAGAGCACCATTGACTCCAAGGCAGGCAACCGTGACCCTGGAGTTTGTCTGTGGTACAAGACCTTCTCTCTGTAGCACTGAATTCCTGCAGAATTTAGATAGTCAGCAGCTAGGTCTTCGCTGCCTTGTGGGGTGTGTACTCTGATCCTTTATGGCCAGTAAAGGTAGTAAAACCAGAGCATGGGCCATTCTCTGGCCATAAGATCAATAATCCAACCTCTTTCCTGCCCTCAAATTGGAGCTCTATTACCCTCCCAAAGTAGGGAGTCCCCATCCAAAACTCATACTGGGAATGGAACCTGGCAGAAGCCACACCTTCATTTGTGCCCAGCAGTGTCTGGGAGAGGGACAGCAGCACAGACTGTGCAGCACGTGGACTGTCATTCTGTAGGACCAGCCAAGTGTCAGGATGTGAGCCTGTGCTTTGTCTTTCCCAGTTTACTAACAAGGGCTGAGACATGCCAACTGTAACACCCTGGCCACAACAGCCTGGTGGATGACATGAGGATGTGTCATGCTGACCTTGCAAACCTCAGGCTGCCTTCAGAGACAGGTGTGCCCTCCAGATGGCTAACACACAGCCTTCCCAGTAAGTGCAGAAGGGACTTGAAATGCCTTTTAAGCTATGCGTCATGGAACTAGGCATCCTTCTGCTCTCTGCACCAATAGCCTCAGTTTTTGCCTCCATCCAGGCTCAAGCCTGTTCCTTGGAACCTCAAGCACTGTGCCATCCCTCACTAATCATGTATTCTTCTGTCTGCTGTCACTGAGCAAGGCTGAGCTGTTCTTTGAAAAGTATGCAATTTGACTCTTAAGGTCAGAGAGCTTTTGTCTGTATGTCAGTAGCCACTAAACCTACTTTGGAAAGTTGGTCCTTTTTTTCCCTTGATTGTTGCTATAACGTCATTAGAGTTTGCACTTGGATTTATGCTTAAATATTGCTTAAAATCTACATAGATATATTTACCATTAATATTTTTAACTGCTCAAATCATTATTACACTTTGTAGCACTACTATAGTTTGGTTTCCATACTCATCCAGGCTTACAATCCCTTTCACAAAAGAGATCACTAAGATCCAGATATTTGAGCATGATTCGTGCATTTGTTCAGAAGAGATCAGAGCATAACCCCAAAGGAATTTCACACAGGCTGCTAAACAAGTGACACACTTCCCACACTGATCAGTACTGAAACAAAGCCATTAACTGAGGAGTAGAAGCTTCCAAAGGCTGGTGCCATTCCAGTGAGTCATTCATGGTATAAACACTTCTACGCTTAGTATACTTGTTTATTTTTATACATATACATGTATATATATATACATATACAGGGATTGCTGTCTATATGGACACAACCTGTATACGACCTCAACATTGGTATGTTTTAATTGCTCTTGCATTATGACCTTTGAAAACTGACACTTTTCCTGACATAATAAGGCATAAATAGAAAGTCAAAGAAGAGATAAATAACACTACAGAAAGCTGTATTGTGTATTTTAAATATACAAACCAGAAACTTTGTAACAGGCAGATGTGTTTTAAAAAGTCTCTGAAATTCGGGACTGGAAAGTCAGCCACTGGGCCTTACGGGACTGTCATCACTATGCATAGGATTCCCTTCCCTCTCTAGCACATATGGTCCTAATTGCTGTTTTGGCGAGACCATGAAGCTGGATTCTTCATGAACTGGCTGTAACATTGGCAGACATTTACTCATCCACTGCTAACAGTTTTTAATGGAAATTCTGTATCCATTCATGCTAGAAAAATGCTTATGTTTAAACAGGAAAATTAAGGAGAGAAAACCAGATATCAATAGCTTTTCCAGCTGCCAATAGTAGATATTCTACTACTTCATTAGAATTTATTGTATGAAATTTGAGGACAAAACAATTAATATGATTAAATGTTAAAAAAATATTTTGCAGAACTGCATGTAATTTTGACCATATTTCTGATTCTGCGTATGCTGCAAATTGAGGGTTATAGAGCAAGTGATTATAAATTCATGATTGTTTATACCTAAGTCAAACCTTGGAGCAATATACACTGGAAGTACTTTTATCCTTGTGGAAGGACAGCTGCCACATAGGACGACTAAGACACATGTCTTTAGGGACATATTAGCACTCCACTCATGGTTGTTGTGCACGACATATAGCTGTTTGACCAGTGAAATATTCATTCTCAGTTAGAGGCCCCACTTGCCTTTGCAACCAAGAGTTTTCCTGCACTTAACACCTCCAAAGAGTCCCCTGGTATTAAACACTGATAACATCGCCTCTGCTTGGGCAGATATGTCTGTGAACACAAGAAGATGGGGATAATAAAGAGAAGTCAGTAATCTTTGGGGTTATGTTGCTCACTGTGATCTGAAAGATTACATTCAAATCTCTGATACACTAACTTGAAGTAGAAGCTCACGTCTTCTAGTAGCAGAACATGAGTCTACCACTGAATATACTGGTAAGTAAGACTGGTACAGAGTAAGTAAGAGTATAAAGTGATGCAGGAAAATTGGTGTAGGTGAGGGGAAACACACATAGTGTGATTTAAAAAGGGCAGATTGGGCTGAAAGGAATTTACTGCTGGAGCTCCTCAAAGAGGAGCAACCTTCCAGTACCTGGAGGGGGTCTACAGGAAAGCTGGGGAAGGACTGTTTACAAAGGCTTGTGGTGATGGAACAAGGGACAATGGGTATAAACTGGAGAGTGGCAGATTTAGACTATACGTTAGGAAGAATTTCTTCACCATGAGAGCGGTGAGGCACTGGCACAGGCTGCCCAGGGAAGTTGTGGCCGCCCCATTCCTGGAGGTGTTCAAGGCTGGGTTGAATGGGGCCTTGGGCAGCCTGGGCTGGTGGGATGTCCCTGCCCATGGCAGGGAAGGGGTGGATTTTTAAGGTCCCTTCCAACCCAAACTATTCTATGATCCTATGATTAGTCTCCAGAACAATATTATTTCACATTTTCAAGATCGAAATTGGCACAAGTAGTAAAAATGGTCTAACATAATTTGTTGATGACATAAGCATCATCAAATACGGATGTGTGTGTGTGTGTTTATATAACCAGAAAAATCAAAGTGCTTGAAAATTGAAGTAATAAAATGGGATTAAATTTGAAAGTAGAGAATTAAGTTGTACATTTATAGACCTGAATCAGAAAGGCTTGCCTACCTTTCCTCCATCAGCAAGGACAGGAAGCTGAGGATCCAGGCCTATGAAAATATTGCACACTGGCTTAGAAGAAACAATGATTTTCCATATTGGGGGAAGCTGAGGGAGGGCTACTGGGATTTGCAGCAGAAAGAAACTTTATATACAAAGGGATAACAAAAGAAATGTGTTGTCTAGCCTAGAAAAGACAAAGTTTAGAATGGACATGATTGCTAGCTCTAGATGCATCAGATGCACATATTCCAATGAAGAAAGAAGCTTACTTTCTTCAAAGACAGCAGTGGCAAGTGAGTGTGAAATGCTAAATTAATACTTTTTGATTAATGGATGAAAAAGGCTGTTTGGCAATAAAAGCAGTGAGGTTCTGGAACTGTTCTCAGCCACATAGTCTCTTGGGCAAAATAGCTTTAAAATGCAGTTTGATTGTTCCATAAACCAGATCAGAAGACAGACGTGTCAGCTATGCCAAGATGCTCACTTCCATAATCCAAAGCCTGCAGCCTTGGGACCAGAATGTGAACTCGAAAGTTCAGTGCCTGGATCTTCTCAGCGTCCTTTGTCACCAGTACTCAATCACAGTTTATTTATCCCCACTACAACTGAATGTGTAAATGTAAAGCTGTGATCTTATCCATTGATGGTCTGTAGTTGTTGTTTCTTTATTTTGTTCTGACGTGTGCTGTGGCATCTTTGCAAGATTAGACCATGACTTCAAAATGGAAAAAATGAGCATAAGTAGTGGGCTTAGACATTTGACTCCTTTAAATAATGTAGACCAAAGCAACTTGTCCAAGATAACATGGGAAGTCTGTCATACAGTAGGGAATTAAGTCTAAACCTAACAGCTGTCTTTCTATAGGAATTCATTAGAGGCCCAGAGGAACTAAGTTCAAGTCTCTTTATAAGGGCAGTCATGCATCCTGGATGAGAAATTTTACCCTAGGTCTGAAAATTCATTTAATATTATTGTGATAAACAGATTTGCTTCCCATTTAAATAAACTGCAGTTCTCAAACAAAATTCACTTTATTGAAAACCTTTCAAATAGCTTTTACTCCAACATCCTAACCACTGGGGTGTGGGCTGTTTTGGAGAACATGCACAACTGTCTCTTGTATTTGAAATCAAATATTTCAAAGGATGTCATTTTTATTCTATTATATAATGAAACCAAATGTTCAAACTTTACCATTTTTCTTAACAGAGTATTCTTACTTTTCATCCAGGAGCATTCCAGCCGCCATTTGATTGACAAGGCCGTTCTTCTTATGAGCAGATGAAATTAAGTAAATGACAAAATTCTCAGCAAAACTAGTATCAGTATTTCTACAGCTTCTTTGCAGCCAAGGCTCAGCAGCCTTGGTTATTTAGGGTAAATGGAATGCAGTATTTGATACTGATATTTCTTTTTGAACTCTGTAAGTCCTTTTAGTCATAATTACTTTTCCAAGGATCAAATCTAAACATAAAAAGATAGAAGCATGATACAAATTTTCAAAACTCACAGAAAGTCATACTTTCTGACCTCTCTCTCTCTTCATTTGTACTACTGGCCTTTGCATGCTTATAAATTTATTGTCAATCTTAAGCTTTTTTTTTTTCTAAAGCTCAAATGAAAACATATTTAGTGATAAAATAGCCCTGCCATTGCTTAAGTTGAAAGTTGTAGAAACATCGATTCCTGTCTTTATGTTAAAACTAGATATCAAAGTCTGCTGGGTTGCCAGCAGTTAAAAATCTGCTTGGACAAAGGGAAAGAAGAAAACTGTATTCTACTCTGTACCCAAACAGTTTTTACAGTGAATTCTGGGATATTGGATGCTTAATTTGAGGACTAATTTCTTGACTCATGAGGATTTAATCCTTCATTTCTAATAACAAATTTAGCCTTCCTATGAGACAAGTAATTATTGCTCCTCAGTGTTTTGCTGGATATTTAATGGATTTTATTTTTCAAGATAGTGTCCCTATCTGTCAACTGATTCATTAGAAATCACATAACCATAATGCTACTCTCTTGCTGCATTCAGCAACACTGTTTTGCCTTCATCACAGCCATATAGAGCTTCATCACAGAGCCGCATGATACCTTTATATGGAATCTGTGATGTTATCTGGCTATCCAGCAATACATTTCTACAAATTTGAAAGTTTTAGCATGGTTAAATTTCTTTTCAATATAACCTTCATCCTTAAGATTCTGACTTGTAACAGTATGTTTTATTTCTGTATTTTTTCCCTGTGCTTTTTACCCTCAAATATTTGATACATGCTTTCACCCTCACAGCAGCACTGAATAAGAGGCAGTATCATCTCTAGGATGATACTCAGGAAGCGATGCTGTGTCAGTGAAATGTTATGTATGACCACTTTCAGCCCCAAATATGTCTGAGACTTTCTGCTTCTACAGCCACCCCTTCAGGAGGCCTTATTGGCAATGGTGAGTCATAGATATGCATCCTCTTCCCTCTGTTTTCAAGGCTTAATTCTTCAGTGGAATCAGCAAGAAAACAGTGTTTGCACTTACCTATAACTGTGTTTGAAAAGTTTGAAATGCTGTCAACATTTTGTCTTGATACACTTAAAATGTCAGCTGAGAGAAGCAAGAGGCTGCACAGAGAAATACATCTGTCTGACATGCTTCTGTATCTGGACTTGTGGAAATACACGTGTGCTTGTATCATGGACGACAAATTCCTATGAGAAAGGCGACCTTCTCCTTTCTAGACCCATTACAGATGACATAATAGTGTACCTACTTACAGTAATATTGCAGCATTATGCTGGAAAACAAAAAACAAAAGAAAAGCCCCTCAGAACCTATGGTCAATCTGCATCTTATGAAAAAAAAATTACCTACATACCAGTAAACAACATTGCTCAGTCTTGGCATCACTGCTATGGACTCTTTAGTGATACACAATGGTCATATATCATGTATTTTATGGCGCAGATAACCTCATTTTCCTCTCCAACAGAGTAAACTTACACATGCAGTGTCCTGATGGAGGAATAAAGAGTTTAAAAAATGCCTTCAGTCATAACTGCCATGATGGAAACTTCCCTAGCCACTTTCTCTTCTTTTATTTAATTTGTAGAAAATGCCATAACACCAAACAGAATCATAGAATCATAGAATCATAGAATGGTTTGGGTTGGAAGGGACCTTAAAGGTCATCTACTTCCAACACTCCTGTCATGGACAGGGACATCTTCCACTAGGTCAGGTTGCTCAAAGACCCATTCAACCTGGCCTTGAACACCTTCAGGGATGGTGCATCCATGACATCTCCAGGTAACCTGTTCCAGTAGTTCACCACCTTGAAAAAAAAAAAATCTTCTTAAATCCATCAGTCTTCTGAAATCAACGCATTCCAGGAACATCCTGGATTGCTTACGCCCTACTGTGTTTTCTCTCCAACAGATATTGTGCTGGTTTAAGTCCTCCATGAGGAACAGTGCTTGCGAACGTGAGTCTGCACCTGTCTGTAGAGAGCCTCGTCTGTTCACTCCTCCTAGTACAGTGGCCTGTAGCAGACCCCCACTATACAGTCACCTGTCCCTGCCCTCCCTTATTTCTGATCCATAAGCTCTTGTTTGGCTCCTCATTCATCCCTAGGTGGAGCTTCATGCACTCCAGCTGGTCATTGACGTAGAGGTTTACATCCCCTTCTCACCTCCCCTGCCTGTCCTTCGTAAAGAGCCCGAATCCCTCCAATCCCAAACTCCAATCATAGGATCCATCCCATCAAGCCTTCTCAAAGCCAACAATATCATACCCCTGCAGGGGTGTGCACATGTCTGTCTCCTTTTGTTTATTGTCCATGGTATGTATGTTTGCATAGAGCCACTTAAGTTGGGCCCCAATGAAAAGGACTTACTGGCTGGAGCCCCTTTGTATTGCTCTCCTAGTGCTCTCTTGTTGACCTGTGATCCTCCTCTGGCATCTGTTGCTGGCACTGGACTCAAACTGGTAGGAGTGGTCTGGATTGAGGTTCCCCTTCCCTGGCAACTTTTCAGCAGGTTGGCAAGCCTACGACCAAAGATGCTCTTCTCTTTCTCTGACAGATGGACCCTGTCTGTCCCCAGCAGACTGGGTTTTTCAAAGTGAATCCAATGGTCCAAAAAGCCAAGTAGCCAACCTGGCAAGGGATTTTCCAAATTATGGTGTAGCTGTGGAATGTAACCATCTATGCTGAAAAAAAAGCGGAAAAAGGTTGTTGTTAAAAGAGAATTTTGGTAGTCAACACTAGTCAGAATGAACCGGGAACTAACAGTCATGCCTTCCAAGCTCACAGCTTGGCCTCGCAAGCAGCTGAGTACCTTTGTCAGTGTAGTAGGGTGGTGCTGAGTAAATTATACACTGCATTGGTAGCACTGCCTAGTATTAAGGCTGCAAACATTTCCTGTTATAAGACCTAATTGCTTATACTTTTGCCAAACTAACTGTTTAGGTTAAATTTTTCCATGCATGGCATTTGCCTTATGAAGAAATCTTTTGGAAAATTTCAGATAATGTTTCTGTTGTGAAGCAAGAGAAAAACATGCTATTTTTTGCTGTTAAAGAAACCCAGTCCTATAACCTTTACTTTGGCAGCTCTTGTGCCCTCCTCATATGTTGGAGCAGGAACTCGATCTCTGACAAAAGGGTGGTCTGTGTGTTACTGATGTGCTTTTTGCTATCTGTGTGAGAAACCACCCGTATTGCAGACCTTGGAAAAGTCCAGTTTGTATGAATTCCCTAGAAGTTTGCTAAAGCATGACGCCCTAAATCCCAAAAGTTTCTGTGCTTACTAAGGATAGCCAAACTCCCCCTCCTTTCTGAAGCTGTCAATATGTCATTCCCACAAAACAGTAGGCAGTGCTGCTTCTCCTCTTATTTGAATGGTTCATTCACTAACCCCAACATAGGACTGTGCTTCATCTCACATATACTTGGAAGATTCTGGGCTTTTCTTAACATGTTCAATTCCAGGCTGGGATGGGGCCAAACACAAGGAAGGAGAAAAAGAACCTCCTGTTTTCTGCTCTATGAGTGTTCCACCTGCTGACACCCAGAAAGTGTCACAGGAGACACTCACTGGTGTCTCTCACTTCCTTAGCTCAAGCATCAAAATTAGGGGCAAATTCACAAATGACAGAGAAAAGCATAAAGCCACTCCTACCGGGCAAGAAGCATTATGCAGGAGTCCACATATCAATTATGAAAAAAGGGATTCACAAGCTGGAAATGGTCTAAAATTTCTGATCTAAAGGTTGCAGCTTTTCTGACAGTCCATGTGGACATCACACAGTGAAATTTACAGTCTTCAATTTGCCTTTTTCAACCTAAGGGAATTGCATAAATGAAATAAAGGAATAACTTAATATTGCAATGTCAGATTTTTAGCCAACCACCTTCGTCACCATTCAGTTTTCCTTGCGTATCGAGGCAAGCTTTCCTTATGTGCTGAATGAGACAAGGTTTCTGTATGAGAAATCTTAAATTATGATTGAATCGACCATTGCCTTCTAACATATAAGAAAAATCAGGCAAATATTTCCAGTGTTTCATAATTTTCATTAGTTTTGCAAAGTTTAAGGCTCTCTTTTAGTTAGAACTTTTCATCTATCTTTCATTCCTCCAAATAATACATCAATTTTCCTGGAAAAAAATACGGGTCAAAATTGTCCAAAGATTAAATTGAGTAACTGGCCTTAATTCTACCAATGCTCTATATAAAACACAACACTTTTTTTCACTTAGAAAAACATTGTTTTAAGACGTTATATAATAGTTCTGAATTTCATCTATCATTCATATGTTTCTAACACTGAAATTCATGGCTTGAAGTTCTAACAAAACTTCTATAGTAGATTTAGGTGGATCTACCTGTTCTTGTACTGTAATGTGATAACTACTGCATCTGTTCTGCAATCTTTCATTGCAAAAGAAGTATCAGAGTAGTGATGGGGGAAAGAAATGTGGCAATGTCATATAAATATATATTAAAAAGTATACCATTAAATATTGTAATAATAACAAACTCATTTGAAAAAATATTATGAAAAACATCTGGAGTCTTATGGCAGTGAGAAGAATATGGGTTCAGTGCTGATTTTAATAAGAATTTTAACGGTCTGTTGCCAATAACCATTACTTATGACTCATTTAAAACTCAAAAGAATTCCTGATGTCCATGGGATAGATGGGATAGATGGGGTAGTGGGATACAAATCAATAATATAACTTCCTAGGTGGGTCTTTATTGAATGTTTATCACACAGTCATGGAATGGCTAAAGTGTGAAGGGGCCTCCGGAGGTCATCTGGTCAAAATCCTCTGCTCAATCAGAGCCACCTAAAGACAGTTGCCCAAACTCAAATCCAGACAGTTTTTTAATATCTCCGAGGATGAGGACTCTAAGATCTCTCTGGGCAACCTATGACAGTGCTCAATCACACTCACAGTAAATAAGTGTTTCCCGATGTTCAAAGCGAACCTCCCATGTTTCAGATTGTGTTCATTGCCTCTGATTCTCCCACTGGGCATCACTGAAAGGAGCCTTGCTTTGTATTCCTTTCACCCTTCCTTCCTATAATGTATTTATTTTATTAATAAATTTATTCATTTATTAATAAGATCTTCTCATATGGAAAGAATTGTTCTTATGTGTGAACAAAACCATGTAGGAAAAGTATACGTATATTTAGAATGTCCTATATGCTGCCCCTTTCAAATACTTTGATGATTCAAGTGAGTAGGTTTCAGATGTTAATAACATTGTCACTCTTCTGGTAGCTTGCAGAGAGCAAAACAAATAGCTTGCAGATTTCACCTAGTTATATGCTTTCCTATTAAATTTTACTGTGACTTTCTAAACAAATATTTAAAGGAGGGGAAATTTATTTTCTCTCTTAAAATTTCTTTTTTAAATCTCTTTATGTTCAGAGTTTACTTCATCATTTTTAACAAAGCTATTGCAGACTAGCTTTCTGTCTAGAAATTTTTTTTAATGGCCAAGAAAGCAAAGTTTTGAATAGCAAGAAGCCAAATAGAAATGTTACCAAATCCCACAAAATTGTGTTGCATTGTGTGTCTGCTTTCTAGAATAACAACTGTGGCAGCATAAGTGCTTAAACAAAATTTTCTTAAAGTTTATAGCAAAATGTTAAGTGATATGTCACCTGCGTATGACTTAGTAGATCCAGAAAACCATTTCTGACTGAAATGAAAACATTTTAACATTCGATTTGCCGATGGAAGGGACTGTGAACAGGCGTGGTCACAAAGCATTCTAAACACAAAGCGGGCACCACTGCAGCCTGTGTGGCCTTCCTCAGATTTATTTTCTGTAATACTTTAAAATAGCATCAATATATCATGGTAGCCTAAACTTTCCTACAAACCGAGAATTTCGTATAATGGTTCTTAACTATGACCTTGTTTTTCATAGCTTCCAAGAGGTATTAAATTATTTTACTCTCTAGAATTGAACCTCTTATTATTTCTTCTGATCCATGTCGCCATGACTCACCCTGCAAACCTGGCTGTTCTATGGCAATTACTGGGCTGTAATTGGATTATCAGTAAGCGGCCAAGGAAACTCAATTCTTCTGATTTGCCAGCATCACATACAGGCTGCTTGAGGGGCGGAGATCCTCCCAGCCTGGACATGAGGGGAAGGGAGTATGGCAGAACTCACACCTGAAACCCACAGTGCAAGAAAAGAAGTGGAGCGTCCCTTTTAAGCACAATAAAAAAGACATAGCTCAAGAAAAATTCTATTTAAAGCATTCAAAGGGTGGGGCACTGATTCTTCTGAGACAATTAATTTTTAAGTAAAGGTATGAGTTTACATCTCATCTTTTCCTTCAGAACTGTCTAAGCTACTAACATTTTTTTGTTTCTGACCTTGATAAAACCAGTGTTATTGTATCTGTGCATTCTGTTTCAGTCTAGCAATGGAGTGATTTCTGTGTGATCTAACAAGGACAGGCTACATGTTCATTTGAGAGTGGTGAATGAATCAAATGAGGAAAACAGGAAACTTTCAGTGCACCTTTTGAAGTGGAGATCTGCTGTAAACCTCACTGAAGCAGGAATGATGTAGGAATGAGGTAGGACACAGGCTGACATAGGGAACGTGGACATTCATATATACTGTTGTACCATGCTGCCTCATTATTTGAGTGATAATCAGGACCTGTTTAGCAAGGAACAAAATGGATGTTGAAATGGCTTCTGCCACAAGGAATACAGGCTTTTATCAATTCATCAGTCTCTGTTTGGTTTCACTGGCCCACATTGGGATTAAAAGTTTGCTGAAAAGAAAGAATGCTATGAAAAGTATTACACAGCTTGATTTGAGCAGATACCTTAATCCAGTCAAAGAAATAATTCTATGCTGGTTTTCTTGTACTACCCATGCCCTTCTCCTTCTTCATATTGCTTCTCCAGTTGTAATTCCTGAATGTGTAGCTGCACAGTAAACCAGCTTTCGTTATGTCCTGGTTAGCAGACTCAGTGGAATACATCTGCATATGTTGACAGGTACACATAGTCACCACGACATCTGTCTGGCTCTTAGTAAGGAACTGAGCTGAAACTGCACTGGAAACTATCTATACTCACTAGCACAGGACTGGCTTTGTTGATGTAGTTCTCCCTCCTGGGAGGTAACAAGTATCAGTACAACCACATGCCAACTCATCTGAAGAGTTCTGGGGCAAAAGCTGGCTTAGACCCACCAGTCCAGACTAGAAGATCTGGTTTTTTCTTCTCTGCACCTGAATATGGATGCACCTTAACTCCCAGATTCAGAAGAATTGGATTTTGATTGACTGGGGACGTAGTAGTGTTTTCCACAGTAAATTTCCTGGTATTTTTGCTGCTGTGTCAAGAAGACTTACTTGCTGTTCCAGGCATCCATCTCAGTAGGCGTGGGTAACCAGATGCAGAATATATCTTTGAGTCAATAGAAAAAGATGTTTCAGTTGTCAACAAGTCATCATAACAATAATTAAAGTTCAAACCTTTTTAATGAAGTTATGTTAAGAGTCATCTCACACATGTTCTTGATAGTCGCTTTGGTATTTTAATTCTCTCAGCCACTTGACTTCTGCAAAGCCATATGGAGTCTCTTTGGGTTCATATGTGACTGAAGGGCAAAACAATTCCCACTCTAAGGAAATGAAGGGCATCAAATTAACTTAGCTAGGTAAAGAGACTATCCTGAATGACAGGGTGGTGGTTGTATTAGCTAGCATAGCATAATAACTCATGTACCCTACATTTCTTATCCAATTTGATTTCCAAAAGATTGTGCCCAGGAATGGGCACACTTGATGTTCAAGGACATCGTTAGTTGTGTCAGTATATCTGGCATGGGATCTTACATTGACCTAGAGAATGGATGCTTAATAAGTGAGTGTTACTTCTCTTGGTCTGCTAAAGGAGAAAAGGCTGCTGGTGAAAAACTAGCGTGCAATCACACTATCAAAGGCTGCATCCACAAGCACACTTAATTCTGTTTCTAACTGCTTGACTTTGCAATAAATTTATTTTGAAGTTTGAATGTGTGGGTAATGCACGTGTGGGATATGAATATTTACCATGAGCCATTACGAACAGTTACCATTTAAACTATTAGAATAATCCTGAGGTAATACTGTAACTATCAGTATATACACCAAGAAGTACCTGTGGTTTTACAATATTTATGAAGAAGTTGCCATTGCTGTTTGTATCTGTAACATTACTTGTATACTTTTAATTCTACTTGGGGTTTAGTGGGGTAGTTTGTGAAAACAACTGTGTATTAAATCCATCTTCTTACATTCTGGGAAGGATTAAAATTATTTCAGAGGAAGAGGGGAGTTAAATTGCTCTGTGGCTTATGAGGAACAAATACTGCCATTTGAAATGCTTGGCAGCTCAGCTAAGGTTGAAATACCAATACCAACCACAGGCATGCATTTCATCTTACTCAGGATGCTTTGTTGAAGGGGAAAAACTGTGGAGGTCTCTTGAGACTGACTTTATAAAATATTTCTTTTAAAAAAGATATCAATATCCAAACTTTTTTAATGTCACAACCTGAGTGGTTTACGATTAAGCAGTTCATGATCATCATAGCCTTCTTACTGCATCATCTTTTGAAGTGCCAATACAAAACTCTAGTAATAATACCATGAAACAGTGTGAGAACATTGTTTAGCTTAAAGGGCAGTGGCTGGCACTAAGATCTTTTTTTTTTTCAACTAATAATTTTCCAGAAATACTAATTACTTGAGTGATTTTTTTCAGACAAAGAAATAGTTACTCAGAGCTGTTACTACTTTATTAGTGCTCAGCTCATGATGAAGAGTCTGTTTATTCTGTTTCCCCTGGGTTATCTTTAGTTGTTCAAAATCCACAGCAGTTTAGGCAGTACTGCCTTTGTATACCAGCTCCCATCTCTAAAGAAAAAGCAGTCCTTTTGATCCCTGTTGCCCATGTTCTGCGGAATAACATATTCCTCTTCAGCTCCTGATCTGCCTACCACTCTCATGAGGAATGTCTTTACTAGTTGGGCTGCTAACATCCCTGTGGTTTGTGTTTTGCACATCACCGCTAGCACATGCAGAAATTTCCAAAACAAATTTTATGCATTGGATTTTTTTATAAATTCCCATCAGATGGACATCCTCAGTCCTCTAAACATGATTTCAAAGTCATCTAAAAGATCAAAATAGTGTCTGCTTCCTACTATGTGAATTCTTAATCTCATGATTTTTTTATTAATTTCTGACAATCTTTGAAGAGTTTTAATTGTGAACATTGCATTATGGTATTTTGGGGATTATTTTTCCCAGTCTCAATCAAAACCAATTCTGTTATTTTGAATTCATGTAAAGTCTCCAACTACAATTAAGACTGGCTGTCCAGCCTCACAGCAGTCAGGCTGAAACTCTTCCACAATTATATATTCCTTTTGTATTCTCCTTACAAAAAAGATCCTGTTGTCTTTCTTTTTTATTTTAAAAGCAGTACGCCATTATTTTTTATATCAGGTTTATGCTGGTATGAATAATAATTAACATCGAAGTGGGAGGGGAGACCCATGAGCAGAGAGCTCCTCTGTGAATGAGTTAAGGATATGGCTGAATAAAATTATTCCATATCTTCAGAATTAAGAGTTACAGTTATGCACGGAGATTTTAGTGGTTTCTAGGGCTGATTGTGATTTTTTCAACTAAAAACTTTTTTTCAAGAAATACATGTTTCCTGAAACCCTTCGAAGTCCTCTGAAACACAGTATAATTTCTCGGGTCTGGGACAGAATTTGTTGCTAAACATACCTAGGAGACCTATCATAGAACCACCAGGTTGGAAATGACCTCTTGGATAATTGAGTCCAACCATTCCCATCTGTCATTAAACCACAACCCTGAGCACCACATCTACCCGTCTGTTAAATACTAGCCAGTATCCCAGGGAGTGTAGCCCACAGTTGGGTCACGTGTGACGTATCTCCTGTTGATGCTCTTCTACTCTGCTGTACATATGAAATTTTCATTAAGCCTGATGGCTCTACCAGTTGGTTGGTATGAGGTGGTCTTAGTTTCTCTTAGTGTCACAAATGAAACTACATAACAGTAAGGCTTCTGTATTATCAGGCATGTTCCCTAAATCTGTACTGCTGGTGCAAGCTCTCAGTGTAAAACTAAAGTAACCTTCAGTAAATGTAACTTCACTAAAACCCAAATGCATTGGATGCAACATAATTTTCTCAGTTATAGTATGAATTTAGTTCAGCACACTGGAGAGAAAGAGCTCTGATATTTAAATTATTCACTCTAACATGGAGCATTCTGACAGGAGCAGATTGGGGACTGATTTCCTACGCTGTTACAATGACAGATCGAATGTGGTATCCTCTAGTCGAGGAGCTGTGATCAGCAACAGAGAGTAGGCTGGAAGCAGTATCCAAAGTCAATTAGGGCGCCAGTCCAAAAGCAGCCAAAAAAGCATATCTGACTAGCATCTAAAATCAGTTATGATAACCTTATAGTCCTTTCTTCCTGTTCCCCTTTACAATAGGATTACACTGCTGGCAAACATAGGGTAGTTCATTTCATGTGTTCTACCCACTTCTGGAATTGTATTGTTTGTTGTTTGTGTAAATATACTGTTTTCTTTTTATACCGTTTACCTTAAATACAGATAATGATACTGTTTGCTACAATTTTGCAGCATTCCCAGTGACTAATAGCTTATCATTTTTCGGCCCTACAGAAGTTAATATCACATGCATTTTCCTTTACCTTCTGAGCTGTAATTTCTTGCAATCCTCCTACAATGCCTGGAGCAGAGTGTGGCAATTTTTCCTTAAGAATTGGTATATTATTCTATAGAATGAAATTACTTTTGGCTAGCGAGGTTCTTAAGGCAGAGTATCAACAACATTTTTCCATTACTCTTGTATTCCACCAGGAAATGCAGTGTGCCTGATCTTTCAAATGAAGAAAGTGGCACTAAATATTTAAAAATTCTAAGGCTCATTTCAGTGGATACGCATGCATGGGTTTTTTTTCCATTCCATTCAAAAAAGACAGTTAAAACGTAAGTTCTAAAAAAAAAAAATATTTATTTTTAAAGAAAAATATAACAGAGCACCAGTATATAAACAAACTGTAAGGGAATGCATATATTTCAATATCGTGCATTCAGGTTAATGTTTTGGTTAGCTGTTCAATGAAAAAGATATTAGATTTCATTTTAGTGAGTATACTGACAGTAAACTACATAGCCTATCTGCAGCAAAGTATAGGGCTCATCTGCATGAACACCTATAAGGAAAAATATCATGATTTTATAGTTCTCAATGTCTCTAAAAGTGGAAAATGTGTTTCTAATGAGGCACAGAAGTTCAAACTACAATAGATATGGAAAATATTTTTTTTATTACATTAACTGTTCTGGAGGGGCAAAGAAATATGTGAATGACACAGAATAATGGTCTGAATAAAGCTCAGTCAACTGGGTTATCAGCGGAGGTGTTGAGGTTATTACTACCATGAACTGATACCCATGTGCTATGTTCTGTGCACTACTAAGTAGCAGAAGAACCTTGGTTGCTTGAAGCACATTATGCTTTGAATAGACTTGATAGACACAATGGTAGGGAAGGGAAGTTCCATACATCTAAGCCATACTGTGTGATGTTGGCAAATGTCTCCTTAGTCTAAAGACATATGCTGAACAGGTAGGGTTGAACAGGAAGGTTTGAGATAACTAGAAGCAATACTGAAGAGAGCAATGAGAGCGGTCAGTGTGGGTAAGAAGAAGATAAAGTAGTTTATGTGAGCAAATTCTATCAGATGAAGGAAAAAAAAAAAGGTATTTTTGGTGATACCACATCAATCAAGCTTCATCGGAGGCTCAACATTTGATTAGGACACATATATGGTCTGGCAGCCTCTTGCCTTGAATTGCATGTGCACAAATGATACAGTCAGCACTTGCATATAATTGCTTCTCACCCCTCAGACCACCTACCAGGTAGTGGTGATAATTCAGATGATAGCAGAGAAGATCTGTCCTGTGTCCAGAGCACACATCAAATCCATGTTATGGACCTGAAGGATACTGTTATAATCACTCTACTACCATAATGCAATATACGCTTGCTTTTCTGCTTTATGTTTGTTTCATGTGATACATATAAAATTATCCCTAGAGAAAGATTATATAGTGGATCACCTCTCTCAAGTTGCTACCATATATGGAGAGCAAAAGCAAGAACTGGAAAAGTAGTAGAAGTAGAATAATGTACTTAGTCCTCTTCTCAAGAGTCCAAACGAAATCTTAGCTGCCTATTAAGGCACAGTTACCTCTAGTTCTTGTCATATTATTTTTATAACCATGCTGTTTGGCAAAAGCAGCCATAGCAGAATATTCAGAAATGAACTGATAAAAACTGGTGTTATTTGTGTTAAATTAAAAGCATATATGTAAGCCACACCCCGAGTATGTTAAAAAATATTTTATCAGATCGTTAGTTCAGTTCTTTGCTTACCCTTATACTAAATTACAATAATGGTAATGTTTCATCTTTTAATTTCTGTGATTTATGGGTTTGTTATCATCCAATATGCAACCCATGTCCCAAAATCTTGAGAAGTGAGAATTTCCTCGAATTCGCTATCTTATACTTAGCCAAGACTCCTAACGACATCAGTAGAAATGTTTATTGTGAAAGGCCTGTGGTTTTAACCAACCACAAATTACTTCTTCAAAAAGAGGTTAAAAGACTTTTCAAGCACATTACATTATCAATTATTAGTTTTCAAAACCACAAAATGTTGATTTTTTTTGTTGTTGTTAAAAAGGACAATAGTTCAGAGTTGCTTTTTGGTTCTATATTTCAACCAGAACCACTCATGCTTTTCACCGGAGAATCACATCTTTGTAAACAATAGCTTGTTCAAAGGATGATTGCACAACTGGCCTGACTCATTTTAACACACTTCCCTGCTTCACTTGCCAATGGATTTGAACTTTGATCCTCTCCAATTGAGTTGAAGACATTAGAAAACTCATCTTTGATTTCTTTAGCCCCAAATGAACATTTTATTGTTTATGTAAAATAGAACTATTCCTACAGTGGATGTGACAAAGCTGACAAACATTTATGATTTGATAATTAAACATAAATTTAGAAGAGAAGTTGAACTTCAGATCCCTGCTCCAAACTACATACAACAGGGAATTTAGCCTGTTCCTCACATTTGATGTCGCTAGCTATTGGACTTCTTTTCATCTATGATTTTGATTGAAAAAACCTGACATAGTGGAGTATCTTGAGTAGAGATGCCAAGATAATCAGGATGTTGGGGCACATGACATGAAACAAGAGGTTGAAGGAGCTGGATTTGTTCCTCCTAGAGAAGAAGAGGTTTTGGTGAATATCTTATTGATGTCTATCTGATAAGATGACGCAAAAAGGATGGACCCAGACCCTTCTTAGGGGTGCACAAATAGGACAAGAGGGAAAATGTACAAGATAGAAAATTTACCTTGTATATAAGGAGAAAAAGTATCACCATGAGGATATTCAGACTTCGGACCAGGCTGCCCAGCAAAAATTTCCTACCTTGGAGATATTGAAAACACTACTGGACATGGACCTCAGCAGCCTGGTCTGGCTGGGCTTGCCTTGGGCAGGATCTTAGACAAGATGATCTCCATGGGTCCCTTCCAGCCTATGTGATTTTATGGTTCTGTGAAAAAAAACCCACAATATATTTGAGAAAAAATCTAAAGCCTTCTGATGAAAAAACATATCACTGAAATATCCCAGCTCCTCCAATGGAGGTACTAAAGAGTATGGAACAGTGAGATACGCTTTACAAATTGTGTAAATGCTTTGTTATAACTTTAAATCAATAAATACATCAAATTGGCATCTATTTATGTAGGTATAAAGTGATATATAAGTTGGTTTTGTATCCAATAAGCACATTCAGAATGCCTCCATTCAGGCTATTGCTTTTGATTTAGTGTGCTGTGAAGATAAATAGGGAAACACACTAAATTTTTCTCCCTCTGTCTCCCCTTGAGTTTATTCACAGCAATAAATTCAACCACTTGCCAGTGAGTTTGACATTGGCTATCGCAGACGGCCCTTCTAAGCTTGACAACTTCAGTGTGCAGTTAAAATAGCAAAACCTGAAGACTGTCTCTGTGTAAAATATGCTGAGGAGAGAAAATCCACCTAGCTTAACCGGACTGGATGTTATTCATACCTTTGCCTTTGAAATACAAGGGCATATATTGATAGGACGAGGGGAAAGGGCTATGAATTGGAGGGGGAAGGTTGTCACTAGACATTAGGAACAAATTCTTCACAATGAGGGCACTGAGGCACTGGCACAGGTTGCCCAAGGAGGTTGTGGCTGCTCCATCCCTGGAAGTGTTCAAGGCCAGGTTGGATGGGGCCTTGGGCAGCCTGATCCAGTGGGAGATCTTCCTTCCCTTGGCAGGGGCTTTGGAAGTATATGACCTTTAAGGTCCCTTCCAATTCAAACCAGCCTATGATTCTATGATTCGATGATATAAACTTGTAATTCTAAGGCATGGAGGCAAAATGGAGTGGGATGACTACTAAGTGGTTTAAAAACTTCATATGTAGGTCTTCATATACAGTAAGCAAGAAACTGCCAATTCCCTCTAACCACTGTTTCTCTCTTTTCATTCTTGTTTCCTTCCCACACAAGTGGTACCCCTGGCTGCACCAAAGAATGGTGAGAAGAAGGAAGGACTGAAAAGAAGAGGCAGAAAAGAAAGTTCCAAATGGTCACATGTGGTCTTCTCTTTCTCTTCCTTTTCTCACCTTTGTTTCTGACATACAAAATACTTCTGCCTATGAGATAGCAGAAATGAACTGCTGAGGATATTTTCTCTTCAAGTCAAATACAATAGCTCTTTTCACTTGCAAATAGTTAAGAAAAGGAATGTCACCTAAATGTGAGTTGATAATTCCTTAAAAATAACCTGAATGTGCAACACGGAGGAGAACATCATAACTTTGCTGGATGAAAGCTGTCTCAGACTGCCAAGGTCAGTAAAACATACTGCAATATTCTGTGTGAGGGACTATCAAGCTTTCTGGCACTGTGATTGCCCACAGTAAAACCAGGTTCTCACATGCTCAGCTGGAGGGATGGGTGCTCCGTTATAACAGTCTTGAGGAGAAACTTTTTATTAATATAGTCTTACATTTATTGAACTGTATTGAACTGTATACAGCAGAGCAATACTCTAAACAAAAATAGACTCCCACTCCTTAATCTGGTTTGGAAACTGATACTGTGGACTGAGTTCTCCACTACATTCAGTCCCACGTCGTCACTGCTAGACAGTGCAAAGCTTGCTTAAAATTATCCTGTTATTATCTGATGGGATTTTGTATACCACTTCAATGAGAAACCAGTCGAGTTATACACAGTGAAGAATATATTCTTTCCATATTATTAATTAGGGGAAGATTTATTTTTTTATTTTTTGTCTTTTTTTTTAAATACTTGAAGTGTAAACTTTCTTCCTGGAAACATTACCATATTTGCTTTTTCACATGAACATGAAATTGAACCATGAAATACACAGATCTTAATCAAGAATTCTTGAATAATTGCACATTATTTTTGCATTTCACATCAGGTTTATGTCTTAACATTTAATGACTGTTTTATTATGTTTAGATCCTTGGAATGTCCTAGAACTGTGTCATTCCATGATACGTAGCACCTATTCTTCATGTCTGTAACATTTTTTTCTCTGTTTTAATTTTTGTTTTCCGTCATACACAAAACACTGATAATGAAAATGAAAATGAAATGCCTAGGAAAAAGCTTTTATAAGATGTCAGCAATTTATGAAGAATAAGTTGAAACTGAATGTAGACAGAATTATGAAAAAGTAGCATTTTTATTGGAGCTTTTAAAACTATTGAAGCTGAACTTTTCCACTTTGTTGGAGGTAGATTTATTCCCTACTCTTATTTTAGTAACATATATTTCATCCAGCAATGCTAAAATAGCTCCACACCTTACAAATCCTCTGCAGCACAATTCTCATGCTCCTCCTTTTTCCTGGTGGCAGTGGTGGACTGCTTTCTCTACTAAGATTGGGATCTGCTTAGAGAAAAAGAAACGGACACTCCATTCGCTCCCTGAATATTCATTTGGATCATCCAAAATTATTATTCTTGTACTGATTTACAGAAGCTGATTTGGGGAAAGGAGATGTTATAATGCATGTAATTGGATAACACCTTAAAAATCTGTGCACAGCATATGAAATCAGTACTATGTTATACAGCAGATGTTCCACGGTTGCTAGGTAATTGAAATGGGGGGAAGGGATGGGACGGGACACTTATATCCTTATTGCTGTCACAGATGTGGCCATAATCTAGTGTAGAAATGTCTTGACTAATTGAGAATCCTGTAGGCTGCTGAGGGAATTAAAGGTGACACAAAACAAATAGGAGGCAGCAGATTTTTTTCATGATTTGGGAGAGCTACTGAATGCATCTCAGACTAATTGTGTTTAGAGCTAAAGCTATTTTTCAGGTGTTCTATGTCTGAAAATCTAAATGTGCTTCCAATTTGCAGAGGGCAGTCCAGACAGAAATTTACCCTGTGACATTAAAGGTTGTTTGACATAGAGTAAAAGAGCCTGCTGGCATCAGTGGGGGTGCACATTTATGTCTTGAAAGTGAAAGAGAGAAAGATGTTATGCTTATTTTAGATCTTAAGGTGAATTAAATCCTCAAAGTGTTTATTTCTTGCTGTTATTTAAATGAAGCTTGTAGACATATTAACTTAATCAGATGAGTCTCATTTTTGTGCAATTATGAATGCTATTTAAAATGGGTGTCAAAACATCACAGGAAAGGAGATCACTTTTCTTCTTAGAATGGAGTATAACCTGGTTGTTAAGGCATTGTCTTGAAAAGAGTAGTTTCAAGACATTCATGTAGTAGTTGGACCTATTTTTCCAAGTATGAGTGAAATGTCTAACCTTGAACTAGTGAATAAAAGGCAAAGGAAGTGAACAGCAGCAGTTTAAGGAATTTTTATTTTATAAATCCTCCCTTTTTTTTTTTGGATATATGAAATGTTTTATGTTGGGCCAAATGCAATCTGTTGCATTTCATTAAACTATTTTTACTTCATTTTCATTTCAACAAGGAATTAAAAATATTTATAGTTTCATCCAAACATTTTTTTCAAGCTTGGCTGTTAAACAGAGAAAGCATCTATTCAAACAGTGATAAAGACCTGATACTGATCTCACAGCAGACTAAATTAGGAATTACTCCAATTAAGTTATTTGAGTATGTTGATATAGAATGATGCTATATAAGTGAAAATGAATCAGGCCTTGATAACAGCCCATATGTAGAAGAAACATGCTGAATCCTCATCTAGACAGCTGGAAATTAGCAGCAAAACTCATACCAAGAAGGTACTCCAGTAGAATTTAACTGTTCCAGGCAAGCTCCCATATGAAAACATTATTTCAGAAAAAAAATATCTTTATTCCAAGCTAAAGCTAAATCTGCTAAGCAGACATCTCCATTCATGATCCACAGCCACCTCCTCTAATTTGTTTTGATCTGAGCTACTGCTGGTTCCATCTGCAGACACTTGGTTCTTGTCTTGGAAGAGCTAGCCGTCAGTTTGCCCTCTCCATGCTGTTCATGATCATGTAGGCCTCTTTCATATCACCAGTGACTTGCAAAGCCAATCATCAGCAGGAACCCCTGTACCAAGCTGATGTTTTGTTCTTTCTGTTGCACTTGTTTTCAGACATAACTTTAGGGTACGAGGAAGAAAGATGTGATAACAATGGGAAGTCAGATATTCAAAAGGAAATCTTTAGAACTGAAACATCTGGGACTGTTTTACACCATTGTTTCATCCTTTTGTCTTTCATGCAGTCTTATTGCATATTAGACATCTTTCCTGGTTAACAATGACCACTAGAAGAGAGTGGTCTCAGAGTCTTCTGTTACTGTCTCTGAAAGAATACATGTGGGCCAGGGAACAGTCCTCGCTACTCTTTATAAAGTGAAGTTGGACACTGGTCGCCCCATGCCTTCTGATCATTGCCCAAGAGGATAATGCTAATACACATAAAAGTGTTCATTTACACTATTTAAAACACACTGTATAGTCCAAAGGATTAGAGGAAGAAATTAAGAGAAACAGAAGAAAGTGATGCATCTCTTTAATTAGCACATGGATTAATTAGCTCAATCTGTATGGTCAAGCAGCCAGAATGAAAGACTCATTTCATATTTCCTCACTGTGAGGGGAGTTGCATGTTTGTCCTCGTACCATCCTGTTTATTCACATGCTTATGAAAGAGACCTGGGGGTCCAAACAGACTTAGGGAACAACATTTCATTTCCTAGTCTTATATTTGGGAATGCTTTCAAATTCAGACTTTGAAATATCTATTTATGACTCACTGACTCAGTTGTGATCCGGGCTTTCCTCCCATCAGCCCATGGCATGCTGTCTCCCAGTTTGAAAATGTTATGTCCTTTGAGAAAGACCCCATATGGTTTGTACCTGCCAAGGACATGAATAAAAATAGCTAACAACTGCTCTCTTTCTTCTTCAAGCATTGAAAAGCTGTTTACACACTGTGAGGCTAAATTATTCTTATTGACAAGCTAGGCAGTTTTCAAAACTCATTAAAAACTCAGTGAAATCTCTTTACTTCCTCAACACGTACTATACTTACAGACGCAACTTGTCACTCACTCAAACTTCATGCTATTACAGAATTAGCATCAGTGCGGGCTCTAACACTCCAGACATGGTACAAATAAGTCTTTAATTATGGCAGTGGGTTGAAAGGACCTCACTCCTCTCTGTCTTGGACTCATAGATACTGTGGCAGGGTATTTTGCAAGCTACATAGTTTACTCCTGCAAGTAAGGAAGCATTGCTGGCATGCTTCACTTGCAGGATAAGTGGAGAGAGAATAATTCAGGAAAATCCAGCAAAGATATCAGAAGTTTATATCTGTTTTAAGATAAGTGAGAAAATAATTTAAAATATTCTTTATTAAAATACAACCAGCAATTGAGAAAAGAGAAGAAAGAATATTGTCTTCTTATACAAGAAACAGAGCTTATAGCAAAAATATGGAAAATAAAAATGACAAAAGAAAACAGTACTGGACAAAAATAAAAAAGCTGGAGACTGAAAATTTAACAGGATAAGGAAGAAAAGACTGATTCAGTTGTAATTGAGAGCAACTAGAATAGTGCATGGGTTGACCTTTTCTTGCATCTTAAACTTTGGGAGAATAAGATGTTTTCTTCAACATGGGCAAATTGTGCCTAACAAATTTGGTGTTCTTCTACAATAGGGTTACAGCACTGGTGGATAAGGGAAGACTAACTGACATCATCTACCTGGACTTGTGTAGAGCATTCAACACTGTCCTGCACAACATTCTTGTCTTTAAATTGGAGAGACATGGATTTGATGGATGGACCACTCGGTGGATAAGGTATTGGCTGGCTGGTCGCACTCAAAGAGCTGTGGTCAACAGCTCAATATTCAAGTGGAGACTGATGTACCTCAGGGGTCAATATTAGGACTAGTGTAGTTTGTAGTTTAATGTCTTTGTTGGAGACATGAACAGTGAAATTTAGGGCATTCTCAGCAAGTCTTTTTATGACATCAAGCATTGTAGTGCAGTCAACACGCTGGAGGGAAGGGATGCCATCCAGAGGGACCTTCACAGGCCTGAGAGGCAGGCCTGTGTGAAGCTCATGAAGTTCAACAAGGCCAAGTGCAAGGTCCTGTACTTGGATTAAAGAAATTCCAAGAAGAAAAATGGCCTGGGTTGAGAATGGATTGAGAGTAGCTCCGAAGAGAAGGACCTTTTGGGGCTAGTGGATGAGAAGCTTAGCATGAGCCAGCAATGTGCGCCTGCAGCCTGGAAAACAAGCCATATCCTGAGTTGCCTCAAAATAAGTGTGGCCATCAGGTCGAGGGAGGTGATTATCCTTCTCTGGTCTGCTCTCATGAGACCTCACCAGCAGTATTGTATTCAGTTCTAGAGTCCTCAGTACAAGAAAGACATGGATCAGAGGGCTGGACCATGAGGACAGGCTGAGGGAGTTGGGCTTGTTCAGCCTGTAGAAAACTCTGGAGAAACCTGTAGCAGCCTTTTGGTACTTAAAGGGGGCCTATAGGAAAGATGGGGAGGGACTTTTTATCAGGGAGTGGAGTGATAGGACAAGGGGTAATAGTTTTAGAGGGGAGATTTAGACTAGAAATTTTGAAGAATTTTTTTTTTTTTTTTTTGCTGTGAGGGGTATGAGGCACTGGAACAAATTGCACAGAGAAGTTGTGGATGTCCCATCCCTAGAGGTGTTCAGGACCAGGTGGAGTGAGGCTTTGAGCAACTTGATCTAGTAGAAGAATTCCCGGCCCGTGGCAGGAGTGTTGGAAGTAGATGATTTTTAAGGTTCCTTCCAACCCAAACCATTCTATGGTTCTTGCACAGTGACAATGTTCACTGTCTGAACGCTCAACCTCTACATAAGTATTCAGTTGCTCAAGAGCATTTACTGAATTAAATGATCAATTTTCTAACTAATTTTTTTTTCACTAAAAGACAGAATTATAATCATCTGTTGAAATGGTTGTCACATTAGCAAATTTTTTTTCTAGGAGTAAAGAAAATCAGAATCTTTTCCAGGCCCTTAGCTTTAATTAAGATTTCTCAATAATTAGTTTCAAAAAGGAAAATGTCAAGAAACTTGTTATGCAACTTATGCCAATGGTTAATCTAAAAAGAAACAGTTAAATATATCCTTAGAAATAATTTTTATTTCACAGATCTACCAGATGATGCTAACATATATTCTTTGAATATATTAAAATGGCATTGACTTACACCCACTGACAAGCTGCTCCAGTGCTCTGGAAATCTCATTCAACTTGTTTGTATCCACAGCATGTTTTTTTTTTCAGAAAAATGTATTCTCTTGACATCTCCTAGGCCTTCAATATACCTAAAAATAAAGGCAAAATCCCACATTCAGGTTTTATGTTTGCTCGTTATTTTAAGAAAAATAAATACATATGAATGGCTCCCTTCAGTTGCCAACTTGAGATTTCATTAACAAACTACAGTATAAATATACCTGATGTAACACCTCGTCCTCTCCCAGTATGAAGATTTATGGAGTCATCACAGCTAGGATTATTGTGTCTACATTGTTATGAAACTGACTTTATATTCTGTCTACAAAGTGACAGAAATCTTACATTTTGGAGTTCTCCCATGTTAGCTGAGCCCGAAAATTTTAAGGTACAGAGTAAGCAGGGGAAAAGAAGTTGAATTTGTGTTTTGACTTTCCACTGCTTGTATGAACCTGCTATTTTTAAAGCCTTTTTTTCAGCAAGAAATGCCTTTCCAGCAAACTGTCTGTCCTCATATAGGAAGAGAAAGAGAAAAAATCCACAGCCCAAGTGCTTTGACATTGTCATGTACAGGTTTTATGTAGGCAGAGTTACAAAAAATTCTGTTAAACTGCTAGAAATTATGAAGGCCAGTGCTTTCTTAATAAGTATGGTCAATTGCTGTTTCAGGCTGTCAACAGGCTACTAAATAAAAGTTACCTCATGCTGGGAGCAATGGTTTTGAAAGGGGTGAGTGGCCTGAGGCAGCTGCGTGATCATGGGTTGTACATGGAACAGAGAAGACAGTAAGAGAAGCTTATTTAAGGGTTACATTTGCCACTTCAGTTCTCCGTCGTTTCGGTAATCATTGACAACATTTTTTTACACCCAATTTATCTCAGAGAATCAGCAAGCCCTGAGATATTTGGCTTAAAGTGCTTTTTAAAAACTTACAGGCATTTTGGTGTGAGCCAAACTGTGACACAGTAAAATTAGCATCAGTAATTCTTTAAAAGTGGAAATTAATTGAATTCTCATATAAATGATACAGAGTTTCTCAGTGAAATGAAGCAACCTATTTTGCATAATGGAATGCATTACTGAAATGAAATACTTGGAGCTCATTCTCAATGAATGTAAACAAGTTCTCTTTGTACTATACAATTCCTATTATTCTGAATGAATGTTAATGAACGGGGTGGTTTTTTTTATTGAGTCATGAATTGGAAAAGTGCTTTTTCTTCACATTAAAACTTCCTTTTTCCAAAGTCAGACACAGACCAGTTCCTATTTGAACTTTTTCTAGAGTTTACCAGATGTTCTGTTTGGATTCTGTGTTACTGCATTGTGTTCACTGGAGTTCACAGATGGGCTTTCCATTGAACTAATGAAAATGTAATGAAATCCATGTATGTATTTAGCATTTGAAAATACAGTATAATATAATGCTTTCTGTTGCTGTTTGTCATTCATGCTTAAATGAGCACAGCAAGTACAAGCCTCTAAGAGGCACTGTGAGTTTGCAAGGAGCCAGAAGATCTTGCTTCTCTTCTCTCCTACTACTTGCATGTGTACCCCCTGCTACCTTGTGGTATTGGATAACTGCACTTTTAGTGGTGCCTGGGTTTTGATTTTGTTCAGCTCAGAACATAGGAAAGCTGAAGGTTAGATAAGAGGAGTGTTCAAGAGCATGTGTCAATAGAGTTGGTTAAACTGGAGGGTTACTTAATATGATGGGAGAATATTTTCAGGGACAGAAATCAGTGAGGAATTAGGAAAAAACATTTTAATCAGTTTCTGTTAAATAGCAATAGCAGACAGATAACATCAATCACTATACTTCTTACAGTTCGGTGCATGAGTACATCACAAACACAGAGGGTTTTGCAACATGAAGTCTAACTGGAAGCCAGGTTCCAAACGGTGTTCCCCAGAGGCGGGTACTGTTCAGTGGTTGCAGGGATGGAATATGCCCTTTGCAAATCTGTGGGTAATACTACACCATGGGGAGCAGCTGGTATGAAGGAGGCCAAGGTTACTACTCAGGTAGACCTGGACAGGCTGGAGAAATAGGCAGACAAGAATCCCCTGTGGTTAGAAAGAAGTAGATACAAAGTCCTGCATGTGGGATAGGATAACTCCTATCCCACATAGGCTAAGGTCTGATTGGGGAAAAAATCCACTTTGCAGAGACGACGTGTTCCTGGCAATCAACAAGTCAAGCACTAATCAGCAGTTTGCCTTTGCAGCAACAAAGGCTAATGCTATACTGAGCTATGTTAGCAAAGTGTAGCTAGCCAATAAGGAAAATTGTTAGTTGTTTGTTTTCCTCTATTCAGCCCTTGTGAGCTACATCTGGAAGTATCCAGGTTTGGACACCCCACTACAAGAAAGACTTTAAAAAACTGGAGGGTCCAGGTCAATGTCACTATGAAGATGAGGAGACACATGACACACACGAATTTAAAGACCTGGGTTTGTGTTTTAGAGAAGGCAATGTTATGGAAGAAATCTTAACACTGACACTATCTATCAAAGAGTAGGTTATAGAGGTGCAGTCAGACCCTTCTTGAAGGTGCACAGTAAAATAATGAGAAACAATGGCCACAAGCTGCAAATTCCAGTTTGCTGTTGGGAAATATTTTTTCACAGTAAAGATAGTCCAGAACTAAAATGAAACATTCAGAGAGGCTGTAGAACCTCCATCCTCAAAGGCAATCGACTGTGATTGAGCAGCCTCACTCAACTAGCTTCAAAGCTGGCTCTGCTTTAAAAGTCCCTTATAAGCGTCTCTATATAAATTATTCTATGGTTCTGTTTGTATCTTTTGAGTGCCTTCCTAGTGGCACCTTCCTATTTACAAGAGAATATTATTGATACTGAGGAAGCAATGATTAAAGTCAGTATTAATAATTTTGCTTTTCTCTATCTCCAAAAGTACTCTGAATTCTCCCTAAGGAAGAAAGCAGAGTTTTGAAAGCAGAATAATGATTTTATATTTGAAAAGGAAGATTCTTTCAATTCAGAAATTTTTGGAAAATTCAGTAAGTGTTCTGAAACTTGCAAATAACCATCAACTATCCAAATGATGAAAATCATAGAATTGTTAGGTTGGGAAAGACCTTTGAGATCATTGAGTCCAACTGTACCTGTCTACTACTAAATTATATCCCTAAGCGCTTCCCCTACCCTTTTTTAAACACCTCCAGGGCTGGTGACTCAGCCACCTCCCTGGGCAGACTCTGCCAGTGCTCAATGACCCTTTTGGTGAAGAAATTTTTCTTAATGTCTCATCTGAACCTCCCCTGGTGCACCTTGAGGCCATTCTCCCTCATCCTATCACTTGGGTGAAGAGACCAACATCCACCTCTCTACAACCTCCTTTCAGGTAGTTGCGGAGAGTGATAAGATCTCCCCTCAGCCTCCCTTTCTCTAGGCTAAACAACTCCAGTTCTCTCTGCTCCAAATAAGACTGTAACACCTCCAGGCTAATGCAGGCAGACAGCCTCCAGAGAGCTTCACCAGATCCCAGGCTCCAATGCTCCTCAGCAGGCTGTTAGGGAGGGAGGGAGCCGGGACAGAACAACGCATTTCAGGAATATGGACATGTTCCTGTAGTGGAGACAGATAGCTTCACTTTTCATTCCAAAAAAAAAAAAAAAAAAAAAGCCTATTTAAATATCAGATCTTTTTTGCAGAAATGAAATTAAGCTTCCCAGCCAAGTGGGTGTCTGAACTGAAGATCCATCCAGTCTTGACTAAGCTTTTTCATCTAATCACAGGACATGCAGTAGTGGCTGTGTAACCTAGGAAGGCTCATCTGAGACAGAGCTGTCTCAAGATTTTCCAAAGCAATGGGCAGTGAGAGTTCCAAAGACAGCACAGGTTGTAGAAAGCTACTTTCTGCTATTTTTTTAGAGAAACTGATGACTGCATAGTACATTCCTACCCCATCGAGTGATGGAAAGAGAGAAGACCTGAGAAAAATCATGAAAGTGAATGAATATTGCAGTTGTGCTGCATTCCCTGGAGAAAACAAATGGTTTTGGTGTTCTCCGCTCATAGGAGTATGTTAAGGGGAAGTGACCACATCTGACTATATATATATATATCAGTGTCTACACTATTCTTTGAAATGTTTATTACTTTTCTTTATATGAAAAGGAGGTTTTGGAAACTATGAGGCAGTATAATACATAGTGCAAATGATACTAAATGTGATTAACATTTAAATCATTGCAGTTTGACAACAAGGATTACCATTATGAAGACATGAAGAAGTGCAATGCCTAAATCAAGTCCAAACATCAGCCTTTTTAGACCTCAACCAGCTCCAAAGAGAAATACACACGTGTTAGTCATACATCTGAATTACAGACATGTGTTTGCACACCTCTAAGAAAACAGATGACATTTCTGTATCCAGTTGGAGTAATGGAGTAACTGTATAAATTTTTGCCTGTCAGCAGGGCTCTACTTCATTTTATCCACAGCATTTCTCCTCTTCCTTCTCATTGTTTTCATGTTCAGTATGTAAATTACAAGCCAAGAAAAGAACCCAGAAAGGTAGTAGACAAATGGAGTTTCTACCTTGAAAAGCTAATTCTCTAAAAAAATTATACAAAGACCCGTAATATAAAGATGTGGCTGATGGACAGAATACATGATAAGATCAGCTTCAAGCTGGTGGACAGAATACATGATAAGATCAGCTTCAAGCACACAATTTCAGTGCATTAACTGACTACCTTTTGGTTTTGTAGTTTACATTGTTAGGCAAGATTTTAAATCACCTCTAGAGTGCTTTGTTAAGTGAAAGATGATGGAAGGTGTTGGAGATGAAGAAAGACAGGAAAAAGAAGATAGTACAAGATCTGGCATGCTGATTATGAAACCTACAGTGGCAGCAGTGCCTGAAGGTCCCTGATGAAGATCACTACCTGGTTCTCTTTCCCACTCTTTTTCCTGAAAGCTGTCTGACTGGGAAGGACAGAGGGACTGTATGAGACTTTATCTTATGTATAGCCTTTCCTTGATTGATACGTATCATATATGGGACATTTCTTGAAGTACAGTGTGTTGTACCACTGATGTCAGATGGGCATGCAGTAATAATAAGACCTCTGAACTTTTGAGCCATATGTAGTACACTGACTTAATAGCATAGGAAGTAAAACAGAGTAACAAAGCAGTTTGTGTTGCACAAGCAAGGAATAGCTGCTTCTTCATGATCAGGTTCTCAGACTTTCAGTTATAGGACAGGGTACTTCCTGTAACTTGGTGGTTCTTCAGTCTTCAGTTCCCACATTTGTTTTGCTCAGCCTCTCCTTTTACTGAAATGATTTTTTTTCTTCCTTATATTTAATGATATTTTACAGTATTATTAATATCTTCCTGACTATACTTAAGTGTCTATGGCACAAAAGAACCCAAATAGAGCTACTTCTTGTTTATTTTAAATTTCTTTTCTGGGAATTCTTGCATGTCCTTACTTGCCACGGTATTGTATACGTCATTTAACATTGTCTCAGATTTCTTTACCGTATCTCTTTACAGTGTTCAGAGGCATGAATGAATTACACCTGCTCGTGTAGACCTGAAAGGGGTAAGAAAGAATGAGGAAGAAGGTAATGTGCTACCTTCTCATTTAAGTTGAAAGGAATATATGTACTCAAAATGTCTTCATCTATCTTCAGGTTCAAAGATTCAGTTATTTGCTTCAAAATGCACCTAGAGAAAATAAAATAAACTATGCTCAGTTATACACTGAGCTCATAGCCAGTGGTTGAAATGCAGGAGAGACCTCAGTTATCAGAGACTATTATCTATAAACATCAACTCAAAGTGCAAAAGCAACCAAAAATGAAGATCTGGTGAATGAGGAGAAAATATCCCCAACCAAACACAAAAACAAACCCACAATGGCAGAAAATCTCAACTCCAACCAGATTGTTCACTCAGCCCTTCCATGTTTTTGAGGTTCTAGTGCCTGGTCTCCACCCATTCTCATCCTCAAGAGGTGCTTGATGTTTGGGACTGAGACTTCCTCTACTCTAGTAGGAGATGATGGAGGCAGGCAGTGTCAGAAGGGTCAAAAAATTAGTAGATTTTTGAATGTCAGGCTGAGAGATACCAGTGGGAATGCAATATCCCTGTCATCGCTAATCCAGGAACAGAGGATGCTAGGGTGTGCCAGGAGATGCATCACAGACAGCAGCCAAACTTGTGAGCTCTTCTGCTGCCAGAGACAGAACTGTTCCTTCAAGAAGCCACTGGTTTGTCCCTGTCAGGCATTTGTTATGCTCTTGTGAAGGTACAGAGGCGTATCATATCCACTCCAGAAAACCCAGCAAATCTGGAACGATCTTCTGTCAAAACAGCTGATTAACTCATTGAACCCTGCTCTTGGCACTGTGGGTTCAGGAGTGCCTGATGACATTCATCCATCATTGCTTCAAAGCTGAAGCTGTTCAGCTTCAACAGCTCCACTGCTTCATGTTGGCTTCTTTATACAATGTGCTGAGTAATCTGCAGTGGCCTCAGACTGTAGCTCCAGCACGGCAGCAAACTGTCTGATTAGCGAGGACAGGCTTTAACGAGATCATCTTCTGAGAGCAGAAACAGTTGATGCCTTATGGGAAGGGGCACTCTGCTTTGCTGTTTCTCTATACCTCATGCTGACATTAGTCCTGGAGAAGTGCATTGCAATGGACTCCTAGTCTGAACGGGAACTATGACTTCTGTTTAATCTCATGCTTGACATTATTGCCAGCACTGCCTTCCTCTTTACCTTACAGTCTATAAGCCTAAAAGACCAGAAAAAGAAAATCCTCCATTACTGTGTTTTTCCTATCAGAAAAGGAACAAACACCCAAAGAATAATGGGGCACGCTCACACACATTGCTTGCACAGCAAAAGCATATCAGAGAATTCCTGAACTCATGAAGTTACACAGAAAGTATGGCCAGTTTGATGCTGTCCTTCCAATTTAACTGCAAAGTTTCTCCTCTATGTATTATTTGTCCATGAAAATTATATAACCATGAAAAAGGAGACAATCACCATTAGATAACATTTCAAATTTCACAGTTCAATCAGCTTCTATTTCTGACCATTTAAAAGCATTTGGAGTACCTTTTCTTTTTGGTTTTTTTTTTTCTTCCTTCAGAAAATCAACTGTTATTTTTTTCCACATAAAGCAGCAGCAGAGTGGAAGTGCTGCCTACGGTTAATATCCGATTCTTGGTTGACATGTACGCTGGCCCCTGGCTCACTTGGAGCCAGCTTGCCGGCTGGCCTAATGGGATTTCCAGATCTGCCTCCTCTCCTTACATTGCTGTTCCTCAGACACCCTCATTGTTCCCAGAAAGCGTGTCAGAAAAGGGATTGCCCTTCAGAAAAGCTTATCAGAAAATGAATTTCAGGAGGAGGATGAATCTGTGTCTCCCCTGTTATTAAAGGAAGGCAGTCCACCTGCAGGACCGTCCTTTCTCAGCTCTAGCACGAGTCAGTGGTGACAGTTTTAAGGCTGAAGCTGTCACCTGATAGTGGCTTGAGCAATGCAACTAAATGAACACTAGAACCCATTATCCCGTGAAAGATTTGGACTTCGAAACAATGACTGTTGAGAAATCAGGCAGCCTATGTGCTGACTCGACATTGTATAGAGACATATCCAGAAACTCAAAATTACAAATTTTTGAGGGTTTGTAAGAGTATGAGAAACAGACAGCCACAAAGGAGGTACTGATTTTCTTTTATATATTGCTTTCAAAGCTTTTCATAAAAAGGGATTCAAAAAGAGTTCTATACTCTTAAACTACTCTACTGCATCTTTTAGCATAGTAAATAATCTGTTCCAGGAGTGGAATGACTGACATCATTGGTCATTAAATGAGAATCAAAATAAACTGGAAAATCTAAAGCTTCTATGCTTGCCCCAGGTTCACAGGACAGTATACATTTCTACCGGTGACACAGATGCATGTCTTAGATTGTATTCCTTTATGCCTCCTAAAGAGTTGATATCCTCACTTACCATGCAGCCTTACAAAACGTACAATGATGGCTGATAATTTTTTCCTTCAGTAGCCATGGGCTCTTAAGGCACATCTGAATGTCATCTTGTTGTATTGACACACCAACACAAAGGAAACAAATATATCCCTGCAACCATTTTAGTCAAGATTAAGTCATGATCTCAGAAGCACAAACTACATATTTCCAGAAATAGTAGGTTGAGACTCAAACTCATGAATTATCTTGTCAATGAAAGCGGCAGAGGGCTGAAATACTTCATGATAATGTTACTTTTGTAGACATGCAGCAAAAAAAGTGTAGAAGTATTTTTAAACTGCAAAGGGCCATGGTAACTACCTGAAAATTTACTTGCACATTTCTTTATGTTAACAGCACCACAAATTACAGCTGACACTTCTACTGCAGCCTGTGCTGTTTTTTCCTATATGCATGAAATTCTGCCAAGGTATCAAAAAGCCACACGTTTTCTCTCTAATGGGTTGTGCCTCACTGCAGCTTCCCAATAACTTGCTAGTTCTGCAGGATTTCTTGCCTCTAATTTTCCAGTGACAAATGCAAATAGAGAGATGTGCTTGCAGTCATGGTCATTGTTATTTATTTAGATTATTAGAATTAAAATACTGAAATCTTTCAAAATGAATGTGTTTGAAAAAGATTTTAACAAAATCCCCCTTTAGTAACATTACAGAAAAGGAAGCGCTGACATGAGAAGTCATAGGTAGTTAGGCTTACTTGCCCTTTTAAAGCTTTTTTTGCCTTTTAAGGATTATTTCACTTTTTAAAGGCAATAGTTACCTGACAACATCTCCTCAGCTCTATAACATTAAAGAGCTCATCTGAAGAATGATAAGCTCCTAGAAGCAAATATGGGGGCAGTTTTACCTGTGAACAAGTTCACACAAGGGATTTTCCTCTGCATGAACTGTTACCATAGAAAACTTTTGGGAGAAACTAGGAAAAAGTATTTGACAGAGTTTGTCTAGAAGGTCTTAAAGATCTTAAGTGTCTTTTAGT